>NW_026526969.1:20242695-20878311 GCF_024362965.1 Panthera pardus
ACCTGCCTGTTGTGTCACAGGCATCCGGGTTTGGGACTCTTGGCCTCGATATTCTCTTCTTTTTCACACGAAAAACAGGGGCCCGCCCAGGGTTGTATGGCGAACTAGTGGCAGACCAGACTGGAGCGCGGGACTCCTGATTCCCTCGGTCAGGAGGTGGAGTATTAGGTTGCCCGGCGGAACGACCCCTTCAGCGGAGAGAGGAGGCGGGTCTCTGTCGGCCCCGCCCCGCCCCGCCCCATGGGGAGCGGCCCCGCCCCCGGCCCTTAAAGAGCGACCCGCCTCCTAGCCAGCCGACTCCGCAGCCCAAACCCCGGGCGGGGAGACACCGACGCTGCTGCCTCGGGACCCTGGAACCAAGGACGCTTCCAGGCCGGCCGGCCCACCCCGCCCGGCTCCCGCCGCCGCCGCCGCCCGGTGAGTGTCTGCCGGGCTGGGGCGCTGCGGGCGGAGACGGGGGGGGGCGCTAGGGGGCGGGCTGTGCAACGCGCTGATCACGCGCGCGAACCCCCCCTATCGCGCGCACACACGCCCTCAGGACCGACACCTGGACCCCAGCCCCGCACGATCACCCGGGCGCAGGGCGGGCGGGCCCCGTGCACCCCCTGCCCGCGCCCGAGTCGACCCCTCCTCCTGTAGTCCCGGACAACCCCACGGCCGCGCGCGCACCCGCGCGCGCGCACAAGGCTCACGGGCCAGTAGCCGGCAGGGCTGCGAGCAGACAAAATAAACACCCCCTCCCTCGCTTCCTCCTCCCACGGCTGGGCCCTCCGGCATGACCAGTTTTATGAATCAAACCCCTTTGAGGGGATAGCCAAGCCATAGTCTTGAGTTACTTTTACCTCCTGGAGTGGGACACTCTGGTTCTGGGCCTGGAGCCCTCCGTGCCCCTGTGCAGATCTGGGCAGATCGGCCGCCTGGGTATTGAGGACCCTTGTCACCCAGGGCAGAGCAGGGGGCCAATAGGCATGCAACCCTGAGGAGGAGTCGGGGTGGCTACGAGGTATTTGACACCCCATGGGTCACGAGGGACAGACCTTGGCTGGCTCGGACCCTTCATTTTCCAGATATTAGGGTGTTCTGTCTCTGCCTCTGCCATGGACAGGGCTCTGCTTGGGCTATGAACCCAATGGCCTGGAGCCAGCTTAGTCCTTTGTGTCCCTGGGCTGGCAGCTCTGGGGCCTGAGGGCTGCTGAGGTCCCCTGTGGTCACTGGCAGGCCAGGCAATTGGTGCCAACCATTCTGCCTTGCCCCCATTCGTTAAAGATTACCACACCAGGGTCACTGACTGCCTCTCCTGCTGGGGCCCAGGGGTGGAGTCTGAAAGGTGGGAAGGAGGAAATGGCCCTGAGGGTCCCAGTGTTCCCCCCGCTTGCCTTTTGGCAAAGGCAGGTGAGGTTCTGGAAGAGGCACCAGGACGCAGAGCCCTCTTCTCCAGGCCTAAAGCTTCTGGGGCTGGGTAACTGTACTAAAATTTAAAGGTTCCTTCCCAGTCAGCTGGACTTTGAGTGTTGGGAGCATAGAAGGGTAGCTAGGTGGGTGCCCTCCAAGTGCGGTCCATTTGAACTGACTCAGAGGGTAGCGAAGTCCAGCATGGGCCCAGCTGTTGGCAAGGCCCAAAAGGGATAAAGCAGGCGGGTGGGGGGATGGGAGAGCAGTCCCCTGGGCTGGCTGTCTTCTCCCAGGGGACTCAGCCCCCAGAGCTTCTGTAAACAGAGTGTCAGAGGCAGGAAGAGGGCTCTGGTAATGAGCAGCCCAGCTGGATTCCCTCCAGACCATTATCTGGCCCAGGGAGGGGGGATGAGCACACACGTGCCAGGCTGGGGGCCTGGGCACTGCCTGTCCCCACCTCCCCCAGTTGCAGACTGAAACAGCTACCCTGGGACCTGTGGGTCCAGAGGGTCAGATGGGGTCAGTGGGGGGTTGCTGTCCAGGGCATTTGCTTTCTCCACACTCTGGAAGTGGGGGAGGAGGGATTGAACACAAAAAGCCAGACCCGTGCTCTCCTTAGGAAGCCTCCTCCGGCAGGCATGGAGATGCCCTGGGCAGGAGACGGGTCCACAGTCTCTTGACTCCCATTCCTGACACCCCTACTAATGCCTTGGGGGGGCTGGAACAAGTCCCACGTAAAGATAGTTGAGTCCCCATGGGGTCTTATAAGTGAACCCCATCCCTGAGCTGGGCAGCTCCTGGGAAAAGGAAAATGGGGTCTCAGGTGGGCCCAGGAGGTAGCTCCCACCTCAGCAGGCCAGCCAGCCAGCCCCCTTGGGGACCAGAGAGAAGGCTAGGGTGAGTCTGTCCCACAGAAGCATCCCTGACCATTGGGAGGCCCTGAGCTCTTGGAAAGGGCAACAGTGCCACCTAACCCGGTTAGTGACCCCTCCTATAAGCCCCCCTCAGCTCCCCTTAAGAGTCCCTCCCTGAGCCAGGGAGCCCAAGGCTCTGCACTGCCAAGAAAACCAGCTCCCCTCACTGCTGTGGAATTTGCAAGATTTCTTGGAGAAGGGGGAGGGTGTGTGTGTGTGTGTGTGTGTGTGTGTGTGTGTGTGTGCGCGCGCGCGTGTGTGTGTGTGTCAGAGCACAGCCCAATGGGCGTGTGTCTGGCGTGGGCATGTGTCTGCGCGCGCGTGACTGGAACAGGGCTGTGTTTGGGGGCGGGCAAGGGTGCTGCGGGAGTCTGAGTGCACCACAGGCGGACAGGGGCTCAGCCTTCTTCCTTTTATCGGTTTCCACATTCCAGAGTCAGCCGGATTGCTTTCCCTCAGCTGGCTGGTCCGCCTGGCCGGCCAGGCCCTCAAGCCTCCCCCACTTTTCCTCATTCCAGCCTCTCTGGGTATGAGGAGGCTGAAGCAGGCTTCCTTGAGCCACCTTGGTTTTGGAGGGTAGAGGCAGGCAAGGGGCCAGTTCTCCAGGTTGGGGATGGTCCCCCAACCAGTCTCCTCCAGGGGAATGCAATAAGGCTCTGACATTCCTCCGCGGCTGCCTGAGAGATTTAATTAAAGAGGGAGGAGAGAACTGGCTTGCACTGAGAAGGGGCTGGGGCTGGGGCAGTCACTGGGGCCCCTACTGGCCCTGGGCCTGGACGGGCAGCAGTAAGAATTGAGAGACCCAGGCACAGGGGACCAGGTTGTGGCTCCCCTGAGCCACTCGTGGACCCCAGAAAAGGCCATTTCTGCCACAGGGAAACTGAGTACCCTGGGCACGGCAAATGAGAAGGGCAAGACCCCTCTAGGGCCACTTACTTCTCAGTCCCTGCCTAGGCCCCAGACAACCTGGGCCCAGCTGGCTTGGGCTGGTGACCTCCCTTGGTGACTAAGGTCTTCCTCTGGCAAATTCAGGGTTAATTGCAGGGTTAGGGCCTTCCTTGATGAATGCTTGGCCCTGGGTGGGGACAGGGCAGCAAGGCAGCCCTGCGTCTGACTGGGCCCAGCCCCCGTGGCATCACACCTGCGTGTGCGGATGGTAGCATCTGGACTGGCCTATTTCTAGTTGGGCTGCAGCCACCAAATAGCTTCTGGGGCAGCAGGTGTCCTCTCCCAACAGAGTGGCACCTCTCCTGACTGAAATGACATATCTCGCCGCCCTGAGGGCCCACTTGAGCAGAATGGCTTTAGTCACTGGTCTCCCAGCCCTGGGCTGACAGGTCTGGTAGCTGCCAAGTCATCCATGGTGCCAAAGAAGGCAGCCACTTGGGGCCAGGCAGCTCCTGCCTTGGAGGAGTGGGGGCAGTGGGGAGGAGGGCCCAGCTCCTGCTCTTCTAGCGCTGCCAGCCAGCCACACCTGCCACATTTGTTGGGGATCCACACCCCTCCCCAGACAGGGAGAGAAGACTGACATCCAGACTGTCCCCCTTTGCAACCTTCTGCCCCAATGTCTGTAGGGGCGACTCACCCAAGGAGCCTCTCCTACACAACTCTGCCGGGGCCTTATCCCAGAAGTTCTCATTTAATTGCCCCAAGTTAGGGGTAGGGGTGGTAGTGGTGGTGGCGGAGGGCATCAGGAACTTTCCAAAGCTTCCCAGATGATTCTGATGTGCAGCTGGGGTTGAGAAACCTCTGGGTTATAGGTGGGAAACAGAAACCCAGAAAGGGAAGGAAACTGGATGGGGTCATGAAGTGGTGTCTGGGCCTCATCTGTAGAATGAGCAGAGCTGGCTGGGGAGGTACACAGAGTAAGGCAGAGAGGCGGAGACTAGTAAGGACTCCCAGCTTCATCACAGGGTCTGACTAAGGCCCCCAGCCCCACCTCAGCCCCTTCCCCTGAGGGCCTAGGACAGAGATTCTGACCTCTCAGCTTTGCTGTGCCCCAGGGATGGGGAGATAGGCGGACCCAGCCCAGGCTCTGAGCCTCCTCAGACACGTCAGCGAAACCGGAGCCAGCCGTCCTGGCCGCCGGCATGGTCCCCGCCTGCCTGGGGGGTTGGCAGACTCCTGGGCTGGGCTGCTGCCAGGCCTGGCCAGCAGTACTTAGCCTGGGGGGTGGGGGGGGCGGTGCGGGCGGGAAGCACTGGGAGCCAGAGGCCCAGAGTCTCAGGGTCTCAGGGTCAGACCTGCAGCACCTGACCCCTGTGCCCACTCTGCAGTGTCTGGCACAGGAAGGGGCTGTGCTGGCCTCATCTGTTCATCTGTCCAACCCTATTCCCTCACCAGCCTTGTGGCCTTCCCCAGGAGCAGTGAGATGAGCAGCCTAAGGTCTGATGTGGTCACACAAATGCCTGGGTTCCACCCACTCACCAGTCCCTGCCTGACCCAGTGCCTGTGTGTGAGTGGGTGCCTCCAGGTGTCCCCTACACTCATAAGTGGGTGGGGGCACCAGGATCCCCCTGAGAGCTCCTCCCTCTGCTCCCTTTCCCCACCTCCAGGTCATAGGCTGAAGGGGGGCTGGCCAAAGGTCAGCTCATTCCCCCACCCACTGCCAGAACTAAATACACCCCTCATCAGTCGGCTTTCTCCAATTCCTACTCTCCCACACCCAAGGGTGGAGGAAAGAGGGCAGCCTCTGCATGGAAGCCTCCCCTGGACCCAAGGGACCTCCTGTCTGTGCTGAAAGTGGCACAAAACCCCCCTCACACCATGGCATCCTCACCCTGTATGTGCAGAAGGCAGGGCTCAGGTTTTATGGGTAACACCTTCAGTAACAAATGTTTACTGAGCACTTAGCATGCGCTCCAAGAACAAACTAAACAGCCCTGACAATGAGGCGCTATAACCAGGACCCCTCCCAACTCCCCGCCTTCACAGATGAGAAGGGAAGTAAAGGGCCATGGCCAGGCTCTCATACAGCTAGGCTGGGACTGTGGACAGTGGGACCTTAAGGCCCCATCCCAGCAACTGTCCCCTGGAGGGCAGCAAGGCCAGCAGCAAGAGCCTGGGCCTCTGTTTCCTGCTTCTTCCCATCACACCACGGTGGGGCCAGGTCAAGGCAAGTCTGCAGAGTCCAGGTTTAAGAGAAGAGACCTGGACCCTTTGCCCTCCTCCCACCCCACCCCCCAAAGCCTCAGGGCTGCCTCCAAAAGTCTCCCCCCACCCTCTGCAGAGGGAAAGGTCCTACCTCCCTGCCTTGGGTCAGCAGATCAGATATCAAAGCCCAGGCCCCTGGTCCTTCAGAGCTGCTGGAATTGTAATGGCCAGGAAAGCCGTGACCTCCCATGAGAGACCCCACCCCCAAAGCACACACACACCAGAACGAGCCCAGACAGGCAGAATCACTCCCAGAACTTGTTAAAAGAACTTCCCCATTTAAAAACAAACAGAACAACACACAACTACAACTCTGGGTGCTCAGAACAACTCCAGAGAGTGAGGCAGGGCTGGGGTGAAAACGAGGCCCAGAAGTGAACAGGGACTTGGGAAGCTACTTAGGGGCTGAACTTGGGCCTACACTCAGGTCTCTATCTCCTGTAGCTCTACTGCCCACCCCCTCCATGGTCAGTCTTCACCTTCTGGGTCCCTTCTGGGGACTCTGTGGTCTCCTCTTGGTGCCAGGACAGCCCACAGCGGAGCCCCCAGAGCCGCCAGCACCCACCTTCCCATTTCCCAAAGCCCCCATGCTGACTCCTCACTGGGCAGGTGGAGCAGGGCTCTACATCCTAGCTGCTGCCTGCTGGGGTCTTCCCAGCCCAAGATGCCGATTGCTCTTGTGGCCCAGCCCCTGCTCCCCACCAACTCGGCCAAATTGCCGCTCTATGGCTAGACAGACCTACAGCGAGCGTCTCTGCCTCCCTCCCCCGTGATGACTTTATTGATTAAAGGGCCAACAGACTCTGGAGTGAAGCCCAGAGCCCAGGCTGATGCCTCCTCCATGTAGACTGGGGAACACCCTCCAGCATGCACCCCAGGCCCCCAGGGGCCACGCCCGGCTGCTCTGTGTTTAAGCGCTTCCAGTCGTAGGAGGTGCTGCCTGTAACGCCTGGGCAGACAGCGGAGAAACAGAGGCTCTGAGAGAAAAACGCAGTCTATGGCCTCATGGCTGGGATGCCCCTGGCCCAGGTTGCCTGACTGGAGCATGAGCTCTTAACTACGACCTTATACAAAACCCAGAGGGAGCTGAAGCCACAGGGGTGGCCACGTGTAGGGTCCCCTCCCATCCTGGAGCCTGGCTGCTCCCTTCCTGACCCTGCCGGCCCCATGGGGAGGGCTGATTCAGGGGGAAGCGGCTCACCCCACACGTGGATGTGGGGGGTGGGGGTCGCACACAGCCCACATCTGGAGGCCAGGCCACACCCACGGCCTTCTGAGTCAGTGAGGGTGGAACGGGTCCACTCCGGGGAGGAGGCTGGGTGCGGTGCACGCAGCCCCCTCGGGACGGTGCCGGCAGGGCCAGCAGGGGCACAAAGCCTTCCAGGTTCTGGTCCAAGCGTCATCTGAGGTTCAGCACGAGGCCCTGCCCCAGCACTCACTTGGCAAAGGTGAGCTAGGCATGCTCTGGGACACACGGGAGCAGGCAGGGTCTCCCCTCGGGGTGGGGATGGTAGAGCCAGGACCTTAGACAGCCAGGGAAGGGGCACCAGCTGGAGGTCGAGGAAGGCCTCCCTGGCTGGCCTGTGAAAGGTGGTCATCGGTGTTAACTAGGGGCGCAGAGGCTGATAGCCCCTCTTCTCTGGCACAGGGGACCCTGCAGGCAGGCCGGGCCTGGGCGGGCCCAACCTGGGTAGCAGGCCTTTACCTAGAGCTGGTCTCCCCAGTGACTTGTCTAGTCTGTCCTGGGACCACCTGCCCCCCCTCTTCTGCCTCACATTGCTGGAGCCCATGTTCCTGGGGGAGGAGCCCGACGGAGGGCAGCAGGGCAGAACACAGGCTGGATTGGGGTGGGGGGCACGTTACCTGCCATGGCCTGATGGCTGGCAGGCATGGGGGAAGGGGAGGCTGAGGCCCAGCACAAAAGGCCCTTGTGTGAGCAGAAGGCGCCTGGAGGGGAGGAGTGCTGGCCTCTCAGGGACTCTAGGGGCCCAGAGAGTGGGGACTGCTGCTAGGGTGGCCCCTGGGCTCCTCACAGGAACCTGAGTGAAGGGGGGCCCGTGCTGTGGCCCCATTCTGTCTTGAGCAGTTCCAACTACGAGCTGGGGCCCAGAACAGCAGAGGGAGCACCCCCCCACCCCGCCCCGGGCAGGACTGGGCCCCACATCAGGAGGGGAGGACCATCATGGACTGCAGGCCTAGCTGCACCTGGACGTGGTTAAGGACCTGGGCTCCGGCTCAGATTTCCCGGCAGTGGGGCGGCAAATCACTGCACCTCCTGGAGCCCCCCTCTCTCCTATCATCTGGGAGCAATGAGAATAGTTTCCACCTGCTGTGGCTGCTGGGGGTGCCACGCGAGGGGACCATAAATGCTCAGTGTGCCAACAAGGGGAAGGAGTGTGCCTGCCGCTCCTCATTCTCAGTGCTCTGGCCAGAGCACACCCCAAGAAACAGCAGACAAACCAATCTGCAGAATGTTTCTAGGCCCAGCCCTGCTTCTGGGGCCACCCCGCAACCAGTGTCCCTCCACCTGCCCCGGGTCAGTCTGGGGAGGCCAGGACCCCCACCTTTATTTAGATCTGTCATCACACCTCAGAGATGAGAGATCTGAAGACCAGGGGACACCTGCCAAGGGCTTAGGCCCTCCTCTGCCCCCTCCCGTAGGAGCGTCCCCCACCCTGGCCAAGTCCTGGCGGGCCCTCAGCTCCCATATGGGGCAGGTCTGACTTCATAAGTGGAAAAACACCGATCCCATAGTTTCCGTGTGAAGTCTTCCCGCCGCAGTCTCTCTCACTTGGAGGACACAGAGCGTGGCGGCAGGGGCCAGCGGCACGGGGCAGTCAGCTTCTCTGCTTACGCGCTGGCTGCCCGCCCCTTCTCTCCCAGACGCTGTGGGGAGGGGCTGCCGCTCTAGGACCCACCACGCTCCCTCCTGGCCTGTCCACCTCAGCAGAGGCAAGGGGGGGAGGAGGGGTGGGGCTGGAACTGCAGGGAGGGCACAGAGCCTGATGCTTTCTGACCACGTGTTCTCCCTGAGCCGCAGAGGCAAGAGGGCTGGGGTTAAGGAGAAGGGGATTTTCATGATCACTGAGTGTTTGGGGGCCAGCCTCCCTGTGCACACATCAGCCCACTAAACCCTGGTGACAGCGCAGGAAGTAGCAACTGATAGCCTAACGAAGTCATGTGACTGCTCAAAGTCACTCAGTGAGAGACTGATGGGGCCGGGGCAGGAACGAGGCCAGGGCACTGGGGACCTGACTCATAACTACTGTGCGCTGTCAGATTTGGGGGCAGGGAGTGACGAAGGGGGCTGGGAATTCCCTTCTTGGTCCTTCCTGGCGTGGCTGTCCCCTGGGTCCCTGACTCATGGTCTCCTGTCTCTACCACTTCTCTGCTCCCAGGACCCAGAAGATGTACCCCAGAATCCCTCTGCCCCCAATGCTGCTGCCACTGCTGCTGCTGCTGCTGGCCCCAGGCCCCGGAGTGCAGTGCTGCCCGACAGGCTGCCAGTGCAACCAGCCGCAGACGGTCTTCTGTGCTGCCCGCCAGGGAACCACAGTGCCCCGGGATGTGCCCCCTGACACAGCAAGCCTTTATGTCTTCGAGAACGGCATCACCACACTCGATGCAGGCAGCTTTGCCAGCCTGCCAGGGCTGCAGCTCCTAGACCTGTCACAGAACCAGCTCGCCAGCCTGCCCGGCGGGGTCTTCCAACCACTCGCCAACCTCAGCAACCTGGACCTGACTGCCAACAGGCTGCGCGAGATCACCAACGAGACCTTCCGCGGCCTGCGGCGCCTAGAGCGCCTCTACCTGGGCAAGAACCGCATCCGCCACATCCAGCCCGGAGCCTTTGACACACTAGACAGCCTCCTGGAGCTCAAGCTGCAGGACAACGAGCTGCGGGCCCTGCCCCCGCTGCACCTGCCGCGCCTGCTGCTGCTCGACCTCAGTCACAACAGCCTCCCGGCCCTGGAGCCTGGCACCTTGGACACTGCCAACGTGGAGGCACTGAGGCTGGCCGGCCTGGGACTGCGGCGGCTGGACGAGGGGCTCTTTGGCCGCTTACGCAACCTCCACGACCTGGATGTGTCCGACAACCAGCTGGAGCGAGTCCCGCCGGCCATCCGGGGCCTCCGGGGACTGACACGCCTGCGGCTAGCCGGTAACACCCGCATTGCCCAGCTGCGGCCCGAGAGCCTGGCCGGCCTGGTGGCCCTGCAAGAGCTGGACCTGAGCAACCTGAGCCTGCAGGCGCTCCCACACGAGCTCTCTACCCTCTTCCCCCGCCTGCGGCTCCTGGCGGCCGCCCGCAACCCCTTCAACTGCGTGTGTCCCCTCAGCTGGTTTGGCCCTTGGGTGCGGGAGAGCCGCGTAGCACTGGCCAGCCCGGAGGAGACACGCTGCCACTTCCCACCCAAGAACGCTGGCCGGCTGCTCCTAGACCTTGAATATGCTGACTTTGGCTGCCCAGCCACCACCACCACGGCCACGGCACCCACCACAAAGCCCATGGCTTGGGGGCCAACTCTCTCACCTTCCAGTCCAGCTCCCACCTGGCTCAGCCCCACGCAGCCTGCCACGGAGGCCCCCAGCCTGCCGCCTGCCGCCCCACCCACTCTGGGAGCTCCCCCGAGGCCCCAGGACTGCCCAGCGTCCATCTGCCTCAACGGGGGCACCTGTCACCTGGGGGTGCACGGCCACCTGGAGTGCCTGTGCCCTGAGCTCTTCACGGGCCTCTACTGCGAGAGCCGGGTGAGGCAGGGGCCCCAGCCCAGCCCCGCCCCGGCCACGCCGGAGCCGCCGCAGCCCCTGCCCCTTGGCATCGAGCCAGCGAGCCCCACCTCCCTGCGCGTGGGGCTGCAGCGCTACCTGCAGGGCAGCACCGCGCAGCTCAGGAGCCTCCGCCTCACTTACCGTAACCTGTCAGGCCCCGACAAGCGGCCGGTGACGCTGCGGCTGCCCGCTTCGCTTGCTGAGTACACAGTCACCCAGCTGCGGCCCAACGCCACCTACTCCATCTGCGTCAGGCTTCTGGGGGCCGGGCGGGTGCCCGAGGGCGAAGAGGCCTGTGGGGAGGCCCGCACACCCCCAGCCGTCCGCTCCAACCATGCCCCTGTCACCCAGGCCCGGGAGGGCAACCTGCCGCTCCTCATCGCTCCCGCCCTGGCTGCAGTGCTCCTGGCCGCACTGGCTGCCGTGGGGGCAGCCTACTGTGTGCGGCGGGGACGGACGGCAGCGGATGCCACTCACGGCAAAGGACAAGTGGGGCCAGGGACTGGGCCCCTGGAGCTGGAGGGGGTGAAGGCCCCCTTGGAGCCAGGCCCCAAGGCGACTGAGGGCGGTGGGGAAGCTCCACCCAGTGGGCCGGAGTGTGAGGTGCCTCTCATGGGCTACCCGGGGGCCAGCCCCCAGGGGCCCCTCCCCACTAAGCCCTACATCTAAGCCCGGAAGCGACAGGCTGCCAGGCCAGGCTCTCAGCCCTGCTGGACCCGCCAGCACCCTCCTGCTGCCAGACCAAGGAAGTTCTCGGATCCCTACAAAGAGGACACATCAAGGTGAGGGCTGTGTGACCACAGCAAGATCCTGCCCCTCAGTCTCCTCATCTGTGAGATCCTGGGACGCAGGTGACCACCTCTAAGGTGGCGCTATGCCTGAGTGCCTACGAGGACGGCATCTGCCCGGTTCTCTGCAACGTGCACCTTCCCTGGGGAAGGGTGGGGCGGGCCCTGCCGTGTGCTGGTAACACAGGCCCAGGGCTGCCAGGCCCCCCTCCCAGGAGATCCTGGGGGCCAGTGAAGGAAGCCCCCAGAAAGACAGCAGAGGGAGAGAAAGGCTGGGGATGGGGCATGTGGCCCAGCCTCGGCCCCAAGGAGCAAAGGAACAAAAGAAACTGGAAAGACAGACGCTTAGGAACATGTTTTGCTTTGGTTTTTAAAAATATATTTATAAGAGATTCTTTCCCACTTATTCTGGGAAAATGTTTTTCAAACTCAGAGACAAGGACTTTGGTTTTTGTAAGACAAACAATGATATGAAGGCCTTTTGTAAGAAAAATAAAAGATGAAATGAGTGTGTTTCTCTGGCATGGCCCAGGGTACCTGGGTGGGTGTGGAGGTAAGCGGGAGGCCAGAACCCCCAGGGTGGGAGGGCTGCCGCTGAGGACTGTGCCAGGGTGGCCTGCCCTCCCGGGATCCTGCCCTGGGCTGTGTCTGCCCAGCCTCAGCTGGGGTGCCTGATTCAGTCTCTTGTTGAGACTGGGATGCAGGCCGGAGCCAGACGGGAGCTGGGCAGCTCCTAACCTTGAAGGAGAGGAACATGAGGGCAGCCTTACCTTGCCCAGGCCCAGTGGTCAGCCAGCAGGAACTGTACTGCCCCTGTGAAGCTGGGGAGGGCTCGTAGCAGATAAAGACCGAAAGACCGAGAGGGTCTGCAAGGGCTCCTCCTCAGGGAAGGGCCTGACAGGCAGTTCACCGCCTACCTTCCTCTGTGGAGGGAGTGCGCCTACTGCAGCAGGAGCCTGTGTCCGGGGCCCGGCACGACACACAGCCCAGCCCTGCCTGCAGTCCTGATGCCCTTCCACATGGGCTCGGGCTGGGAAAGCTTGCTCCCGGCCTCCTGTTCCAGCTGCAGAAAGGCACCTTGGAGGGGCAGCATGGATCCTGAAAGGCAGGAATCCTCTGGTGAGTGTGAAGGGACCCAGCCAGGGCTGTTTGGGGCAGGTGGCCCAGGGACAGGACAAAAGGTCTGAGCCTGGCTTGTGAAGGCCTGGTAGCCCTGTGATGCCCCTTTACTCTCTGCATTTGGGATGTGCCCAGGCTTTCCAGAAACCCCGGAAGTGGGAGTGTTTTCCAGGAAAGCCGCAGGCTGTGTGGGGGCAGGGCCAAGGATGTAGAGTGCAGTTCTGGCCCAGACTGGGTGCTGGAAGCTTGGGAACAGGGACGGATACACAGCACCTTCTCCCATGACCGTCGGACAGGAGGCAAAGTGGGCCCTGAGGCCTCAGAGAGGTGCTGTGACTGCTGAGCAAGCCTCCCCGAAGCCCCGAGCCTGTGTCTCCTCTGTGGGTCATGGCTCCTGAGCCTCACCAGCCTCACCCTGGCTGGAAGGAGGCAGCCCAGTCAGGTCTGGGGAGCAGGCCCTGTGGCTCAGGGCGTTGATGTCAGCGCCGAGTCAGGCCCAGCCACGCGAGGCTCTGGATTCAATTAGTGGCTGCTGAGGGTTCTGGCATGGGAAGGGAGGAGGTGGGCGGTGGGTCGTGTCGGGCAGCAGAGGATGGTGGCAGTGAGCCTGGGTGGGGCCCCTTCTTCCTGAGGCAGCGGCGGCAGCCCAGGTGGATTTCCTGTGAGCCTGGGTCCCATTAGGGGAGCAGTATGGCGAGGCCTGCCCTCCCCCTCGGCAGCCCTGTCAAAGGGGCCATTGTGGGCCCACGGGCCGCTGCTGAACACAGCGTGGCTGCTGAATAAATGTTTTCATTGCAAAGCCAAACCTGGCCTAGTGGGATGGCAGGGAGTGAGGGGGGAAGGTGGGACCTAAAGAAAGGGGCTAAACGCTTACTCCAGCCCTCCCAGAAAAGGGATTTGGGGTATCCCAGCAGATCAGGAGCTAGGGGATGAAGGGGTGGGGCGGGGGCAGGGGCAGAGTGGGAGACCAAGCCAAGATACAACCCTTACCCAGGACAATGCCCACGGCTCTGGGGCAGGGTCCAGGGATAGATGTAGGGAAACGCCAATTCTGACTGCTGGGTTTTTGCTGCCACAGGCCCTGTGCCATACGGGCTACACACGCTCCCACTAATGCCCAGCAAATCCTCTCCAGAAGAGAACCACAGCCTGGGAGAGGTGAGCTGGCAGCTTGCTCACCGCAGGCGGGGATAGGATCCCAACACGGGCTCCCTGGCCCAGGATGGGGTGGCCAGCCACGTGGGCGTCCAGGAGAGGGGCAGGGCCACTGTGAACAGCAGAAGCTCCGCAGTGGGAAGCAGCAGAAACTGAACCCCAGCCTCCACCCTGCACAGCCTGGCTGCTGGGGTGTTCTCAACAGAGGATCGACTTCTCTGGCCTCCGCTGCCTCTGAAGTAACCGGAGGAGAGACATCCCCACCTGCCTGTGGCTGACGATGGGTACAGCTGACCACTCCACCATCCAGAAGCACTGGACTGAGGCAGGCGGCATTTTTACATCTCCCAGTCTACAATGTGAGCTGCTCCTTCAGTGCCAGGCCCTGCTGCCTACCTTCCCACCTTCACCCTGCACTGAACACAACCCCTGGCACATCTGAGGGACCTGCTGCTTGAGCTTGGCTTCACACATAGGCCCCTGATGTCCTGCTCTTCCCCTCCTCTTGATAAGGTATGCTCCACATGTGATGGTGGGGGCTGTGACAGGGGCCCCTGGGAGGCGGGGGGGCCCTGGGCTCTTCCTAGGAGATGACCGGGAGAGGTGAGTGCCTGAGCCCTGGCCCCCTCTAGCTCCTGTAAGAACACACACTGCTTTGCTCAGATTGAGATGGAAAAGCTGTAAAAGAAACTGAGAGTGGGAGAGAGAAGGGCGGGTATACTGGAAATCCACGGCTATCCCCACATTTGACAGCCTGGACATCTTCAGTCCCAGTCACTCAGCAGGCCTAACCCTCCAGGGAGCCTGAGGGGGCAGGGCATGTGCCACCACTACCCTGGTCCACCAGCTTCACGGAGGGCCGGAGAGTCCCCACTCTTCTGCCAAGGGTGTGGCCTGGCAGGGCAGGGGCCAGGAGTGGGGGGAAGGAGGGGGCGGGACACTGGCCTGGCCACCCATCTGGGAGTGATTTGAGAAATTCCAGGCCTTGCTGGCCCTGCGAAGCTATTCTTAACCGCTGTAATTACAGGGTCAGCCTTGGCCAGTGGCACCGTGGGGTCTGGGCATCGTTAACTCCTCCAGGGGCAATGCTGGGGAGGGGTGGGGGCTGCTCTGCGGGGGAGGGGGACCCATCAGGAGCCAGGGGTGGAGCCTAGAAGGCAGGAAGTGGTGGGTGGAGGAGGACTTGATGGCTAGTGCTGGGTCCCTTTTCCTGGCTGGTCCAGCTCCCTCCTGCTGGGGAGCCCTGTAGGGAAGGAGATATCTGGCCCGGGGAGGCATGGAGGCTAAGATACCAATGCAGCCTCAGGGCCTGGGTGCTCTTATTCTTCCAGCGCAGGGGGGCAGTCACCAGGACCCCAGGGCCCAGAGTAGGAAGAGGCCTTGCACTGTGAGGTTCTAAGGCACTGGATCTCACTCAGCCTTGCCTTCCCCATCTGCAAAATGGGCCTCACCAGCTCCCCAGCCTCTTCCTGGGTTTTAAGAGGGGGGTGGGAGTGGAGGGTCACTGCCGCTGTTACCCCTTCCCTGGGAGCTCTCAGGTGGGGGGTGACTTGGCAAGAGTTCTTATGGCATCAGACTTCCCCGCTCCCAAACACGTCCATGCCACACCTGGAGCTTGGACAGGTCACCACCCCCTTCTGTGACTCAGTCTCCCCAGTCATGAGTGGAAGAGGAAGGGGCTGGATAGATAGCCAAGGGACCAAGACCTTCTCCTGGCTCTGACCTTCACAGATCTCTGCCTGGGGAGCAGCAAGCCCCTCCAAGAGTCATGGGAGAGCAGGGCTGAGACTTCTGAAAGGGAACCGGGCCCCTGCCTCCTCCTACCCCAGCCAGACTGGTCCCCCACTCTCCTACGCCTTGTTTCCTCACTGTGACAGGCAATCATCTCTGAGAGCCTCCTGTGCCTAAGCCACAGTGAGCCTAGGCCCCCGTGCATGGAACTGGCTTGGCCTGGACCCACGGCACCCCACAAACCTCCTGCACACACTGCCATAAGGATGGAAAGATGAGGCGCACTTGCAGTCCCAAGCCACCCAGGCGCACCCACCCCCTCACTCACCCCCCAAAACCACCAGAGACAGGCATGTGGCCCGGGCTAAGGAGCTTCCATAAAGCCTGCAAGCCTACCAGCCCGACTGTCCCCCCCACCTCCCCACCACGTCCACCCTATCAAAGCTTTGGTCTCTTCGACCCTCGGCATCACCAAAACAGCCACAGCAAAATCAAGGGCATGTCCATGTCTCCCACCCATGTGTCTGCCGGGTCACAGTCCTTCCCCCAAATGCCAAAACACGCCGACGTGAGCCCTCAGGCTGAGGCCTGCACGGCCAAGGGCCCACTCTGCGGCTAGGGTCCACGTGAGATGAGGTCAACAGGCGACCCCACAGCCCAGCTCAGGCACCGTGACCGCTTTGGTGCTCAGCCCCTCACTGACAAGACCTGAACCAGGTGAGGCCTGTTCCAGCTGGACTGGGCCCCTCCACTCCGCAGGAGGCCTTGCCAGGGCACATTTGGAGCCCTCCCCAATGGTGTCCATTACAGACCTGGACTTAGGACACCATCTAGCCCTTGACCCTCCCCACCGATCCATCCCAACATGCCAGCTGCTCCTACCCGGGTGAGGTGTCCAGGGTGATGGAGGTGAGGGCGCTGGAGAAGTGCCGAGTGTCCCAGAGCTTCACTTCACGCTCACGCATCTGCAGGGAGGGAGCCAAGAGGGGCTCAGAGGGGCCCATCCCCGGGAACCCAATGCCTGAGGAAACAGCCTTGACACAGGGGCACCTGCCCCAGAGCAGAGCTCGGAGGGTGGCGGTGGGGGGTGAGTCATGGCAGGGAGGGAGGGTTTGGGTTTGCATGTCCGGCCCCTTTAAGAACCCTTAGGTGACAAGGGACAAGGGGCGGTTCCCTCCATGGACTCTGGTCCCTTGGGGGGGGCTGCCACAGTTCCCAGGGTCAGGCTTAGCTATTGCAAATGGAATCTGCCAGTTTTCAGCAGCTGGAGGTCCCCTGGGGCTCTGAGACCCAGCTGCACACAGGGCCGTATATGGACAAGCCTAGAGCTGGCTAGCCGTCCCCCACCTCCCCCTGGGCTTCACTCCTACCCTCTTGGTGTGGGTACCCCGCCCATCTGGGAGGAGCCCTACCTGGTTGAATCCACTGGACACAAGGTGCTCCTGGGTGCCCGTCCACACCAGCCAGCCATCCTTGCTGTTCTTGTGGGCCTCTGTGCTCTGGAGGACACAAAAGATGGTGCTGAGCCACCAGGTCCTCCTGCAGGGGGGACACCTGCCGGAGAGCCCTACAGAGGGCAGGAAGGGCCAGGATGGTGCCCCCCAGAGGCTAGCTGGGGACAGAGAAGACTGTATCACTACAGGATGGACCCCAGCCTCACCTTGGCTGAGGAAAGCTCTGCACCCAGAGGGCCACCCGGTCACCAAGCTTGTGCTCCGTCTCCCTCCTCCAAAGGGGACTGTTGGGCTATCCTGCCACAGTGACGGTGCCAGGCCAGCGGCCCATCCTTGTCCTTGCAGGTTCCTAGACTGGGAGGCACTCAGTTGCCGTCACCAACCCCAGCCTCTGGGGACCCCTGCGCTCTCTCAGAACCTCATTTTTCTCACTTGTGAATGGGGCGTGTTGCCTGGGCTGCCTACTTCCCAGGGCTGTCTGAGCACCAAATGACACTACATGCAAGAGCCGGCCTACTACAGATCAAGGGATAGCAAGCATCCCAGCTGCCTCCTGAGTGCCAGGGGCTGGGGAGAGGGCCTGATGCCAGGCTCTAGGGAATAGTCCCTGGAGAGCGGAGAACGCACAGAAGTGCTCCTCCTCGCCCTCCCGCGGTGCTGGAGCTGCCAGCAGGAAGACTTCCTGGGCCCAGGGAGGAGAGGCAAGTTCACACCCCAGGCGGCCCTGTCCCCTGGGCCCAGGCAGGGAGGAGCAGAAGGGGCCAGAGGAAATGCAAACAGCTCCCTCCCAGTCACCTCGGCCCCTGGAGCCTGAGACCAAAGACCCTGTTACCAAAAATAGCTCACCCCAAACTGTGGCCAGCTTCCTCCAAGCTTCCCACGATCTCCTTGGGAATGAATGAGAGAAGGGAGGTGGCCTGGGAGGAGCTGGCCCAGCGCCCCCTCCCCAGCCTGCGGAGGCGGACCCCAGCGTGGGAGACCCTGGAACGCCCGTGTTGTTTAAGGGGCTTTTCTCACTGCTCCCTTCCCACCCAGAAGCCAGCACAGGAAGTCGGGGCTGGAGCCTGAGAACCAGGGCCCCACACCCCTCTCCACACGAGGGGGCTGTGGGGCCAGGGCAAGATCAGCCTTGCCCTCACACCCCAGAGTCAGTGAGAAGTGTCACATGGGCCCTCCCTCTCATTAGTGTGCAAATATCCCGTGTAAGCAGCAAAACAGATGGCCAGCAAAGCATCATGCATCATTCATTCATTCGACAGACATTCGAGGCTTCCCCAGGCCAAGTACCATGCAAGGAGCTGGCTGGTTCTCAGGTGGATGGTCACATGGGGGAGACCAGGCTGCTCATTCATTTGTTCTTTCATAATACGAGTGGAGTGTTCAAACTGCATACTCCACTGGGTGCTGGGGACATGGTCAAAACAGAAAGGGTCCCCAAACTCACAGAATATACAAGTCGGGAATAGAGGCGAACCAAACAGAAATACCTATGTCACTACACGTTGTTGTAAGTGCCAGGAAGGAGCAAAGGGAAGGCTGTGGGCACAAGCTTTGGAGTCACTACCTGGGTGAAAACCTGCCCGGCCACACTAAGCATGTCTTCCCAGCATGAATTACCCAACGTCTCCGTGCCTGTTTCCTCAACTGTAGAAAGAGTACTGAGCACTGTATTGGCTCCTCCTTTGGAGGGCTGTTGTGGGAAGTGTCAACACTGGCGAACACTCAGGGCTGTGTCTGATACACATCCAATAGGCATGTTTTTTAAAAACATGGTAACAGATGGGGCACCTGGGTGGCTCAGTTGGTTGAGCGTCCGACTCTTGATCTTGGCTCAGGTCGTGATCTCATAGTTCATGGGTTTGAGCCCTGCGTCAGGCTCCGCACCACCAGTGCGGAGCCTGCTTGGGATTCTTTCTCTCCCTCTCTCTCTGCCCCTCCCCTGCTCGCACACATACTCTCGCACTCTCTCAAAATAAATAAACTTAAAAAAAAAAAAAGATTTTAAAGTAACATAGGAGATAAGATGGGAAGGATCAGAAGGTGTGAACCAGGCAGGGGAACTGGCACCTGTGAAGAGTCTGGGCCAGGGAGACAGAGGCCAGTGAAGATGCAGGGGGTACGGGGCGAGGGAGAGAGGGGCGCCCTTGAGCCTGCAGGGCGTGCGCGTCAGAGGCACAGGCTGGGGATGGAACATACCTTGGCCTGTCTCCCACCTTCCTATTTCACAACATGGAGAAACCAGAGGCTCAGGGAGAAGCAGCCACCTGCATCCAGTCACCCAGCAAGACAGCTGTCAGCTACCTGAGCCTCCTGCCCCCCGTGGGCCAGGTTACTGTTCTAGGTCTGCATGAGAGGGACCTGCGGTGAGAAGAGTTGAGCAGCTGGAAGGCAGAGTGGGGGACCAGAAGGGACTCAGGATGTCCACAGGGTGGTGACGGTCTCTGAGCAGGGCACTGGTCTCTGAGGACACTGAAGGCACCAAGGAAGCTGAGACCAGGTAAGAGCTTAGACGGAGCCCAGTGTGCCCACTGTGGGCACACCTGGCTCTGTGTGCCCAGGGGCCACAGGAAGCCCCATGGGCGGGAGAAGGGTGGCCATCCACCCCTCCACCCCTATCTCCAGATTACTACAGTAATTTTCATTTTCAGAAATGGCAAGTTCTTCTTCCCTGACCTCAGCGGGACTAGGGAGGAGGAGCCCTCTCTCAGATCCCCAGACTGTCATTCTCCGGGGCAGGGGGGAGCCTGTAGCTGGACCCTAGGCAGCCTGCGAGCCCTGCAGCCCCAGCACTGTCCCAGGAGGCTCTGAGGGGAACCGCAGGAGGTAATTCCCAGCCTGCAAGCCACAGGGGATGAGGCAGCAGGGCATCCTGCTTAGGGAGAAGCCCCACAGTCCCCTTGTGTTTCCCTCACACCTGGCCCCAAGGAGAGAACAGGAGGGGCTGACTGGCCAGCACAGGGGCACCAGGAGCAGGCACATAGCAGCATTCCAGCCGCCATACGGCCAAATCCCACCTCTCTGTCACCATGGCAACACTTCCTGTGTGGGGCAGGGCAGTTGGAGGAGCAGCCCTGGGCTCCTGGGGTCCTTCCTCAGGGCCAGGGGACCTTCTCTGGTGTAAGACCCCCACCACCCACCTATTCTCCTTCCCGGCCAGGTTCAGTCCTGGGTTCCAGATGCTGGCCCCGGGACCTGCCTGATGCAGACAAAAGGCACAGGGCCACCAGGCCACGCCAGAGGTCAGAGGGCTCACTCCAGGCCAGTCCTAACCCTGGTGAGGGTGCTGAAGCCTCACAACTCCCTGGACACTCGCTTTGCTGCAAGCTACTTCCCTGGCATGCCCATGGCTTCAGGGCCTGCCCTCCCACCCCTCCACACCCCCCCCACCCCCCCCACCGGGCTCTGGCACTGTGAACAGGCTTTGGTGTCGGACGGAGCCTGCCTGGGCCACCCAGCTGTGACCCCGGGACAGAAATGACCAATGGGCCAACTTTACAGGGCAATCATGAGGGTGAAAAAAGACTGTGTGTGCCAAGGGCCCGGAGTATGATAAATGGTCATAAATGGAATCTAGAAATGAAGTAGGGGATGTGAACAGGAGACGGCTGCCCAAGCATCCCCTGACTCAAACTCAGGTCACACAGGGCCCAAAGAGGCAGCAGGAGGTGGACCCCCCAGGGCTCCCCACCAGCCTCCATGCTACGGTGACAGCCAGCGGGGCAGGGAGGGCAGCGCATCCTCCCGTGACTCCCCCAACAAAGCCCCCCTTCTAGTGGGGAAGGAGGATCTCCAAAGAAGGAGCTCCCCAAAGGCCTCTCCCCTGAGCCGGCCCCTCAGCTCACACCGACCCTGGCCGCCAGCAGCGGTTTTCCTAATAGAAGCCAGGTGTGGGCCAGATGCCCTGGGCGGAAGTGGGGGGCAGGGCCATGAGGAGGGCAGCGTTCCAGGCCCTACTGCCCCCGCACCAGCGCACCAGCGGCAGAGCGCAGGCACCAGCCCAGCAGCTGCGAGGGGGCAGGAGCCACCCACGCTCTTCCCAGGTCTCCCTGGCCCAGAAGCCCCATTCAGGGGGGCTTCCTCCAGAACGAGATCCTCTCCCCCCCTCTTCTAGGAACTTGGAGCCCTTTGGACGGCAGCCACTCTGTCTCCACCTCGGCACCATCGTGGTCCCCCACCCCCCTTTGCTGGCGGAGGAGGCAGGGAAGGAAGAAAATGTTCAGGCTGGGGGAGCTGGCCCTTCAATGCCCAGTCAGGGCAGGAACGGGGGTACTACGCACAGTGCCTTGGGACCCCCCTTTCTGAGCACGGAAAGCTCCAGCGAAGCCCCCTGATCATACCTGCACTGCTCTGAGACTCTGCTGCCCTGCCAGCCACGGGGCCACAAACCATAAGCCAACTTCCCTGGGAAGCAGGGCCGCTGGGGAGTGGAGTGGGGAGTGGGCTAAAACCACTCCTGCCTGGCTTGGCTCACCTGTCAGGACGGGACCTCCGTCCGGTCTTCAGCCAGTCAGAAGTGGAACAGACTGGGCCGTCTGGGGCCAAAAGCTGCTACGGCCTACCTGAAGGGGATTCCGTGTGTGCGCGTGCACACACACGTGCTACGGGTGCAGGGTGGGGGTGGGGGAGGAAAGCCCTGCCATCCCTGGCTACTGCTGGTCAGGTGTAGGCTGACAAAGTGCCCTCTACCCCACGTAGGGAACAAGTCCTAGGGATGGGGAAAGGGTATCTGTGATGGGCCTGGGGCTTTGCTGCGGAGCTCTTCCCCTGAGCTGTCAGCAGGGCCCTGATCTTTACCTTCCTCAGGAAAGAAGCCTCTTCAACTTCTAAAAAATACTTTTTCTTTTTTAATATTTATTTATTTGGGGGAGAGTGCAAGGCAGGGGAGGGCCAGAGAGAGGGGGACAGAGGATCCGAAGCGGGCTCTGAGCTGGCAGGCTGACAGCAGTGAGCCTGATGTGGGGCTCTAACCCACGAACCGTGAAATCATGACCTGAGCCAAGGTCAGACGCTCAACTGACTGAGCCACCCAGGAGCCCCTAGAAAAAAATTTTTTTAATGTAAATCTGAGTAGGGCACCTGGGTGCACTCAGTCAGTTGAGCGTCTGACTTTGGCTCAGGTCATGATCTCACAGTTCGTAGGCTCGAACCCCACATGGGGCTCTCTGCTGTCAGCGTGGAGCCTGCTTCAGATCCTCCGTCTCCCCCCCTCTGTCCCTCCCCTGTGTGTGCGCATGCTCTGTCTCAAAAATAAGTAAATATTTTTTTAAAATGCAAATCTACTCACCTCACTTTCTGCTTAAAACTCGAATGGCTTCCCATAGCCCAGGTGACAGCCCCCCTTCATCACGTGCCCGACACTGAGCCAATGTCAAATGAATGAATGTATGAATGAATGAATGATTCTCCAGTGGCTCACTGGCTATAGCATGAACCCAGAACCCAGACCCCCGCTCAGCACTCAAAGGGCCACATGCACCCCAAGCACCATCACAGACACAAACCAAACATGCTCAGTGCCTAGATCCCACAGACCCAAAGGAGCAGAGTGAGAGTCCACTGGCTGTGAGACTGGACGGGTACGAGGTGGGCAGCTGTGTCTTTCTGGCTCCTCTGAGGCTGGCTTCTGCCAACTGTGCCAGGAAAGGTAGGGGGGATGGGGGTCTCAAAGGAGGAGAGGAAGCTGGATTCTGAAATTAGCTTCCTAAGCCACAGGATGCCTCCACTGAATGCCTGTGGACAGCCTGGCTGCACCGCACCCTGTGATCAAAGCCAGGTACTCCCAGGACTCAGAACATGCCTCCCGGAAAGAGCTGCCAGCAGCAGGAGCCCACCTCCCAGGTGACCCCTTCACACTCACAAGGCCTTGGCCAGGGGCACGGGGTGTGGCAGAATCTCTGCCAAGAGGCAGAGCCTGTCCCGGCCGGCACCTGTTGGAGCCACTAGGGCCTCAACCCAGTCCCCTGCCCACACAACTCACCTGGGAGGCCCCGGGCTTCGCTCTGGGGTCGAAGATCCTCAGCTGCTTGTCCTGGGAAAGCAGAGAGGAGTAAATAGAGCACACTTAGGACAGGCAGCGTCCTCAGGGGCCAGATGTCCCCTCTACCCACAGGCTGTCATGGTCCCACACCCTAGTACACAGAGCTAGCATCACGCACCAGGGGAGATCTCCCCAGCCTGGTTCCTTCTTCTCACTGCAGGGGGCAGGTCCCCTTTCCTGCCCCAGTCACCCACAATAGAGAACTCAGTGAGAATTCACATTTCCTGAGCACCTACTATGTACCAGGCCCGCTAACACACATGATCTCTCTCCGTGCTTCCAAACATCTCATGAAACAGTCCTATCACCACGACCCCCTCATAGATAAAGAAACTAAACCAAATTCTAGGCTACCAGTTGGCAAATGTTTTGCCCTGTACCCAGCCCAGCCCAGAGAGGTGTAAAAGATGATGTCATTTCTACACTTAAAGAACTTGGTGTCTAACCAGGACAGTGAGCTGACACATCCTAACCATCACTCAGCATACAGTTACTGACTCAGGTTACCTAAGGGTGGAGATGGGAGTAGATCAAAAGATATGTACGTGTATTGTAATAAAGTACCCTACCCTTATAATAAGGACTTTATTCCTGTAGAATAATTGATCTGTGTGTACAAAGGTACGTGCATAGCGGGGCACCTGGGTGGCTCAGTCAGTTAAGTGTCCAACTCTTGATTTCGGCTCGGGTCATGATCTCACAGTCATGAGACCAAGCCCCGCATCAGGCCCTGCACTGACTTTAGAGCCTGCTTGGAATTCTGTCTCCCTCTCTCTCTGCTCCTCCCTCTGTGTACCACGTGTGCATGTGTGCGCTCTCTCTCTCAAAATAAATAACTAAACATT
The DNA here is from genome assembly GCF_024362965.1 of Panthera pardus. Taxonomy (NCBI): domain Eukaryota; kingdom Metazoa; phylum Chordata; class Mammalia; order Carnivora; family Felidae; genus Panthera; species Panthera pardus. The sequence goes on from NW_026526969.1 coordinate 20,266,057, forward strand.
AAAAAACGCTTTAAAAGCCCACAAACATCCATGCATAAATAACCGGAGAAGAGAAGGAGTAGAACCTGCATTCCCTGCCTACATAACGCCTTGGCCACAACAAACTATTAAGCGCTACAAAGAAGGTGCAGAATAACATACGTGGTGTGATTCTGCTGTGGTAAAAATAAACAAAAATCCATATCTGACCACATTCCTGTAACTTTTGCGAGCTGGCTAAGCAAGGAGAAAGGTCTTAAACAGTGTGGGCTGTGCATTAAGGCTGGGTGCTGGGGAGGGGGAAGGCGGAGGGTGAGTAGCTTTTACTTTTTTTTCCGTCTTAGCACAGTTTCACTTTGTTTCAATCAGCATGGATTCATATTTTCGTATTTTTAAAAACAATGAAGCAGCAATAAACTGGAATTTGTAATTAAAAACATAATACCATTCACATCAGCATCAAAAAATATGAGACACATAGCTATACGTCTAACAAAATACATACCAGATTTATGGGAAGGATCCTACAAAACTCTAATGAAAGGAATCAAAGAATTAAATAAACGGAAAAATATTCCACGTTCATGGACAGGAAGACTCAATACCGTCAAGACGTCAGCTCTTCCCAACTTGATCTACAGATTCAATGAAATCCCAGTGAAAATTCCAGCAACTTATGTTGTGCTTATCGACAAAGTGATTCTACAGTTTATATGAACAGGCATAAGATTCAGAATGGCCCAGGCAATACTGAAGGAGACCAAGTGAGTAGGACCAATAGTACCCAACTTTAAAGCTACATTAATCAGACAATGTGGTACTGGCATAAGGATAGACAAATAGATCAAAGGAACAGAACGGAAGGCCCAGAAACAGACCCCCACAAATGTGGGGAATCAAATAGCTATGTCCTGGTTAAGGAGATTAAAGGGAATGCACTGCAAAGCAGAACAGTACTTTCTGGCCTTGCTGAAAACAGCAGACGTGTATCTAGTTAATCTGTATACAGGGGGTGGGTCCTGCCTGGGCTCGAGAATCCCCTAGACCCTGTTATCAACGGGGTATCTTATCTTATTCTCTACCTTGCTTTCAGCATCTGCTCTTCTGTAGTCTTTGGAATGCCATGTTGTTGTTGTTTTGCCTGCTTTCTTGTTTTTTTGTTGTCTTGTTTCTTCTTGTTTTTGTTTTTTGTTTTTGTTTTTTTTGCCCGCAGCCACTGGCATACTGCACAATGTTTTCCCTATAGTTATGCCTGATAAATGTGGGAGCCGGGGAGTTGGGAGCGGTGCAGGAAGACTTCCCCTAGCCTCCCTCTCACCTCTTGCTCGGAGTCTTGAGTAATCCTTTCTGCTGTCATCCTCGGCTTTGCTGGACAAAGCCAAAAGCCAAACACACACAAATACAGTCAACTGATTTCTGACAAAGGACTGAAGGCAACACAATTGAGAAAAGACAGTCTTTTCAACAAACAGCACTGGGACAAGTGCACGTTCACATGTGAAAAGGTGAATCTAGACACAGACTTTACATCTTTTACAAAAACCAACTGAAAATGGATCACAGACCTACATGTGAAATGCAAACTTACAAAAGCTCTAGAAGATAACACAGGAGAAAAATCTAGGTGACTTTGGATTTGGCAATGAATTTTTAGATACAATATCAAAAGTGTTGGTGTTGCATCTATACAACATGACCAAAAAACCAAAAAACTGGATTTCATTAAAATCATAAACTTGTGGTCTATAGAGACACTGTTAAGAAAAAGGAAAGACAAGCCACAGGCTGAAACTACCTGCAAAGCACCTATCTGAGAGAGGACTTGTATCCCAAATACACAACACTTAAAACATTAGAAAAATTAAAAATGTAAGATTCTATTTAAAAATAAGAAAACAACCCAAATGAACACATGGGCAAAAGACCTGAACAAACACCTCATCAGAAAAGATACACACGATGAACAATGAATACAGGAAAAGCTGTTTCACATCATGTCTCATTAGGGAATTACAAACTAAAACAAGTTACCACCACACACCTATTAGAATGGCTAAATTTTTTTTTTACAAAATGACAACACCAAATGCTGGAGAGATTAGGGAGCAACAGAAACTCTTACTCATTGCTGATGGGAATGCAAACGTAATAGCCACTTTAGAAGGCAGTCTGGCAGTTTCTTACAAAGCTACAGATAACTCTTAACTGTATGATCCAGCGATTACACTCCTAAGAACTTACCCGAATGAGTTAAGAACGTATGCTGGTATAAACGTTCACGGCACTTTTAAAAGTTGCAAAAAAAAAAAAATGGAAGCAATCAACAGGTCCCTCAACAGGTGAACAGATGAACTGCGGCACATTCGTACAATGGAATACTATTCCATGATAAAGAAAAGAAGGAAGAAGCCAAACCATAAAACTCCCAGAAGCAAACGTAGGGGAAAAGCTTCATGACATCGGATTTGGTAATGACTCCTTGCATAGGACACTAAAAGCACAGGGAACCAAAGCCAACAGCAGACAAACAGGACTGCATCAAACTTCTGTTCTTCAAAGGACACAATCAACAGAGTCAAAAGACAGGTTGCCCTAAGGAATGGGAGAAAATGTTTGCAAATCACAGATCTGGTAAGGGGTTAATATCAAGAATATATTGGGGTGTCTGGGTGGCTCAGTCGGTTAAGCGTCCGACTTCGGCTCAGGTCATGATCTCACGGTCCGTGAGTTTGAGCCCCGTGTCGGGCTCTGTGCTGACAGTTCAGAGCCTGGAGCCCGTTTCAGATTCTGTGTCTCCCTCTCTCTCTGCCCCTCCCCTGTTCATGCTCTGTCTCTCTCTGTCTCAAAAATAAATAAACGTTAAAAAAAAATTAAAAAAAAAAAAGAATATATTGAAGGGGCGCCTGTCTGACTCTTGGTTTCCGCTCAGGTCATGACCTCACGGTTTCATGAGTTCGAGCCCCACATGGGCTTTGTGCCGATAGCGCGAAGCCTGCTTGAGGTTCTCCCACTTTCTCTAATCCTCCCCCACTTGCACTCCCTCTCTCTCAAAATAAATAACTAAATAAACTTAAAAAAATATACATGAAGAACTCCTATAACAACAACAAAATCAAATACATGTATGTAAAAAATGGGCAAAGGCACCTGGGTGGCTCAGTCAGGTGAGCATCTGACTTTGACTCAGGTCATGATCTCACAGTTCGTGAGTTGGAGCCTCGCCTCGGGCTTGCTGCGGAGCCTGCTTCGGATACTTCTGTCCCCCTCTCTCTCTGCCCCTCCCCCATGTGCGCTTGCTCTCTCTCTCTCCCTCTCTCAAAAGTAAACATGGTGTAAAAAAGGGGCAAAGGATTTGAACAGATATTTCTTCGAAGATATACAAATGGCAAACAAATACATGAAAAGACATTCACCATCACTAATCATCAGGGAAATGAGGACTAAAACCACACTGAGATACCACCTCACATCCATTAGGATGGCTACTATCAAAGACCCAGGGCCGGGGAGGAAGTGCAAAAGCTGGGAGCCTTGTGCACTGTCGGTGGGAACGTAAGACAGTGTGGCTGCTGTGGAAAAGAGAGCTGCAGCTCCTCAAAAAAGTAAAAACGGAATTACCTTATGATCCAATGATTCCACTTCTTAGTGTATACTGAGAGAACCGGGAAGAGGGTCACCAAGAGGGTGCCCATGTTCGTTATTCACATTATTATTCACAGCACTCACTGCAGCATTATTCACGACAGCCAAGAGGTGGAGGCAGCCCAAGAGCCCACTGACAGATGAGCGGATAAACACAATGTGGTCTCCACATACGATGGGATGGTATTCAGCCTGAAGAAGGACATCCTGTCACATAGCACAACACAGATGAACCTCCAGGACATTAGGGTAAATGAAGTAGGCCAGCCACAAAAGGACAAATCGTCTATGATTCACTTACACGAGGTATTTAAGGTAGCTCAAATCACACATGGGGAACAGAATGGCGGTTACTGAGGGCTAGCGGGGAGAGGGGGCAAAGGGACGTTGTTGTTTAATGGGTATAGAGTTTTGGTTCAGGAGACCTGTTTCACGACAATGTAAATAAACTTAACATTACCGTATATTTAGAAAATGCTCAAGGGGCGCCTAGGTGGCTCAGTTGGCTAAGCGGCCAACTCTTGATTTCAGCTTAGGTTATGATCTCACGGTTCGTGGGTCTGAGCCCCACGGTGGGTTCTGCATTGACAGCATGGAGCCTGCCTCGGATCCTCTGTCTCCCTCTCTCTGCCTTTCCCCAACTTACACGTGTTCATGTACACGTGTGCTCTCTCTCTCAAAAGTAAGTGTTAACAAATTTTTTAATGGTTAAGATGGCAAATTTTATGATGCGTTTTTTACCACCATAAAGAGGTAGCTCTTGGTCCACAAAAAGCCATGGAGGGCCCACGAGTGCACCTGACTAAGGGAAAGAAGCCAATCTGGAAAGGCTGTGTGTTGTGTGATTTCAACTACGTGACATCCGCGAAAAGGCAAATAACATTTGAGAGAAAGCAAAAGAATCAGTGGTTGCCAGCAGTTTGGAGGGGGATGGTGAATGGGTGAAGCACAGGGCGCTTTAGGGCGGCGAAGCTATTCTGCACAATGCTGTCACGGTGGGCACGTGACGTCGTGCGTTCGTCAAAACCCCTACAATGCATCATCCAGAGTGAGCCCTCGTGTAAACTGTGACCTTCAGTTCATGCAGCAACAGCGGTTTACCTACAGCAAATGCACCACCCCAACCAACGCGAGACCAGACAGGGAGGAGGGACATGAGAACCCCAGGTACCAGGTACTAGCTGCTCAGTTTCTGCCTGGTTCCCGCTTGGGTGCTGAGATGAACCTTGAAGGACAGGCAGAGCTTGCACTGGGAAGGGAAAGGTATTCAAAGGAGGTGGAAATGCATGAACAAAAATGTGGAAACAGGAACTTGCTGACATGTGACATGAAGGGGAAGACAAGGCCGTGCCAGGAGACCAGACGGTGGGAATGGAGGGGGCAGAAGGTGAGTGCTGGACAAGTGGACAACAGAGAGGGCCAGGCCCAGGCCTTCCTGACACGCTGGCAGGGTCCCAGGGTGCTTGGGTCACTCCTGGCAAAGTCTTCCCAGCCGCAGTTCACAGAGCATTTGCTACGTGCCATGCGGGAACCAGGCCGGGCCCCAGGATCAGCCGTGCTGTGTGGCACCACCCCACTCCACCCACAGCCTTGAGTTCAGGAGGACGCTGTCTAGAGGTGCACAGGACAGAAACAGGCCAAGAGAAGAGCGAACGATGGAGACAGATGGAGAGAGGCAGAGACTGAGAGACAGAGAACAGGGAGAGAACAGAGAGAGACAGAGAGACGGAAGGACAGAGGACAACCAGAGATCGACGAGAAACAGGGCAGTGAGAGACAGCGAGAGACAGAGGATCTTGAGAGACTATGGGCAAGAGAGAATGCCTCTTTGGGGCGCCTGGCTGGCTCAGGCATTTAAGTGTCCAACTCTTGACTCATGACTCAGGTCATGATCTCATGGATGGTGGGTTTGAGCCCCGCGTTGGGCTCTGTGCTGACAATGAGGAGCCTGCTTGGGACTCTCTCTCTCTCCCCTTCCCCCTCTTGTATTCTCTGTCTTTCTCAGAATAAGTAAATAAATTTTATTTATTTATTTTTAAATGTTTATTTATTTTTGAGACAGAGACAGAGATCGTGAGCCAGGGAGGGGCAGAGAGAGAGAAGGGAACAGAGGAACAGAGGCAGGCTCTCTGCTGACAGCAGTGCGCCCGACACAGGGCTCGAACGCATGAGCCTTGTGACCATGAGATCACGACTTGAGCTGAAGTCAGATGCCCAACAGACCGAGCCACCCAGGCGCCCCAATAAATAAACTTCAAAAAGAGAGAGAGAGAGAGAGAGAAAGTCTCCTGGCAACAGGGGCCACTCCCACCAGGAGCCATGTGGAGAGACAGATAGCCTGGGTTTGGATGCCAACTCCAGAATTTACGGGCTCTGTGACCTGGGCAAACCCCTAAGCCCCGGGTAGGACGAGGACAAGTGAAAGCAACACGTCTCACAGGTCAAAGTCCCAATTCTTGCCGCATGGGTGCTCCCCAAAGGCAGCTGGGCCACCAAATGCAGGGGGTTCAACACTGGATCCACACCAGGGGTCAGACTGGGCACTGGAGGCTGGCCTGGCCTGCTGGGCCACGGCAGAGGGGGTGGCCCTGGGTGGCCAAGGTGTATGTCCTCACTGGGCTCACAGACACAACCGGACCACGTGGAGCGGGATCGCAGCTTGCCTGCCCATCCGTGAGGCCGACACGCCCCCTAGTGGTTGGCTGCATTTCCCTCAGCTGGAGGAGCTGGGAAGAGAACGGGAAGGGGCTTCTGCAGGAAAATCAGGGCTCCTGGGAGGCAGAACCAGACAGCCAGCAGGAGATGGTGTGGAGAGGGGGAAGCCCCGAGAGGAAGCAGAGTGTCCCCCACGCTGTACCCAAATCAGGCAGTCCTGTGTATAAACCTAGAGCCCAGCCTGCAACCCCTGTCTGAGCAGAGCTCCCTCCTACGGAGGGCGGGCCCCTCACTGGCTCCCACACATGCTCAGGACAAACCCACGGACACCTCCTCCTAACCTTCAGTCACGGGGGCGGCCCCCCCCAGGACCATTCCCCAAAGGTTTTGGCATTTCACACCCCTGACCAGGATCCTGAGGGTGCCCCTTGACAGGAGAGGGCAGCAGCAAACTCAGGACCACGGTGGCCCCCAGCCACCACTGACAGCTCGGAGTGGAGATCACACCCTGTAGGACAGTGTCCCCTTCAGGATGCTGCACCCAGACGCGGCAATGTCAGGTGCTGTGTCCCCACAGGTAGAGCACCCAGGTCCAGGAAAGCAGAGGTGGGCGTGGGGGAGGGCTCTACTCCAGCCACCCATGTGGGGAACCAGTGGTTCCTACTCCACAATCTCAGGCTCCTGGGTCGAGAGGGGCAGGAGAGTTCCACCGGACCGAGCTGTGGCCTCATCACACTCACTCATCCTCAGGAGACACCGGCCTATAGGAAGCTAACTCATCACGCCGACAGGAGGTGGCAGGACACAGAGGGGCATTCTGCGACCGGGTCACTTTTCACTCCCCCACCCCACCGTTCAAACTGGAAGGCAAATGGCACTCAGACCCCTGGGGAGGAGTGCCTGGACAGCTGCACACTTCCTCAGTAAACCCTCTGCTAACTCCCCAGAGCTGACACCCTCCTTCCCATGCTCTAGGCCCTCCTCCCTGCCCTCGGTCACCCAGTCCCGTCCCCAGTCTCGGAGGCCTGGCGCCTGCACTGCCCCCTCCCCTAGGGGCTGCAACACTCCTCATGGCCTCCCCATGCACCCCCCCCAGCTCCACCCCCTCTTGCTGGATTCCCCCCCTCCCCCATGCCCACTGCTCTCAGCTGGCCTCATACTCACCCTCGCCCCACCCGCCTCCCTTCGCCGGCGGTCGCCCACAGCTCCTTTTGCTGGCACTCCTCACCTGGCTGCCTCCTCACACGGCAGGAGCCCTGGCAGACAAGGCTGCATCCTAATCCAACTCTTTGTAGCCTCACAGAAACCAGAAACCACCGTGCTGGGCTGTGAGCTCTGTGGAGGGGAGGGGTCTCTCTGACTGCTCCACAGGAAGTGACCCATGTCAAGCCTCTAGACACCTGACGCTCAGACATCCTACCTGCAACTGGGCTGGGGGCCTGGAGCTGACATGGGGCAGTGGATGCAAGACCGAGAGAAGCCACCTCCCTCCAGGCTACAGCCTGGACTGGCCTTGTGGGCCACAGCTCTTAAGTCAAGGGCCATCCAAGTCACACCTGCAGGCCATGGGTGGACACTGGCGGGATCCCCCTCACCAGGAAGCCATCCAGCCTTGTGGCCAGAGAGAGCTCTAAGAGAGGTGGCCCCGGCTTGCCCTGAGCCCCACAGCCATACCCCAGGCAGGCCGGTCCGGGCGAGGGCCGTTAACATCAGAACATTCATACTGGTGGAGACCACACCTGCACCTCCCGCGAGGATGCTGCCCTCATCCGCTCAGGGCTGCTCTGCTACTGGGGAAGCCAAGGCACCTTCCCACTATCCTCTGTCACAGCTGCAGATCTGAGCCCTTCAGGCACCCACTGGAGGAGCTCTAAGGCCAGAGAAGGGCAGGGGCCCAGCAGCAGGGCTTCCGCCTGCGGGACCGGTGCTCCTGCTGCCCGTTTCGGGTGAGAAGCGGCAGAGCAGCAGGTTCAGAGGGCAGAACAGACACCCAAGTCCCCTCCCAAAGCCCAGGCGGGAACCACAACCTCCACACACAGCCCCGGGAGCTGGCATTACTCCTCTGGAAGACAACTCGGGAAAAATCTACCAACCAGCTGACAAACCTTCACAACCTCCAAGCCAGCAATGTCCCTGGTAAAAATCTAGACCCAGGGTGGCGGGTGGGGGGAGAGGGAGCTAAAGCCCTCAGGCCAAGTCAGCCAAATCCAACCCACAACCCGAGATCTGATTCTGCAGATACAGTTTTACTAGAACGTGGACATGCCCACCATTTACATTTGTCTGTAGCCGCTTCCTTGTTACAAAGCAGCACCGACAGAGACAGTGTGGCCTGCAAAACCCAAAGTATGTACTATCTGGTCCTTTACAGAAGTTTGCCAGCCCCTAAGCTTTCTAAGCTAAGAAAGTCACATTGAGGGGTGCCTGGGTGGCTCAGTTGGTTAAGCGTCTGACTTTGGCTCTCACGGTTCATGAGTTCAAGCCCCACATCGGGCTCTGTGCTGATAGCTCAGAGCCTGGAGCCTGCCTTGGATTCTGTGTCTCCTTCTCTCTCTCTCTCTCTCTGCCTCTTCCTGGCTCATGCACGCTCTCTCTCTCTTTCCTCCTCTTTCTCAAAAATAAATAGACGTTAAAAGAAATTTTTTTTTAAGTTATGTTGAGGGGCACCTGTATGGCTCAGTCGGCTAGGCGTCCAACTCTTGGTTTCAGCTCAGGTCATGATCTCACAGATCGTGGGTTCGAGCCCCACGTTGGGCTCTGTGTTAACAGTGCAGAGCCTGCTATGGATTCTCTCTTATTCCATCTCTCTGCCCTTCCCCCATGTGTGTGCACACAGTCTCTCAAAATGAATAAATAATCTTAAAATTTTTTTTTAATTTAAGAAAGTCACATTGCAAACAAAAAACAAAACCCCCCAAAAAATCTGTATACAAATATATTCAGATGTTATAACTTGTAATAGCATAACTCAAGTAAACTCGTAAATCTGAATGATAGAATATTTTCTGTGATGTTCATTCAATTACTGATGAACTGGGAAAACATACATATTACACAGAACGTAAAACACAGGGTAGAGTAACGTGGAGAGTGCGATCTCAACACATACAGGAAAACATGCCTAGGGAAAGTTCAGAGAGAAAGATGTCAAGATGGTGACAGACATCGCCCCTGGGGGGGGAGGATTACAGGTGATTTTTTTTTACTTTTCCACTCCTGTCCCAAATTTGTAAAGCAAGCACAAACTACTCTCCTCTGGTAACCATAAAGTAAAAACTCCCGGTGGTGACTATCTCCTGCCACTCTCCTCCTTCCCTCCCTCTCGACCTCACTCGGTGAGTCTGTCTCTCACACACACCAGCTAAAGGCATGCAAATCAGGGCAGAGAGGGCTTCTCATTGGAGGGGGAGGTCACAGCCCCAACCCAGAACCCTGTCCCGCTGGTGCTTCTGCCTGGAACGCCTGTCCCCTCCTCCTCAGTGAGGGAGGCCCCACCTGGCTGTCCCTGGGAAGGGGCGTGCACCAGCGGAGACTGAGCAAGCGAACCACGCCCTGCTGCACGACCACCTTGCCCTCCAGCAGGGGCTGCTTGGGGGCTAGCAGCCCCGCTGACCCCAGAGCACAGGCCAACACCTGGAACTTACCGTCTAATGAACCAAATGGGAAATAAAACTTGACACCAAAAAAACAAAAACAAAAAACCACCTGGAAAATGGGTCTTCCAAGAAGGCAGAGAAAAGAATTTTGGAAAGAGGATCTCCCAGGTATGCAGACCCCACATTTTCTCTTTCAGAGAAGCCCTCGGTCCCCCTGGCCCCCCCACGGAGCCGAGTCTCACTGTCCAGCTGCTTACCTTGCACGTCGTGCCCACCAGGGCTCCATCCCGGCTCCAGACAGCACCCTGCACCAGGTCCCCATGGGCCGCCAGCTCTGTAGAGAAGCGGCCAAAATCAGGAGGGCGTCCAGTGTCTCCCCACCCTGCCCTGGGCAATGGGGGCACCAGGGAAGCGGGTGCAGGAGGACCTGACTGGGGATAACTTCCCAGGGCGCAGGCCAGAGCTGCAAGGGCCCCTCTCCAGCGGGAAGAGCACGAGGTGCATGTCCTCCCAGACACGCTGCACTGCACCCGGGACTTCTCCCTTTAGCCCTGCCCTCAGCAGGCCACGCTTGCACTCAAAAACCTTCTGAGGCTCCCTGCTCCTCAGACGGGCTCTCACGTCCCACCCAGGGTTACTTCCAGTCACTCACCAATACACCCCACCTAAGTGACACCACCCCGTGGCTGAGCCACACACATTCCCACCTTGGACTCTGCTTGGGCCACCCCTGCTCCTTCCCCAGTGTGACAGTTTTGAAATACGTCCACATGGGCATAGGGTCTCAGTCAGTTAAGCATCCAACTTCGGCTCAGACCATGATCTTGCGGTTCATGAGTTCAAGCCCCACATTAGGCTCTGTGCTGACAGCTCAGAACCCGAAGCCTGCTTCGGATTCTGTGTCTACCTCTCTGCCCCTCCTCCACCCTCTCCCTCTCTCTCAAAAATAAAATAAACGTTAAAAAAATTTTTTTGAAATACATCCACAAATTTTTTGATGCTCCTCCTATTATAGGTTGAATTGTCTCCCTCACGAAAAGATGCTGGGTCGTCTGGCTGGCCATATTGAAAGAGCATGTGACTCTGGATCTTGGGAGTCATGAGTTCGAGCCCCTGTGGGGTGTAAACGTTACTTAAAAATAAATAAACTTAAAAAAAAACAAACAAGGATGCTGACATCCTAACCCTCAACACCTGCGCTATAACTTTATCTGGAAACGGGGTCTTTGCAGATCAAGTTAAGCTGGTATCATTACAGTGGACCCTAGTCCTGTATGACTGGTCCTCATGAAAAGGGAAATGTAGACACAGAATTGGACGTGCACAGAGGGAAGACGATGCGAAGACACGGAGAAGACGCCACGTACAAGCCAAGGGACACCTGAGGCTATGGACGCAAGGAGAGAGACCCAGACGGTCCACCAGGGGCAGCCAGCCACCATGCTGTGGGGGCACTCAGGCGGCCCGGGGACAGGCCCCATGGCAAGCACTGAGGCATCCTGCTCACAGCCAGCACCGTGTCCATGAACCCTCTGAGAAGCTGAGCCTCCTGCCCCAGTCATGTCTTCAGATGACGAAGGCAGTGTCTCAACTATAGCCTCGTAAGAGACCCTTAGCCAGAACCACCCGGCTAAGCAGCTCTCAATCTTGGACCCTCAGAAACTGTGACATAAACAGATGCTCCTAATTGTTTTAAACCCCTAGGTTTTGTGATCACTTGTTCTGCAGCAGCAGAGGACCACTATGCCAGGGCTTACTGCCCCGAGATCAATCCCAGCCCTGCCACCCACTTGCTCCTTGTTCTTGGTCAAGTTGTTTAACCTCATCTGCAACATGCAAGGCCCTCAGCACAGTGGCAGCACGAGAGGACCTGAGACGCAGCAGTTACAGCGGGTGACCCCCTAGTGACATCCTGCCTGGTAACCTTCACCTCTGCTCCAAAGGTTAAGCTGGTCTCCTTGACCGTACCAGGAGCTCTCTGTGCGTAGTTTATGCTACTGGCAGCCCTTGGTTGGCCCCTGGGTCCCAGCCCCAGAGATGGGGACACCACCTTGGTGAGTTTGACCCGCCCTAGTCACCCTGCACAGTGCTAGAAGGCAAGGCCGTCCTTTAACTCATTGAGCCTCGCGTCTTTTCCCTAAAAGGGGGACGAGCGTGTCAGGGCCTCGGCAGAAACGACTCAGTGGCATCACCAGAGAACGCCAGGGCTCCATGGGGGTCACAGTGCAGGGTCGTAACCATTCACTGAGCAATCGGGCTCTAGACTGTCATCATCTACGCATAGTCTGAATGTTTGTATCGCTCTACGAGTTGAAGCCTAACTCCCACTGTGTTTGGAGGCAGGGATTGAAAGAGGTGATTAGGTCACAAGGGTGAAGCCTCCCAAACCAGATTAGTACCCCTAAGAAAGGGGCCCTGAGAATGTCCTCGTCCCTTCCACCACATGAGGACATAGCACCAGGACGACCATCTGTGACCCAGGAAGCGGGTTCTCACCAAACACGGAACCTGCCGGCACCCAGATCTTGGACGTCCAGCCTCCGGAACCACGAGAAATGAGCGCCCCGGCTGTGGTGGTGTGTTAGAGCAGCTGGACTCGGGATGGACTAAGACAGGCTAGGTCGTGAAATCGAGAGAAGCGTGGGGGAAGGGGCTGTAAGAGAGCAAAATCCCCGCCTGGCAGAGAAGCAGCCAGACGTTTGTTTTCAAAATCGAAGTGACATACAGTTCGAGAAATAACAGTATGAGGAAGTTATTTAGACATATGGAAGAAAAACAGCTACATGAAATGAAAACAGATGCCTACAGGAAGTGGGGACGGATGGAGCATGTGTAATACGTCTGCTGGAATCTTACCACCTTTCAAACCACGTACACATGAAACTTTAACACAGATTTTAAAATTCACGTTAGCAAAAACATAAAGCAACGGAGTGCCGTCCAGCCGGGGGGCCGCCCAGGGTGGGCAAGGCCAGCGCGGCCCGTACCTGTGAGGGCCTGCTGCTTGGTTACATCCCAGACCTTCACGGCGGTGCCCGCCGCACTCACCAGGACACCATCCACGGTGGGGTGGAACTGCAGTACCTCCACCTGGACGCCCTCAGGGCCCAGCACCAGCCCCGGCACCGAGGGCAGCGCCTGGCCAGGGGCCGGTAGTCGCCACAGCTTCACCTACGGGAAAGAGCAGGTCGGTGAGCCCAGGGCTGGGGAGAGCCTCCAGCTGGTCTTGCCCAGGGCTGCCCCCAACCCCAGGGGTTGTACCTGGACATAGAGGCTGTGTATCCTGTGTTAGGAAAAGCCAGGGTAATCCAGCCCAGGATCATAGGGTGTAATTAGAGGCGGGGGTGGGGGAGACGGGAGCCACAGAGTGGGGCTCTGCTCTGTCTCCTCAATGTCCCACGCCACCCCAGCCCTGCTCTCCTTAGGCAGCCAAGCAGCAGAATGGCAAGTCAGGGCCACAGCTCCCAGCAAGCACACAGAAGCTCACGGGAGCTGGTGTAGATCAAGGAACTGAGAATTTGGGCTAGCCCAGCCCTGGAGGCCTGTGGAGGGGCTGAGGGCCCTTGAGGGGAGGGGGAGGCGCACTGAGCAACTTGTCCAGCAGCTCCACTCACCGTCCTGTCAGCTGAACCCGTGGCCAGAAGAAAATCATCAAAGGGAGAGAAATCCAAGTCCGTGACCAGGTCTGTGGGAGAGCAACGACTGACATGGGCCTCATGAGAACTCACCAGAACTTTGTTTCCAGCCCGATGTGATGTCTCCCCAAGGCAGAGAACCACAGCCCAGGGTTTCACAGGGGACACCTCTGCCCACACGGTGGCGGGCTGAAAGCCCACAAAGAAAGGCACTTCTGGAAACCCCTGCCTGTGATATACATGCCCCAGAACGGGCAAAGCCCTGCGTCAGGAAGCTAGCAGGATGACAGACACAAAGCTCCTCAAACTACTGAGCACCTGCCTTTGCTCAAAACCCAGAATGCAACGCGGGGTCTAGCACATCAACATGTGAATGAATGCGAGTACCAGCCCTGCTCTGGGCCCACGAGGTATTCACAAACCAGACAGTTGCCACCCAGCCCTAGGAGACCCTCACCACCTCACACGTCTCTGCAGACGTGGCAAAACATGGACTGAGCACGCAGGGGGACCCCAAGGTCAGGGGTCAGGGCAGCTTCGTGGAGGAGGCACGGGGAGCCCTGGGGAATATGAAGGACCAGAACAGGTTAGAACATCTGGGAGGCAGGGCCTGGATGACGGGCCTAGGCTAGGAGCTCTCTGCTCCTCAGGTCCCACCGGGGCTGACACTTGGCTTGAGGGCACCTGACCCGAGCCTGAGCAGCCAGCTGCTCTCATAAGGCAATTAAACCAGGAAGTGAGGTCTGGTGACAGGGTGCCTCAGGGACTAGCCTTGAGGGGAGGGCAGCCAGCTGGGAAGGAGCCGTCAGGTCCTAGCCAGGACCCTCCTAAGGCCTGTACATCCAGCTGCTCCTTCAGCTCTGGAAGCTCCCCAGGCTTTCAGTTCTGGAAGCTTTCCTCCAAATCCCTTTTTGGCTAAAGCAAGTTGGAGCTGGCCTCAGTTCTTTGCAATCTAAGAACCTGAACTGCTCAGCTCCGGAAGGCCAGGAGAGGGAGATAGGGGCATGCAGAGTGAGCCACAGCGCAGAGAGGAAACCCACAGTTCCTGAAACCAGCAGGGGGTGTGAGCATGATGGCCAGGCTTGCATCACCAGAGCAAGGCGCACGGTGACTTTCCCTGCTGCCTGCCGCCCCAGTGGGGTCAAGCAGGTATGCTTTCCTCTTAGGCCAGAGCCAGACTCCAGGCACCCCGGCCAAAAGAGACAAAGACAAGGAGCAGTGAAGACAGGGACCCCGTGGGACAGCCCTGGCCCAGACTCCTGGAACGCTGCCACCCTGCTTGTGGGCTCCACACTGGACAGGGCAGTGGCCAGCGAGAGCCACCTGGCATTCCCAAGGGGATGAGAAGCAGCGACCGGGTCGCCCTGAGTGCGCAGCTGAGCTGACAGGCCAGTGTTCCGTATGTGCATTTACCTCACCGAATCCTCACGACCACCCCTCGGGATGGCACTGTGGCATCATCCCCAAGCGGAGCATGGGGACAGAAAGGTTAAGTAACTAGCCCAGAGTTACACAGCTAAGAAAGGGCCAGGCTGGTGGTTGTGCGGGCAGTTTGGTTTCAGAACCTACATCCTCAGCATATCACCGCACTGCCTCTCCCAAATCGGAGCAAGCACCCAGCCGCCCCACAGCCCAGAACGCAGGACTATTCTCTCAGCGCTTCCCAGCCGTCTGCTCTCCTGGGCAGCTGGGCTGGAGCGCTGCTTGGCCTTGAGCCAGGAGGCAGAAGGCACCCCCAAAAGCAGGGAGGCAGCCAGAGGCCAGCCCACCGCACTGCCCCCCACCACCTCACCTAAGAGGACAGAGTGTGCCACTGTCTCCAAAGCAGGTTCTCAGGAGCCAAAGTTATCCCGGGAGCAGTGTGCCAGCAAGGTCAACAGTTGAGGCCGTGGTGAGGCTACCAGCCCTCAGAAGAGGCTTGGTCCAGCTTCTCCTCGAAGCCTTCCCAGTAACGGGGCCATACAACCTACAGACACCAGCAGCCCGGGGCAGTTCCCCCATGGGTCAAGTGCACCAAGCACACAGGGGTCTGACAAGACCCGGTTCCGAGTCTGGCTCCGCCAACCGCGGTGCCGGTGTTGGCAGGTTCCTGATCTCTTCAAGCCTCAGTTCTCTTAGCTAAAAAACGGTTAAAAATCTACTTCAAAAAGGTGTAAGAGTGGATGAGAAAGCAGACTTCTTCCACGTGTTACAACACAGATGAACCTCAAATCACGAAATTCAGTGAAAGAGGCCAGATTTTAAAGACTACGTGTGGTGTAATTCCATTTATGTTAAGTGTCCAGAAAAGGCTGGGCTGTAGAGCAAAAGCTGGCGAACATCTTCTGCAAAGGGGGAGGCAGTAACTATCCCAGGGTTTGAGGGCCAGACGGTCTCTGTCACAACTACTCAATTGTGTAGTTGCTGGGAGAAAGCAGTCACAGGCTGAATGTCAATGAAGAGGCGTGGCCATGTCCTCACAAGACTATTTACAAAGACAGCAGCTGGCTGGGCAGCGGAGGGAGCTCCAAGACCCTGGCAGCAGGGGCAGGAAGAGGATCCACTGGCACCAGAGGTGGAAATGAAGTAACTGCAAAGGGGCACGAGGACCCTTTGCAGAAAGGTCCTAACATTGGGTTACAGATACCTACCTCTGTAACTTTAATAAAAGTAATCACACTATTCACTGAAACCAAGTAATATCAATGGAATATAAATGATACCTCAGTAAAGTCGTAAAGAGCTTTAAGAAAGAATTAGATGATAAAACATGGACAAGGTTCTTAGGGCATAGACGGCTCCTGACCCATCTTGGCCACCGTCACTCTGTTAGCTGCCGTCATCGTCGTCTGGACCCCTAAGCTGAGCTGCACACTCAGACTGGGGAGCCAGGGTCAGCCCCATTCTGTCAGCCGAGGTCGCCGGCCAGGCGGCCAGGAACGCCAGCAAGCCAGAGGGACTGGCCCACAGCCTCCGCCGCAGCTGCAGAGGGACAGAGGAGGCAGCTGGGCCAAGGCTGCCGCAGTCCGGGGAGAGCAAGCCGTTCCCTTGGAGTGGGCGGACTGCCAGGAGGGCTGCCGGGCGCCCCCAGAAGCAGCTGCAGCAGACAAAAGCTCTCTTTGTGAGGGCCTGTCTGCAGCCCTGCAGCCCAGCCAGACCCCTCCCTGAAGGGCCCCGAGCAGCCCTGCTGGGGAGGATGGCTGGTGGTGAGGGGTGGCCTGCTGGGTTCCAGGAGAGCACAAGGGGCTAAGAACTCCATAGGGTTGAGTCCTCCACAGCGACTGGGAGCCAGCATCAGCCTGGAGCCTGGGCTGGCCAGTGCATAACCCCCTTTCTCAGCTTAACCACCTGCAGCACTCAGCTTCCCTTCTTTCTGCCCAAGTGGAATTCCCAGCTAGGACCCAGCCTTCCAATATGGACACCGTCTGCACAAATGCACAGTGAAGACAGCAAGAGGGACTGGGAACCCATGGGACCGTAGGAGTCCCTGCACCCAGGGAGGGAGGAGCAAGTTCCAGACCTCCTGGGTCCAGTTTCCACTCACCTGAATGGCAGCCCAGGTGGGTCACCTGTCTCTTGTCCTCTCCTTGGCCATCCAGAGGCACAATACCCAGCACACCTGTCAAACACACATGGAGGCTCCGACATCAGGCCTGATGGGAACTGTCTGCTGCCCAGGGCTCCCAGAGGACATGAGACCCAAAGCTCAGCCTTGGACCTTCCCAGAGCCTCCACCAATCATAAGATCATAACCCTCTGGACACAGTCAGTCCAAAGTTAGGTTCTTACCCCCTACAAGAACCTTCTGTGACATCAGATGTACAGAAGACACTGGGGAAAAGGTGGTCTTTTTAGCATTGTGGGTCATACGAGGCCAGCTTAGGGCCACCGGTTGCCCCTTTTCCCAGCTTTACCTGAGAAAGAAGCTATCACTCAAGGGCACCGGGGCCGAAAGACAGGACACAGGTCAGGGCCAATGGCATATGTGAGCCTCTAGAGATGGCTCTGTCTAAAGCCTCTGGACCTTTTACTTATATGAGCTAAAGAGGTACCCGACTTTTGTCAGTTTGAGGTCTGAGTTAACGCTAGCAACAAAAAAAGTCCCGAGTGACATAGGGAGCTTTTCAAATCTTGGTGTTCTTACTGACCTGAGCCATTCTCAGGCCCCCAGATGAGGAGGGGGCTGCATATGGGGATCAGCTGAAAACAAAGGGGACAGTCCCCTCGGTGTCTTCCTGGCCAATCTCTTAAAAACCACAGCCAGGGGGAAAACAAACAAACAAACAAACAAAAACAAACAAACCCACAGCCAGTGTAGTTTATACAAAGTATACACACATGTCCTAATCAAAATCAATCTGATTACTGCACTTGACCAGTTTGTAGGGGTCTAAGGCCCTTCATGGTGCTGACCTCTGAGCCCCATGAGGATCCCCTAAGCTTCCAACCTGAAATGAGTCTGCCCTTCTGCCCCATCCTAATTAGGATGACAATGTATGAATCTATGTCCACCTTCCTACCTGGACGGTCAGAGTTAAACGCAATCAAGTGGCAGCTGGATTTGATATGGTTCCCACACGAGGGTGTGGTTCCTGCTCGAATGTCACCGATCCAGGCCTGAAAATAAAGAATAAGAATTGTGATGGACAGGCCCTCTGATCATAACTAAAGCAGGGGGTGGGTTATAATGCGGGGAACTCGACCTTAAAGCTGCACCACTAGAAATGCATTCCTTTAGATCCAACCCTGTCCCCATTCACGCACTCCCTTAGAATATTCAAAATGCTCCTGAAATAATAACCTAAGTCACAGAGGGAACAATTTTGTCTATTAAATCAAATCTCTAATAAGGGTGAGAAGGCTGTCAGAAGTGACCTCAGGCTAAATGAAGTCAAGAAGCCAACTGAACAGTGTGTGTGGTCAGGGGACTGTTTCTGTTAAAAGGGAGAGAGAGAAGCAGAGAAAGCAGAAGTGAGCACCTAAGACAGAAGACAGACTCAACTTCCTCCAGGGCACTGCTGAAGGCCTCCACCAAGTACAGGGGGTGTCTCCTACGGGCCCCAGGAGATAACACTCAAGCTCAGAAAGGGGAAGAACCAAGGCCTCTCCACAAAGTCTCATAGAAAGGTGAGCAATGCACCTCCACGAAAAGACGATAATGTTAGCACCCCCACAGACGGGGGGCAGAGGAGCACTTTTTCTGAAACTAAGACCAACAAGGCCCACGTGTTTTCTCTGTTGGTATCAGAGCACTGTACGACACTCCTGCCTGCTTCCTGACACCCGAGCGGCCTTGTTTTCCAGCCCACCCACCCACAGCACGCCGGAAACCACCCCCATCGTGCAAGTTTCTATTTCAGTGTTCACCTGCCGTGGGTAGAACATTACCTTCTTGCGTTATTTTTTCCTCCTGATTCATGTTTACTGTTCAGAGTGACGGGGAATATCTCTGAAAAGGAGAACAGATCACCTGTCCTCCCCTCTCCCTAACCTAAAGTGTTTAAAGCTTTCTCTGTAATCCCTGGTCCCATGGTTGACTGTTTACATTGCTGGACTAAGGCCCACCTGGAACAAGCCCCAAGGCCCATCAAGTATACTCGAGACCCTTTCAAGGAGCGCTGATGGCACTCAGAAAGACGGTATTAATGCAAATCTGAGCCAATCTCTACCCAATGCTCTCCACTTTCAACCTTTTAATGGCT
The DNA here is from genome assembly GCF_024362965.1 of Panthera pardus. Lineage (NCBI taxonomy): Eukaryota > Metazoa > Chordata > Mammalia > Carnivora > Felidae > Panthera > Panthera pardus. The sequence goes on from NW_026526969.1 coordinate 20,285,245, forward strand.
CCTGACCGCACTCAGAAAACACCCAACTGGGGGGGCCTGGGTGGCTCAGTCAGTTAAGCATCTGACTGTGGCTCAGGCCATGATCTCACGGTTCGTGGGTTCGAGCCCCACGTCAGGCTGGGGACTGACAGCTCAGAGCCTGAAGCATGCTTCAGATTCTGTCTCCCTCTCTCTGCCCCTCCCCCACCTGTGTTCTGCCTCTCTCTCTCAAAAACGAATAAACGTTTTTAAAAGCTTTTTTTTTTTAAAGAAAACCATCCAACTTCTTCCTGTGGTCCTTGAGCTCTGCAGGACGGCTCTGGACTCATGTGACACACCCTGCTTCCCCAACACTGCCCCCCATCCACCCGGGGCTCACCTTCCATTCCTCTGCTAGGCTCTTTTCCACCCTACTTTTCTTGTATCTGGCTGCTTCTCACCCTTCTGGTCTCAGCTTAAATGTCACCTCCTCCCTGCAGCTGACCCTGACCACTGTACTGAGAATGACCTCCACTTGGCCATTTAGCTCCTGTGTTCTTCAGGGCACTTACTACAACTTGCAGTGCCCTTGAAGGCCTGTCTGCTTGCTGTCTGTCTCCCTCACAGGGGTGTAGGCAGTACAGAGGAAGGAAAGTGAGGTCGTGTTCACAGTGGTGGTTTCAGGAGCAGAGGGGAAGTACAGAGGAAATATCGTCCAGAGGATGAAAACTGGGCTTCTGCCCCAGGCTACCCTGCTGTGCTTTTGCTGCTGATGGGGTTACTAGAGGTCAGTTCCTAAGCCTTCCAAATAACATTGGGAGCAGCAGACCAGGACTGGCATCATCTCTAAAGCATACCTCTCATCAGGCCGGCTGCCCTTCCGGGGGTCTGAGACGCCCCCTAACACCTGGCTCAGCTCTTCCTCTGGGCTCCACCTCCTTGGGCCTCCCCAGACCCCACCCAGCCCCTGGCAGCATCACCCCAGTAAGAGAAGAGCTGCTCTTGCGCCAGCCACAGAGAAGGAAGCGCCGGCGGAAGCCCGAGGGAGGGGCGCGCCTCTGTCTGAGGGGCTCCTGTTCTTCAGCTGACACACCCGGACTTGCGGAGGCCAGGGGAGAGAGAGGCATCCCTTCCACACCCCAGCCCCGGGCAGGGCCGATCGGGGCGGCAGGGAGGAGGTGGTGCCAGCAGCGCCCGGCCGCGGCTCCCCAGTGAGGCCGACCGGAAGCGGAGAAGGCAGGCAGCCTCGCAGGCCTCAGGCCTCCGCCGGGTCGGGCTGGCTACACCAGTTGGGGGTCCCAGGGCGAGGCGGGGGAGCTGGCGAACCGCGGGTCTCTCGAGAGGAGAGAGAGAGAGACCGGGTCAGGCAGCCGCCGGACTCTGCCCTCCGGGTGCGACGGAACAACCCGGACGCCGGGCCCAGGCCTGAAGGGGGCGCTCCGGGGCAGGAGGGCTCGGGGGTCCCCGCGCGGGTCTGGGGAGGGGGAGGGGCAGGGGCGCGGGTCCAGCGGGCAGGGCTCACCTCGCGTCGGGACGGCCGGGCCTCCATGTGCCGGAACTTGGACACCTTGAAGCGGCTCATGGCGACGGGGAAGGCGGCGGGCGCAGCTTCGAAGACCCGGGCGTCGGCTCTCAGGTGCACGGACAGCCAGCCGTGACTCCCGCCGCCTCCGGCCCCGCCCGCGGCCACCCCTCTCGCGGCCACGCCCTGGAACGCCCCCGGCCAATCACAGCCCGCTCCGGCTCGCCTGGCCCCGCCCCCGGCCAATCGCCGCAGAGCTGTCCTGTGAGGCCACGCCCCGATGCCGGCGGGCTAGCCGCGCGGGCGAGGAGGTCACGTGCCGCGTGCGGGTCTGGCCGTCCCCGGCTCTGCGGGGCGTGCTCCCAGGCGGGGGGCAGCGTCCAGGTTTTGCAGTCAGGGGTTTGTCACGGGAGGCTCCGGGGTATGCGGGGCGCGGCCGGGGCGGAGAGGGGGCAGACGTGGACCCGCTCCATTTCGGATACTGGGACCGTGCTCAGGACAGAGCAGGCGCTGGCCGCGGTCACACAGCTAACGAGTGGCAGTTGGGGGAGGAACGGGAGCCCGGGTCTGAGGCGTATCCCAGCCGCGGGGCCCTCTCTAGGCCAGGTGGACTTGAAGGCCGGGCTGGGGCCTCCAGCGTCCCGGCAGTTAGGGCACGTCTTGGCTGCAGGGCGCGATGGGGCAGGACTGACCCCTGCAAGGAAATCAATGTATGATTTACAAATAAACCCAAAGGGAGAAAGATGAGGGAAATGGGGAATACCTTTAATAACACATGCACCCCACCGGCGGCTTGCTTAGTCCCCGGGTCATTCAGGAAGAAAAGAGAACAAGTTTCATTCCACCTGGGGCCATTCATTCCACAAGCATTTGTTTGCGCTTTGAAAATTGAGTCCATGATTCCAGAACACGCTTTCTGCTTGCTAACAGACAGAACACCTGCTCAGGCGTGTCTGGAAAAGGGACTTTGATCTGAAGAATGTGAATGATTGCCGCGAAAATAACCTTTCCTAAGCCCATGTTAGAGAACGGCCTAGCCGCCTAGCTGGAGTTATCGGCCTACAGGGTGATTCTGAAGGCTTGGCCTGGTGGAGGGCACCAATGGACCCCACAAATGCAAGTTCCTTTTTACATTGTTTACAGGTAAACTATGAGGACTAAAAGGCTACTTCTCTGTATCCTACCAAGGGAGTTAAGAGCCACGACTTTGATCTCCATATACTAAAAATAGGATGCCAGTGCAGTTGAGGGAGGCCTGGAATTTGGAATTCTAAGCAGTCCGGCTGCTGCTGAAGTACAGCTTTCCCAAGGCTGCTACTCTTCAGACTCTGGAATTGCAGCAGCTTTGGAAAAGGCACCAGCAGTGCAGTCTTGGGATGGCTATGGTGTTCAATTACTGCCAATATTGCTTCTTTTTCTTAAAATTGTGGTGAAAAACAACATATAAAATTTACTATTTTTGAGTGTATAGTTGTTAGGGACATTCACACTGTTGTGCACAACCTTATTGTGCAATCCTGAGACTCTATATCCGTCAAACAACAGCCCTTCATTTCTTTCCCACCAGTCCCTGGTAACCACCATTCTACTTTCTATTAGTTTGACTTTATCTTTTTTTATTATTATTATTTTTTATTTTTAAGTAATCTCTACACCCAGTGTGGGGCATGAACTCACAACCATGAGATCAAGAGTCACATGCTCCTGGCACCTGGGCAGTTCAGTTGCTTAAGTGTCTCTTAAGTGACTCCTGATTTCGGCTCTGGTCATGATCTCAAGGTTCATGAGATCGGGCCCCACATTGGGCTCTGTGCTTATATTGAAGAGCCTGCTTGGAATTCTCTGTCTCTCCTCTCCCTCTGCCCTTACCCTGTCTGTGCATGCATGTGCACACACACTCTCTCCCTCTCTCTCAAAATAAACAAACAAAAAAAGAATATAAACTTAAAGAAAAAAAAAACCCACACAAGAGTCATGTGCTCTACCGACTGAGCCAGCCAGGCAATTCCCCCCCCCCCCTTTTCAAATCATTATTATTTTTTAGGATTTTTCTTTTTAAGTCTGATTATTATACCACTGTATTTACCACAGAATATATATCATTAATATACCACATTTTGTTTATCCAGCAACAGCCATTTGCGTTCTCCCTCCTCTTGGCTGTAGTGAATAATGCTGCGCTGAACACAGATGTGCAAATATCTCTTTAAAGCCCTGCTTTCAATTCACTGGGATATATACCCAGAAGTGAGGTTGTGGGATCATATAGTACTTACATTTTTTTGAGGTTCCTCCATACCGGATATTGCTTTTAGAATTACAATTATTAACAGCTTAATATCATCTGCTAATGTAGATTGTTTAAATCTATGGTATGCAGTAATCTCTTTTTGCATCAGCAGAATTTGCTTTATAGTCTCCCGGGAGGGGACATTCAGACATTATGCATTGTAGTTCAAATGTAAATCAACTGTAGATCTAAAACTATAAAAATCTTAGAGGAAAACACAAGGCAAAAGCTTCACAACACTGGATTTGACAATGATTTTTGGTTTTTTTTTGGATACGACACCAAAAGATCTAGGCAAAAAAGAAAAAATCATGAAAAATTAAAAAATCTGTTTATCAGGGTGCCTGGGTGGCTCAGTCAGTTGAGCATCCAATTTCGGCTCAGGTCCTGGTCTGCTGTCATGGCAGAGCCCACTGCAGATCCTCTGTCCCCCTCTCTCTGCCCCTTCCTTGCTCGTGCACTCTCTTTCCCTCTCTCTGAAAATAAACAGTTAAAAAAAAAACTATCATGGGGGCGCCTGGGTGGCTCAGTCAATTGAGTGATTCTTGCTTTCAGCTCAGGTCATGATCCTGGGATCAGCGTGGAGCCTGCTTGGCATTCTGTCTCTCTGTCCCTCTCCCCCTCTCCCCCACTCTCTCTCTCTCAAATAAATAAATAAATAAACGACTCAAAACCACTATGAGATACCACTTCACACCCAATAGGATGATGCTACTACCAACAAACAAAAAACCCTAGAAAATAACAAGGGTTTTCAAGGATGTAGAGTAATCAGAACATTTGTGCTGTTGGGAATCCACAGTGTGTTGATGGGAATGTAAAATGGTACAGCCACTGTGGAAAAGAGTATGGTGGTTCCTCAAAAAAATAAAAATAGAATCATCGTATGATCCAACAATTCCACCTCTGGGTATATACCCAAAATACTTGAAAGCAGGGTCAGAAAAAACACATTTGTACAACCACATTCATAGCAGCATTATTCACAAAAGCTAAAACATGGAAGCAATCCAAGTGTATGTTGATACATGAATGGATAAGCAAAATGTGGTATATACATATAATAGAATTTTATTCAGCTTTAAAAATGAAGGAAATTCTGACACATGCTATAACATGGATGAACCTTAAGAACATTATGCTAAGTGAAATAAGCCAGTTACAAAAGGACAAATAGTGTATGATTCCACTTATATGAGGTAGTTAGACTAGACAAAATCACAGAGACAGATGGGAATGCAAGCTGGTGCAGCCACTCTGGGAAACAGTATGGGGGATCCTCAAAAAACTAAAAATAGAACTACCCTACGACCCAGCAATGGCACTACTAGGTATTTATCTAAGAGATATAGGTGTGCTGTTTCAAAGGGACACATGCATCCCAATGTTTACAGCAGCACTATCAACAATAGCCAAAGTATGGAAAGAGCCCAAATGTCCATCGATGGATGAATGGATAAAGAAAATGTGGTATAGGGGCATCTGGGTGGCTCAGTCGGTTGAGCGTCCGACTTCAGCTCAGGTCATGATCTCACAGTTCATGAGTTCAACCCCGCGTTGGGCTCTGTGCTGACAGCTCAGAGACTGGAGCCTGCTTCAGATTCTGTGTCTCCCTCTCTCTCTGCCCCTAACCCACTCGCATTCTGTCTCTGTCTCTCTCAAAAATAAATAAACATTAAAAAAATTTTTTTAAGAAAATGTGGTGTGTATACACACACACACACACACACACACACACACACACGATGGAGTATTACTCGGCAATCAAAAAGAATGAAATCTTGCCATTTGCAACTACGTGGATCGTGGATGGAACTGAAGGGTATTATGCTAAGTGAAATTAGTCAGAGAAAGACAAAAATCATAGGACTTCACTCATATGAGGACTTTAAGAGACAAAACAGATGAACGTAAGGGAAGGGAAATAAAAATAATATAAAAACAGGGAGGGGGACAAAACAGAAGAGACTCATAAATACGGAGAACAAACTGAGGGTTACTGGAGGGGGGATGGGCTAAATGGGTAAGGGGCACTAAGGAATCTACTCCTGAAATCATTGTTGCACTATATGTTAACTAATTTGGATGTAAATTAAAATAAATAAATAAATAAATAAATAAAATCATAGAGACAGAAAGTCGAATGGTGGTTGCCAGGGGCCTAGGGAGAGGAGGGAATGGGGAGTTTGTTGTTTATGAGTGTAGAGTTTCAATGGATGGTGGTGAATCAAAATCAAAATTTTGAATCAAAAATCAAAATTTTTGCAAGAGGATAGATGAGGCCAGATTCAGTGCAAACAACAAATTCTTAGATCTAGTTATCTGCCCCTGAAATGACTGTTTATTAAGATGCATGTTGGGGGTACCTGACCAGCTCAGTTGAAAGAGCATGTGACACTTGATCTTGGAGTCATGAGTTCGAGCCCCACCCGGGATTTAGAGATTACTTAAATAAATAAAACTTCAGAAAAACAAGAAAAAATATTTAAATGTCTATTTATTTTTGAGAGGGAGAGGGAGAGAGAGAGGGGGAGAGAGAGAGAGAGAGGAAGAGAGAGAGAGAGAAAACTAGTGAGTGGGGGAGGAGCAGAGAAAGAGAGAGACACAGAATCTGAAGCAGGTTCCAGGCTCTAAGATGTTAGTGCAGAGCCCGATGTGGGGCTCAAACTCACGAACTGTGAGATCATGACCTGAGCTGAATCGGACACTTAACTGACTGACCCACCCAGGTGCCCCCCCACCCTCCCAAAAAATGTTTTTATTTTCTTATTTATTTTTTAATTTAAAAAATGTTTATTTACTTTGGAGAGAGAGGGAGACAGTGTGAGCACATTGAAATGTTTTCAATGTGCAAAATACATCACAAAAATTGGGAAAAACATTCCATATCCCATCCCAGAGAGACAGTGCAACCTGCATTATTATTTTGATGTGTCTCAAATGGAGGTGCACCCATGTATTCTTGGAGCTCTGAAGTTTTACTATACCTAGTGATCTGATTTTTTACAGTGACACGTGAAATATTTTGACAGACACAAAATTTGACTTTTGTGGTGATAATTTACAACCAAAGGGCATTTTCATAGAAAAGACTGTCATTTGCTAAGGTGATGTTTTTCACATTGGAGTCCACTGATTGCCAGAGGATCTGGAGCTTTATTCTCCGTGTCTGTGATCTTTGTTTGTTTGTTTCCTTTAAAAGAGTCCCTTTCGGGAGCACTGGGGTGGCTCAGTCCATTAAGGAGCCGACTTCGGCTCACATGATGATCTCATGGCTCCTGACTTCAAGCCCCACAACGGGCTCTGTGCTGACAGCTTAAGTGCCTGGAGTCTGCTTTGGATTCTGTGTCTCTGTCTCTTTCTGCCCCTCCCCTGCTCCCACCCTCTCTCTCTCTCTCAAAAATAAACAAACATTAAAAGGGCCCCTTTCACTTCTCAGGTTTATGAAACATTAAGTTTAAGCCTCATTTGGGCAGAATAATATTTAGCTGCGAGCCAGAGACACCTGTGGTTTATTTAAAAGGTCGTTTAGGAAATTATCAGCATGGAGGTCCCCCTGGGGAACACCCAGGTGATCAAGGCGAGGACGCCCCATCCCCCATCCCAGTGTGACACTGCACCTCGATTATTTTGTTGCTCTGTAAGGAAACTGCACCCACACGGATGTCATTCGTGCAGGGTCACACATCGGAGTTACACATTCCACACCTCCTTGGAATTGTCCCGTATCCTCTTGGAGAGGAAAAGAAATGCTACAACTAGAGAAACAGCTGCCTCTTGTTGCCTCTGAAGAGACTGGCTCAGGCCCTTCTGTCTTCCCTGGAAGGGACCCTCACTCACCAGGGGAGGAGAGCAGCCAGCTCATGGGGTAGCCACGGACTCTAGTCCTATTGTGGTTTGGGTAGTCAGAGTCTGCAGGAAATCACCGACTAGACCATACTTCAAATTCCCTACTAGGTCTCACTGATCTCACTGCCTCAGGAGAGTGGCAAAGAGCCCAGTGGGACAGGGTAGCGACAAGTGCAGAGGTGGAGTGAGTCTTGTGCGCCTTTTGCAAGTAGCATTTGTTTCTCCTCAAAGCTACGGCTTTTGGCTTTAGGCTGGAGAAGGGGGGTGGGTGGGTGATGGACACATGACACACTCTGCCTGGGGGCCATGGGGAGGCGTGGCCCGCCCATGTGCTCATTCTAGTTTTTGGCAACAAGCCTAGGATGGGTCATTTTGTGTCCTTTAACAGCTGAAGTCCTTGGAAGGCAGTGAAACATTCTGTAGGTGGGGTGGTAATAAATACACGCCCTGCCCCGCTTTTGTTGTGAGAAGCAGAGGAGATTCAGCATGAGAAAGTACATTGTACACTAGTAAGGGTTTTTCAACCAGAGTTATTGATCACAATGACAAGAAGGTGCATGGTTTAAAGGGAAGAGCTCTGGGTTTTGTTAGGGGCCTGAGTGTAGATCTTGGCTCACCTATACACTGGCTCTGTGACCTTGGATGAGTTCCTCATCTTTCAGAGTTTGTTTTGTTGCGTGTGGATGTTTTTGTTTGGGCAGGGCTGGGGGGGGGGGGGTTGCGCAGAGATGCGGGGGTGGGGTAGGAGTCCCTATCTAAACATGGGAATATTAGTCTTTGCCTTACTTCAAAGGATTGTGATCAAAATAGAAAATACGACAAAGTTCCTTGTGAACTGAAAAGAGAATGTTCTTAAAAAAATTGTTTTTAAGGTTTATTCATTTTTTGAGAGACAGAGCATGAGTGGGTAGGGGCAGAGAGAGAGGGAGACACAGAATCCAAAGCAAGCTCCAGGCTCTGAACTAACAGCACAGAGCCCAACGCGGGGCTCAAATTCACAAACTGTGGGATCACGACCTGAGCCGAAGTCAGACGCTTAACCGACTGAGCCACCCAGGCACCCCTGGAAAGAGAATGTTCTTAACACAGCTGAAGTTTTCAGATCTCTCCATAGCCACCAAGTACCTGAAATCGGTCCCACAGACATTTCAAATGACACGTCCAAACAACAGTGACTCGCCATCTTTCTCCCCAAACCAGCTCCTTTCCTGCGTTTTTCAGCTTAGCAGTGGGGGAACATAAAGACGCTTATTCACTGGCCCCCAACAATTATCAAATCAAGGTGATCCAGGTACCATGGACCAAGGACCTCTGTTGTGAAGATTTCCAGAGGCTTGTAACTTACCCATGTTTACTAACTGTATCATCTCCAGCTTCTCTATAGTGACTAGCAGTGAAGGGGACCTTGTACAGACCTAGGCTGCTCTCATCAGGGAGTCTTTCCGGAGGCCTCCCAAAAACCTGTCTTCCTCTCCTTGGGTAGCCACCAGCACCCACTCCATTTCCTTGGGGTTCTCCGCTTCCTGAGAGGGCATGTGGGCTCCCCAGCAATCAGCCTTCCTGTGATCCCCTAAAATAAGAACGCACACCCCCTTTTAGTGTGGAATTTTACTGTTAATCACGATGCGGAAATAGATGGGGGGGAAACTAAAATACCAAAAATATGAGGAAGTTACAAAGCTGACAAAAGTTTTCATATTAGTGAGCTCTTCTCTGGTACCTAACTCCCTCTGACGTGGTAAATGCAAGTCTCTTTGCCTCTTGCTGTCAGCATTTACTCCTGAAAGTTGTACTTCTCAACCCCAACCCTCCCCCACTCTTTCCCCCTAGGTTTTGGGCTCCCTGTTGGTAAGTAAAAGTGCCTGAATCCTGCCTTGGTATTCTCAGTGCTTACCTCCCCCACTCTTTCCCCCTAGGTTTTGGGCTCCCTGTTGGTAAGTAAAAGTGCCTGAGTCCTGCCTTGGTATTCTCAGTGCTTACCACAGAGCCTAGTACATACAGCTAACATGTACTGAGTACTTACTATATGCCGAATACTGTATGAAGCCTTCACAAGGACTATCTCAACTCATTCCTCAGATGGTCCTTTGAGGTAGTTACCAATATGTCCCCGTTTTACCGAAAGGCAACTGAGACACAGAGAGGTAAACTAAGTTGTCCAAGGATACACAGCCGGTAAGTGGCAGGGCTGGGATTCGGTCCCTGGCAATCTGACTCCAGGGCCCATAATCTTTTTTTTTTTTTTTTAATTTTAAAATTTAAGTTCATTTACTTATTTTGAGAGAGAGAGAGAGAGAGAAGAAAGCACATGAGCGAATGCATGCACACAAGGGAGGTAGGGGCAGAAAGGAGAGACAGAATCCCAAGAAGGCTCTGTACCATCAGCGCAGAGCCCAATGCAGAGCTTGAACTCATGAACTGTGAGATCATAACCTGAGACGAGACTGAGAGTCAGACGTTTAACCAACTGCACCACCCAGGCACCCCTCTTTTTTTTTTTTTTTTTTTAGAAGTTTATTTAAGCAAACTCCACATCCAATGTGTGGCTTGAACTCACGACCCAGAGATCAAGTGCCACATGCAGGGCACCCCCAAGGCCCATATTCTTAATCACTATGCTGAAAACATTTAAGTATCGATTGAATATATTCAATGAACTCGTTTCTCCACTTCTCACTTCATGACAAGCTTTGCCTTCTCTAAAAGGCCTCACTGCTAGCTTCCCTAGCCCAAACTCTCAACTTCTCCTTATATTTTACAATAGCCTTGTAACTTTTTCACTACACCGGTGGTTTTTAAACCTTTTTGAATCTCAGAGCCCGTGGAGAATTTGATCATTGAAAGCTATGGCTATCTATGCAGATTAACATCCACATCCACAAAAATTTGGGTACAATGGGTAGAAGTGGCAAAGAGCACACTTCATCTTAAACCCATCAGTGAATCCTCAGGTTTCCTTCTTATTGTTTGGGGTGGTGGTCGGGGGTGTGTAAGCTGAAACTCCTTAGTAACGCTTACTGGGCCAGATTCCAGCCTCATCTCCAGTCACACACCCTAAGTTTAGGGCTTAGGCAAACAGGGCAATCACTTTCACACCTCTGGGACATCTGCTTGTGAAGTGTCTGCTGCTTGGAATACTTCTCCCCTCCACCTCTATCTGACGCACTTTTCATCAAAGTCCAACTGGAATGTTACCTCTCAGATGTCTTCCCTGACACTCTAGTCTCCGCAACTTGTTCCAGAAACCCCTCACTTCCGTGTCTCTAACATGGTTTATATCTACAAGAGCACTGATCACGTTATGTCAGTTGCTAAGGAGCCGGTCTCTCTCGATTCAGAGTTTGCTCCCCCGAAGCAGGGATGGCATGTCATTCACCGTTGTATCCCCAGGACTCGACAACGTGCGTGAAACACAGTAGGTGCTCACCACGTTTATTAAATTCGTTTGTGCGGGGCTCGGCTTTCCCTTGGCGACTGGCAAGTTCATCACAGGTTTGCAGGAGCCTTAACACGCTCAGGACAGAACCGAGTGATCAAAGTCAGCCCCGCGGAGAATCAGCTAGAGAGAAAGTGAGCTTGAGGCCAGGCTTTGGAAGTAGCGCAGAGGCCCCCACGAGCTCACGCTGACACAGAGTGAGCAACACTCACGCAACACTTAAAGCATCAGGTCAGGGGGAAAAGACCGCGCACTGCATGCTGGGACTGCGCGACTGACGGCAGCATTGCACGCCGGGATATGTAGTCCGGCCCTTCGCGGGGATCCTGAGACCAGTTATAACCGAACACACTCAACCACGTATCTACATAGATAAGGTACAATATTGGCCATACATCACAGAATGACGAGGTCCTTCACGGCACGCATACCTAGTTGCACCCCTCAGAGGAAGCCTCATTTCGTTGTTGGCAACCAGAAAGTCGCATTGGGTGCTGCTGCGCATGCGCAACGCTTGCGCTTGTGCGTGTGCGCGCGCACGGGCCCCGCCTCCGGAAGCGCCATCGCAGCGCCGGCGCGCTATCTTCGCGACGCCTCCTTGAGCCGGGTGGCGCAGGCGCAGTGTCCCTGAGCCAAGATGGCGGCGCGGTGCCCCACACGCTGGTTGCTGGTGGCTGTGGGGTCCCCGCGGCTGCCGGCTACAGCGGGGAGAGGAGCCCGGCCGCCCAGGGGGGACGTGGTGGGGGCTTCACTGGGCCACAAGCTGAACGTCACTGCATTCTCGCCTTCCCTGAGAGCTCGAGGCTCCGGGGCGCTGCTGACATTGAGAACTGGTGTCAGCTTCAAAGGTGAGGGCAGGCTCCAGCGCCCGAGTGGGGGCTCTAAGGCCCAGAAGGGACTGACTCGATTCGGCTACGGGGGTAGCGGGGTGGACGGTATCTTCTGACCTGTATGCAGAATTGCTTGGAGAGACCGGCGAGCAGGAGGCAGAGAGGCCCAAATGGCTACTGAGAAATGGTAAACCAGGGAGAGTTGCATGGAGCCCTCGGCGGCAGTAGTGAAATGTTGCGTAGGCCTACAGTCTTCTCTTCTCTATCAACATTTCTAGAAGCCTCTTTCCAGCCTGCCACTGCTCCCTTACCCTATTCCGGTCCCGTCTCCTCCCTTCACCTTATAGCCGGAAGGGAGGAGGTAACTGCCATTCAGTGAGCACCTGTTACGGTGCTAGGTACTTTGTGCCCCATCTCACTTGGTGGTAACAACCCTGCAAGAATGGAGTCGTCATCCCCATTTTAGAGAACGAGAAACTGAGGTTCTAGCAAGAAGAATTGACCCGCCCAAGGTCATAAACCTAAAAGTAGAGTTGTCCTTTAATAGCTCACGCTCTTTCCGTCACGTGGTTTTAATCGAAGGATACACTTAGTAGTCTTTTATAAGTTCTTAAATTGGCAACTGTAATAAAAATACAAACTAACAGTTATCGAGCGCTTTTCTGTGTACCCGGCATGGGTCATTTCCATGTGATAGATGCTATTACATTTTATAGACAAAGAAGCTTAAGCCTAGATATTAAACGACTTGTAGAAAGTGACAAAGTGAAAAGATGGTAGAGCCCTCATTCAAAACCAGCTTTCTTAATTGATGGAGGCGATACAGAAGTGATATGTATTAAGCCTTTAGGTGCTTGTCTGTGATGGTTCTGCTCTGTGTTGGATGACTTCTGTTAGGAGGAAGGAGGAAACACTGAATAACCAACCATGTGTCTGAATTGTCTTACTGGTTGTGTTCCCTACAATTTGTGCAAGTGATATTTATCTATATATTTACAAAGGTAATGAATTAACAGGCCCTGACAAGATAACCCACACAAGATAATTGCCTGTTGGGGTGCAATTTTGTAATGCTTGTGTAATAAGGGAGTCATTAAAGCATCAGTAATCGTTATTCTTTTGTAAAGTGAACAAACTCACCTCTACCAGTGTGTGTGTGTGTGTGGGGGGGGACCTGGGTGAGTTATTTAATCTCTTTGAACCCCGGTTTCCTTAACTGTAAAAATTTGTTCATTGACTCGGGTATTTATTGAGAGTCTGCCATATGCTGGCCACTATTCTAGTTACTGGGGATACAGCAGAGAACAGAGAGATTGGATGAGGTTTTGGTCAAGTGATCCCATTTTTTAATTCTGCTCTTGCCACCAATATTTCCTCACGGGTAGAGCAGTAGTCTATTCAGGTTTCTTCAGGGTTATTCGGAGCGATGTCATGTTGTATTTCTCAGTATGAGCAAAAGTGGTAAGTTTCAAGTTTTGCTAACTTTTTCTAATGTCAGTGTTGTTTTAAATAGAATTTGGCTGCATCTTTTTGTTCATTTATTCCTTAGATAATTATTAAGCTATTTCTGTTCATAGTACATTTGTACCAGTTTGGGGAGCATTTGTGTTGATTGTGTATATATGAGAGAGATAGGCAGGCACTGAGTACTGAGCCTTTGGGGGACCCTTACTAAGGAACTGCAATCAGCACATAGCCCAGAATGGGCATGTTTTGTATCACATGATGAATATTTTTGAGAGATGACATCCTTCAAGACACACTCTTGTTATTACATCTAAAGGCATCAACTCAGCTCCCAAACATGGGTCTTTGATGTTCTCTCAAATCTAGTAATACAATTAGAGGACATAAAACAACACTTTAATTACAACTTTTCTCCCAGGGCAGAAAAAAAATGTAGTTATTTGACTCTGGGTTAGTCATTCTTGGAGTGACTTGGAGGCTGATCCTATTCTGGGTTCTAAAAAGGGCAAGACATTGTTCTTGGGGGAAAGTTTGTCCATTAAATGAACTTTAATTATTTTTTTAAAATTTTTTTAAATGTTTATTTATTTTTGAAGGAGAGACAGACAGAGTGTGAGTGGGGTAGGGGCAGAGAGGGAGGGAGACACAGAATCCAAAGCAGGCTCCAGGCTCCAGGCTCCGAGCTGTCAGCACAGAGCCCGACGCGGGGCTCGAACTCACAAACCGTGAGATCATGACCTGAGCCGAAGTTGGCTGCTCAACTGACTGAGCCACCCAGGCGCCCCAAATGAACTTTAATTATTGTTAACCATTGGTGCTTTTTGGATAATGTCAAAAGTCATCAAATTTGTAATAGTTAAATGTGATTTGTCTTTATTCGCATGCAGTTTTGCACGTTACGTTGTTACATCCCAGTGTTTCTTGAGTCCAAGGTCTCTGCTCACGTTCTTGGAGCTGCCACTACCAGTCTCTTCCTGGATTGTAAGGAGCCTGGGGGTGGTGGGGGCTGACAGGACCAGGGCAGCCCCTCACTCCTGAGTGAAGAGGGACTCAGTATAGGAGCACTAGGCCGCTAGCTCTGTTTCTCTCAAATCTGACCAAAGAAAGACCTCTGTGGTCGCCTAACTCCCACTACTTCCCCGCTGTCTGCTCCTTGTGTTCTGGGGGGTCTAGGGTGCGGGACAGGAAACAGTATGGGGATACTGAAGGTCGAGATTGACTTGCTGCTTCTGATTTCTCATCATTCTGACTCTTTCCTACTCGTCCTCCTGTCTGGTTACCTTGGCCCCCTTCCTGGATATCCCTCAACACTCCTGGTTATGTTTTGTGCTCAGATTAATTTTAAGTAGTCTCCCAGTCCTCCAGTTTGTTGTGGGTTGTTTTTGAGAGCTCTTTCTCATGCAAAGGCGTTCCCTTCCCTGTTTAACACTTGCAGTGACTCCCTGTTGCCCTCAGGATAATATCTTGACTCCTTAGGATAGCTCAAAGGCCCTTTGCCTATTCCTAGGCCTCATTAATCAGCATCATTATCTCTAACCACATCTCTGTTTGTATAAAATGTATACAAGTTACATCATGCAGTTATTAGGTGCATGTGAACTTTCATGTGAACCAAAGATGATCTATGACTTAGCAGCCAAATGAGGCACTTTTGAAAATATAAGGGGAATCTGTTGCAAATGACATAAGGACTACAGGTGTAATTCTGGGCAGATTCAAACCTTTCCTTAGCCTAGCTAATTTCTACAGTTTAACAGCAGCTGCCTTAAAAGGCCTTTCCTGAACTTTTTCAGTTGGGTTGTCAGTGCTTCTCAACTGGGAATGATTTTGCCCTGCAAAAGACATTTGGCAATGTCTGGAGACATTTAGTTGCTCTCTTGTGACAGGGGTAGAGGGGCAGTAGAGTGTACTACTTATAAGATGTTGGTGCTGCTGAACATCCTTTGACATATAAGTAGTTTAGTTTGCCAGGGATGCATAAGAGAGAACCACATTTATCCTCACATTTCTAGAGGCTAGAAGTCCAAGATCAATGTTTTGGCAGAGTTGTTACACATCCTACCTCCAGGGGCACCTGGCTGGCTCAGTCAGAAGAGCATGAGACGCTTGATCTCAGGATTGTGAGTTCTAGCCCCACGTTGGGTGTAGAGATTACTTAAATAAATGAAAACTTAAAATTAGGATCCTACCTCAAAATACAGTCACATTCTGAGGCACTGGGGATTAGAGCCTCAACGTATGAATTAAGAGACATAGCCCATAACAATAGGAAAGCCCCTTCACCAAGAGGAATCCAATACCATCCTCAACATTGTGAGGTTGAGAAACCCTGGTTAGGTGACCCTATGTGTGTTCTCACTGTGCATGTCCTTGTGTACTGTTACTTTGTACACTGTCTCCCACGCTCCCATGTGGACTGTAAGATCCTTGAGGGCGCTGGCTTTGGTCTTGTCTTCACATTGTATCCTCCCTGCCACTACAGTATTAATATCTTGAATAATGTAAGCTCTAGGAAGGCAGTGTCTGAATGGTCTGCTGCCTATTCCCAGCACAGAACTCAGTGCCTGGCAAGTAGTACATGTTCAGTGAGTATTTACTGAATGAATGAATGGTGCATCCAGAACCTTCTCTGTAGGCTGAAGTTCGACTTAGAAACCTGGAGCTGTCATGATCTTCATGCTCTTTCTTACTTGGCTCCCTTCCGCTCCCAGCCCTGTGTCTTCAGTTGTCACGGAATGGGTTGGAGGTTAGGCAGGGCTCAAGTTGTGGGGCAGCTCCTCCTGCTTCACTTGGTGACAGACCAGTCCAAGTTAGTTCTCTGCTCTGTGCACAGAGGGCAGTTGAGTGGATGTGTCCGCCAGTGGACGTTCCTCCTACTGCTGATGCCAGAGGCATGAAGGGGGGCAGGGCATGTGGCTCTCTGCCTTGGGCTTTGACCCCAGTTAGCTGTTAGTTAGTTTCAGGCATAGGGCCTTTTAACCCCGTGTGTCTATTTAGGTGTTTTTTTTGTTTGTTTTCTTTTTTTTGGGAGAGGGGCAGCACTTTTATCAGATTCTCTTAGATCTGTGACCTTAAACACTGAGAACCATTTTTTCTTCTTTTTCTTCCTTTCTCTCTTTCTTTCTTTCAGAGAGAGAGTGCGAGTGGGGAAGAGGGGCAGAGGGAGAAAGAGAATCCCAAGCCAGCTCTACACTCATCACAGAGCCGATGTAGAGCTGGATCCCATGACCCTGGGATCATGACCCCAGCCGAAATAAAGAGTCAGCCTCTCAGGGTGCCTGGGTGTCTCAGTCAGTTAAGCGTCTGACTTCGGCTCAGGTCATGATCTCGTGGTTTGTGAGTTCGAGCCCCACATCAGGTTCTGTGCTGACAGCTCAGACCCTGGATCCTGCTTCAGATTCTTTGTCTCCCTCTGTCTGCCCCTCCTCCATTCACACTCTGTCTCTCTTTCTCAAAAATAAATAAACGTTAAAAAAAAATAGGGGCACCTGGGTGGCTCAGGGGGTAAGCATCCAACATCGGCTCAGGTCATGATCTTGTGGTTCGTGGGTCGAGCCCCGTGTCGGGCTCTGTGCTGACAGCTCAGCTCAGAGCTTTGTCTCATGCTCTGTCTCAAAAATAAACATTGAAAGAAAAAAAAATTTTTTTTAATTAAAAAAAAAGTCGGCTGCTCATCCGACTGAGCCACCCAGCACCCTGAGTACCGTTTCTTTAGTTCTTTAGTTCTCACATTGAGCATGTGGCAGAATTGTCACCTGGAGGGCTTATTAAACACAGCCTGCTGGACCCCACCTCCAGAGTCTCTGATTCAGCTCAGGGGTGGGGCCTGAAAACGGACATTTCCAACAAGCTGATGATGCTGCTGGTCCAGGGACCACACTCTGAGAACCACCCCAGAACCACATCCCCAAGGTTGTATGGTGGAGGCAAAGAACCTGGAGAATTGTTAAGCATTAAGGAAGACAGCATATGAAGGTACGTGGCACATGGCAGGTGCTCAGGTAGTGTGACAGTGGAGCTAGGTCCCTTTCTAGTCATCCCCCCCCCGGTGTAGCCCCCATCTGGGGTGCAGACATGAGGGTACGACCTCACTGTGTCGTGATCCAGCAGAATTAGCCCTGCCCAGTACTCTTCATTTTATGTTCATTGTACACAGTGGCCTTGGCCATCTTTGAAGTGCAGTGAGTTTGGTCTCCAGCAGGCTTGGGGGGAAAGCTGACCCTAAGCTGTGACCTCCGTTCCTTCATAGGTGTAACCTGGCTGGGTGTTTACTCACAGCTTCCTTTTGTTGAGCACATTCCCAGAGTGATTGTCTTTCCTTTTTTTTCTTTTTTAGGAGTAAAAAGTTACCCTTTTGTTCGTACTGCATCCTTCCACACGAGCTCCCCTTTGGCCAAAGAGGATTATTACCAGATACTAGGAGTGCCCCGAAATGCCAGCCAGAAGGAGATCAAGAAAGCATATTACCAGGTCTGTATGGAAGCCAGATTTTAGGGACAAGACTGTAGAAGGGATGCTGTCAGTCTAGTCTGCTCACCAGTGCAGCGTGTATGCCCATACGTGTAGGTGACATGTGGCTCACAGTGTAGAATGAGGTGATGGGCTTTGCTGGACTGTCCCTCAGGTGCATAGTGTCCCACTGGTTAACACTTCATAAAAAGAGGCAGAACCCAAAATTTTTAAAAATCTTTTTCCAAAGCTGTTTTCGTATTTAAAATTATTCTGTGCCTTGTAACTTGTATGAAAATTCACTACAAGATTCTTGATTTTTTTAAATTTTGTTTTCCTTTTGTGTGGGGGCGGGGGAGGGTGGCAAAAACTTTGAACCTAATATTTGTGAACTGATACGGATCAAGACCAGACCTAGCAGCCATGGCTTGGATAGCTAATCCCTTCCCTTATGTTTTTTCAAAGCGTACAATTCACTGGTTTTTAATGTATTCATGGAGGCTTTACAACCATGCCCACAATCAGTACGTTTTCAACTGCTTAAAAAACCCCATACCATCAGCACTCACTCCCCAGTTTCCTCTCTCCTCTGCCTTTGCAATTACTAACCTGCTTTTTGTTTCTATGGATTTGCCTGTTCTGGGCATTTCACAGAAGTGAAGTCGTACGTCGTGTGAACTTTTGTGATGGGCTCTTTCTCTCTGGAAAGAAGCTTCATCAACGCTGTGGCATGTATCGGTTCTTCATTCCTTTCAGTGGTCGAGTAATATTCCATGCGTGGATAGGCTACATTTTTATTTATCCATTTGGACATTTGGATCGTTTCCACTTTTTTTTTTTTTTTTTTTTTGGCTGTTATGAGTAGTGCTGCTGTGAACCCCAGGTATAGGTTTTGGGTAGACTTACATTGTAATGGAATGAGCAAAGGCACGGGGTTAGGAAACAGAGACCCTGGCTTGGGAACAGTGAATATCATGTCTCTCCTCTTTGAACTGGAAGGTAAGGTACCTGATGTAAGGGTGGGAGAGCAGTGAAAAGATGGAGGCCGGGACCACAAGGGAACACATGAGTCCCTCTGCAAGCACTAGAAACTTAATTTAAAAAAAAAATTTTTTTTTAACGTTTATTTATTTTTGAGACAGAGAGAGAGAGAGCATGAACAGGGGAGGGTCAGAGAGAGAGGGAGACACAGAATCCGAAACAGGCTCCAGGCTCTGAGCTGTCAGCACAGAGCCCGACGCGGGGCTTGAACCCACAAACTGCAAGATCGTGACCTGAGCTGAAGTCGGACACTTAGCTGACTGAGCCACCCAGGCACCCCTAGAAACTTAATTTAAGAGAGTGGGGACCCATTCAAGTTTTTAGGTGTGGAAGTAAAAAGGTGAGGTAAAACTGTGCAATTTAAAACGACATTTTTAAAGTAGTCTTTACAACGCAATTTCTGGGGTCAGGACTTGATGAAAGCTTTGTGTGTATTGCGTCATTTCATCCTCATGGCAGAGGCTTGGAGAGGTTGTGACCTACGCCCAAGGCCCCATAAGTCACTATGTGTCACACATGAGACTAAAATACTGCAAAAAGGCCTCTCTTTTCCTTAAGCTAATCTCATGAGTACACCATTGTTTCTTGCCGTGGCTTTTGGGACCAGCCTTTGTGGCCCACCGTGATGTCCTGGCTGTTCCCTGAGACCCTGATCCGGGGCTTAGCACGCAGCCTCTGGTGTGCTCCCACGAGCTGCTGTGAGGACCAGCGTCTCCGGAAGCAGGACTGAGCTCAGAGATGCCAGTGGAGCCGTACTCTGCCTTTTCCACTGATGGCTCTTTTCATTCTGGATGGCTGGCGCTGCCTTCCTTCTGTCGGCCTGCCTTTGGGGAGTGGGTGGATGTTTCTGGCCACCTGCCACCATCCTCATTCCTCCCGGAAACCAGAGTTGCATGGCACATGACCAGTTCTTTCTTTGCAGGCTTGGTGACGCGTATTTCTTCTTTTGCTCCTGTGGAAGATCGAGAGCTGTTTGTCTGGCCCTTAGCATAAAGAAAGGACTCTCTGGGATCATGATATCCAGCCTCAGTTATTTGCTGGGCTGTTTTGTTGAAGAGGATTAAAGTCACCCATGTAACCAAAAGCAGGGGTGGTTAGGCTTATTCTGATGAAGAGCTTTCTAACAGTGAAGGCTGTCCATCATGATACAACCCACCTTGGGTAGAAGTGAGTTCCCCATCACAGAAAAGAATCCCGTCATGTTTCTCAGATGTGGGTAATGTCCTGACACCCCTCCCTTTTTTTTTTCTTAATTGTGATGGATGTTTAAAAATTGTGTTAAAATATGCTCAACTCCCTTTCAAGCCATATTAATCTCATGCGATCATGTTTGTCTAAAATCCGACTGTTTCATGTTGTGGTCATTGTACTTGTTTCTCCAGCGTGGGTCTTTGGGAGTCGGCCTGGCCCGTACAGCCCTGTGATGTCTCCTTGTACTTTTCTGAATTTGAACTCCTTTGCATCCTCGTTTGGCATTATGAGCCATGACACCGTTTCATCTTGTCTTGGCTCAAATGCACTATTTACATGTGACATCTCCTTTCTTTCTTTTCACCTAAGCCATGGACGTGGTATCTCGTGTGCAAGCTCTGAGGCTCTCTGCCTCAGTGCTGTATTTTCCGGTGGTCATCCTGGTGATTTGGGGCATACTGTTACTCGGTATCAGTGATGTTTTGGCTTGTCATTGAAAATTTGAAATTCCTGCCAGATGCCCCCACCTCCTGACTACATCCTCTGCTCCCTTCTGTGTCCTAATAATGGCTGATGTCGCCGTGGGCCGTGCCCTGTGTTCATTTTAGAATATGTGGTGTTTCATCTCATCCCTGCCACAACCCTGTGGAGTAGGTACCGTTATCGTCATTTGACAGATGAGGAAGTTGTGCTTAGTGACATTCTGTCTGGGGTCTCAGGGCTACAGACAGTGGATCCGGACGCTCTGACCCGGAGGCTGTGCACTTAACTTCCTGCACCCTAACCGCAGCCAGCTGCTGGTGGCGTGGCGTCCGAGCCACATGACTTCTCCGGTCCGCGGTTGGGTTCCGTGTGCCTTCTTCCCTCGCGTGAGGGACCTGTAGTGACCCAGACTTGGAAGGGGTCAGCAGCCGCAGCAAACAGTGAGCCAACAGTGAGCCACCTGCAAAGCACAGCACTGCTCAGAGTGCCTGGAGGGTAACCGTAGTTTTAGAGCGGCTCGGCTCAGCTGCGGACAGCCTAGTGAGATTTTACTCTTTTTTAATATTTAAACTTGTGTTTTGAAGAGGCAGTACGTTTCCTTTGTTCAGAATTAAGCAAATACAAAAGAGTATATTCGGTAGAAAGTCTCCCTCCTGTTCTCTTACATCCCTCCTTTTGCAACCAATGTTACTAGCTTGCTATATGTTTTCCAAAATAACTTGTACAGCAGATACATCTACGTACCCAGTTATTTTCTTCTCTTTTTACATAGTTGATGGTATATCAGACACACTGTTTTCCACTGCTTTCACAAAGGTGCCCAAGTTCTAAAGCATTTGTTCTTTTTGGCAGAGATTTGTTGTGGTTAAAAAATGTGTATATGTGTCAGATTTGAAGAGATGGTTTATTTTATTTTACTTTTATTTATTTTTTAAAGACCTTTTAAAAATATTTATTTATTTATTTTGAAAGGGAGCGAGCATGAGCGAATGTGGTTGGGGGGAGGGACAGAGAGAGAGGAGAGAGGATCCCAAGCACGTTCCATGCTGCCAACGCAGAGCCCAATGCAGGACTCGATCTCACAGAGTGTGAGATCATGACCTGAGCCGAAACCAAGAGTTGGTCAGACACTTAACTGACTGAGTAACCCAGTTGCTGCAAGAGATGGTTTATTTTAAAGTCTTAGGCCTTGTTTTAAGAATTGCTGTTGGTTGATGGGGCTCCTGGGTGGCTCAGTCGGTTAAGCGTCTGACTTTGGCTCAGGTCATGATCTCACAGTTCGTGAGTTCAAGCCCCACATCAGGCTCTGTGCTGACAGCTCAGAGCCTCGAGCCTGCTTCAGATTCTGTGTCTCCCTCTCTCTCTGCCCTTCCCCACCCCACCCATGCACTCTTTTTCTGTCTCTCAAAAAATAAACAAACAAACATACATTAAAAAAAAATTGCTGTTGGTCGCAAAATCTCAAAACAGACTAATGCTGTAAGGGAGGTGAGATTGTGACTGTTATTTGAGGTCCAGTGTTAGTAATCATCATGTGTCCATTGTAATTTATGGTTTTCTCCCTTAGCTGGCCAAGAAATACCACCCAGACACAAACAAGGATGATCCCAAAGCCAAGGAGAAGTTCTCCCAGCTGGCAGAAGCCTATGAGGTAATGCGACCTACCTGTGTGTGCAGTCACTGTCATTCAGCTGTGTGGGTACATCAGCGTGTGCTGCCCAGGGTGACCTGACATGTCATAAGGTCCATTGTGAAGACTGTCCCATACCAGATTACCTCCTTGAAGAAAAGATTGCCAGGTCTCCTGCTAGATCTCACTTGGAATCTCAGTAGGAAATGGTCTGATAATCTGTATTAACAGAGCTCCCAGGTCATCTGATTTATAGCCAGGTCTGGGAGCTCCTGGTTGGATTAATTAATTCCACACTTATTTGTTGACCCCCCTCCTTAGGGCATCTCTGTCTAGTGGGATGGTGCGTATTGTAAAAGTAGGAGGCCGCCCGTGAGGAACTTGAAATGTAGTCAGAGGGATGAAGCGCACACTGTGGCGGGCTGCTGAGCCGTTCCAGAGCGACCTTCCCAGACTTAGAGGGTCTGTAGGGACTCAGGATACGTAGAGTATCGTGTACCTGCTGTATGAGTGTGCACATCCCCCAGCCATCTGAAAGTACGTCACAGACGCCGTATCTCTTTATTCTTCAGTACTCGAGTGTGAATTTTCTAAGACCAAGAACATTCTTTTACGTTAACCACAGTACGCTTGTCAAAAGCAGGAAATTTAATGCTGATCCAGCACCCTTACCTGTACACACGGTGTGAACTTGTGCCGTGTCCTGGGCCTCGGGAGACCTGGTGGCGCCTGACCGCCGGGCCTTTTCCTGTAGGTGCTGAGTGACGAAGTGAAGAGGAGACAGTATGACACCTACGGCTCTGCGGGCTCGGACGCCGGCGCCTCCGGACAGAGCTACTGGAAAGGGGGCCCCACTGTCGACCCCGAGGAGCTCTTCAGGAAGATCTTCGGGGAATTCTCATCCTCTTCTTTTGGGGATTTCCAGAGTGTATTCAGTCAGCCTCAGGAGGTAGGCTCCTTGTTTTAAAGAATCATTCACATTTTAGCCGCTCATTGTGAGGCAAACATTTTATGTTTCTTTTTCTCAAAAAAAAAAAAAAAAAAAAAAAACAACAACAACAACAGAAAAAAAAAAAAAACAAAACCCAAAGCAGCTTCGATGGAATGATCTGGAGGCAGCCATTTTGGTAGGAAATAATTCCCATATTTAAGAAAAACCATGTAGGTAATCCATGTAGGATTACCATGTAGGTAATCCTTTTTAGCTGTACAATTGCTTAATCAGGCAGCCTGAGGCGAAGGCTTTGAGGGTCCATGATTCGGGTGCGTTTTGTCTGGAGCTTGCTGCATTATTGTAGAAGAGCTCGGTACCAGAACGGAGACACAACACCAATTCTACCTCTTGCATATTTATGTCCTAATAAGACATTATCAGAGCTGAGAGAGGGAGCATGTTTTATGACTTAAATTATGTTTGGGGATCATTCGAGCTGTCTATAAGGACCATGTACAAATATTATCTGTGAACAGTTTGTTGAAAAGTACATTTTCACTTAAAACAAGCATTCCCTCTTGAAAATCCTGAGATGTAGGGCAGAGTCAGTCGAGTCCCATCCATTCCTACTTGGCAGAGGACAGGTGAGTTAAAAAATAAGTAGCTGGGTGAAGAGATGAACAGGTGGGGCATGGAAGATTTTTGGTGAAATTTCACATTTAGTGAAAGTCCTCTATGATTTTGTAACAACAGACCCGTGTCATACATTTGTTCAGGCCCTTAGGAAATACACCACCAAGGGTGGACCCTGAAGTGAAAGACGAGCTTTGGGGGACTCTGATGTGTCCATGTGGGTTCATCCTTGATAAAAAATGGACGTCCCGGTGACAGATGCTGACCCTGGTGGGGGCTGTGCATGTGTGGGGGCAGGGGGCGATCCTGATACCTCCCTCTCAATTTTATAAACGTGTAAAACCGTCTTAAAGAATAAAGCCCACTTTAAAAGAAGAGGTAACGTGAATGAAAACCGCTGACCATTGCCCTCCTTTACTTTCAAAGTGGAGGATCACTTTGGTAATTAACCAAAGATGACAGGCTGCCCTCTGACTTCTTTAGTACATCATGGAGCTGACGTTTAATCAGGCTGCCAAGGGGGTCAACAAGGAGTTCACCGTGAACATCACTGACACCTGCGAGCGGTGTGACGGCAAGGGGAACGAGCCTGGCACCAAGATGCAGAACTGCCATTACTGCGGCGGCTCCGGCATGGTGAGAGTGTGGCAGAGCCCCCCACCCCCCCCGCCTGGGATCCCCCGCCTCTGGGCCCCCCACACCCCTTGCCGGCCCTTTTTCTACACTCCTGTGGATAGCCTTGGAGAGTTATCTGGCAGTGCTTGGTGCTTTTGAGTGTCTGTGACTAGGTGGGACTGTTTTATCTAGATCTTTCTTTTCCCAAGAGTACTCTGTCTTGGTCAGTGATCCTGTGCTGTCTTCCCTGAAAATACACTTCCCTGAAAATTTTGGTAATTTGAAACCGTTGCTGGGGGGCGGGGGGTTTAAATTTTGCTTGAAGTGTAATCATTTTTTTCTTTTGGTAAGTTTTTTATATAATACAAACATACAGAACAGTATAAAGAGCCACTCCCTTATTCCTTACCCAGATTCACCAGTTGTTAACATTCTGTCCCATTTGCACTGTCATATCTGTTGTGTATTTTCAAGGAACAAGAATGTTCTTTTATGCAACCACAACACAGTTGTCACTATCAGGAAATTTAACGTTGCTAGAATACCATTTTCTGTACTCATTCTCATGTGTTCACTTGTCCTTACAATGTCCTTTTTTTCCTGATCCAGGATCCATGCTGGGATTTTGCATAGTGTTTGGTTGTCATATCTTTTGTCTCCTTTAATCTGGGAACGGTTTCTCGGCCTTTCTTTTTCTTTATGACCTTGACATTTTTTAGGATTACAGGCCAGCTGTTTTGTAGAATGCCCTTTATATTGGGGTTCATCTGATATTTTCTCATGACCAGATTCAGATCACACATTTTTGGTGAAACGTCACAGAGGGGTAGTGCCCTTGACACTGGATCACGTCAGGAGTCGTGAGGTGTCAGTTTGTCCCATTAGTGATGACGTGACATTGGATCATGAGTAGTTAGTTAAGATAGTGTCCACCAGGTTTCTTCACTGTAAAGTTGTTAATTTTCCCTTTGAGATTAATGAGGAAGTTGTGGTGAGGCACATACTGACTTCTGAACTCCAGATCACCGCGTTGATTGTAAGAGACTGAAAAATGGGGTGTACTGCCTCTCTGTAACCATTCCTGAAACCTCTGGGAGCTGAACAGTTACCTTTTAAATTTTTTTTTTTTTTTTTTTTTTAACTTTTTATTTATTTTTGGGACAGAGAGAGACAGAGCATGAACGGGGGAGGGGCAGAGAGAGAGGGAGACACAGAGTTGGAAGCAGGCTCCAGGCTCCGAGCCATCAGCCCAGAGCCTGACGCGGGGCTCGAACTCACGGACCGTGAGATCATGACCTGAGCCGAAGTCAGAAGCTTAACCGACTGAGCCACCCAGGCGCCCCGAACAGTTACCTTTTAAAGAGAGTAGTGCCCCTCTGATTACAACAGCGATTGCTGAGAAAACAAAAGAGAAACCTGGCCACCCAGAGCAGCTAGTCTGGTCCCTGAGGCCACTACTGCCCTGTTCTCACTGTACCTGAGGGCCATGTGGGAAGAAAGGGGGGCTGGGTCCTCCCTATCTTCCCCCGGCCCCCACCACTGGTGCCCCAGGAGCAAGGAGGCAGGCAGCCCCTGTTGCTGGCGTGGTGCTGCTCGTTCTGCCCCCCGCCCCTGAGTGTCCTCTCCCCCATCCTCCCTGCGCACCCCCATCCTTCAGGGGCCTCTTGGCCCCCAGCCCCTCCCACAGCTGGTGGGGCCTTGTGGTCTGTGGCTACTACCCCCAGCTCCTCACTGGTTAGAAAGTGGTTACTTCTTTTGTTTAACCTAACTTCTTTACACTGTTCATTTTGTTTTGTTTTTTTTTAGAAAGCGGGAAAGGGGGAGAGAGGGCGGGAGAGTGCGTGCACGAGTGGGCAGATGGACAGAGGGAGAGAGACAATCCCAAGCAGGCTCCATACTCAGCACAGACCCCAACAAGGGCTCCATAGGACGACCCTGGGATTATGACCTGAGCCAAAATCAAGTCAGATATTCACTTGACTGAGCCACCTAGGCGTCCCCCTGCCTGTTTTGTAAATTATCGAAAAGTACTTGTTCTGACACAACAGTCGGAGGAATACATAAAGAAAACGTCAGTAATCGCCCCTTGCCTGGACTCCCAAGTTCGTAACTTGAGGTGTTCTTTCCACAACTCAGTCTCTGTCTCCATACAAAAAAATTTCTTTTTAAAGCAAAAACTTTCTAATGAGAGTATATTACACATACTCTTTGTTGTGCAACTTGCTTTGGTCTTTGATGGATCATGCCCATTCCTCCAGGCCGATACATGCAGATCTCATTTTCCAACTTAATACTTAGGTTTCAGTGCTACAGGAAAACCCTCTACACATATGGCCTTCCATCTGATGCCTCTACTTTCTGTGACACAGACCTCCAAAGGTGGAATTGCTGGGACAAATAATTCTTACATTTAAAATGTCTCTAATTTAAAATTTATCATGTTTAAAAATGTACGTGTTTATATTTGCACACGGTACAGAATTCTGAAGGAAAAACGAAAGTACAGTGAAAAGTTAAGTGTCCCTCCCCAAGCCCCACCCCCTAATTGTTCCAGGCATCCTCCTTAGAGGCACAGCTCTAGTGACCTTCTTGTGTATCCTGCTTTAGACGGACATGCACATTTCAAGCCATCTGTGTGGAGGTTCCAGTAACCCAAGGTAGCACTCTGTACATGGTGCTGCAGCGTTTGCTTCGATTTTTACAACTCAGTGATCTCAGAAAGCATTTCTCACCCATGTGCAGTGTTCTGTTAATGTGGTTACACCATGATTTTTCAGGCAGCTCACTCCTGGTGGCCACCCAGGCTGCAAGGGACGTACGCTGTTGCACGAGTGTGGTCTGTAGGGCACAGCCCCACAGATGCACACTCAGTTCTCATAGCTGCCAGAGTGTTTTCCACACATCTGTGACTGCATCATCTTGCATGACGTTTGCATCCTTTGGGAGAAAGGTCTGGGTCCCTGTGTTCTTAGGCAGTATGTTTTAGTGCGTGTTCACACAGAACACGAGTCTTTGATGAAACATTTCTCTGCCGTGCATTGTGTTCCCAGAGGCTTGGCCATTAGAGTTTACCTGTGTACTTAAGGGTTCCGTCTTTTTCGTCTCTTTATCAGGAAACCATAAATACAGGCCCCTTTGTGATGCGCTCCACGTGTCGGAGGTGTGGTGGCCGAGGCTCCATCATCACGACTCCCTGCGTGATATGCAGAGGAGCCGGACAGGCCAAGCAGAAGAAGAAAGTGGTGATCCCTGTGCCTGCCGGTGGGTCCTGGGCTCCTCCACGTACCGGGGCTGGGACAGCTGGGACCTTTGTTTCCCTGTGATTGGGCTGTTGTAAAAGCTGTGGTGAAGGATCTGGAGCCCCGGATTGGAGGGGGAACTGGAATCTCCTTGCGTTTTCCTCTCTGTACTAGTTGTCCTTAAAATCTACCCTTGCATGCCTCGTGGGCAGAAGGTACCTGACACGCCCGCTCTGCTCCCCTGTGGAGCTCCTCCACCTTCGTTCAACGAGGCCAGCATTGTCACTGTGGCCAGCCCTGTCTGCACCACTACCCCTTCCTCCTAGCCCCCAGGGGCCGCCTGTAACTGCTCTCGCCAGCTGGGTCTTGTTCCCAGGATGGACTTTCTGCAGGGCAGTCTGATCGTGTCACTTGTCCTGAAGCCTGTGCAATGACTCCTGGGGTGAGAAATGCCACCTGTCTCAGCCCCTTCTGGCCTCTGCAGCCTCTCCTCTTGTTGCCTGCCCTGCGGCCTTCCTGCAGCTGCCTTCATGCAGCTCTTCGAATGGGCCATAATGCCTCTAGACAGAGCCTTGTCATATGT
This sequence comes from Panthera pardus, assembly GCF_024362965.1. Lineage (NCBI taxonomy): Eukaryota > Metazoa > Chordata > Mammalia > Carnivora > Felidae > Panthera > Panthera pardus. The sequence goes on from NW_026526969.1 coordinate 20,313,395, forward strand.
CACTCCCTGTGTCTGAAGCTCACTTTCCACCTTCTTTTCTCAGCGGGTTAACTCTTCTCCCAGAGCTGCTAGCTTGAGTGTTGCCTCTCTAGAGCAGCTTCTGGAACTCTCCCTGTTCCTTAGATGTCCTTTGTCCTTGCTTCTACAAACACGTTTCTGTTTGTAATGATGCACTTGTTAGTGTTGTTATTTGGGTGATAGCTGTCTCCCCTACTAAATTCTAAACTCACCGACATGCTACATGGACCTGCTAGGAGCAGGTGTCCAGGGAACTTGGATAAACGAATAGAAGGCGCTCTTGTTTGGGGATCACTTGCTGTACTTGCTCCTTTGAGAAGTTACACACATTGGATGTACTGTGGATAATTGTGTTGTTCCTCATTAATAGGAACGGGTAAGGAAGTCAGTGGTTTGTAAATGGATTTAGGGCAGGAAACTCCATGGGAGGTCCCCAAATAAATGTTCCCTTTTGAACTTTTGTTCTTACAGGAGTCGAGGATGGCCAGACGGTGCGGATGCCTGTCGGAAAAAGAGAAATTTTCATCACATTCAGGGTGGGTGCTCTGCTCGCACAGCTTCTCGGGTCCTTGCCCTCTTGCAGGGAGGTGGGTGCTCATGGGGGTGTGTCTAAGGGAAACAGTGGCCACCTTGGTGGGGTTATGAAACATGTATCACGTCAAGCCTTTGTGCTACGTTTGGACAGAACAGTTTCCTCAAGATTTTTATAAGTTGGAAAACATAGGACACATAAAAATATAGAATGCATCTCTTTGTGATTTTTTTAAAAATTTACTTATTTTGAGAGAAACAGAGACCACACAAGTGGGAGAGGGGCAGAGAGACAGGGAGAGAGAATCCCAAGCAGGCTTTGCACTGCCAGCACAGGGCGCCTGATGTGGGGCTTGATCCCACGAAGCCATGAGATCATGACCTGAGCCGAAACCAAGAGTTGGATGCTCAACTGACTGAGCCACCCAGACCCCCCTCCTTGTGATTTTAAATTTATGTATCAAATTGTTCGTGGGGGTGGTAAGAGCCAAAGGTGCAGTTTTACCTACTGTGTGCAGAGACAGACCTGGTTTCTGAGACAGGAGATGGTAAAGGAGATACAGTTCTTGTCCCCACATTTCTGCCGGGTGCCCCAGGAAAGCCATGTGAGCGCAGCAGGGGAAGGCACAGGCTGTGTGCAAGACACCCTCACTCATAATAGCAAGACACTGACGACAGTCTGCTGCCCTCGGATAAGAGAGTGAATGAGAGAACCGTGCTGTGGCCAGAGTGCCTCAGAGCAGCCGCGGGAAGAAACCAGAGCCATACGTTCAGCACAACTGAGACTTCTCAGTTACTTTGAGGGAAAGAAAGCAGATTGCGAGTGGATGCAGGGAGGGAGACTGTCTATAAACACTTTTAAAGCACGTGACAGGGTGCTACATATTATTTGGGGACACATACATATGTGGGAATGAGAACTGCTACAGTCAGCGTGGGGCCACTCTGGAGGGGGAGGAGCCAGGGGCTTCACTGCATCGCGATGTTTTATTACTTCCACTGGGTTGTGGGCGTTCTGCGTGTGTGATGTAATTTACTTTGCCTGTTCAAAAAATTTTTTCTTAGTGTTTTATTTATTTTTGAGAGAGAGACAGAATACCAGTGGGGGAGGGGCAGAGAGAGGATGTGTCCATCGTGAGACACAGAATCCCAGGCAGGCTCCAGGCTCTGAGCTGTCAGCACAGAGCCCGACACGGGTCTCGAACCCACGAACTGCAAGATCATGACCTGAGCTAAAGTCTGACGCTTAACCTACTGAGCCATCTAGGCGCCCCTACTTGTCCTGTTCATGCGTGTGTGAGATATTTTGTAATTTAAAACACAGATAAAAATACCGTAAAGCGTGAAGTGCTAGACGAGGAATCAAAGACAAAGGCAGCCAGCTGTCAGCCAGGCTCTCCAGTGGGCTTGGCGGGAGTTTCAGACCCTGCTCCCACCTGATAATAGACAAGAACAGAGAGAGGGGAAATCACTGCAAGGCAAGAAGTGTCTTTGAGGCCCCAAAAGTAGTGCTTGTGCATCAGAATCATTCCACTGCTGTCTGTCTTGAAGGTAGTTTGTACCAGATGACTGTTTGGAAAATAAACTGTGCCTTTGTAGATGTACTAATCTCTGTTTCCTTATACCTGCCAGTAGAGTAAGCTTTTTTTTTTTTTATGTTTAATAAGCCAATTTTACTTTTTTTATTTGCCCATTGGGACGGCTTGATCTGAGACCGACACTCTTGTGTCGCTATGTAGAAATGAATCTGACCTGTAACTCCCGGAGCCTGGGGTCATGTTCTGCTTTGGCAAAAGTACATCCTCTCCCTTGATGCTGTGCTCTTCAGCAAAGAAGCAGCGTATCGCATGCCGGACCCTGTGCCCAGGCTGCTGAGATGGGCTGTTGTCCAGTCTCGAGAAGGACTTCTGCACGCATAACCACATCTCTCCTGCTTGGACCGTAGGTGCAGAAAAGCCCCGTGTTCCGGAGGGACGGTGCAGACATCCACTCCGACCTCTTTATTTCCATAGCTCAGGCTCTTCTTGGGGGGACAGCCAGAGCGCAAGGCCTGTACGAGACGATTAACGTGACGGTAAGAGGCCGAGAACGTGTTTGCCACTCTTGTCCTTCGTTGCTATTTTTTTTTTCCCCTCTGTGAACCGGCTGAGAAGTGGCTAGAACCTGTGGCCAAGCAGCCTGTTGGAGACTCAGTGATGGGGTCTGGGGGAAGTAGAGGAATGTTAGGCCATTCCTTGGGTGTGAATCACAGACTGTAGACCCTGATGAAGGAATCACCAGTGAAGGCAGGTCCTGGGTCACATCCACGCCTCTGCTGGCACCAGGGAGCAGCCCCAGCACTGTGCCCCTGTGTTGGCTTTGCCCCCTCCCAGGTCACACTCTCTGTGCTCCCTCACTCCTGCTGTGGGCTCAGCTTCCTGAACTGCCTGCCCCCACATGCTTGTTTTGGGCTCTGCTCCAGGTGGACCCCGGTTTAGCCAGCTTCCATGTGGATGTCTGGAAACCTGAATGGGAGTTCTTTCCAAGGAGTGAGTCTTAGTGTAGTGAAATGTTTCCATTTGAGCAACTGTAGACCAAGGAAAACCACAGATTTCTTTTCTTTATAGATACCCCCTGGGATTCAGACAGACCAGAAGATTCGGATGAGTGGGAAAGGTATCCCCCGGATTAACAGCTACGGCTATGGAGATCACTACATTCACATCAAGATAAGAGTTCCAAAGTGCGTGCCCACGTAACCATGGTGAGGTCTGCCCAATCTCTGCATTTTCCCCACCTAGCAGGACCCGGTTTTGAGGGCTTTTTACCTGCCAGGCCTTATGCCGAGCCAGACCGCCCGGCCCATTGTGGGTCCGCTGCCGTAAGCACTGAGGCTTGTGCCAGTTATTTCTACCTTACAGTCAGATGTGTCCTGCCCAGGTTCTCCATCTGCAAAGTGGGCATAATAAGGCCACCCTCATTAGTTGCTGGAAAACTGAATAATACATAAGGAACACTTAGCAATAGCTGCTGTTGTTGGTTTTATCATTACTGCTCTCAGGGCACTGGGGGTCTCGTGGGAGACACGAATCTGTAACTGGATCATAGCACATGACGTCTCCGTTCTTTGGGAGAAAGGTTTGAGTCGAGTGCTGTGGCATCCAGGATAGGCATGGCTCACCCTATTGGGGAGGGTGAGCGAAATTTCTGGCACTATTTTTTTTTTAATTAAAAGGTTTTTTTTATTTTGAGAGAGAGAGAGAGAGAGAGAATGAGCAGGGGAGTGGCAGAGAGAAGGGGACAGAGGATCTGAAGTGGGCTTGCGTAGACAGCAGAGAGCCCAACGTGGGGCTCGAACCCATGAACCATGAGATTATGACCTGAACGGAAGTCAGACGCTTAATCTACTGAACCACCTAGGTGCCCCCTGGTGCTCCTTTTAATTAGTTAACTTTCTACATATGACACTTATAAGAGCCCCTCCCCCCTCAACTTAAGGTATTTTAGGAGATTTTTTTTTTTTTTTTTTTTTTTTTTTTAATCACGGTGCTTGGGTAGCTCAGTCGGTTAACCATCCAACTCTTGATTTTGACTCACGTCATGATCTCACAGTTCATGAGATCAAGGTCCTCGTCGGGGCTCTCTCTTTCCCTCTCTCTATGTCCTTTTGTACATGCATGCACAGGTGTGCTCTCTCTCAAACTAAATAAACAAAGAATTAAATATTTTTATTATCGAAGTATAATCGACTTACAGTGTTATATTAGTTTCACGTGTACAACATAAAGATTCAACAGTTTGATATGTTATGCAGTGCTCACCATGATCAGTGTAATTCAGGTTTTCTTTATTGAAGCTTTGAGGGGGTGGCTCTTAGGTTCTGGGTGTGTGCCTCTGCCTTATTGTGTCCCCACATTTTCCACATGCTTACGTGGAAACCGGCCCAGCCCATCATTTAAAGGGCTGCCCAGAGGAAACACTCAATTTGTTTGCTCCACAGGAGACTCACAAGCCGGCAGCAGAGCCTGATCCTGAGCTACGCCGAGGATGAGACCGACGTGGAGGGGACGGTGAATGGTGTCACCAATACAAGCACGGGTAAGGTGGCAACACGTGGAAGGCCTCTCAGTCCTTGGAGGGTGCATGGTTCAGAAACACGTTGGGGTCTGCCCTTGCGGGGAGCATGACAGAGGGGCGCTGGGAGCCAGGAACAGCCTCCTGCCGGCCACTCTAACTTGCCCTGTGTGTGCAGAGGTCAGAGAGTGTCAGCTCGCCTCCTGCCGGAGGGCAGCCATGTGTCTGCGAGAGCTGTTCTGAGTTCTATCCGTGGTTCTGCCGCTCGCCCTGTGACCTTGGGCACATCCCCACATGAGATTCCTTGTAACAGCTTAAGGAGGAGACAGATGGGAAGACTTTATGCAATCCTGACCCAGAACGCCTCCCCAAGATTTCAGAGTGTCTTGTAAGTGATAGCTACCAAAGCCGTAAAAAAGCCAGTCGACCGAGCGCAAACCTGCCTGTGCACAGCAGGTCTAACTTTGAGTTCGTCCGGCAGCGAACAAATGCTGCGTTTACCCTGAGCTCGGATGTCAGGCTGTATCTATAGAGTGTTTTTAATACCAGCTATTTGATACCAAAATGCTGGCAGGCACAGGCTGTGGTGATGGCCGCCTCTGCTGCAGCTCCTCTTCCCGTGGGAGGTGGGGGCCCTGCGGAGGAGATGCTGGTCCTCCGTTGGTGGGGACTCGGCCCGGGATGGGGCGAGCTGCGTGGTGAACTGGCCTCAGCTGCACGGGTGTTCCCCCCTTACATCATTCTGCTTGTGTGGGTCCTGGATGCCCCTCCCTTGTCCTCAGAGCCTGAACGGCACTAGGGAGTGTGTGGTCACTCAGAGCAGGTGATGGCATCCAGGGGTGGGTTTCCAGGAAGGGAGGGCTGGTCTTGGAGCCTAGGGCTGGAGGTCCCAGCAGCAACTGCCTTTGCGTGGACTTGCTGGGCTTCTGTGGAGTCCAGGGGGCCAGGTCGTCTGTGACAAAGCAGCCACCACAAAGCCTGTCGGGAGCCTGACCAAACATGGAAAGGTTTGGTACCTGGATTTCTTACACTCTTGTTACAGCCCTTCTACTGAAAAGTGGAAATAGCCGTTCCACGTAATTGTAGTTGTGCTTCCTGAATTGCAAATGTTCCCAGTCACCTGGCAGGGGAGATTTTCCTCCTCTCCCAACCACAGGAGAACTTGAGGTCGGCCCTGTGAGTCGTGACGCGGGCCTTGTTCACTAGATTAGAACATTGGTGTTTTTGTTAAACTCTTTTCTGGTAGTTTAACTTGAGAGTTGATCATACAGTCAGCTTATGAGTATCCTTTGAACCCTCGTGACTTCTGTGGTTCCTTGTCCTCATAGCTAGTTCCCCGCCCTCACTCAGCCTGGATTTATTGGGAACCTCTGGTGTGACAGACACTTTGTCACTTCTTCCTTTTAAATTTTTATTGACATAATTTTGTTGAGCATAGTTTAACTCTGATGCATGAATTGAGCGCATTTCTGAAAAGTTGTTGTAAAGTGACGTAGTACGCCAAATTCTTTTTTCCCTACTCACTTTCATTGTCATTTCAGAGCTGTGTTCTCGTGGGAAATTTGGCTCCCAGATGTAATTTTTTTTTTAATGTTTATTTATGAGAGAGAGAGAGAGAGGCCGAGTGTAGGTGGGGGAGGAGCAGAGAGAGGAGGAGACACAGAATCTGAAGCAGGCTCTAGGCTTTAAGCTGTCAGCACAGAGCCCAACTCACAAACTGCAAGATCTCGAACTCACAAACTGCAAGATCATGACCTGAGCCGAAGTCAGACGCTTAACCCACTGAGCCACCCAGGGGCCCTGGACATAATTTTTAAAATAGCATTTAAGAATCTTAGAATTGGCTTCAAAGAATGCTGCCCAGACATGGCTAAATTTCATTATACTGTGAAGACAGTTATTTTGCAATCTGCATGTGAAAATACGACAGTACTTATAATTCTCATTTCCTGACAACCTCACTAACAGTGGGTCATATTTATTTAAGTAGAGTCTGAATCTCTTATTTCAAACATTTAACAAAACCTAAACTGAAGTTATGTTAGAAACAGTTATGTTCAGGGGCGCCTGGGTGGCTCAGTCGGTTAAGCAGCCGACTTCGGCTCAGGTCATGATCTCGCAGTCCGTGAGTTCGAGCCCCGCGTCAGGCTCTGTGCTGACAGCTCGGAGCCTGGAGCCTGTTTCACATTCTGTGTCTCCCTCTCTCTCTGACCCTCCCCCGTTCATGGTTTGTCTCTCTCTGTCTCAAAAATAAATAAACGTTAAAAAAAATTTTTTTTAAATAAAAAAAAAAGAAACAGTTATGTTCAGGTATCATTGCTTCGTGGAATAAAGTGTTACTCAGATCACTTTTTTTTTTTTTTTTTGAGACAGAGACAGACCATGAGCAGGGGAGGGGCAGACAGAGAGGGAGACAGCAGGCTCCAGGCTCTGAGCTGTCAGCACAGAGCCCGATATGGGGCTCGAACTCACGGACCATGAGATCACGACCTGAGCCGAAGTCGGACGCTCACCGACTGAGCCACCCAGGAGCCCCTCAGATCACCTTTTTAGTAGCCTCCAAATACACGTGAGTCAGGGAGCCCTCAGAACCTGACAGGAGCTGTCAGGTACAAACTGATTTCTGGGCGTCTATACTTTCATTAGGGAAAAGGGCACCTGAAGGGCATTTGGAGTAGATATAATTACATAGGAAACCGACCCAAAAGGTTTGGGGGATTTAATATCCCTTGCCTATTTTTGGTCCCTAGTACAGCTGGTGAAAACCTTAACAGCTGACCCTTGCTTCTTCCCCATTCTGTGAATCAGAAAGTCCAGAAAGACACCGTGCACTCAGGGACTCTCAGTACTCAGGGCGGAGCATAGAAGACACAGGGAGTCGGCAAAGTCTATTATTGCGAGACTGAGTTAGAGACAGTGTGGCTCAGGGTTTGTGCTTCTGGGTCCTCGTTAACTCTTGGTGACAGTACACATACATTTACCTGGAGTTGTAGAAAGCAGTTCCAGAGCTCACTGTCTGGGAATCCCACCTGCCGTTTCTCCTCTCCGACAGAGTTGGCAGCGTTGACCTTCACACAGGGTGCTGGCAGGAGGAAGATGAAGGAAAAGACAAAATTTTAGTAGAACGAGAGGTACTTTGCTGGCTCAGCCTGTGTGTGTAGTCGGCTCAGGGAGTCAGGCTGTGTGTATAGACCTGCACCTCCACCTGCAGGGCGGCCCCGGTCCCCAGAAGTCAGGTCCTGGAGTCCTCTCGGTCTCTGTTTCTTCAAACATAAGTTCCTTTAGCATTTGTTACGTGCTAAGAGATGACACAGAGAGAGACAGAGTCCGTGCCGTCATCCAGCTTATAGATAACGGGAGAAGACAGCAAGCACTGAGCCCCAGATACGTACTGAACCCTTCTCTTTTTAAAAAAAAATTTTTTTTTTAACGTTTATTTATTTTTGAGACAGAGAGAGACAGAGCATGAACAGGGGAGGGGCAGACAGAGAGGGAGACACAGAACCAGAAGCAGGCTCCAGGCTCTGAGCCATCAGCCCAGAGCCCGATGCGGGGCTCGAACTCACAGACCGCAAGATCGTGACCTGAACTGAAGTCGGCGCTTAACCGACTGAGCCACCCAGGCGCCCCTGAACCCTTCTCTTAAGAGAAGCTTGTGCCGATGGAAAAAACATTTTGGCCCATATTCCTGGGATGATTGTTACTCTTCCCCTGGGATCACAGTATAAACAGCTATCAGGCAGCTCTAACTTGGAATCCCTGCCTAATAAGTTGGCGTGTTTCTTCTTTGAATCCCCCAACACTTTCCATGGCGCCTGGCACAGGGCTGGTTCACAGGAAATGTTGATTGAGTTTATTTGAATTCATTTTTCTCATGTCGCTGGGAGATACTCTGAGAGATGGGAGTACAAGCTCTTCCCCAGGAGAGAAGAGACCTGTGGCCTCAGGCTGGACCTCTGTGTTGGCTGAGCAGCCCCTCTGGGTGTGGTCACCTTCTGAAGGTGTAGATGCTGGCTGTATTTAAAGAAGCTTTAGAAGCACAGTGCCTTTGTTTGTATCCTGTCCTGAGACCAGAAGGCATCTGAATGTCCGCGACATCCGTAAGGACACATCCCTCCTCCTGTCCTAGGTTAGAAAAACTGTGTGTATATAGACTTTGTCATCTATGTGTGTAGTTTATTCCTGACATTTGGTTCAGAATTTTAAATTTAGTGCTTATAGCCTTTGATGTCCCTGCCAGTGAACCTTATTCCTGAAGGAGTCCTTTTATCCAAATTTAAAATAGAGATAAGACCGGAGTTCCTGGTGGTAGAGGGTGATTTGGCATGTTTGCGTTTTGTTGTTTTATTTTTGTTGTTGTGAATCATTAACCTGTTAACTGGTTGCTTATTCTGGGGCCTTTGACCACTGTGGCTCACATACCTGTAGCCGTGGGGGCATCACCGTTTCCCACCTTCTGAATGATGAGGACAGCAGAGTTGCGGGGAGGAGGGTGACGGCAGTCTGAGTTTCTGTGCCCTCTTGTGACTCGTAGTTAACAGCTTGGCAACGGACGAGGCAAGGCCCCAACTCTGCCCTTATCATCTGTAAAGGCTTGGGCAAATTACTTCAGCTCTCCAGGCCTCAGCTTTACCATCTGTAAGTTGGAAATGATAGCAGCCTGTATTTCATAGGGTTCTTACGTGATTAAATGAGATCACGTAGGTAAAGCATTTGACACGGTACGTGGCACACATTAAAAGCTCCGTCAGCTAGAACTCATAGTGACCCATGCGCACGCACAAAGGTCTGCCATTCCCAGAGCAAGGGCACGATAAAATCAGTCCATACTCTCCTCTCCTGTGTCCAGGGAGGCCCAGGAGTGATGGGAAATTTCTGGTTTGCGGGTTGCTTTGTGTGAGGAGGCTCTTTGTTACTTAAGGCATCACGTCAGAACGGGGGATGTGAGGGACTAAGGGAAGGCACACATGGCCTTGCAACCTGTGGCGGTGGGCACCTCTCACGGGGATCTGCTCTGGTGACTCTGCAGTGCCCGGGGTCCTCTGCTGGGGAGCCCTGGGAGTCGGGGATCACTCAGCCACCTTGACTTTGGTGATAGCTCACACCTTGGTTAGCACATCCTTGTTTGGGGCTATTGCTCTCTCTGAAGACGTTTCTGAGCTCTGAGAGCATGCCAGGTCCACGAGACTGCCCAGGGTGCTGTACCCAGGGGCGACTCCACCCACCCCTGCTTGGAGCCTGGTGCCCAGATCTTTGGGCCTCTTACTGATGAAGGCATCTTTTTTTTTTTTTTAATGAAAAAAAAATGTTTATTTATTTTTGAGAGAGAGTGCAAGGGGGAGAGTAGCAGAGAGAGAAGGAGACACACAATCCCAAGCAGGTTCTAGGCTCTGAGCTGTCAGCACAGAGCCCGATGTGGGGCTTGAATCCACGAACCGTGAGATCATGACTTGAGCTGAAGTTGGACACTTAACTGACTGAGCAACCCAGGCGCCCCTCACTAATGATGGCATTTTAGACTAAGATCTTGGGAACCGTGATCCTTTTTTACTGCGCTATGCATCGTACTTGGCATATACAACCTAGCATGTTAGAAACACACCCTGTGCTGAGTACAGGAGCTCATGGCAGAAGCTTGTCCTGCCTGCCTAGTGGTTGGCAGTTCTTGGACAGATTTATGCAGCAGAGTTGATCTCCATAATCTCAGCTTGGGCCCTGAAAAAACGGCCAAGGAGCTTCCCTGTTTCTAGGGCATGTAGGGTCACATGCCCTTGACGGGGAGTTTGCCCAGGGACGCATAGGGTGCCCAACTGCTGTTGTTACAGGGAAGAAGTGCACGTGTCGTGGGATTCCACAAGGCAGCGAGTCCCTTCCCTGGGTGTCCCAGAGACCCCAGGTGCACACGTATGGAGCGTGGAAGCTGGTCATTTGGTCTTGGTATGTGTTCTTCACCTGCTTGGAGTCAGTGACTTGGTTGTTAGGAGCTTGGGCTCTGGCCCTCGCTGCTTGTGTTTGAACTCCATTCTCCCCACCACCTACCGTCTCTGAGACCTTGGGCAAACTATCTAATATAACTCTCTCTGTGCTTTCGTGGTTTCTGTTGTTGTTGTTTTGTTTTTTAATGTGTGAAATTTGTGTGTAAAGGATTGAGTGAGCTACTGTGGGATCTGCGTGGCCTGACCTGGAAGGCATGTGGCACTTGGCGGTTGTTACAGTTGTTCAGGTGGAGTTAGCTGGTCACTGTCCTTCTCTCTGTCTTGTTTCCCTGTTGTGGGTCAGTGACTCAAGGAGCAGTTGGGATACACTAAATAAAGCACTGAGAGGCCCTTCTGCTTCAGTCATCTAACAGGCGAGGCCACGCTGGCTGACCTGGGAGCCACCCCCTCCCCTCTCAGGGTGGTGCTTGGTGGCTTCTTGAGTGGCAAGCCCCTGGGTGGCCAGTGTGGGTAGGCGGGGCGAGGGATGGGACTCCTGGAGGTGGCTCCCTTGACCCCAGTTCTTTCTGCTGTTTGTGCCCAGGTGGCAGGACCATGGATAGCTCCGCAGGAGGCAAGGCTAGGCCTGAGGCTGGGGAGGACAAGGAGGGATTCCTTTCCAAACTTAAGAAAATGTTTACCTCCTGATATCCCAGGCGAGGTAGGAAAACCCCAAGGTTTCTTCCCCCTTTGTTTCCCTCTATGAACTAACCCTGTTTTCCTTCACCTTAACCAATATCATACCCCCGTCTCCCTGCTCCCAGGCTCGGAAGGGTTGCCAGTGTAAGTGTGGTGTATCTGGCTCCACTCAAGAGCCAGGCCTCCCGGCCCGTGGAGAGGCCTGCATCAGGGCAGGGTGGTGGCGTTGGCCGGCGGTGCTGGGTGGAACCAGACTGCAGCGGCCGGCCTTCTGCCATGTCCACTTCTGGAGAGGTTGCACGGGGGGGTGCCTCACAGTCCTCCTTCCACCAGCTTCCAGGGGGGCCGCGTCCCACAGTGGTGGGAACCAGGCTGCCCACAGTCACAGAGGGCGAGTCACAGCAGAGCCAGGCCTAGAACTCAGACCCCCCCCCCCCCCCCCAACCTCCTGCGGAGTCATGTTCCCTGCCTGGGAGCCGCAGGGCCGTGTAAACCTCAGGGGGCTGCCATGAGTCGTGCTCGCTCACTGTGGTGTCTCGGGACTCACTCTTCTCTTGTTCTGGTCCCTGGTGGCTGGGACTCCTCGTGCAGATCCTTCCCAGGGATGATAGAAGCTCACCCGCAGGGCGCCTTCTTCCTGCAGTGCTAGTGAACCGTGACCATTTGTGTCTTGGCTCAGGAAAACGGTCCACTGGGAACTAGGCCGGGAGCAGCAGCCCCTCCGTGTGGCCAGGGCCCTGGAAGGATTCCGGAACAGCAACACTGCGCCCTTGCCTGCAGAGGCCCTGGACCACCTTGGCGACAGCAAGACCATGTGACAATACACCTCTCCACGGACTAGTCCTAGGGGACAGCCCCTGGGCAGTAGGGCGTGGCACCCATAAGGGATGGTGGAAGTTTCCCGTCCATGGGTAGGTAACTTGGCCTCTTCTAGCTCAGGCAGAGTAAAACAACTGGACATTTCTTGCAGAGCTAAAACTCTAATTTGGAATCAAAAGTGGTGGAGATACTAGTTAAAGAATTAAAGGCCATGCTTACAGCTTAAAAATGAAGCCTTAAGCTGCACTGAGTCATGAAGTGATTAATTTCCCTCTCAGCAAACCTCCGGGAGCTTCTGGAATGAGTCTTTTCTGCCAGATTGTCTTTTTGAGGAACCTGGAGCTTGCACGTCCCACAGTGTCCTCCACCCCTCAGCCAGGACACCCTGTGCTCTTGTCGGAGTTTATGTCCCAAAGATCCCAAACAGCTGGAACGTAGGCGCCTTGGGGCCTGGGGACGCACATACCAAGGGGGTCCCCAAAGATGTCATTCCTGACCATATGGGCCGAGATCTTTATCAGGACGGATGGTCCTTCCTTCCACCCTGTGTGGGGTGGCTTCTCGTCCCTGACTGTTGAGTTCTGTTGTCCTGCGGCAGGTGTTAAGGGGGACTCTTGCCCTTCTGCTCAACCCCAGCTGGTCACAGCTACAGCCCAGGGCCGACTAACAGCCTGTCACCCCAGAGACCTGCCCCTCTGCCTGCCACTGGCTTGGTTCTCACCACTCACATTGCTGACATCGGTTTTTAGAAGTGTGTGTAAACTATTCAGTGCTGAGAACTGTTGTCGTCTCTATAAATGTTTGTTCAGAAAAGGAAAGCACAGTCTGAGAGGTTGAAGGTTTCACCATCCAGCCAGAGCAAAACACACTGTCACCAGTCTCAGCTTGTAGGGTGTGCGGGCTCCACATGCTTCCAGATCCTCCCACTGGTAAGACAGGCTAATGGAGAAGGCTTACAAATAGTTTCCTTTTTGTTTTCCTTCATAATTTACAAAATAAAGCATCTATTACTGTGATCTAAGAATGTAAAATGATTCTGTATCCATGTAAATAAGATTACTGCAAAAAGTTATTTAAAGCCTAAATTGTGGTCATATTCTTCTTTGAAAGAGTTCAAATTGCTTTTCACAGGGGGCTCAGCAGTGGGGTTGCTGATGTTCATCTACACATGGGGGCCATCCCGCATCACTTCTGGCCTTCCTGGGGCTGCCCCCATCCACTGAGTCACTCCAGCCCAAGAGCACACGCACCATGATGGCCACATGGTGCTCTGACAAATGCTGACCCTCCAAGATCCCAGTGCGGGGGCGCTTTCCATGAGACTATGCTTATTTGATTGAATGTTCTGGAATTCTCGGCGTGTAACTTTCTTTGGGGGCCACGAGAAGATGTGCAGTGTTGGCCTACTTGGGGCCCTGCATGTCACTGTCTTCCTCACTAGATTTTTTTTTTCTCCTCCATTATTTTCAGAGGAATGTTGTTGTTTTTTTTTTGCATTGAAGTTTTTGCTGATTGTAGTTTAACTGGTTTGGGCTCCCAGCAGAGGCTGTCCCACAGAAGCCCTGATGGCTGCACAGCTGCAGTGACCCTGAGCACATAGCTCAGACCCATCCCAGGGTTCCAGGCTGTGCACATGAGGTGTGAGAGCACTTGCTGGGCCGGGTGAAGACGTTGGGGAAGACCTTGTGGGCACAAAGAGGCTGCGCGGTGACTTTGTGCCAGCATCAGATGCTTCTCCCTTCACCAGAATGGGCCCGGCACGGTCCTAGATCCCAGGTCCAGCGGTGGGACCTGGGCAGTGCCTCATGACAGCTTAAGTTTTCTTCCTGGAGAAGTCCAGCCAAATCCCATTCATGTCTTGTCTTTTGAAAGCACAAGTCTGGAGGGAGACCTTGAAAGAAGAAAGGTGGTTTTCTTGCTGGCCAGACACCATAACCTGCTGCACCAGGCCGTCCTTCCCCTGCTGGCCGGAAGGGGGCAGTGCAACACCTGCCCAATCAAGTCCCACTCAAGACTCAGATTGGGCTTCTTCCCACAGGAGGGTCTCGAGGCGTTGGTCTCCAGACTTTGCAGCCTCTGAGTTGAGGCTGGAACGTGAGACGAGGCCCTCAAAATTATAAAAAAGTAACTCCGCCCCTGAGCCTTTGGGGATTGAGAGGAGTGGAAAGGTGGGTAGGGAGGATGGGGGAAGGCACGGTCACGTGTGGGTGATGAAGACCTGGGCGCTGGACCTTGGCTCCATCACACCGGCGGGTCTCTGCTCTGATCTGTTTCTGACCTGGGCCATTCTCCTGAGGCCTCTGGGTTTAGGTGGACTTGAACTCAGCCTTCCTTGTCCTGAAGACCCCCCTCAAAGACGAGAATCCTCTCCAGTCCCACAAGCTTCTTGGCTACCGTGTGTCCAAGGATGGCCCTGCCCTCACTCTGCTCTCCTGCCACCCTGGGGCCTGTCCCCAAATTAAGTGAACACTCGCACCTCTTGCAGAAGGAGTGTTTTAGCACTGGGAAACCCGCACTTTGTATCTTGTAATTATTTATCTATAGAAAGATTTTTAATCTCTACACCCAACATGGGGCTCGAACCCACACCCTGAGATCAGGAGTCGCTCGCTCTACTGACTGAGCCAGCTAGGCGCCCCAGATCTTTTAACCAAAAGTTGTATTTATTTGGCATGATCCTCATGAAGGGTCACAGATGAGCCAGCCGGCAACTTTACATAAAGCGAGTGGGCCCTGACGTGCTTCCCAGTTGTGCAGAACCCAGGAGGCGGTGGGGGTGATGGACACTGGCTGCCCTGTCTCAAGGGGGTGGCTGTTCGGCTCCACCCGAGGGGGCCATGTGGGAATTCAGACCCTGTGCTACCAGATCGTCTGGTGCTCTGCAAGAGAAGCTGAGCATCCAGATTCTTCTGTGGAGATTTTAGTTACCTCATTTTTGGGGTTACCTATATTGTACAATTCACCCATTAAAGCATACAGTTTGGTGGATTTTAAGTCCAACGTTGTGTCTCCATCACCACAGTCCATTTTATTTTTTTATTAAGAATTTTTTAGTGTTTATTATTTTTGAGGGGGGGGGGGTTGCAGAGAGAAAGATACACACACACAGAATCCAAAGCAGGCTCCAGGCTCTGAGCTATCAGCACAGAGCCTGAAGCAGGGCTCAAACCCAGGAGTTGCGAGATCATGACCTGAGCCGAAGTTGGGTACTTAACCAACTGAGCCATGCAGATGCCCCAGTTAATATTTTTTTAAATGGGTTTCTTATAGACATTTGATTGGATCTTGTTGTGTTTGTTTTGGGAGAGAGGCAGAGCAAGCAGGGTAGGGGCAGAGAGGCGGGGGAGAGAATCCCAAGCAGGCTCCACACTGAGTGTGGAGCCTGACTCAGGGCTCGAACTCACAAACCATGAGATCATGACCTGAGCCCAAACCAAGAGTTAGATGCTTAGCTGACTTAGCCACCCAGGTACCCCACCACAATCCATTTTAGAACATTTTCATCACCCTGAAGAGAAACCCCAATTCCATTAGCAGTCCCTCCCCATTTCCCCGGGTCCCTCAGACCCTGGCAGCCACAAACCCACTCCCCATCTCTAGGATTCATCTACTCTAGCACATTTCATGTGAATGGGATCATACAATATGTGGTGGCTTGTTTCCTTCTGGTTTCACTTAACACGATGTCTCAGGCTTCATCCATGTCGTGGCACGGATGGGTACTTGTTCCTTTTTACGGCTGAGTCAATTCCATTCTGTGGATAGACCACTTTTGTTTTCCAGCCATTCACTGATAGACATTCAGGTTATTTCCAGCATTTGGCTATCATCAACAACGCTATGGAGTTGTCTCATTTTAAGATGTTGGCAGCGACTTGGGAGTCATCAAGCTCATAGAGACAAAGTAGAGGTACTTGGGAGTCATCAAGCTCATAGAGACAAAGTAGAGTGGTTTGTGCTGGGGGAGGGGGAACGGGAAGCTAGTGTTTAACGGAGACAGTGTCAGTTTGGGAAGATGAAAAAGTGCTGGAGAGGGATGCTGGTGAGGGCAGCACAATACTGTGAATGTAATTAATGCCACTGAATTATATGTACACTTAACAATGACTAAAATGGTAAATTTTCTGTATAGTTTACAAGTTAAGAAAATGAAAAATGTTGGCAGCGAACTAATGTATTTCAGGTACCAAATTTCAGAAAACCAGGCACACGTGGCATCCACCCAGCTGGGGACGCCTCCACCAGCAGATGTGGTGCTAGGAGTCATCCCTTCTGTGCGGTGCTGACCCAGACTCCCCAGGGCTCTGTGAGCTGTGATCCACACATGCTTCCTTCCTGTAGTGATGCACAGGCGGGGCAGGAGCACCCTGGGCCAGGCAGGCACCTTGACTTGAGTATCCAGGGTATGGGAAGGGCCAGTTCCTCTCCAGCCCCATTTGGGGATCGATGGGGGCCAAGGGAAGAGGATTGACATGAATGTCTATTACAGATCAGATGGTTTAAATACTAGGACTGTTGTCTTTTAACCCTCTGGCCCCACGTGCACAGCCCCCCTCCTCCCATACTATCAGCACCTCCACAAGAGTGGGACATTTGTTCCAACTGATGAACATCATTTATCTCGAAGTCACGTTTTCATTAGGGTTTGCTCTTGGTGGTGTATATCCTATGGGTGTGGACAAATCTATTGTGACGTGTGTCCATTGTAATATCATACAGAATAGTTCTGCCACCTAGGATCTGGTTTTTGTGTGCAGTGTGGACAGCTCATAGCACATGGAGCATCCTGACTGTTGTCTATTCATTTCACTGGCTTTGGGCTGTTCCCACTGAGATCCACTGCTTTGGCCACACTTAGGATGGGGGCAGGGAACAGGCTGAGGGCACTGGAGGCTAGCAGGGCTTGACCATGTGTCTCAGGAGGGGGAGAGTGACCCGGGGATGTCAGACACTGCTCTGCACAAATGATCTCATGGCATCCTCAGAACAGCCTGGCCAGGCATCCTCAGAACAGCTGGCGAGGCTTAGCAATGTGCCCAGCTCCTATCCCTTTGGGCGAGGTGCACCTGGAACCCGACGCGGGCTTGCTGGTTTGCTCTGCATCTGGGCACGGTGGACTCCTCCCAGGCTCTGTACTGACCACAGGCCACTCCAGGATCTCATCACAGTGACTCAGCCCCAAGCTGGTGAGTTTCCCAACCTAGGGTATGGGAGACTTGGGCATCACATAGGGCTGGACGCAGATGGCCTCTCACATTCTGTTGCTGATGCTGCTGGGCTTGGAAGCCTGTGCTGTCATGGCCTGCCTTCCCGCCCTGTCTAGGGGCTTGCTGCCCTCCCCTTATACCTCAGTCTGTCCCTGTCCCCCTAAAGTAGGCCCCCTCCTCCCATTATTATTTGTGCTTCTTATTTAAAAAAAATTTTTTTTAATGTTTATTTCTGAGAGAGAGAGAGAGAGAGAGAGAGAGAGAATAAGCGGGGGAGGGACAGAGAGAGAGACACACACAGAATCCAAAGCAGGCTCCAGGCTCTGAGATGTCAGCACAGAGCCCAATGCAGGGCTTGAACACACACACCACGAGATCATGACCTGAGCTGAAGTTGGATGCTCAACCGACTGAGCCACCCAGGTGCTCCCGTGCTTCCTATTTTCTGCAGCCCTATGTCAATCTATACCTCTTCATGCATATCTGTATCTGGTTCTCCCACCAACCAAAGCTCTTCAAGGTAAAGACCATAACTTTTTGATTAACATTGTTCACCTGGCACAGTGGTAAGCTGTCAGATGCTTTTTCAAGTCATCAATTAATGGATCAAATGAATCTGGTGGGACTGCTGTCGGTCTTCATGACTGCCGGTACCAAGGCTAAGGCAGGGTAGTAAAGAGCTGTGACGGACAATACGCAAATCCGTACAGGGAAAAGCATGCCTGCCGTGGAACCTCGGGCATTTGACCTGTGTTCTCTGGGTGTTCCTCCCTCTTCTGTAAAGTGAGCAGGAGAGGAGAGGTTGAACCACCCCTACCTTCCCGGTCCTATGTGGACACTACAGGCGAGGCAGTGCTTTCCCTTCCTTGGCTTTATTCCCCAGCCTTTGCTGTAAGCAGCGTGTTCCTTTTTCTCAGTGGTGTGCAATATGGTGACCTCTGGTCCGGTCTGTCACTGCCCTCCAGATGTTTTGCCTGGCCTGTTTTGAAGATGACCTACTTAGGGCTGCTGCCACTGGGGGGAGGAGAGACAAAGGGAGAAAGGGCCGGTCTTGCCGCCTTCAAGCTTCAAGAAAGAATGTGTGGTTGGCCTCACCAGCTCTCTGGAGATGAAGGCTGTATTTGCCTCGATGTCAAAAGGCATTGCTTATGGTTGGTATGCGGAATCCCCTCTGTCCTCAAACGTAGTACAAACAGTGGTCAGAGCCGCTCCTCTGGGCTGTGGTCACAGCACGGTCTCCCACCTGCCGGACTAAACTTACAGTTGCACTTAAGTTGTGTGTCTTCAGCCCTCGAGTCCCCTGCAAAGGGAGGGGGCTGCGTCTCCACCACCTGATGCTTCCTGTTGGGATATTCATGCCTCAGCAGCTGCCACCCCAACCCCAGTCCCTGAAACAAAACCCTTTTCTTTTGGAAGCCATCTGTGAAAACAATGGCCTTTATTTAAAAAAATAACTTTTTGCAACACGAGAACGGATCACTGTGACTGTATCTCCTGTGCCCCCAGACGGGGCTGAGAGATGGCAGGGTCAGAGCCCAGCAAAGTCCCCTTTGTGCTGCTCCAGCCACTGGTCCAGTGTCTTGGCCTTGGGGTTGAGTCTCAGGGTCAGTTCGATGTCACGGTCAGGTTTCAGGGCATAGAAACGGAACATGTTGGCAAGGTCTCGGGCGCCAGGGAAGTCATACTTCTCGTAGTCCTCCGGGGTCATCTGGAAGCAGAGGGGAGTCTTTTGGGTCTGTCAGCATCTCCAGCACCCCGGCTATTGGCAACTCAGTACCAGCCCAGGTCCTTACCAGTAAGTTCATCTGAAAACCCCTCTACTAAAAAGATTAAAGTTCTAGGGGCGCCTGGGTGGCTCAGTCAGTTAAGCATCTGACTTTGGCTCAGGTCATGATCTCACAGTTTGTGAGTTCAAGGCCCACATCAGGCTCTGTGCTGTCAGCACAGAGCCCATTTTGGATCCTGTCTCCCCCTCTCTCAAAATAAATAAGTAAATGTAAAAAAAAAAAAAAAAAAAAGATTAAAGCTAAAAAACCACTGTTCTAAGTCAACTTAAATCGTTCAAGGGGTGCCTGGCTGGTTCAGTCCAAAGAATGTGTGACTCTTGATCTCAGGGTTGTAAGTTCAAGCCCCACAGTGAGTGTAGAGATTACTTTAAAAAAATCATAAATGTTGTTCTTTTGAGATCAGAAGATGGAAACTTCTCAGCCCTTTCCAAACCAGAACTCTGCAAACATCACTTTCTTGCTCAAAAACCAAAGCTGTTCCCAGTTCCTGACCAAACTGAACCTGAACTCCTCAGCTCCTGAAATCCTCCATGGTTGCCTCAGACTTTTGTTTAGATGTAATCCATGGCCATTTAGGGCTCGTTTTCTAGAGCACCTCATTGCGCTAAGGAAGTGCTTACCTCGATTATTCTGTTAAATTCTGACAACCAAGGAAGGGAATTCTATTCATCCACCCATTTTACAGATGAGGCTACTGAAGCAGAGAGGGTCAGGGATTGTGCCCCAAGGCCCGCATGCTGGTGGGCCGTAAGGGCTGGGAGCAGGACCCCATTCTGAGGGTCTGACCCACCTGAGACATGCCCTGCCATGGCCTCCCCATCACTGCTCTGCTCGTGTCTTGGAACTCTATAGGTGGTTTCTGTCTTTTAATAACGTGGGAGTTTCTCAGACTTTAATAAGTCTTACTTCCACTATGGGAAGGACAAATAAGAAACAAGGCACCTAAGGGGAAGACTGAGGGTCAGCGGGGACACAGCCAGGCCAGGAGGAGGCAGGGATGGGGCCCATCTCTCTGGCCTCCTTCCCTGCCCAACACACCCTGTGTGTTCACTCCTTGCTTTGGCCCCTAGTGTCCCCTCTTCCTAGAAACCTTCCTTGCCACTTAGTCAATTGCCTAAGCCAAAAACTTCTCTCAGTGGCCACCCGTGGCTCCCAAGAACAGCATGACAAATGCTCACAGTGACGAATTCAGATTGACTTTGCCCAGAGAGTGGGGCAGCCCTAGACACCATACCACTTCCCTACCAACCATAGCTCCCTCTGGGGATCAGAACGACCAGACCCGGGCTGCCGGAGCACCCTGGTGGGAGCTGGGACATCACCCAGCCTGGGCCCGGGGGGCAGCAGGGGCCCACCTTGGCACTGCGCACGGCCTTGCCGGTGTGCTTGGAGAGCAGGGCGGCATACTCTTCCGCCGTGTGCCTGCAGGTACTGAGCCCGATGTTCCGGCCGATGTATTCTTCTGGCATCTTCAGCAGGCTTAGCACCACGGGACCCAGGTCGGTCACAGATATGCCGTCCATGGGCACATCACCCATGGGCAAGCCTGGGAGGGAAGTGGGGGGAAGAGGGATGTGCTGGTGTTGTGGCTGATGTTCCCACCAGCCCATCGCCCAGACACGTGCACACGTCAGCACCCTCCGGTGTCTGTGGCGGCAGCAAGGCAGTGCAGCTCAGTAAGGAAATGGGATCCAATCTGAGCTCTGCCACCCTGACGGTCCCCTGTTGACACCCTGAGCCCTTGTTACTCCATTTATAGAGTGGAGGGAACCCGGGACCTACGACCCCCTCAGGGCTAAGACCAGAACAGGAAGGAAATGGAGGGGCTGCTCCCAAAGCGCTGGACCCAGGGCACCTGGTCACGTCTGGAATTCCTGCCGTGGAAAACCAAGTCTGCTAACAGGAGTGCTAGAGAGTCAAGGCCAGGGCCTGGACCAGAGCAGCACATGGCAGGTGCTCCATAAATGTGCTGAATTACTAGTGATTCCACCTGCCATGGTGGTCTGGTGGAGAGCAGGGCAATGTCTAGATTAGCGCCAGGAGCACGTGGGTCCCGCCACATTCCTCGCCCAGGCGAAGGGGCCACCGCAGCTGCCCGTTCAGGTCACCCAAAGACCTTGTAGGGACAGAGCTCCAACCAGAGACGGAACACAAGAGGGATCCCCGACCAGCTTTGCAAACTATAAAGGGTGGTGCCAGTGTGCCAACACTAGGACCAGACTGCTCACCCTCCCTGCTGGGCAGGACTCAAGCGCGGGTGAGACTGTGTTCATGCAGAGGGTGAGGGGTGGTTGGGTCAGGACACCGACTTCACTGGACCTGATCTTCCCAACTCTCTTACTTCTGAAGGAAAAGTAACAAGTGCGCTCTGTAAAGCATCGCATCACTGCCTCTTGGCAGATTTTCTCAACGCCCCTGCAAAGGTCAGTTATGCCCATTTCACAGAGCAGGAAGCAGAGGCCCAGTGTCACAGGCCTGACACTAGAGAACCAGGGCTTGGACCCGGAACCATCTGAGGACTAGCCAGCTTTCTCCAACACCCACTGCTCCCCTCGGTGACAGCGGATGCTCGAGAAGGGAGGAAGGGCACTCACTCAGCAAGTAGCTCTTTCCATCTGGAGCTTTCTGGGGCAGGAAGTAGGAGAGCAGGTTCTCAAAATAGCAGGCCAGCCGCACGCTGGTCATGGGAACTCCGATGTCCCGGAAATATTCCTCCACCTCCCCTTTGCCGTCAAAGTGGCCCGCTGCCAGCCTCCCGGCCGTTAGCTTCCTGATGTTCTCCAAGCCACTGTAGACCACGTAGCGAAGGCCCAGGCGCTTGGCCACATCGGCCAGCAGCTTTCCCTGGTGGGCAGGAAAGGAGAAATCACAGAGCTGAGAGGGAAGAAGTGTATCCCCAGCCACAGCCCTGGCTCTCCTGCCCTGGTTGCCACCGTGCCTGATGCAAAGAGGCCAACACCACTTCACCCTTGTCCCTCTACTGGAACGATGCTCACACGTGGTTCCACACGTGGACTGTGAGCCTTCTACCTTAGCGTCCCTTCTCTAGATCATCTGGGTTGTCCTACTTCTCAACGTGCTCAACCGTGGCCCACATGTGTGCATTATGACAGGAGGGGTGGAAGGTCGGGAGAGGGCCACACAGAGGTCTCCTAGCTCGGCCTACTCCGTGCAAAGCCACCGTCGATGGAAGGCCCCAGCAGTCCGCTAGGGAGGTGGTACAGCTCAGCAATTAGGCACACAGACTGCTCAGGTGCCACCCGGGGCTGTGATGCACTTAACTGTCAGTTAAACATGGAGAGCCACACCACCTGCTGCATGAGGATGTGTTGGGTGGTGGCCTCCAGAAAGATGTGTCCATGTCCCAACCTCCAGAACCTGTGAACGTGACCTTACTTGGGAAAAGAAATCTGCAGACAGAACTAAGGATCATTCCAGGTGGGTTCTCAATCTGATGACAAGCATCCCTACAAGAGACCGAAGAGAACACACAGAGGAGAAGGCCCTGCGTGAAGGCAGAGATTGGGGTGAGGTGGCCATGAGGAGAGCCAGCAGCCACCAAAAGCTGGAAGAGGCAAGGAGTGGAATCACCCTTAGAGTCTCCTGGAGGTTCCTGGATTTTCGACTTCTGGCCCCCAGAATGAGAGTAAATTCCTGTCGTTTGAGCCAGCTGGCTGGTTATGGCAGCCACGGGACATGAACCCAGGCCATCAGGATAATGACCTAACATTCCCTCCATCAACCAGAGAAGCTGTCCTTCTCTACTCTATGGGAAGGGCTCCCCTGTAAGTGGATTCAAAGAAAATGTCAAGGCTGGAAACAACTTTAAAGACCAGTGGGCCCGTCCAGTCTCCCTTTATTTTACAAAGGCCTTCTTTTTCCCTAATAAAGCCCAGGGTAGGGAAGGTCCTGTCTAGAGCAGAGCTGCAGCTGGTCATGGACGAGGGAGGGCTGAAAGATGAAGTGACAGACAGCCGGGGCCTCTCCTCTGCCACCAACAATACGTCCCACAGATACCTGAGTCTATGTGACAGGCTCTGTGCGAGTGTCCCCATCCTCAGAGCGAAAGATGGCTATGTCTCATGTTCTCCGTCCCATATCCCTCCCCCTGCCACCTGGGCTCCATAACTAGAGAGAATGTGGGTGGAAAACAATAAACAGAAACATACAACATACAAAGGGCACATGGGCTTTCTGGGATGATGGAAATGTATTTTGATTAGATTGGTAATATGTGGGTTTATTTAGGAGTGCTTGGGTGGCTCAGTCAGTTAAGCATCAGGCTCTTGATTTCAGCTCAGGTCATGATCTTGCTGTTCGTGAGACGGAGCCCCATGTTGAGCTCTGCAGTGACAGCACAGAGCCTGATTGGGATTCTCACTCTCTCTCTCCCCCTCTATACCCACCCCCCCCCCTCAATAAATAACTAAGCTTAAAAATATATATATGAGTATATTGATTTTCAAATTCCATCAAACTATACAATTAAAATGTGTGCATCTTATTTCCAGGAAATTATGGGTCAACAGAGTTGTTTTTCTAGAAAGTGTAAAAAGTCAATGGATGACAAAGTAGATTATTGGTTGCTTGGGGCTGGTGGGGAAGGAAGAATGGGGAATAACTGCTAATAGATAAAGGTTTCTTTTTGTGGTGATGAAAACATTCTAGAATTAGGTAGGTAATAGTGATGGCTGCACAATATATACGTATATATAAGTATGTGTATATATATACATATGTATACATACACATTGAATTATACACTTTGAAAAGGCATAGTGTATAGTACTTGAATGATATCTTAAAAAAAATCAGGGGGCCTGGGTGGCTCAGTTGATTGAGCACTCAACTCTTGGTTTGACTCAGGTCATGAGCTCACAGATCATGAGTTCAAACCCCGCACTGGGCTCTGTGCTGACAGCGCGGAGCCTGCTTGGGATTCTCTCTCCCCCTCTCTCTGCTCACTCTCTCTCTTTCAAAATAAATAAATACACTTTAAAAATTAAAATAAAAACCACCAGAAAAGAAAGCAGCTGCCTCCTATCCTCATTAAAGTCCAGGTGGACTGCATGGAAAAGGAGGGGAAAGGTCTGCAGTGGTCAGTGGGTCACAGGCAGGGTCAGACCCTTTCTAACAAGTTGGAGCTGCCTCCCAGGGAGCTCCTAGTGAGATGCCCTGCTCCTAGCCCAGCCTCCCCACGCCCTCCCCCCTGCCCTCACCTGCTTGACCTCCTGCTCCTGGCTGCAGTTTTCCCAGTAGTTGGTCACGATGAAGGTAGCATGGGCCCCGGTCAGGGCCAGCTCCATGCTGGCCTCGTCATCCTGGTCTCCCCGCACCACTTCTGCACCCTGCAGCCTCAGCTCCCTTGCTGCCCTCTGCCTAGGGTCTCGAGTGACCACTCGGACCCTGAATGTCCCATCTTCCAGGAGCGTCCGGGCCACTGAGCCTCCCTGAGCACCTGTGAAGAGTCAGAAAGGCCTGCGGGGATGGGCCTGCCTGGGAGTCCGGCTGAGGGGAAGCCCCTCAAAGCCCCTCAGGGAAGGCTCCACTACAGCCAGACGCCCCGGCCCTTTCCACCTGTGATCCTCATGAAGTGCCTTACACCGTTAAAAAAAATAACCGCTTTATTGAGATAGAATCCGCTCACCTTTTACAGGGTGTACAGTTTATATTTATTTAAAAAATATTTTGGCGGGGCGCCTGGGTGGCTTGTTCGGTTAAGCGTCCGACTTCGGCTCAGGTCATGATCTCACGGTCCGTGAGTTCGAGCCCCGCGTCGGGCTCTGTGCTGACAGCTCAGAGCCTGGAGCCCATTTCAGATTCTGTGTCTCCCTCTCTCTCTGCCCCCTCCCCTGTTCATGCTCTGTCTCTCTCTGTCTCAAAAATAAATAAACGTTAAAAAAAAAAAATTTTAAAAAAACAACAAAAAAAATATTTTGGCAAATCCGTACTAGTGGGCTGATTTTAGCCAGAGTAAACAGATACCTCTATGAGGCAGCTGAGACTTCTGCTGCCATCCACACACCAGACTTGCCTGGAATTTCACCGGTAAGACTCACTGCTTCAAGTTAAATAAATAAGGAAAGTGTACAGTGCAGTGGGTTTTTGTTTTTTTGTATATTCAGAGCGTGCAACCATCATCCCAGTCAATTTTAGAATATTTCGTGCCCCCTAAAAGAAAACCCACACCCATCAGCAGTCAC
Source organism: Panthera pardus (assembly GCF_024362965.1). Classification (NCBI taxonomy): domain Eukaryota; kingdom Metazoa; phylum Chordata; class Mammalia; order Carnivora; family Felidae; genus Panthera; species Panthera pardus. The sequence goes on from NW_026526969.1 coordinate 20,338,627, forward strand.
TCTCCATTCCCCTCCCTCTCAGCCCTGGCAGACCACTCACGTACCTTCTGTCTGTATTGATCTGTCTCTATGGATCTGATTATTCTGGACATTTCACACAAATGGAATCATATAACATGTAGCTATTGTGTCTGGCTTCTTTCACTCAGCATACGGTTTCCAAAGTTCATCAATGTTTTAGCATCAAACCTTTTATAAAATGTTTAAAATGGGCGCTTGGGTGGCTCAGTTGGTTAAGTGTCTGACTTCGGCTCAGGTCATGATCTTAGGGTTGTGAGTTCAAGCCCCGCAGCGGGCTCGCTGCTGACAATGCAGAGCCTGCTTGGGACTCTCTCTCTCCCTCTCTCTGCCCCTCCCCTGCTCACGCTCACTCTCTCTCTCTAAAATAAATAAACATAAAAAAAAAAAGATAAAAAATAAAATGTATTACAAGGGCAGCTGACCGGCTTAGTAAGTAAAGCATGCAAATCAAAGTCGGGGAGTTCAAGTCCCACTTTGGGAGCAGAGTTTACTTGTAAAAAAAATAAATCTATTACAAAATATTTAGCACATACACAAAGGCATGCCAACACCCATGTACCCACTGCTTAGCTTAAGAAATAAAGTATTACCTACATCTTTTCTCTAAAAGACTGAGGGGCGCCTGGCTGGTTCAGCTGGAGGACCATGCAACTCTTGATCTCGGGGTAGTGAGTTTGAGCCCCATGTTGGGTACACAGATTACTTAAGAGAAAATTACAAAAAGTAAAATCATCAAAAGGAAGAAAATAAAAAATCATCCATAAATACATGTACGAGAAAAGTGGATGCAGTACTACGTGCAATAGTGGAAATTTGTAGAAATGAGATGTCCTTTGGTAAGAATCTGGCTAAGGAAGTGATCAATCCATGCCAAAGTAATCACTGGCAGATTGGCAGATCTGTGTGTATGACTTGGACAGGTGAACGTGACCTATCCTGGAGTGGAAAAGGGAAGCTGCAGAACCACAACAACCTTCACACAGTACTGGTGGGAACAGAAAATGGGACTCTTTCAAAAAGAGTCTGGAAGTTTCTCAAGGTGCTAAGCACAGAGTTACCTATGATCCAGCAATTCCACTCTAGATATATGCCCAAGAAAATTAAAAACATGTTCACACAAAAACCTGTGCATGAACATTCACTACATTGTTCGCAACAGCCAAGAGCTGGAAACAAGCCAAACATCCAGCAATGGAAGAGTAGATCAACACAATGCAGTCTACCCATAAAATGGAATATTATTCAGACATAAAAAAGGAATGGAGTACTGACACCTGCTACAAAATGGATGAACCTCAAAACACGATGCCGAGTCAAGGAAGCCGGCATAAAAGGCCACAGAGTGTATGATTTAATTTATATGAAATGTCCAGAATGGACAAATCTACAGGTCGAGAGTAGACTGATGGCTGCCAAAGGCTGAGGAAAGTTGAAGAAACCGAGAGTAAAGTAACTGCTGGTGGGTGTGAGGTTTCTTTTGGGAGTGATGAGATGACCTTGTTCTAAAACTGCCAAGGATGAGCGTAAAGCTCTGTGAACATACCAGAAACCAGTGAATTGCACACTTTAAGTTTATTTTGAGGGGCGCCTGGGTAGTTCAGTTGGTTCAGCCTCCAACTTCAGCTCAGGCCATGATCTCATGGGTGGTGGGTTCGAGCCCTGCAACCGGCTGTGTCAGCACAGAGCTCAGAGCCTGGTGCCTGCTTTGGATCTGTCTGTCTGTCTGTCTGTGTCTCTCTCTCTCTCTCTCTCTCTCCCTGCCCCTCCCCTGCTCACGCTCTGTCTCTCCCTCTCTCAAAGGTAATAAACATTAAAAATTTTTTTTGAATAAGAATATTTATAAGTATTTATTTTGAGAGAGCAAGTGGGGGAGGGGCAGAGAGAGGGAGAGCAAGAGAATCCGAAGCAGGTTCTGCACGGTCAGTGCAGAGCCCCAGGTGGGGCTGGAACTCACCAACCTGGGGATCATGACCTGAGCCAAAGTCAGAGCCTTAACCGACTGAGCCAACGAGGCTCCCAAAAACCAGCGAACTGCACACTTTAAATGGGTGAATTGTATATGTGATTTAGATCTTAAGCTGTGACACATATTTAAAAACATACAGTACATTGGGGCGCCTGGGTGGCTCAGTCGGTTAAGCGTCCGACTTCAGCTCAGGTCACGATCTCGCAGTCCGTGAGTTCGAGCCCCGCGTCGGGCTCTGGGCTGATGGCTCAGAGCCTGGAGCCTGCTTCCGATTCTGTGTCTCCCTCTCTCTCTGCCCCTCCCCCGTTCATGCTCTGTCTCTCTCTGTCTCAAAAATAAATAAACATTAAAAAAAAATTAAAAAAAAAACATACAGTACAAAAAAGAACAAAACATGATGGCAAGACACTTTGCCATTAAAAAAAAAATCTTCGTACATATCTAATCTGGTAGGATACTCAAGAAACGATGACAGAGATGGATGGGGTTGCTGAGACAGAAGTAGGAGGGAGATTCCTTTGGTATTATGTGCAACTGTCACTTTTTCAAGAAGTTAAAGTAATTATTATTATTTTTTTAATTCAAACGGAATGTGCTCCCAGGTCCTGCTCCAGGGCCCCTGGCCGGGTCAGGAGTCCGAGCCACAGGACCCTCCTTCCAGCCCTGCCCCACCCCCACCCCCACCCCCCTCGGTCTCCCAGGCTCTGCGGGGCGGCCCTGGGCTCGCTCACCTGTGGCTCCAAACACCACCACCAGTTTCTTGTCCGCCATGCGGGCCGGAGCGGGAAGCGCGGTCCCTGAAGCCTGGGAACCGTGGGACGCTCGGGTTGGCGAAGAGGACAGGGGTCCCCGCCTGGAACCACCCCGGGAGCGCACTGCGTGGGCCCGACGGGCAGCCAGCCCGGGAGAAGTCGGGGCCCCGCGACCCCCGGCCCGCTCCGCCCCCTCTCCGCGCCCGACACCCCGGCGCGGTGGCCCAGGCCTTGCGGTGCCTCCTCGCCTCAGACCAGGCGGGAAACTAAGGAGGAGGGAACGAGGGCCGCGGAATTTGCAGCCGAGTCCACCGCCGCGGGTGGGGGGAGGAGGGGTGGAACCTGAGAAGGCGGGTCCCGCCCGCAGCTCCAGCCTCGTCCTGGAAAAGCCACGCCCTCTAGGCCGTCCTGCGTGAGGGGACCTCAGGCCGCGCGGCTTCTGAACTCCCACCGTCCCGGCGCTGTTGGCGCGCGGAGCTGACCCACCACCCCCTTGGCGGGCGCGGATGGTTCGTCCCACCCAGGCTAGCGTTCTCTCGGCTAGCAGCCCCACGGGCGTGCAGAAACTGGATTTGCGATCCTCGGGGCTCTTCTGAGTTCGCGTGCGGAGCGGGTTAGCGGGATGCTGGCGCTGAAGCCTACGGAAGCCGAAAACCAAGACCAGAAGCAGAAACGCACGCTTTTATCCTGCATGAACATCTGAACTTGCAGATATAGGTGTCACCTAAGGATAATTAAATCTGCATCTGGGACTCTCAACACCCAAGGCCTGAACTCATGTTTGAGGTTGCTTCTAGTTGTACGGATTTGAATTATTTTTTTACAGGAAAAGTGAGATTTCTTTGTGTTCAACTAAAACACTCCTCTCCTGTCGCTCCTCACCTGAAAATTTATTAATGGATAAGAGCTTTCATTTTTTTTTTTTTTTTCATTCACTCATTCCTTCCAAAATGTATTGACCCGTCCGGGAATGTCATCTTCATAACATCAGGCACATCTCTGTATTCACTGCTAAATTTCAAGCACTTAACAGAGCACCTGGCAGGTAGGCGCTCAGTAAATATTTGGTGATTGACCTGTTGTCTAAATACCCTGGCACTGGAGTTACTGGGAAACCCAACTAAATCTGCTGCTGTTTCCCCCAATCTACTGGTGGAGATAACTAATCCACAAGGTAATGTGCATTTTAGGCTTCCTTATGTTTTATCATTTTTAAATTTTTTTTAATGTTTATTTTTGAGACAGTGCAAGAGACAGAGTGCAAGCCGCGGAGGGGTAGACAGAGGGAGACACAGAATCTGAAGCGGGCTCCAGGCTCTGAGCTGTCAGCTCAGAGCCGGACGCGGGGCACGAACTCACGAACCATGAGATCATGACCTGAGCCGAAGTCAGACGCTTAACCGACTGAGCCATTCAGGTGCCCCTGTTTTATCATTTTTAAATGTTTTTGTAATGTGTAATTTATGTAAAATATCGGTCTTTATTTATTATAAAATGCATGTATAAAGGTGTACCTGGCTGGCTGAGTCTGTAGAGCATGTAACTCTTTATTCCCAGGTCATGAGTTCGAGCCTCACGTTGGGCTTAGAGATTACTTTAAAAAAGGAAATAAATAAATAAAATTCAAATGAGATAATGCGGGGTTTAGCTTATGCCTGACACACAGGGGAAGCTCAGAGAAGGATTCCCGCTGTTATCATTATGAGCACATGTCACTGGGCTGGGTGAACTGGCAAGAGCTTTGCAGGAAGTCTTCGTCAGATATAAAGTCCCACAGGAAGCAGAGTCTCAGCTAAGAACACCAGTCGGTAGCCAAATCTTTCCCCTCAGGCCTCAAGAGACCACTTGGTTGTGGGCTGGGTGGGGCTTCAAGAGACAAAACTTTTGCCCAGGCTACCAATAATGCCCACTCACTTCCAGACAGACCCCTGGCACCCGCACCACTGACCAGAAGCCCAGGGGCAGAGACACCATTCTCTGCCGCTCTTTCCTGCTCTGATTTCCAAGCTGTAGATTCAGCAAGGCCAAAAGGCAGTGGAGTTCCTTGTGTCCTACTGTGGCCCTGTGCTACTCAATTAAACCTGGGCACTAGGGCTGGCTTCACGGGCTTGTAACCTGAGCAGTTGCACAGGATCCCACTCTGAGAAGGACACCCATGCTTGGTTTAAGGCTCTGCTGTTGCTTTCTTGAAATTCTTGATAATTTTTAAACAAGGAACCCTGAGTTTTCATTTTGCACCAGGTCGTGCAAATTCTGTAGCTGGTCCTACTGCTTGTTTGGATTTCTTTTCTTTTTAATGTCTACTTATTTATTTTGATAGAGAGCACTAGTGGGGAAAGGTCAGAGAGAGAGAGGGAGTTAGAGAATCCCAAACAGGCTTTGCACCGTCAGCTTGGAGCTTGACCTGGGACTTGACCCGGGACTTGAACCCATGAACCATGAGATCATGACCAAGAGTCTGACACTTAACCAACTGAGCCACCCAGGTGGCCCTGGGTTTATTTTCTTAAAGAAAAACATCATCTATAGGGGCGCCTGGGTGGCTCAGTCAGTTAAGCATCCAACTTCAGCTCAGGTAATGATCTCATAGTTTGAGTTTGAGCCCTGCATCGAGCCCACATAGGATCCTCTGTCTCCCTCTTTGTCCCCCGATTTCTCTTTCTCTCTCAAAAATAAACATTAAAAAACCCTCACTTATTATCACAGTAATATGCACTTGGGTTCCATTTAATAAGTACTTATTGAGCTTCTAGTAAGTGCTGGGCATTGTGCCAGGAGAAGAGAGATACAGAGAAGACATAGGCCAGCTTTCAGGAAGCTCTCCTATTATGGTAGACAATTATACCAGTGGGATGGAGATGAAAGCAGAATAGGAATAGTTAGCCTAGCTTAGGGATCAGGGAGGGCTTCCTGGAGGATGTGATGGTTATGTGGAGTCATAAGGAATGAGTAGGAGTTAGCCCTAATGTGGTAAGCCCTGTCCAGGCAAACTTTATAGTCTGAGCAGAGAGGCATAACATAACAGGGCATGGAAGAGACTGCAAGAGAGTTATGCAAAATAAACACATAGATAAAAATCTTCATTTATAAATATAAACACGAGTGAAGTATATTAAAATAAATACATGCATTTTATTATTTTTTTACTTTTTAAAGATTTTAAGTAATCTCTACAGCCAGTGTGGAGCTGGAACCCACAATCCCCAGATCAAAAGTCTCGTGCTCGCTCTACTGACTGAGCCAGCTGGGTGCCCCTTATTTTTTTTAAGATTTTATTTTTGAGTACTCTCTGCACCCAACAAGTGCTTCCCCCCCCCCCCATTATCTCATTTGAACCTTCAAAGCAACCCCTCCTTCAATCAGTGCCACTTGGTTTAATTCCATTTTTTGTGTATGTGTTTGAGGCAGGGGACAGTACAGTGTGTACTTCCAATTTTTACTTTCTTAAAATTCATTATTTTTAAATTTTGGTTGCTTTAAAAAAAATTTTTTTTAATGTTTATTTTTGAGAGAGAGACAGAGACAGAGCATGAGTGGGGCAGGGGCAGAGAGAGCCGGAGACACAGAATGCAAAGCAGGCTCCAGACTCCCAGCTGTCAGCACAGAGCCCGACATGGGCCACCCAGTTGCCCCTTAAATTGGGTTTTGATAGCTAAGGAATGTATAATGCGTTTATGCATCTCATAAAAAAATGCAAATGGTACAGATAAACCACAAGTGACCGTCGACCTCCCTCTGTCATTCTAGTGTGTAAATCTTCCCGGCTTTTGGATGCATTTAGATACCTAAACGTGAACGTGTGGAAAGAACATTTTTTAGTTAAAAAAAAAAAAACCTAAAAGAGATCATATTGGATATATTTTCCCCCAATTTTATTGTGAAAATATGTAGACATATAGAAAAGTTGAAATAACTGTATAATGAACACCCACACAAATACCACCCACATTCTACAATTCTAAGCATTTTGCTAATATTTATCCATAAGACACCTATTATCCATCAACTTTCTTATTTTTTGATATATTTCAAGTAGATTGCAGACATCAGTGCTCTTCACCCTTAAACAGTTCACATACACACTAGAGTTCAATGTATTTTTTTAGGTTAAATTTACACACTATCAAATGTTATTTTTGTATTTTCGTACATCTGGCTTTTCCTTTCTGCTGAACATCCTAAGGTGGTCTCTGCCCTTCCCTTTTTAACGGAGGCACATCTCCGTTGAACAGATGTCCCCCTGTCAATCCCCATCCCATCTTCCTTCAAACAACATTAAGATGGTTTCCAGATTTTCACCCAAATGGCGCATGCATCCCTTTACATGGTGCAAGGACCTTCGTTGTTGCGTCTCTTTGGGTTCTTGCACGCATTGCTCTCCAATAGCTACCGAGAAGTGGAATTGTTTGAGCACAGAGAAGACCCATTCTAAACTCTAACAGATCTCAATAAATTGTCTCCCGTTCCCCAGTAACTCCCACGAACACCGCATATTGCGCACATCTTTGTCAACAGCTGACTGGACCGGTCATTTAATCTGCAGCCAGCCCGAAAGGTAAGGAAATGACGAGAAGCCAGTGTGGCTGGAACAGAAAGGGCAAGGTTGGAGTCCAGAGGGAGAGGAGCCTGGAAGGTGGTGACACCGGGCATGGAAAGCATGTACCCCGGATCATCGTCATTAACACCTGCTCTTATCAACGAACTCTCTCGGGAGGGCCCCGATACCCTAGCAGCCGCGGGCCCCGCGAGAAGGGACGCGTGTCCGCCGCAGGGGCGTGTCCTCTGCAGGGCCCGCCCCCTCTGCGTGCGCACGTCGGGCCGCACTCGCGCCGCCCGCTTGGCTGCGGCGGCCGCGGCGCCTCAGGGAGTGGGTGACTGACGCGCGGACGCTGGGACCTACCGACGGCGGAGCGGACCCGTGGCGGGTGAGTGGCTGGCGCCCTTTCCGGCTTTTTTTCGGGCTCCTCAGCGAGTCTAGCCCGCCCGGGCTTTCGGGAGCTGGGCCAGGCCGAACGCGGCACTCCGCGTCCCCGGCGCCGTCCTGAGGGAGACCCAGTGGGCCGGGGCGGGGGGCGGCCGCAAGCGGGGTGAGAGGGGAGAGGGCTGAGCTGGGGGTCCCCGCTTCCTGCGCGTCGTTTGGGAGGGCCGGGGAGGCCGAACGGCCGGTCAGCGTTGGTCCCCGTTGGGCCCAGCCCCTCGCGGCGTCACGAGTGCGTTGGGCGAGGTGACCCCAGGGGCGCCGCGTGCGGACTGGGTGTCCCCGGCGGAGGTTGCAGCCTTCGTCCGCAGTGGGCCCGCCGGGACCCGGGCCTGGCCCGGCGCCGGAGATCCGTGTCCCGCGTGGCGGCTGCTGCGGGCTCTGCCCTTCCTCCTGACTCACCTCACTCGGAAGGGCGCATTGAGTCACTGTCATGACTTCATGGGTGACCCGCGGCCGCCAAGCGATCGGGAGGGATCCACGCCCGGGGCAGCCGGTTAGTCTGGGCAGGGAGTTTACCGGTCACCTCGTCGGTGCGGTGATGTAGGTGTATTGATTGCCTGCAGTTGCCAGGAACGCCTTGCACGGTCTTTGCAGGAGGCTGTCTGCCCGTGTGTCATGCTATTTAAATGGATTCTGAGGAGGGGCTCCTGGGTGGCTCAGTCGTTTGAGCATCTGTCTCACTCTTGCTTTTGGCTCAGGTCACGGTCTGGCGGTTTGTGGGTTCCAGCCCCGCATGGGGCTCTGTGCTGGTGGTGCAGAGCCTGCTTGGGCTGCTCTCTCACCCCCTCTCTCTTTCTCTCGGAATAAATGAACAGACTTGGGGGAAAAAAAAAAAAAGGATTCTGATGAACCTGTTGTTGTGGCCGGTGGCTGTTCTTGTTCATGGCTCTGTGAACCAGACAAGGCAGGATGGGATTGGGGGACAGCCCCGTATAAGGCTCTGCTGTTTACTGTCATCCCCTTCCAAAACCTTGGGAATTGATAGGTTTTTCACGTATAAAATGGAATTAGTGATGAAACTGGTTAAGTGACTTCACTTGCATCGCACAACTGACAGGATGCGACACATGGGCTTGATCCTGGTCGTCTTGCCTACAAGATCTGACGCTCTTTCCTAAATAGTGTTGTAGAGGTTGGGTTATGTCATTTAAACTCTCTTCCCTCTCCCTGTTAACTGTCATTCCAAGTAGAAGGAAAGAGGAGCTTAGTGGTTTTGTGTATTTGAGTTTCTGGTATGGTGTTACTGTGTTTTTTTCGTTTGTTTTGTTTTGTTCTAAAATTTTTTAGTTTTGAGAGAGAGAGCACGCCTCGAGAAAGCGTGAGAGGAGGAAGGGCAGAGAGACGGGACAGAAGATGCCAAGCAGGCTCAGCACTGACAGCAGTGAGCTCCACATGTGGGGCTTGAACTCCCCAACCGTGAGATCATGACCTGAATGGAAGTCAGACACTCAAGTGACTGAGCCACTCAGACGCCCCAACCAGTGTGTTTCGATTAAAATTTTAACTCCAGTAATAAAAATGTTAGTTTTTCTTTTGCAAGGAGTGGATTAAAGAATACACATTAGTAAATCTATGCTTTATTCTTTAAAAAAAATTTTTAAAAAAATTTTTTAAATTTGTTTTTGAGAGAGAGACGGAGCGAGTCAGAGGGGCAGAGAGAGAGGGAGAGGGAGAATCCCAAGCAGACTCTGCACTGTCAGCACAGAGCCAGATGTGGGGCCTGAACCCATGAACCGTGAGACCATGACCTGAGCCGAAACCAAGAGTCAGACACATAACCAACTGAGCCACCCAGGCGCCCCTAAAAAAAATTTTTTTTTAACATTTATTCACTTCTGAGAGACACAGAGAGAGCGCTAATGGGGGAGGGGCAGAGAGAGAGGGAGACAGAGAATCCGAAGCAGGATCCAAGCTCTGAGCTGCCAGCACAGAGCACAACGTGGGGCTCGAACCCAGGAACCATGAGATCACAACCCTAGCTGAAGTCGGACACTCAACCGACTAAGCCACCCAGGTGCCCGAATATATGCTTTATTCCTTAGGATCTTTCTTGCTTTCTTTTGTTTATTTTTTAATTTTTTTTAATGTTTACTCTTGAGAGAGAGACCGCGCACATGCGAGCGTGAGCGGGGGAGGGGCAGAGAGAGAGAGAAGAGAGAGAGAGAGCGAGAGAGAGAGAGACAGAGTCCGAAGCAGGCTCCAGGCTCCGAGCCATCAACACAGAGCACGATGCGGGGCTCGAATCCACAAACTGTGAGATCATGACCTGAGCTGAAACCAGACGCTTAACTGACTGAGCCACCCGCGTGCGCGCGTGCATGTCCTTCCGTCCGTCTTTCCTTCCTTCCTTCCTTCCTTCCTTCCTTCCTTCCTTCCTTCCTTCCTCCCTCCCTCCCTCCCTCCCTCTCTTTCTTTCTTTCTTTCTTTCTTTCTCTCCCTCTCCCCCCCCTCCTTCTCTCTTTCTTTCTCTCTCTCTCTCCTTCAAAATCATCACAAGACAAAACATCACAAGCTTTCCAGAAGCTCATAGCTCATTTGGGTATTTAAAAGTTTACGTGGTGACATTGGAAAAACTTTCAAATACAGTACCTTAAGGCGAAACACTGGTGAGGGTGTGGAAATTAGAGGGGCCTTGGAAATACTCACTAAATAACCCCATTTAACTGGGAATGTGAGGAGGAAAATCTGTGGTTCTCTTTTTGTCTTAGTTGCTTTGCATTTTTCTATTGCTTGGGTCAGTAAGGTGAGATGCTGTGTCACCAGAGTCAGGAGTAGGAGCTACCCTAGAAATGACATTGCCTCAGGAGAAGATGGCATTCATTGCCTTTAGCTGGCCCCTTATTAAGTCTGTTGAAATGTATAACTGGACAGCTGGGGCCTTTGGGCTACCTTGATTTTTTCGGTTTCCCTTTTTTTTTTTTTTAATGTTTATTTATTTTGAGGAGAGTAGGAGCAGAGAGTGAGGGAGATAGAGAATCCCAAGCTGGGCTCCACAACGTGGAGATCATGACCTGAGCCAAAATCCAGAGTCAAACGCTTAACCGACGGAGCCACTCAGGTGCCCCTGGTTTCCTTTTATAGCTGACTCTCTTCATAGGACAGTTGAACTCTGCATCAGTATTGTACCAAAAACTAGAATATCACTCCTTAGGAGAAAGATACTTTTGAAAATTGGAATTGTGGGGGGCGCCTGGGTGGCTCAGTCGGTTGGGCGTCCGACTTCAGCTCAGGTCATGATCTCACGGTCCGTGAGTTCGAACCCCACGTCGGGCTCTGAGCTGATAGCTCAGAGCCTGGAGCCTGCTTCCAATTCTGTGTCTCCCTCCCTCTCTGCCCCTCCCCTGTTCATGCTCTGTCTCTCTCTGTCTCAAAAATAAATAAACGTTAAAAAAAAAATTTAAAAAAAAAAGAAAATTGGAATTGTGTATTTATAATAAGTTTAGAATTCAGCTTGTAACTCCTTGGAGAGAAAAGAGATGAAAAATTATAAATTACCTACTGGTATGTTATTGGCCACAGTTAACTAGAAAGTTATAAATAGACATTTAATGCAATTTTTTTTTTTTTGGTAAAGATTTTATTTTTAAGTTATCTCTACACCCATTGTCAGGCTGGAACACACAGCCCCGAGATAAAGAGTGCTCGCTCTTGCAACTGAGCCAGCTGGACGCCCCCCAATATTTTTTTCTTACAGTAGTCAATGAGAGAATTAAGAGCTCTGGATCACATCTTCTTTTGTGTTCAACACAGTGTGAGTTATGTGGTTTTTAACTAAATGTATTGTATCTGTTAGGTTTGTGCAAAAACATAAGATGAAAGCTTTGTCTTTTGTAATCTGAATAATTTCTCAGGATATTTTTGCAGTACTCAGAAGCAGTGCCATTAGTGATTAGTTTTTGGGAAGGAGGGAAAAGTAGGAAGGGAGAAACGGAGGAAGGAAGAGAGGGAGAGAGAGAGAGAGAGGAGGAGGAGGAGGGAAAGGAGGAAGGGAGGGGGAATTTTTAATTGGAACAGTTAATTGCTTGTACCAATGTCTTTCCTTTTTTTTTAAATGCTGGAAGATATTTCACTCTGGTGATCACTCAGGTGCCCTGTAATATTGTTCACCGTATGGTTTACTTTTTTTTTTTTTTTTAATTTTTTTAATGTTTATTTTTGAGAAAGGGAAACAGAGTGCGAGTGTAGGAGGGGCAGAGAGAGGGAGACACAGAATCCAAAGCAGGCTCCAGGCTCTGAGCTATCAGCACAGAGCCTGACACAGGGCCCAAAGTCACAAACCCCAAGATCATGACCTGAGCCGAAATCAGACGCTTAACCCACTGAGCCACCCAGGCGTCCCTGGCTTACTTCTTTATATTGACTGAGTTTATTTACCATGAGATGTCTCCCATTGTATTACACATTTTAAAGCCAACTAACAAGGCAGCTAGGTCCCTCAGAAATTTCGTTTCTAAATTTCTAATAAATTTGACACACAGTGTTGAACTACAGCAGCCCATAGCTGATGATCTGGCCTAGCAACGTTATGTGTATTTATGAATATGTGGTTACATTTATTTATATATATTGCAAGAAATCTTTTCTGAATGACCATTGTGTTTCCATTTAAGAATAACACTGGTTATTGGAGTTCACTATAGATAATTTAAAGGTGTACACCTATTGTAAAGGGAATCCATTTACAAACAGCCCATCAGAGAACTACATCCAAATCGCAATCATGGAGGACTGAAATGGAGCCAACAATGCTTTCTGGGTCGTCATATCAACGCATCTGTATTCAGACCTGGCAAAGCAATATTCTAAACTCTGAACTCAGCATTTCAAAATAGCAATTAAATTCATAAGGCTCTTATCAGTGAACAGGTTTTTTCTTATTGCTTTGATATAATTTTCAAAGGCTTTTTTATCAAACATGGCTTTGTCTTTGTGATAGATTTCTTTAAGCAGATATTGTAATAGTTATCCAAGAGTTGTCTAGTCCATTTGTGGAGTAGGATTTTCATCAGAGTGCATGTATTCTTGCTGTTTAATGATGTGATGTTGAGGAAGGTTCTTTTTTCAGATGTGTGTTTGAATGCCTCTATGAACATACACAGATAGACTGACTTTTTGTTTGTACTTCAGAGTGGTTGAATTGTTGGGGTGCCTGGCTGGCTCAGTCAGTAGAGCACATGATTCTTGATCTTGGGGTTGTGAGCTCCAGGCCCATGTTGGGCTTAGAGCTTACTTAAAGAAAAAAAAAAAAAAAGTGATTGAATTGTTAAGCACAAAATTAAGCTAATCAATTGGTAACAATCTTTTTCACTCACAGCTGTTCAAAATTAGACAATTTTGTTTTGCATGTACATGTATGTATCCAAATACATACATATTCATTTGTATTAGAGTGAAAAATAAATGGTTTGTTTCTCCCAAAAAAGGAAATTGTGATGATATATTTTTGACCATGAGAAAAACATTTAAATCATTTGAACTGTAGTTTTTGTGTCTGAAAAATGGGGTTAATACTTAATGAAGTTAAGGTTAATATGTTAAAATACCTTTTGTGCCTTGAATGCTGCTTATGGAATCTAGGGCAGGGGTTTTCACACTTTTCTATTTGGGTAAGTTTGGGGGCCCGGGAATCTGTGCTTTTTAAGGTTTTTCATGTGATTCTTGTTTAGGGCCCCCTGTCACAAACACAGGCTGGACAGAAGTGGGAATGGACTGGCAAGAGGATAGAGAAGTAAGTGAATGGGGTACATGAGGAAGGGGACGGCAGAAGAGGAAAGAAAGGGCTAATTGTTGCCTGGCGATAACTGCTGTCAGCTTGTATGCCAGAGGCCAAGCAAGTAGTCTCTTCTCTCTGCTTAGGGGAAAAATTAATTTTTGTCACACGAACAGATTTGTTTCTTTCCCAGGAGTATCATAGGCCTAATTATTGTCATAGTTCTCAGTAACTTTAAAAGGGCTTTGGAGAAGAATGGCATAACAGAGACAGGTGTCTCGCACCCTGCGTGCCTGACTTTTTGTAAGTACTCCCAGTGTCCTGCCTTTCTCCTGATGAGCTTTCTCAGTCTCAGAAGACTCAAGTTTCACGGTCTTGTTCTGTGGGTCAATGCCACAATTACCTGAGGGCTGTGGGAAGGCACTGGCATGATTTAAACAATCTGCCATTATGTTTTTGCTAACCTGATTGATTGGCCTGCCTCATCACTTGCTATGATGGGCAGATTTTTTATGCCAAACACTGGGACCCATAGTCTGACCATACAGGTGCACTAAAGTACTAAAGGAACTGATGAGACAGGATATTTGATTTGAAGCAGAACTGTCCTGGAAAATGTGGAACATAAGGTTCAGGTTTGTTTTTGTTTTGTTTTGTTTTTTTTTTTTTTTTTGAGAGAGAGCTCAAGTTGGGGAGGAGCAGAGAGGAGGGAGGGAGAGAGAGCGAATTCCAAGCAGACTCAGCACTGTCAGTGCAGAGCCCAATGCTGGGCTCTAATTCATGAAACATGAGATCATGGCATGAGCCGAAGTCAGACACTTGACAGACTTAGCCACCCTTAGGCTCCGCCTAAGGCTCAGTCTTTAGCACTGTTGTCTGCACTGTACAATTAATGTTTATACTGTGGTACACCTTGTGTTATCTTCTTTCTCTTTCTTGATTGAAAGGTACTTAAAGTTCAAAACAGGGCCTTAAGGCCTCTTAAGGTCTTAAGTCACAGAGCCCATGAGCATTATAAATGTTTGGTGATGATGCTGTGGTGTGTCACTTGCCCAAGTGTAGCCATCCCTTTCCTTAGTTATTGGATCTGCTCTTCTCTATAGCAGGACCACTACACGCTGCTGCAGAGGAGCTCTTGTCACCTGGAATTATTTCCAGGACAGGCTGGAGGAGGGTGGGCAGGTGAAGGGAAAGAATTGGTGAGCAGAATTGTGTTTGGGTTGGGAGAGGAATCTAGGTAGTGTTTGAAGGCAGTTGTAGTGAGTTGTCATTGACCTTCACTCCCTTGGTTTTCCACAGGAAGGCAAGGGGAGAGTCAGGATTTCTCTTTGTTTAGTAATAGGTATCTCACTAATTAGGAAATAACTTTTAAACATTTTTTTAGATTTTTTTTTTTTAATCTTCTGAGTAATCTCTACACCCAGTGTGGGTCTCAAACTCAAAACCCCGAGATCAAGAGTCACATGCTCCACCGACTGAGCCAGCCAGGAGCCCTTGGAAAGTAACTTTTAAAACACTCCATTCCTGTACCACACACTTGTGTTTTTGACAACCTCAGCAAAATTTACAGGTGTCTGTATTCAGTGTCATATTTGTCCTGCTTTTTGTGTTTGTGGAGTCATACTAGAGGACCTGAAAGGAGAAGAGTGGGGGTGATCAGGTTATTCTTTCTTGCTTTTATATTTGGCTTTTCCAGGGCATATGTCCGGTTTTAAAGAAGTTAACGTTCAGGTGCAAATGCCTAAGGTAGAAGGGCAAAGAAGCAGTGGCATCTGCCTCTTTGGCAGTATGTATTGCCTCTGTGGTGTACAGAGAATTGGCACTGAGGGGGTGTGCAAAACAGCAACAAACCCAGCATAGTCCTTGTTCACATGGAGTTGGCTGTCACCTTGGGGAGACTCAAAACTGTAAAATTGTAAGGTTTATGATAGTCTCTTGCACACAGTATTTTGAGAGGTCAGGGAAGTGAAGGGCTGAGAAAGAGAAAAGACAGGAGAACTTGAACTGAACCCATTGGGGTTAGGTAAAAGAATTCGAACAGAAAAGAAGGGAACTAAAGAGAGGGGAAACCCCTCTTTAATAACTATTCAGGGTTTCCTTAAAAACATTACTCACAAAGGGAATGTCTCTCATAAAGAGACTCTACTAGAGTAGGGATTCTTAACCTGAATTCTGGGTCCATGGGTAAACTTCAGGGGCTTGTGGTTGCTCTGGAATGGCATTGGCCACATTTTTTATATGCATTTGTCCTGGAGGATTTGAAGCTGTCATCTGATTCTCAAAGGGATTTGCAACCAAAAAAGTTACTGATTTTTCTATTCTGGCAAATACCCTTCCTACCCATCTTTAGAAGTACATGTCTCTGAATTTCTGTCTTCAGATGAGGAAGTAGTTGGGTGGAAAATTAGAGACAGAAACTATAGGATTCCTTTGTAAACAAACAGACATTAACTAAATACCAACTGTCATGGGACTTGCAAGAGTGCATATGCAAAGGACAGTGAGTTCTCACTGGTTCCCAGGAACAGGGCAGCTAAGCACTCTCACTTTCTAGTGTGGTTGAGACTCCAAGTCTGGCCTCAGAGACCTTACAGTCAAGTGTAGCTGATACAGAGGTACAATTAAGTAAGAGTATTGGGGATGGAGTGAATTGAAGACACAGAAACCACAGGTTTTTGGGAAGGTCAAAATGTTTTCAAGAAGCTGCTGGACTGTTGGAAACAAGGTGTGAAAGAGTATACGGAGCCCTGGCCCAGCAGTCAGAAAGCCATGGGCAGCTCTGAGAACAGTGGCTAATCCAGGGCCAGTTTCCTTCTGTTGCTTGGACACACACAGCCTAAGAGACTGTCCAAGAGCCACTGTCACTTAGCACACGTAGCAGGAAATGGAAGCCGTCTGTTTCAAAGCAAGTGACCTAGTTGCCCTAGACCACAGCCGGCAAACTAGGCTGAGCTCAGAATTCCTAAGGATGATGGAGGAGCTGAGCTCCTGAGTACCTGCCACCAAAGCTGCTATCAAGGCTTTATTTTTTATTTATTTAAATTAAGTAAGCTCTGTGCCCAACGTGGGCCTTGAACTCATGACCTGGAAATCCGGAGTTGCATGGTCTACCTACTGAGCCAGCCAGGCACCCTGCACCACCACTTTAACTGTGGATGCTCCATTCACTATACAGTACTTGCTTTACATATTGGCCTTTTGTGTAGGGTTTGGTTTCGAAAAAGGGTTGAGATACCTCTTAGAGCCGAGGAGCACACAGTCCCTGCCTTTCCTGGCCTATAAGCTGTTGAACATTTGCCCTCCCTATCTTGCCTACCTCTTTAACCTTAAAGTTATTCATTCATTATTGCCTAATCATGTCCTTGGGCAACAGTGGATGTTCTGGGCTATTTGAATTTCTTTTTGATAATGATTAATAGAGACAGTGATGTTTGACCAGTTCTTGGGAACTCTTCAGAATTATAGGCACCTACTTCATGTATCTTTAACTCATGTAGTTTTGGGGGCTGCCTCATGGAAGAGGAACTTACTCAGTTTTATAGTGGCAAACTGCTGCTGTTGTTTTTTCAGTAAGTTGTGATCCCTGTAGCATTTTGCTTTATGTCCTGGCAATAATAATAACCTAATTCCTTGGTGTATTTCCTCCAAAATGTGCTTAGAAACAGGATATGGGCTTATTAGGAGGTTGTACAGCTATTGCCTTCTTTAGGTTGGCCCCTTTGCTGGAGTAACAAACATGAAGAAAATGGTCCTGTGCATCCCTTCTCTCTAAAGCCAGCTGGAGGAATAAAGCGTTTTTATATGGAGGTAGACATCAGGAAGTTTCAGGTAGTTTGTGCTTGCCTGGGGTGGTGGAGTGCTGGCAAGTGTTTGTTACCTTGACTGTTAAAATTTTGCCTATCATTTCTTTAAAAAGAAGGTGGGGGAGGGGGTGGTGCAGTAAGGCCAAGTGCTCTGCTCCCAGTCAGGCTTTCACAGTCCTTAAAACAAAATCTAAAAGGTGTGTTCTCAGTATCTGTATCTGTGGCATGTAAGGAAGCCGCTTCGAAACCAGTGCAAACCCAGCATTTCTCCTTCAAACGTGAAACTATTATTATTTTTTTAATTAAAAAATTTTTTTTTATGTTTTTTCATTTTTGAAAGACGGAGAGACACAGAGCACAAGCAGGGGTGGGGCAGAGAGAGAGGGGGACACAGAATCTGAAGCAGGCTCCAGGCTCTGAGCTGTCAGCACAGAGCCCGACGCAGGGCTCGAACTCAAGAACTGTGAGATCATGACCTGAGCCGAAGTCAGATGCTCAACCGACTGAGCCACCCAGGCACCCTGAAACTATTATTTGAGCACAAAGTATTATATGCTTGGTCTCCCCACATGGCCATTCTCATCTCTCACCATCAGTAGAAATTTCTCCAGTAAAAACACTGCTCAAAAATGCTTACTCACCAGCCATTTTTCTTATTTCCGGGCTTCATTTTTAACTGTCGTATTTGTCATCCGCTCTTTGAGAATAATCTTGATTTTGAGAATACCTCAAATTCTGGAAATCATTCATTGACTCAGCAAACCCTGATTGGGTGCCCTGTGTTGGGTAGTAGGAGGGAAAGATAAATAAACTATAATCTGGAATGGAAATAAATAAATACTGTCATGGGATACAAGTGCTATGGTAGATTGTAAAAGGCTTGCTTAGATCGCTGTTAATATAATATCAGGCCTCCAAGATGATCAAGTTCGTTGTTTTCTAGGCCTTATTTTTAGAAGTAGCACAACCCCATTTTGGGAGGAAGTATAGCAAGGAATAGGGGAGTTGCTCCAGCTGAAACAGATGGGGGAAGCCCACAGCTTTTCCTGCTATGCCTCATGTTAAATGCCACCCTCCCTGCAGCTTCCTGAGGAATGCCTCTCATTTTATAAATGAGGATGTTGGAGTTCTAGGGAAGTCATAAAATGTAGTTAGCCAGTGTGGGCTTGGTCGTAGAACTTTAGTTCTCCTGATTCCTAGCTTACTTGTCAGTCACACACCAGACCGCTAAACAGTCATTAGATTTCTTCCAGTTTTTTGTTCCATTCCACAAAGAAGTCAGTAAACACATTTCTTTCAGGGGCTTCACCTCTGCCTGGCTTTGTTACAGAGCTTTAAAGGTTTTGCCTCCTAGTGATCCAAATACAAATCAGTCCTATTCCCAGGAAGGTACTGTGACCCCTTTCATTGTGATCTGTGGACAGTGCCAAGTTGCCCCATTTGGTAACAGCCTCTTCTGTTTTCTGGTCGAAATTCAGTTTCCCCAGAAATCTCTGTAAAGGATATTTGATAAAGGTGTGACAAACAGTGTGAAGCATAGTGCCAGAATCTCATATGTCTCTGTAAACTACTGAAGGGACAGGAAGAGTATTAGATGCATGTCCTTTCTTGAATGACCTTAGCGCTGCTTCTGAGATTCAAGCAGAGTTCCTCAGCCTTGGTGCTGTTGACATTTTGGGCTGGATAACAGTTTGTAGTGGTGGTGGGTGTGTGAGTATGTGTACACACGTGTGCATGAATGTACTTGTGTTTGTGCTTTCTGTGCATTGCAGGATGTTGAGCAGCATCCCTGGCCTCTACCCACTAGATACCAGTTGAGTGGCCAAACCCCCTCCCCTTCCCACTTATGATAATCAAACGTGTCTCCAGACATTTCCGGATAACCCCTGGGCAATCCTGGGCAGAGCAGGCGGTGGGGAGGCGTTGCCAAAATGGTCCCCAAGCTGAGAACCATTGGATTGGGGATTGAGTGTCATAAGATATAAGTGCAAATCAGATTGATTACAGAGTCAAGCAAATTTTTCAATTATCTAAACCTTTATTTATAGTGATGAGCTACTCTAAAGAAAGAAAACAATAACATGCCCTTGGCCTCCATCCTGACCCTCCACAGCATGAAGGGGCCTTTATCTAACTCATGTTCAGAGTGTCCCTGAAAGAGTTTGAAGTTAGGTGATCATCTTCTTTTAGAGCCTTTGCAAAGTTTATTTTGCTAGAAATTCCAAGATTTTTCTGTTCCTTTCTTGGTATCTAGTGTTGTCAGAATGAAAACAGAGGTTCTTCACAGTGAGCCTTCAACTCAAAGTCTGTGACCCCAGTACAGATTTGACGTTGCCTGTAAGGGTTTTCACAGACAGGGGTATTTCCATTTCTTGTGTAAAAGTATATGGGAACATGTGTTAACTTTAAGTGGCCCTTTCTTCAGTTTGTTAATCAATGCTATACGATATGTCGCAGTTCTATAAGTAACTTATTTAATTCTCATTACATACCTTGCATAGTTGTTATTACTATCAGATAAAGAAACTGACCCTCCGAGAAGTTAAGTACCTGGTCCAAGGCCACCCAGCTGGTATGTGGCAGAACCAGGGTTTGCTCTCAGTTGTGCCTGACTAGAACCTGTGCTATTTATTTATTTATTTATTTATTTATTTATTTATTTATTATTTTTAACGCTTATTTATTTTTGAGACAGAGAGAGAGCATGAATGGGGTAGAGTCAGAGAGAGGGAGACACAGAATCCGAAGCAGGCTCCAGGCCCCAAGCTGGCAGCACAGAGCCTGACGCGGGGCTTGAACTCACGGACCATGAGATCATGACCTGAGCCAAAATCGGACGCTTAACTGAGTGAGCCACCCAGGCGCCCCTATTTTTTTTTAATATTTTTTAAATGTTTATTTATTTTTGAGAGACAGAGTGCATGTGGGGAGGGGCAGAGAGAGAGGGAGACACAGAATGTGAAGCAAGCTCCAGGCTCTGAGCTGTCATTATAGAGCCTGATGCGGGGCTCGAACCCGCGAACCATGAGATCATGCCGTAAGCTGAAGTCTGATGCTTTAACCAATTGAGCCACCCAGGCTCCCTGAGCCTGTGCCTTAACCATATCCCTACTCTACCTTTTGGCTTGTGTGCCAGTGTATTCTTTCTTGGCTGAGCTCAGTTCAGGTTAACATTTGTTAGGTGCCTGCTACAGGTCAACTCTGCAGATCATGCAATTCAGCCATTGCCTCACCTCCTTCTATGTCATGTCAGCATACTAGCATTGTGCTGTGTAGAAAGGACTTGTATGGATATGTCTGCTATTAGATGTGTTGAACCCATCTCATAGAAACTTTCAGGTGGAGGCATTCAGTCTCCATGTCATAGGATGTATACTGAGATACAGATACTTACATTTGTGTCTAAATTAATAGTATCAACATGGATGGGCCCAGAGGGTATTATACTAAGTGAAATAAATAAGGCAGAGAAAGACAAATAACGTATGATTTCACTTATATGTAGAATCCGAAAAACAAAACTAATAAAACAGAAACAGGCTTGTAAATACAGAGAACAAACTAATGATTGTAAGAGGGAAGGGGGAGACGGGATGGGTGAAATAGGTGAAGGGGATTAAGCAGTACCAATTTCCAGTTATAAAATAAGTAAGTCATAGGAATGTACAGTATAGTTTATGAATTATAGTCAGTAACATTGTAATAACTTTGTATGGTGACAGATGGTAACTACACTTAACAAGGTGATCATTTTGTAATGTATATAAATGTTGAATCCCTGTGTTGTACCTGAAACTAACACAATATTGTATGTCAACTATACTTGAATAAAAAGAAAAGAATTAACAGGCACATATGGCATTTATGCAGACATTGAGTTATTGCCACAACTGTTGCATGGGGAGATCGTGTCCTGGGAACTTCATACTAATGAGGAAAAGAAACCTCATGGTTGTAGAAATTTCACAGATCAGGCAGAGTAATTAATGCATGATGATCTGTTACTTTTTCCCCTCTATGCTAAAAGGCTTCGTTGAACAGCTGGAATATCTAGAGTTTAAGGGCATTTTGCTAAGTAACACCCTGTATCACTTTGATTTTTCTGCCTTTTAAAAAAGCATGGTTTTGGGGTGCCTGGGTGGTTCAGTTGGGTAAGCGTCCGACTTCGGCTCAGGTTGTGATCTCAAGGTTCATGGGTTTGAGCCCCGTGTTCAGTTCTGTGGTGACGGCTTAGAGCCTGGAGTCTGCTTCGGATTCTGTCTACCTCTCTCTCTGTCCCTCCCTTGCCTGTGCTTTATCTCTCAAAGATGAATAATAAACATTTTAAAAACTAAAGAAAAATAAAAGAGCATGGTTTTGAGGTTACAGTAAAGTTTATGACTGTCTTGCCTTTTAAGGATTATCCCTGTAAATTGGCTCTTATTCTGAGAGATTTTTTAGAATAGACGAGAGGGCCACTGTTAAAACTAACTGTGGTAATTTCACATTACTTACAACATGTTTTCTCCGTACTCTGGCCCCTGGCTACTCTTATGGGACTTTGTCATTCGTGTACAAATGAGGCTAGATATACTGAGAGAGGAAAATAACTAGAGCCTCCATTCCAAGGAGCTCTTGTCACCTTGTTCACTAATACAGAGAGCCAGAGTAGGCAGCAGCAGGCTGACTGGTCTGTACCCCTTACCCTTCTACCAGTGGAGGTAGGGCCTGCTGGGAAAGCTGAACTCCTTACTCTGAGAAAGTCCTAGTAGCCACTGTTGCTGGTTCCCTGCTGCCATAGACCAAGCCTTTGTAGGATGGAACCAGCCTCTTGGAGTTAGCAATTCTGAGTCTGGGCTTGCTTCCTTGCCCGCCACTCCACCCACCCACCTCTTCCCCTGCTGTCAGAATCTAGACAGTCATTGTGAAAAAGCCTGGGAATAATACTTGCCTCTGGACCTATCCCTTATAGGTCCAAAGTGAGATTATAGGAGCCACCTTGTTAGATTGACCAATACCTTGGCCTATGGAGCTGCTAATCTTATATGAAGTTTTTGTTGACACAGTTCTATCCATTGCACTACTTTTTCCAAGTAGACATATATTTTCAGTAGACAAAGATGGGACTGAATAGATTTTAAACACAACACATGGAGGACACACTTATAGATTCTTGAAACCAGATCTCCTGTTTTTTTGTAGTTACCATGGCGATGGGTGCTATAGAGATGTGCAGACCTTACTGTGACCTCTTCTTGGTGCAGGGATGCCTGGCTTCATTGTCCAGCTGGGCCTGGCAAGTCTGGCTGGTTCCCTCCATGCCCTGAGAGGTGGAGGTGCCGTCTTCCCCTCTGGGACCAGCTGTCTCCAGTCTTGGCCTGCCCTGCTGGTCCATTAAAAGCAGGGCTCGCCAGGGAACAATCTTCTCGGGTTGCCTGTAATCTGAGTGAGCCAAGGTAAGTGTTGTAGGATGGGCAGCAGCAGCTTCTGAAGCTTCCAGTGGGAGCCTGGGCATTTACTTCTCAGAAATCATAGGATTGAGCTAATGTTTCATACTAAAAACAAAAACAAAAACAAAAACAAAAAACAAAAACCCAAATGACAATCAGTGGTTTAGAAAACCCCTCCACTGCACACATAAATGCAGTATAGTACAGCCTCATTTTCCATTTGTTAGTAGTCTGTGGTGACATCATACTGATTTCACATGCATGTTAGCTGGGACATAGGACGAATGACCTTGCATTCAGAAGGACTCCGGCTTGGTCCCAACTCCACTATTAACTTTCTAAATGACGTTGGACATATCACTTAAATCTCTCACTCTTCATTCCTTCATGGTCAATTGGACCCTGCTTGGAAGTGACTTAGCCTGGTGTGCCCAGGTGTGTTAGACTTCAGTCTGGTGCTTTGTCTGTATCACCCTCCCAGGGTGAACTCAAGGACCTTCTGTGCTTTTTGAGGTTTTGAAGCACTCAAGGGGTGCTTCTGAGGTTCTGTTGAGTCTGTTTGTAGAGAGGGACACATCTGGAAGCTAGTAGCACTTCTAGGTTCTCCAAAAGGGGGATCCAGCAGAATGCACCCTGTTGAGCCACTCTCTGCCTCCACCCCCAAATGCTGTTCACAGTCCTCATCCACGAGAGAAGCTGAAGCCACATGTGACAACTGTTGCACCTGAGTGAAAGGGAATATGATGACTCTACTTAAGTCACAGGACACATGCTTTCAAGATTGTTCCAAAGTTAGAATCATTTTCACTTGATAGTACCTAGGGGTGACCCATGGTCATGTCAACATTTCCTCTGTTAACACCAGCCCTTGTGGGATGTCTGATGCCTGGGCTTTATTCTTACAAAATGTGGTCCTACCCATTTCAGAATTCAGTCAGGGCTTCTGATCCCACCCCAGATGCCTCTCATGGGAAAGGGTCTTCTTCCTCTCATCCCTGAGATCTGGTGTCTCATATGAGGTGAGGAGACACTCAGAACAGGGCAAGTCTTAATTTGTTTCATTTGTAGTAGGGAGTCTCTTTACCAGGACTTTGGCAGCATCAACAGTAGACTCCTGGCCCGTACTCTGAGCTCTTTTCAGTGCTTCAGGTGTCCTTCCTGGTGTCTGCTTTGAATGCTTGCTCTCTTGTATTTGGACATGCTACAGATGAGCACACCCCTGTCCTCGGTAAAAAGAAAGCCTGCCAGAGCAGTCTTGGACTTCTGAGCGATGTCAGTTGTTGGGGTTACTAAGAGGCCGGTACTCTTGGACTAATTAGTAGTTGTATTGCATTCTGGTTGCTTATTGTCCAGATGTGCAAAAAATGGGTGTTTAATAAATCTGATGCAAGAATTTTGTGTCCCTAGAGTCTCTACTTTTCCAGGATTCTTTGTCTGAAACTGCTCTTTATCAAGAGGTTAATAGTCATCCAGTCAGTGAACTGTGGGATTGAATTCACCCAGTGATTAAAGTGAAAAGGATGAAGGTTGTGTGTAAGATTTCCTGAGCAGTGGCAGCGCCAGGGTTCAGAGGAGACCTCAGGCCATGTATTGTATAAACTCAGAAGCTGTTGACCTAGACAACCTGGTTTCCTCAGAGTTTTGGGGAGGCCCCACTTGCATTCTAGCCTCCCTGAGGTCTGGGAGCAAAGCAGAGCCAGTTAAGTGGCTGTTGACCTGAGGCAGATGGCACTTCTCTGCCTGTCCATTTCCTGAGTGGCCTGCAAAACTGGTGCTTGGTGAGGGGCTTGATTTCAAACAGTATTAAGGAAAACAAATTCTCCACACCACATCCAGGAACAGGGCTTCTTCCCCCTGTTGAGAGTTTCCTGGTGTCCTGATGAGGTTTGAAAAGCTCACTGGGAGTGTCTCCACGCAGACCAGCTGGTAAACAGTTCTGAGTCCCTTCTCAGTTCCTTTTGTAACACTTGTTAGGAAGTGGTTTCATGGTCATTATCTTACTTGATCCTCCAAATAGTCTTGTGGTATGGGACACTGGGCAGGTATTCATTCCTGCAGGTGAAAAATGTAGAGCTAGATTTGGAGGCTCTGAAGAGATTTATGCCTTCCTGCGCCCGGTTTCTGCCCTGCATAGTAGCTCTGCGGTTCTTTGTTCCCAGATCACATATAGGGTTTGTAAGTAGGATGTTAGAATTTACTCTATTTACGTAGCACGTATCCAGAAAATAATTTTTTCCCCCCCGAAAAGAACTTTTGGGTAAACAACCAGTTGATGTATGTCTCCTGAGGCCTGATGGGACTATGTGGAGCCATTAAGAATTGACTTGGCCTGGGGAGCCTGGGTGGCTCAGTCGGTTAAGCGTCCCACTCTTGATTTCGGCTCTGGTCATTGATCTTACAGTTTGTAGGATTGAGCCTCTCATAGGGCTCCACACTGACAACACGGAGCCTGCTTGGGATTCTCTCTCCCTCGCTCTTTGCCCCTCCCCCTCTCCCTCTCTCAAAAAAAAAAAAAAAAAGAAAAAGAAAAAAAAGAATTAACTTGGCCTGATTATGGTGTTGTTTTTCAAAATTTTTAAATGTTTATTTACTTTTGAGAGAGAGCGTGAGCAGGATGGGCGGGGGGGGTGGGGTGCGCAGGAATGGCAGGGGCAGGCAGAGAGAGGGAAACACAGAATCCGAAGCAGGCTCCAGGTTCTGAGCTGTTAGCACAGAGCCCAGCATGGGGCTCAAACTCACGAACCATGAGATCATAGCCTCAATTGAAGTCCGAGGCTTAACTGACTGAGCCACCCAGGCGCCCCTGATTATGGTATTGTTAAATGGAAACAGGTATTCTCCAGGTGCCTGGGTGACTAGGGTGCCTGGGTGGCTCGTTTGGTTAAGTGTCTGACTTCGGCTCAGATCATGATCTCCTAGCTCATGGGTTCGAGCCCCGCATTGGGCTCTGTGCCAACAGCTCAGAGCCTGGAGCCTGCTTCAGATTCTATGTCTCCCTCTCTCTCTCTCTGCCCCTCCCCCACTTATTCTCTCTCTCTCTCTCTCTCTCTCTCTCTCTCTCTCTCTCTCTCTCTCTCCCCCTCTCTCTCCCTCTCTCTCCCTCCCCCTCTCCCTCCCTCCTTCAAAAATAAATAAACATTAAAAAGAAAAAATAAAAAAAAACAGGTATTCTCTCAAAGGTGAAAAGCCTTTAGAACATATAAAGAAGGAACAGATCTTCTAATCCAGGAAAGAGAGTCTGGGATTCTTGTATTCTGTGTTTATCTAGAATCATTTATGGGGCACACAATGTACATGGTTTCTGTAAGAGGTAATACATTATTTTTGAACTGTGACCCT
Source organism: Panthera pardus (assembly GCF_024362965.1). NCBI lineage: Eukaryota > Metazoa > Chordata > Mammalia > Carnivora > Felidae > Panthera > Panthera pardus. The sequence continues at coordinate 20,364,628 of NW_026526969.1, forward strand.
CCTAAATGTCAAAACATGTAAGTGGGTGAGGTGGGATCATAGACGAAGATGTATATAATTGAAAGGTATTTATTGAAACCAAAGAGTGGAAGACACACACACACACACACACACACACACACACACACAAAACCATGGGCTGCAGAAAAGAAGCTGCACCAATGACCAGAGATAGACCTTTGGACAAAAGAAACTAGAGTCCTCTTCCAATGCTGGCTAAGAAAAGTAACCAGAGTCCAATGTAGTGCCTGCCCTTAGAGGCACATGGGTGAGGAGCAGCCTCCCTGGGCAAGGGGAGGATGGATGTGGAAATGGGCCTGTTTGGAGGGGTTGGAGTGGGGCAGGGAGCCAGTGCCCAGTTCTGATGTGGAGACAGCAGCTGAGGGCAGGGACTACAGGGGAGACCTGTAGGGAGGGGAGCAGCAGAGAAAACATAACACAGCCAGATAAACGCAGAAGCTAATCTCACTGGGCCCTAAGGGGTGAGAATGGTCTTGGCCAGCCTGAGGCATGGGAAATACAAACAAATCCTTAGTTAGAAAATCCAGACCCTAAGAGAGAGAGGAAGGGAAAGAAGGAGGGCAATCTGAAGAAAGATAAAACTAAATTTCATACCAGTTAGAGGCATAATACCCAATTAAAAATTTTTTTCCTAATTAAAATTTTTATTGTATTTGGTATTTTATCTATTTAGTTTTTTAAAGTAATCTCTAAACCCAACATGGAGCTGAAACTCAGAGCCCTAAAGTCAGGAGTTGCATCCTCTTCCAACTGAGCCAGCCAGGTGCCCCTGGTATTTAAAAAAAGTTTTTTTAATGTTTATTTTTATTTTTGAGAGAGAGAGACAGAATGAGAGTGGGTTGGGGCAGAGAGAGAGGGAGGCACAGAATCTGAAGCAGGCTCCAGGCTCTGAGCTATCAGCACAGAGCCTGACGCGAGGCTGGAACTCACGAGCTGTGAGATCATGACTTGAGCCGAAGTCGGACGCCCAACTGACTGAGCCACCCAGGCACTCCATGCCCCTGGTATTTTAGAATTTAACCAATATTTTCTTGTCCCACACCCATTTAAGTTAGCTTTCTCAGTAGGCATTCTGTTTCTGCATCTATAACAGTTGTAGTTCAGGTTGGAGACTCCCCAGAATGGGTTCTAAGTGATTTGGAACGTGGCATTGGACTCTGAGAAACTGAGCCTACGGGAGTCTTGATGATCTGTCTTGTAGGAAGCTTCTGGTTTACCTGGGGAAACAAGATGACAGCACTTGTGAAAGCCAAAGAATAATCTCTTATTAATGTGATGCTAGTTCTATACAGGAGTAAACTGAGCTGGGAACAGCCTTCTGGTAAGCAGGCAGGGACTCCTGGTGCCCAACCACAGCTGTTTAGTGGGGAGGGGTGGGAACTGTGGCAGAGCCATACAGGTGTCTGAGCAGCCGCTTTCCTTTTCCCTGTGGCTGTTTCCTTCTCTGTGCATGGGAATAACAACACTAGCTCATGTTGTGGGCATCTGTAGCTGGTAGCTGGTCACTGTCAATTCCAGAGTCAGGTGGGAGAATTGTTCTAATTCCAGGGAGCTGGTTGCAGTGCGTTTTCTTACCCCTTCCCCCACCTTGCTCTTTAGTGCTGGCTGAGCTCAGCAGTCTGCTCCCTTCTTCCTTGGCTTTCCATGGCAAAGAAGAATCAAAATGAAAAAGAATTGTTATAGGTTAGGTCTTTTTTGTGCCTTTTTGAATCACCAAATGGGGAATGAGTGATAATGTAGTCTGTCTGGTATCATTGCACTGAACTTACTGACTTCCTGAGGTTTGCAGGATGTGTGTCCGTGGAGGAGGATTTAACATCTTTGAACACATGAGTTCTTTCAAAAGCCCTAGTGCCTTGAGCCTGCAAATTACCAGGAGCAAAGGCTTTGAACTGAGTGTTCTGGAACTCCTGGGCAGGTCCACAGGAACGATCTTTGCTGGAAGGAACATTGGTGATAGGAACATTGTTGCTGCTTCTATCAGACCTGATATGGGAGTGAAAACCTTTATCAGTCAGGTGAATAGGTAGTACAGGAGTTATGGAGGTATGGAGGTAGATTTTATAAACAGAGGGTCACAGTTTTCTGGAATTAAAACACAGAGGGCAGGTGGACCTTTCTGAAATTTGTAAGAGCAAAGTAATGGCCCAGGTGACTTCCTGTGGACTCGTGTAGTGCAGGATCTTACCTTAGCTGGTTTGCTTGGTCCATTTCCTCTCTCTTTCTCTCTGTCTGTCTCTGTCTCTCTCTCTCCTTCCCTCTCCCTTCCCCTCTTCCTCTCTCCCCTGCCTTTCTTCCCCCTTTTCAAGAGAATTTGGCCACTTTATTTTTTTATTTTTTTTATTTTTTTAAATTTTTTTTCCCAATGTTTTTTATTTATTTTTGGGACAGAGAGAGACAGAGCATGAACGGGGGAGGGGCAGAGAGAGAGGGAGACACAGAATCGGAAACAGGCTCCAGGCTCCGAGCCATCAGCCCAGAGCCCGACGCGGGGCTCGAACTCACGGACCGCGAGATCGTGACCTGGCTGAAGTCGTACACTTAACCGACTGCGCCACCCAGGCGCCCCTTGGCCACTTTATATAAAAGAAGTAGCCAGTTTGCCAAAAAGTCAAATAACAAGTTTTATACTCTTTTGTTTTTATTGATTGATTGATAGCTTGATTGGAACTGGTACGTTGAGCTATATTTTTTTCTTTTTTCTTTAATATAATTTATTGTGTGTTTTATACTCTTAAATAGCTTTCCTGTTACTGTCAGTATACTTCAGTACTTTTTCTCTTTTTACTTACATACTTTTGTGCATGGTTGTAGTCAGCGTTTTGAGTCCTTTATTTAAAACAAGTTTATGTAGACTTTTCCATAGTGGTTGCAGCCTATCAACTTGTCCCAGCTGTGCCAGGATTCTATTGTTTGCTGTTGTTTGAGCAGTCCAACCCTGTATTATTAGGCTGTGTGACTTTTTTCTAACGTCATATTATGGCTACTTATCATTTTGGTACAGATTACTGTTAATCTTTTGGGATATTTTCTGTTGTTGTTTTTCCTGGTGGAGTGAGGCAGCTTCTCGATAATGAGAGGTTGAAGTCTAGAAAGGTTCTACATTTATGATTTGACCTCTGATTTTCTAGGGATTCCAGGGGATCCTGCAAAGAAAAAAGGATTCAGGCATAGAGGGCCAGTCAGACCAAATTTGGACACGTAGCTTTTCAGAAGTGAATTCTTTTTCTGACATTGCAAGGTGGCTTCTGAATGCTGTACTACCCAGCCACCCCCTTGAGGAACAGTGACCAGGCCACATGATGGACACAGGCCGCTCTACCTGGACCCTGCTCGTATGGGTTGAATGTGCTAATTGAGCCTTTCTCAGAGCATTCTTCCCATCTGTGCAGATGGTGCTTTGAGTCCACATTAAGGACTCCGTATTCCTTTTTTTTTTTTTTTTTAATTTTTTTTTTTTTAACATTTATTTATTTTTGAGACAGAGAGAGACAGAGCATGAATGGGGGAGGGTCAGAGAGAGAGGGAGACACACAGAATCTGAAACAGGCTCCAGGCTTTGAGCAGTCAGCACAGAGCCCCACGCGGGGCTTGAACTCACATACCGCGAGATCGTGACCTGAGCCGAAGTCGGACGCTTAACCAACTGAGCCACTCAGGCGCCCCTCTTCCTTTTTTAAAATATATTTATTTATTTTTGAGAGAGCACAAGCAGGGGAGGGGCAGAGAGGGAGACACAGAATCCGAAGCAGGCTCCAAGCTGTCAGCACAGAGCCTGACGCGGGGCTCGAACTCACAAACCATGAGATCATGGCCTGAGCCACAGTTGGATGCTTAACTGACTGAGCCACCCAGGCGCCCCATCTGTATTCTTCCTTCTGAGTGAAGTAGGCCAGTACCTATCTTTCCTTCAAAAACCAAATTGTTAAATCATGTTTTGAGTTTAGAAAACTATTGAAGTAGCCAACAGCAGAGTACTTTTTGTTGTCCACAGGTGCCACGTTGTTGGCAGGATGCATGAGATCATTGCCTGCCTGCTTTCTTTCCTTCGGATTTTTTTAAAGTTTTTATTTATGTAAGTAATCTGTGCACCCAGCATGGGGCTTGAACTTACGATCCCGAGATGAAGAGTCGCATACTCTTCTGCCTGAGCCAGCCAGGCACCCCCCCCTTCCCCCACCTTTGGATTTTTAATTTAACAAGTGTTTGTTGAGAACTTGTTATTTCCCGGGCTCTGGAGCTCCAGCAATGAAACAGACACCTGTGGCCCTGCCCCTGGGGCCAGAGTTGGACCTCCCTTGAGTTGAGAGGAGGGGATTAGGGGCTCTAGGGCAGGACTGAGGTTGAAGAAGGTGAGAGGAAGGTGTGCCTGAAGACTGGCACAAAGTGCTGATGAGGAGGCATCTGTGGCAGCCTGCTTTCCCTCCCCCTTTCATATTTGTAAGAGAAGCAAAAGGTCCTGTTGGTCGAGCAAGACTACACCCTCCCAGAGTGTGCAGTTATTATCAAACAAAACAATTAACGATCAGATTGAATAACATATATAATGACTGTTGTGCAGCATGATAATTAGGTGCAGAAAGTTTACCTAAGTTACTGCCGCTGGTAAACCTAGGGCAGCCCGATTGCACACTTGTTCTTGTGTTTGCCTACTTTCAGTTTCACCTGCAGGCAGCATGGGAGGTGCAGTCCTAAGGTACCTGGGGTACCTTCAGCATGGCCATGTGGGCCTGCCACCTGTCTAGAGGCTCTGGGACCTTTTACTCTCCCCTCTTCCCTCTACTGGGTGGCCCATCCAGCACCTTCTCTTAGCAGCCTGAGGGCCGACTGGCCTGAGATAAATCTTGGCTCTGAGGGTCCTCATGGGCATAGAGCCCAGATGTTCTTTCTTAAGTCTGTAAAAGGAGGTCAGCATGGACAAGCTGGTGTGAGGCTTATTCTGCAGCCGACAAAGTCTGCCTTGGCCCCTTGGTAAAAGGACACAGGATGCATAGCTGGGCACCCTTATGCCATCTCTATGGTCTGTCCCATTTTACTTTGTTTACATTGTTCCTTGATCCAGAGGCCCTTCCTCTCCTCCACCCTAAATCCTGTATGGTGTTGAGGGACCTGGGTAAGCACCCCCCCCCCCTTCTCCAGGAAGCCTTTCTGAATAGCCTTCTCTCCATGTGATGACCACCTACTTTCACATCCTGGACTTAACGTTAATGAACCATAGCGTTCATCAGCATTATTAGAGATGAAAGTATATGTGATTTGGGAGTCAAGAGAAGGTCCCATTTTCTATATATTCTGTTTTTCTTTTTCCAGCTTTATTGAGGTATAGTTGACAAGTAAAATTATAATATATTTCGTGGTGCCTGGGTGGCTCAGTTGGTTAAGCATCCAACTTCGGCTCAGGTCATGATCTTGTGGTTTGTGGGTTCAAGCCCTGTGTCAGGCTCTGTGCTGACAGCTTCAGAGCCTGGAGCCTGCTTTGGATTTGTGTCCCCCTCTCTCTCTGCCCCTCCCCTGCTGGCATTCTGTCTCTCTTCCTCTCTCTCCCAAAAATAAATAAGCATTAAAAAATTTTTTTGTTGAGGGTGACTGGGTGGCTCTGTCAGTTAAACATCCATCTTTGGTCAGGTCATAATTTCACAGTTTGTGAGTTTGAGCCCAGCATCCTGCTCTGTGCTGACAGCTCAGAGCCTGGAGCCTGCTTCAGATTCTGTCTCCCTCTCTCTGCCCTTCCCCAGATCACGCTCTCTTTCTCTCTCTCAAAATTAAATAAACATGAAAAATTTTATTTAAAAAATTAAATTATATTTAAAGTATACAATGTGATTTATAATTATGGATTCTCATAATTGAATGAACATCTATCACCTCAAATATTTTTCTGTGACAACGCTTAAAAGCTACATTTCTTAGCAAATTTCAGTTATGCAGTAAAGTATTATTAACTCTAGTCACCATGCTGTTCACAGATCCTCAGGTCTTATTCGTCTTACAACTGAAAATTTGTACCCTTTTACCAACATCTCCCTATTGCTCCCACCCTTATCCCCTGGCAACTACCATTCTACCCTCTGTTTTTATGACTTAAGCCTCTTTTTTTTAGATTCCACAAACAAATGATACCCTGCATGTCTTTGTCTGGCTTATTTCACTTTCTGCTATTTATTTTCTAAGCATTCTAGGACAACAGCAGTTAAGCCTCAGTCAAAATACAAAGGCAATCATATCTACTATTTAGTGAGTGCTTACCATGTGGTAGGCACTGTGCTAAAAGCCTTATCTTCCCTGTTCTCACTTAATCCTGTCAATCCCACTGTATAAATGCTAAATATAAAGGTTCAGAAAGAGCATGCTGAGCAAACCATGTATTATAATATCCCAAAAGATAAGATGTAATTACATGTCTGGAGAAAACTCAGGATACGTACTAATGTTAACAGTGAGTGTATCTGTGGAGTGAGTTAGAGTGATTTTTATTTTTATTATTATTTTTATTTATTTATTTTTTATTTTTTAATTTTTATTTTCTTCTTTAAACCTTCAAAGGACCATTACTTACACTTTTTTTGTCCCCCCTTGACACCTGTTTCTGGGTAGAGCATGTAGAAAATGCTCAGTAAATAGATACTGGTTGAGGTAGGAAAATAAAGACCTCTTCTTTCCTTGGCTTGATTGGGTAGTTCTGGTTTCGTGAGTTACACTAGTAACTGGTGAACTGTGCTGCTGTTCATCTGGAAAGTTTCCCAGATGGGCTGCTCCTTTGTGCTCCAGAGCAGAGGCCTCCAGGGGTGGAGGGTTAGCTTGTCTTGTGGGACCGTATTTCCCTGGTTTAGGAAGGTTCGGAAGGTTCAGCAGCAAAGGGAGAGCGGCTGGCTTGTCTTTCTTCCTTCAGCCCCTCAAAGTCTGGAGCAGGCTGGGGACAGTCCACTTGCTTGGTGACTCTGAATACCTGATACAGCTCGTCGAGTGCCTTTCCAGCTGCTCTTCTTAGTGTCTTCAAATGGCCTGGCTCACTGTTCCAGTTAACTGCCCTGCCCCGCAGCTCTGTGCACAAGGCCACCCTGCCTGTGACAGCTGGGACGGGTTGCCGCCCAACTCAGAGCCGCTCCGCTCGCTGCACCACTGCTTTTGGTTTTAAGCTTTATCTATGATGTTACTTGTTATTTTGTGTTTTAGGTTAACTTCTGATTTTGATTTAATTTCAAACATACAGAAAAGCTGCAAGAATGATACAAGTAACTCTTGTGTACCTTTTATCCAAATTCACTGCCAGTGTTTTGTTTCATTTGCTTTGACTTGAGCATTCCCTCCCTCCCTCTCCCTAACAGGTATGTGCACGCACGCACACTTTCTGAACCATTTTACAGTTAACTTGCAGAAGTGTGGCCTTTAATTTTGAATACTTCAGGATATATTTCCTAAAACAAAGACATTGTCTTATATATTCACAGTACAATTATAAAAAAAAAAAAAAGCAAGTTCAGTATCAATTTGACGCTATTACCTCATCTCCTGTCCATATTCAAATTTTGTCCATATCCGGATAATGGTCCCAGTAATGGCAGAGTTTTATTTTTAAAGAAAACACTCCTGAGGCGCGTGGGTGACTCCTCCGTTATGTTGGCTCAGAGGAGAGCAGAACCAGCAGGTGTCTGGGGGAAGTGATGCTGTGGGCGCCACATCACCAGCTCCTTGTGTCTCTACAGGACCAGAAGAGTGAGAGCAGCAAGAATCTCACTCGGCAACCATGTCAGTGGAACTGGAGACCTCAGAGGGGGTGGATGAGTCGGAGAAAAAGAGCTTTGGGGCCTCAGAAAAAGAAAACCACACCAGGTGAGTGGTGGTGGCTGGCTGTGTTGAGTCATGTGCCCGGGGCCTTGTATGTGGGAGGCACCAGGGTGTGGGGAGTGTCGCTGCTGTTTCCCTCGGGATCCCTGATTGGGATTGCAGAGAGAAGTGGCATACAGCACCCTAGGCTACTCAGCTTTCTCCCCATTTGTTCCCGAGGAAGCAGGACAGGCACTGCTAGGAGTGCTGAGGAATAGAATTTGATGGTTTCCCTGATCCTTGTTTCTTTTGTGGTGAAAAAGGGTAATCAGGCAAAACTGGCACCTTTTCCAGTCTTTTCCACCCCTTAGGATGTGGGAGCAGCTCTGACTCCAGGGGTTTTTCTTACTGGGTAGAGACACTTCATGTATTCCCAGAGCCTGTTCTTCATTGTTCTTATCTTATCGTAGCCCTGTCATTGACAAAGTGCTTTTTTATATCTTGAAATAATTGCTAGTAAGAAATGATTCTCAGCATGTAGGTGATAGGAGCCGATCTCCTAAAGAAGCCAGCAGAGGGTGGGCCGTATGGGGCCGCGTTTTTATCTCTTTGGTGGATGGACCATGTGGACCGCACGGGCTACTGCGCGGCGCCTCCCGTCTTCAGGGTCATGGGTTCTTTGTTTCCCTCGCTGGTTGCTGTCTGTGGCACCTATCAGCACAGCTCCATCCTGTATAATTTTGTTAAGCGGTGCAAGCCCAGGTACTGGCTCCAACTTCCTCAGCCTTTGTCTCCTTCTCCTCCTGCCCCTGGGCCAAGCCACATGCAGTCCTGAAGAGGCTGTGGGTCCCAGGTGGGAGGAAGGCAGCAAGGCTGCCCCGGGACATCCACAGTCAGTCCATCACAGCAGTGTGGATTCCATGAGACACATTCCCAAAGGCTCGCTGTTCCTGCAGAAGCCAGCACACGCTGTGCTGGGATTAGAGGTGGGCTTTTTATCAGGCACTAGGTGGCCACAGAGGCAAAGCATTGTTCATTCAGGTGGTTCAGACATGGACACTGTTAGGAAGTAGGCCACAGTCCTCCACATGTCATCCAAGTCCTGGGGGCCGACTCACATCTGCCTGTTCCTTGCTCCCTAGCAAGACCCTGTATCCAGGCTGGGGTTGAGTTTCTCAGAAGCTCCTGCGTCCATCTCAGCGAGGGGACACCCTGAAACTAGGAAGGGCTAATTCACACATGCACACGTGCGTGTGTGCACACCCTCCATCTCCACAGGATGGCTGACCTCTCCGAGCTCCTGAAGGAAGGGACCAAGGAAGCACATGACCGGGCAGAAAACACCCAATTTGTCAAGGACTTCTTGAAAGGCAACATCAGGAAGGAGCTGTTTAAGGTTTGTGCCCTTGGTCATGGATAGGGTCAGGTTGGGGGCCTCGGTCGTGTCAGGAACATCCCCTTGGAACAGTTCTTCAGTGGAAGCTGGGCCTTTTGCCACCTGCTCTCCATTCTTTTGACAGCAGACTGTGGTTTTCAGGTAGCTTAAATAGAATAACATAGTGATGGTGTGAAGCAGAAGTATCCACGTTCCGTGTCATTCCTTTAAGAAAAATAAAAAGTTGCCTGGGTGTGTGAAATAATCCACTGTATCAAAATGGGCCTGCGGGAATTAGAGGGGGCATGCGACTGGAGCCTTCCTCTCTGGCTGCTCAGACGCAAGGGCATTGGGCTCAGGAGGGGTGTTTGCTGGTCAAGAGCTGCCAGAACTGCAGCCCTCCCCGTGGTCTCCCCTGTCACCCTCAACAGCTGGCCACTACTGCACTTTACTTCACATATTCAGCCCTGGAGGAGGAGATGGAACGCAACAAGGACCACCCAGCCTTTGCCCCCTTGTACTTCCCCACGGAGCTGCACCGGAAGGAGGCACTGACCAAGGACATGGAGTATTTCTTTGGCAAGAACTGGGAGGAGCAGGTGCAGTGCTCCCAGGCTGCCCAAAAGTATGTGGAGCGGATCCACTATGTGGGGCAGAATGAGCCGGAGCTGCTGGTGGCCCATGCATACACCCGCTACATGGGGGACCTTTCAGGGGGCCAGGTGCTGAAGAAGGTGGCCCAGCGGGCCCTGAAACTCCCCAGCACGGGAGAAGGGACCCAGTTCTATAAGTTTGAGAACGTGGACAATGCTCAACAGTTCAAGCAGTTCTACCGGGCCAGGATGAATGCCTTGGACCTGAACCTAAAGACCAAAGAGAAGATCGTGGAGGAGGCCAACAAGGCCTTTGAGTACAACATGCAGGTACTGCTGAGGTCAGGCAGAAGGGGGCCTCTGACTGTGGGGGCTGATACGGAGCTGCCGTAACAGGCACCAGTGCTTTAGGCCCGATACAGGGCAGCCTTCCGGGGAGAAAATCGTAGGACCAAATAGGCCACAGAGGGCATGAGCCCATGATGGCTTCGCTTTGATGGACAGCTTTTGTGTTTTTGTTCCGAGGAGGGCAAGGCCCTAGCACGTAGAGGGAGGTCACTCCCTCTCACCACAGGATTCTGGTCTTGAGTGGATTTCCTCCTTTTTAGCAAGGGCTGCCCCACTTGATCAGTTCAAGGAGAGAACCAAGCAGGGTGAGAACTCAGCTGACAAGTTTTTTTTAAATGGGGCTAAGCCTGGGGAGGCGGATTCTGTCCTGGAGTCCAGGTTGGCCCTTGGCACCAGGAGGGTGGCCGAGGCGGGGAAAGGAAGCACCAGCCCCGACACAGGCCCATCAGATCAGTCCCACATCAGTGAGCCTCCGTGGGCCACTTAGGATGGGTCAGCCCTGCTGGGGCCTCAGTTCTCCCACGTTCCTCTCCGTCATTCTTGCTGAAAATACCTAGCAACTGCGAATGGGGAAGGACCAATGTTAACGTGGTATTTTGGGGCAGCGCTTTTGTTCTCTCCTCATTGTTTCTGCCCTGGTAGCTCCAGCTGTGGGCTGTGTGTCTGGTCAGTGCCCAGGGAGGAGCTCCCACAGTCAGCAGCACAGGTGTGGCCCCACCTCTGAGCTTGTGCCAGGGAGCAGCGTTGGGTCCGTGTGGCTGCCCCCGCTGCAGATTCGGGCTACTCCTTGACTGGTTTGCACTTTGGAGTCCACTGAAAGCTGTTCATCCCCTGCTCCTGCAGATTTTCGATGAACTGGACCAGGCTGGCTTCTTGTTGGCCAAGGAGACCCTGGAGGATGGGCTCCCCATGCACGATGGGAAAGGAGATGTGCGTAAATGCCCCTACTACGCTGCTAAACAAGATGGAGGTAGGTCTTGCCTGTCCAAAACTCTCCTCCAGGGTGGGCGGATCAGCATTCTCCACTGATGCCCTGTCCCCTGTTGGTGCCGCCACACAGGTGCCCTGGAGGGCAGCAGCTGCCCCTTCCGAACAGCCCTGGCTGTGCTGACTAAGCCTAGCCTCCAGTTCATTCTGGCTGCTGGCGCGGCCCTTGTTGCCGGCTTCTTGGCCTGGTACTACGTGTGAAGGACCCATCATACCGCCTTGGCGCCATCCTCCCGATTGACCACTGGCCCATCCCCACCTGTGACTAAACTACCACCTCAGGTGACTTTTTTTTTTTTAAATGCTGGGTTTGAGAAAACAAGCAACCAATAAAAGCCAGACGCTAAAGCCTGTGCCTGTAGCGTCCTCTGTGTGGGCTAGATGCCGAGCCGGGTGCAGGCCCTCCATTCCTGCAGCCGTTGGGCCATGGTACCGGGAGCAGCCAGTGCAGCTCAGCAGGCCAGTCTGAGTCTCTGGAACCAGCTCTGCTCCCAGGGCACCCACACCGCTTATCCTGAGGCTCCTTCCCTTCATCATTCCTTGTGCTGGCATTTAGGTGGGTATTTTTCCCCTAGTGGGAACAGAGCATCCAGCAAGCCCAGGTTGCTGTAGCTCTGTGGGAGGGAGGGGGCCTGTCCTTGGAGTGGGGGGAGCTTGCATCCTGTCTCAGAGGCCCTGGGAGCTCCATCCTGAGTAGCCAGTCCTCTTCCTGCTCAAGCAGAAACCCGAGAGGGGGTCTGTTTAGCCATGGCGCATCCCCTCCTTTGACCTGTGTAAATGCTACAGCACTCAATAAAGTGGACTCTGACAGCTGCCTCCCTCTTTCCTGGCGCCAACATTATCCTTCGCAGCCAGTCTTGGCCTTGTGCTCTCAACACTCCTGGTCACCTCACAGCCCTCTGCCCAGAGCCAAATCTATCATCTGGTCTTGTGATTTTCTCTCAGAAGTGCTTTGAAGGTTTCCTACATTTTGAGATAGTTTGTTTATAAATAAGGATCAAGAGCATTATGTAACAATTCATGGTCTAAAATACAAATGTGAATTTAAATACTTTTATTGATAGGAATCTGTTTCCTGTTTTATATTTTGAGGATCTGCAAAACTTTTATTCAAAAAAGGATTAAATGGTGAGGAAAACTTGTCTTCAACTCGTGACCAAGCCAACCCACTTCACAGTTAAGATGAGGGGTAGGGAAGGAGCTGGCTCAACCTGGGGGCCGATTGCCTACCTCCCATTAGCCTTCAGACCAGAAGCCTCAGCCCCAGTGGCTTGCTGTCTTGCTTAAGGGAGCGAGGGTATTTGCCTGCAGGGTGGGATGACCCTGAGCTCAAGCCAGGGGACTCCAGCCTGCAGACCGTGTGGGCAGATGCCATGGTGTGGAGACGGGTGAGACCAGGATCAGAGACAGTAAGGTGACCCTACAGTGCAGTGAAGTGGACTCATATATCCCAGGGCTCGTCCACCTCCACACTGGATTCCCAAGTGGCTTATTGTCTTCTCTGGGCAGTCAGTGCGTCAGAAGTGCTAAGACCCTGAGGACTCAAGCCCCTGCCCTTTGACCACTTCTAGCCCCACCCTCTTTCCCTTGAAGAAGGAAGCCAGGCAAGAGAGCAGAGGCCCAGGGCAGGGGAGTGAAAGGGCCAATTTAATGAGAAACTACAAACTGAGAGCAGCCATGATTCACAGTGACAGGAGGCCATGCAGTGGCAGTGCGAGACGAGGAGAGGGGCGGTGGGTACAGCGGTCCACGTGATCAAGTTCACAGACAAACCAGGAAATACAGTGTGGGCTCAGGCCCAGGGCAGGTGTCCACCAGGGCACTTCCACCACGTGTGGCTGCTCCTTCCTCATCCCCAGCCTGTCCCAGTCCAGTGCCACAGCTGCTCCTGCTGCAGTACCTGCTGCTGAAACAAGCACAGTGACAGCAAGTCAGCCAGGAGAAGGGGCCCAGCGTTTACTGGGAAGAGGATCCATGAACACACTGCAAATCTGAGCGTGTTTGCAAAGCGGTCCCCGTCCCCTCCAGTCCTGGCCGGGCTACGCCAGCCCCTGGGCAAAGGTCTTGCCCACACACAGCAAGGATGGCAGATGGGCTAGGCTCCTGGGTGTTCCTTCTGGCACGAGCAAAGATGGGTTTGTGGAGGGGTGGCCAGAAAGGGAGCTGGGCAGGGGCCAGAGGCAAGTCCCTTCTTGGCAAGCGGGAGCCATAACTGCTTACCCCATTACCTGCAGGTGTGCTAACCTCTCTACCTTGCCCCAGGTGACTCCTGGGCACTTGGAAAAGGTGTTGAGTTTCTAAGTTCTGAGGGCCAGAGTCATTCCTTCTAATACTCATGCCCACTTCTGGCACCCCAAAACAGAGCCAGGCCTTATGTCCCTGTCCTGCTTGGGTCCACTCCCCCACTCTCGGCCCAGCAGATCAGAAATAACCGTGGCTACAGATACAGCCCCAGTGCAGGCCCCAGTTCTGCTCTGGCTGCTTTTGGTCCCAGGGAGAGTCAGGACCAAATCTATACTTTGTACAGAAGAGGAATGAGAGAGACCCCAGCAGGGAGACCGTGCGAGGAGACCCTTCCCAGTTTATCTTCCTCATCACAAACACCAAGCAAACCAGCAACATGCGGCTCAGTGCCATCCCCCTGCCACTCGCTGGCCCTTGGCCTTAAATCCAACAGAATTCTTGCCGAAGAGTCAGATGCTCAGGGAAGGGCAAGCCAAAAAGGACAGGACTTCCAGGGGACCGGTGGAACGGCTTCCATCCCCAAGTGGGAGCGGGGAAGCGAGTCACTGAGCAAGGGGAGCAGAAGCACAGGGGGCCAGACTGACAGCAGGGAGTCCAGTCCCGGCTCCGTTAGCACAGGCGCTTGTAGGTGTAGATGTAGGCTTTGCAGCTGGGGCACGTGTGCGTCACGTCCTTGAAATCGTTGATGAGGCAAGGGATCAAGCAGCAGCCCAGATCACACCTGAATCAGAGACCGGGAAGGCACGGAGGTCAGAGGAGAAGGCACTGAGGGCACCGAGGGCACCCAAGCTTACTCCAGCCCCTACCCTCTAGGCGCCCACACCACCTACCCCATGAAGCAGCAGAAGAAGCCCAGCACGAAGTTCATCAGGCCAATCTCATAGGAGATCTTGGTGGTGATGGCCTGCTGGCAGTGGGGACATACCGTCTGTACAGGCGCACCTTCAAAGATCTCTCCCTGCAGCACCGTCACCGTGGTGGCGGCCCCTGAAGGAACTAGGACTGTGGCAGTGTGGCCCCCAGGGCCAGGATAGGGCCCTGGCGGATAGGGCCCTGGCGGATAGTAGCCCATGGGTGGGTGGGGGCCTGGAGGAGGGTAGAAACCTGAAATGGCACAGAAAACAGAACAAAGACATGGCTGGCTTGCCACCTGCCCCACGTGAGAGGTAAGCACAAGGCCCCAAGGACCCCAGGACACAAAATGAGGCCTCAGGGACCAGGTCCTGGGCCAAGGTGACCATGACAGTCTCCCAGCCCTTCCTGGTCCCGACCCTGTGAGCACCAGGACAGAGCAGCTACTTGGTCCAGCCAGACATGGCAGAGCTGGGAGAAGGCCTCATCTCTCCTTGGTCTCCACCTCACGTGTGTGCTCCCTGCCTCTGGCACAAAGGGGACGGGGCGCTGTGTCCCACAGGAGGGAAAGCCTTGCCGCACACCAGCCCAAGCCCCTCTCGCACACAGGGCTCTCCTTCCCACCAGCGTCAGATCCTGCACTGAAATACCTGGGGCCGCCTGTGCAAGAGCCCTGGTACTTTCTCCAGCCTGAGGAGTCCTTCTGGAGAACTGCTGGGTGAGCAGGAGCCCAGACCTCCACCAGACTCCACACCCTGGCAGGGAGAGGCCCCTGCAGCACCCATGAGTCAGTACCTCTCACAGGCCCGAGGAGCCTTCCCAGGAGCTAACCCTACCCCCAGCAGGAACCAGGGCTCACATGGTTTGCCCACAATACCTGCACAGCAGCGCCTTGCTCTAGGACACTTGTGCCCCACCCCCAACTGTCCACACCGAGAGGCACCCCCCCCCCCCTTACTAGAGAACACACGGCAGGCAGACCACCTGCCTACACCAAAGGGTGGACGGCAGCCCAGATAACACACTGGGTGCTGGGCAGGGCAGACCCTGTGCTCCCCTATCCTACTTACCTGGAGGCATGTACGTGCCGTCTGCATTCATGTGCGGGGGGATGAAGCCGGGCTGAGGCATCGCGTGACCTGGTGGCTCATAGGGTGGGGGACCGATGTCTGCGGGGGGCATCGACATGCCTGGTGGGGGCTGCATCACAGCTGGGGAGGTGCGGCCTGGACAGAGAAGGGCAGGAAGAGGAAGCTCAGAGGGCAGTGGCTGCAGAGTCAGGCACCAGCTTCTAGGAGCTGGGACCCTCAGGGGCACTGAGCCCTACCTGGGGTAGGTGGGGCTCCACTCTTCTCCTCCAGAAGGGGGGCCGTGGGGCCTCCAGGATAAGGAGGGGGTGGCTCGTTGGACATCTCTGCTGCTTCTCCTGGGCCTGGAACAAAAACCCAGACGTGAACCAAGCTCCCAGCCTCTGCATGCTGGTCAGGCATCGTCCTGTGACCGCCCTCGGAGCCCAAGCACACAGCCTCCCGTGAGTGCTCCCACAGGTGTGCCCTGCCCTTGCAGCTCGAGTCTATTTTACTCCTCCACGTAAATCTCCGTGCTCTGGGTGGGGACAGGGCTTATGGACTAGGACTAATTCCTTCAGGAAAGGGGTTTGGAGTCAGTGGGCTCCCTCTAGGCCCTGGAGATGCCCCACCATTGCCAAGGATATGCCAGGCCCAAAGCCACCATCCTGCACCATCACCCATGCTCCTGCATCTGAGCCAGAGGGCAAAGGTGCCCTGTGAGGGCAGAACATGGTAAGGCAGACCCTCCCTCCCTCCCTCCCTCACGGCAGCAGGCTGCCTCCGTGCCGGAGCACTGCGTGGCTTGCCTGTGGGAGAGGATCTGGGAGACTTGTTACCTCGAATCCCAGGCACTCAGAAGGGGAAGCAGGAGAGGCTCCTTCCACTGCCACGCAGACACGCAGGCCTCTGGGGAGCTGTTGGGGGGTGGGCGGGGGAGAACAGGCAGGTCTCAGCCACACCCCCTCCCCCATTCGGGGCTGGTTCCGCCCCTCCCAGCACAGCACCCTCCCACTTGCCCACCCACTCAGGTCCCCTTCCTCTCCGCTGCTGGTCCCAAGTCCCTCCCCAGCAGGCTCAGACTGGCCCCCACAGACCCACAGCCACTGCAGGAAGAAATGAGAACAGGCGTCTCCCTACTCCCCAGCTCTCACAGCCGCTGTGCATGCGGCACAGAGGCCCTTGTGCTTGTTGAGGACGGGTAGGAAAGAAGATGCAGAGTCAAACATTTCCCTCACTTCTTTCCCTCCCAAGGCTCCCTGAGCACCTGCTGCTGGGCCCTGGGGAGAAACGGGAAACCTGGGGCCTTCCTGCCCTGGGTTGGCATCCTGTCTCCTTCAGCAAGGCCCCTCCTTTTCACTGTGCCCAGCATAGAAGGCTAGAAATTAGCATTTTGAAGTAGGCCTTCATGTTTTTTTAAGTGAAATAAAATAATAGGAACTAACTCTAAACAGGACAGAGACATGCAGTGAAACCATCTCTGTCCTAGAGGCCCACAAGTGAAGTTCAGAGCCACATGGGGATGAAGGGCCCCAGACGACCCTACAGGGGCAGAGGGAGCCTGGAGCCTCGTTAAATTTCACACATCAGTGGCAGGGCCTGAGAGACCAAGTCGAAGCAGCAAAAGAAATAAAATGGATATCAGTAAAATTAAAAGCTTGGGTTTCAAGGGCACCACCAAGAAAGTGGAGAGACTGCACACGGCACAGATTTTTACACATCCTTACCTGCTAGAGAACTTGTATTTACAATATCTATATAAAGAACTCTAACTCATTAACAAAAAAACCCAATTAAAAAGTGGCAAAGGATCTGAATACACATTTCTCCAAAGATAAAAACAAATGTTCAATGAGTACATGAGAAGCTGAACACCTAGCCAAAAGGAAATGCAAGTCAAAACCACAATGAGGTACCATTTCTTGTTACCACAACGAGAAAGTAACAAGTATTATGTAGAGAAACTGGAACCCCCACACTGCTGGGGGTGGGGCACACGAAAGCACAGCACCTTTACACTGCCTGGTGGTTCTTCAAAAGGTTAATACAGTTAATTACCACATGACCCAGGTGATTCCCCTCCCAGGTGTGTATACAGGAGAACGGGGAAAACACACAGAAACTTGTACACAAATGTTCACAGCAGCATTCTTCATAGTAGCCAAAAAACGTACGCAACTGACAGCATCCAACCACTGATAGGTCGATAGCCCAACTGTACATGTGCTGATGTGTGCCCACAGTGGAATGCTACAGCCTGGATGAACCTGGAAAACAGGCCGCTCAGTGAAAGAGACCGGACACAAAAGGCTACATACGGTGTGATTCCTCACATCCAGAACCGGCCAATCCAGACACAAGAATCATATTCATGGGTGTCAGGGCTTAGGAGGTGGGGGTGGGCAGAGAGTGATGAATACGGAGTTTCCTTTTGGTTTCCTTGCCAACACTGGTAGTAATGATGGTTGCAAAACATATTAAAAACCAGTGAATTGGGGCGCCTGGGTAGCTCAGTCGGTTAAGCCTGACTCTGGATTTCAGCTCAGATCATGATCTCACAGTTCTAGAGTTCAAGCCCCTATCAGGCTCCACACTGACAATGCAGAGCCTGCTTAGGGTTATTTCTCTCTCCCTCTCTCTACCCCTCCCCAGCTCAAGCTTGTGCTCTCTCAAAATAAAGAAAATTTTAAAAATACAAGAGTGAAGCTCACACATTAAATGGGGAAATCATATATTTGATTATGTCAATAAAACATTAAAAAAAAATTGCCCGATCTCACGCAGCCAGTCTCTCTGTATATCCCTGCCTGTCTTATGCAGTCACCCATATTTTTATATAGTTGCTGGTGTGACGGTTTTAATATGTGTCACGTGTATTTTCTCCATCTTACAAGACACCACGACCATCAATTTTAATATTCCCTAAAATGGGCCCATCACGGTTTACCAACCCTTATTAAGGCATTTAGAAGGCTTCTTGTTATTTTCAGAAAAAAAAAAAAAAAAAAGAGAGCGAGACAGAAAACCTTTGGCTAACACTCTTTCATTTTCTTGGGTTATTTCCTTTGGTCAAACCTGTCAGAAGTTAAATTATTAGGTCCAAGGGTATGGCCACTTTGTGCTTTTTGGGAAGGATGATGGCAACTTACAGTACAAACTTTGGATACTACTGTTAATTGCTAATTTGTAATGTTAAAATGACAACTTGGTTACTTACTTCTTTGACCACTATGAAGCAGAACATCTCCCAAGAGTTTATATATTATGACCTGTTCTTTTGAGTTGCTACTTTTTTTTTTTTAATTTTTTTTTTTAACATTTATTTATTTTTGAGACAGAGAGAGAGCATGAACAGGGGAGGGTCAGAGAAAGAGGGAGACACAGAATCTGAAACAGGCTCCAGGCTCTGAGCTGTCAGCACAGAGCCTGATGCGGGGCTCGAATCCACAGGCTGTGAGATCATGACCTGAGCCGAAGTCGGACGCTCAACCGACTGAGCTACCCAGGAGCCCCACTGAGTTGCTACTTCTAATAATCCTTTAAAGACATGGAAACCAAGAAATGATGGGGACTTATCCAAGGTCATGTGGCATATAAGAGGAGGAGGAGACTTATCTGAGGTCACATGGCATATAAGAGGTAGAGTCGAGTCTAGGACCATGGCACGACTCTCCCACCAACCAACCGTGCCTGCAGGAGAATTTCAATAGTGCACAGTCAAGAAAGGGAGGCCACAGAGTCTCTAAAGGGCATCACACGAGGTCCGCTTAGGCAGGACTGGAATGTGTGTGCTGGGCCTGGGGATCCTTACCAGCCCACCAGGCGCCCTCCCGATGGCAGGAAAAGGCAGCTTTCCTTAAGAGACTTGACTTGCGTCGGCGGAACACTCTGTATTACACTAAGTCTCTCTGATATGGGCCAATACCTGCCTTAAACTCCTATCCTACAACCATCTGGGATGCCCCTGAGGTGGCACCACTGTCTATCTCCAGGTCCCAGCTCACCAGGGACCCAGCCAGGAAGAAGAGCTTCTCGGGTGCTGGGAGAGAGGAACCAGTCTGGGTCTTCCAGGCACCCCCGTGTCCCGGGGCCACATGCACACTTGTGCCACCTCTGAAGACACAAGAGTGGCCTGCCTTTTCACCGTCTAGATCTAATTCCATGGTTTCTGAGAGCACGAGATTCTGCTTCTGGAATTCCACCGTCATAATGATGGCACGAGCCCGCCACACAGGGCAAGGCCCTCCCCTGGTACCCACCCGACTGAGTCAACTGCTGTTCCTAGAGCAGGCACAGCTGCCAGCCACATGGACACCTGCAGTGTGCACAGGGACACTGCCACTTGGGCCACAGACCATACCACCACCTGCCTCCATGCCTCCCTTGCACAGCAGGGCTCTATTGCTCCCCTGTCTCACCCCTACTCCCTCCCCTCCCCTCTACATCCAAACCGAACCATCCTCCAGCTGCCTTCTGGAACTGTGACCTGTGGCAGAGACTGGGGTAGGCCCCTTCGGTATGGAAAAAGGTTTCTGAAAAACGGATCATCAACTTTTCTGGAATTCAATCTCCACCCCCCAGCACCTCCCAATATAAAACCAATGTGCATGCCACAAAACTGCATCATGTGAGGTGTAATAAAAACTGTAAGACTGCTATGATCTTAAAAAAAAAAAACCAACCCACATGTCCAAAAGCACAACAGTTTTCCAATAAAAATGCACACTGCTCAAATTAAGCTACAAATGCAAACGTGTAATCTGAGATCACACCCTGGTCGGAGCATGTATCACCAGAGGCTAGGGAAGGCCGCCAGACCCTGTCCCCGTCGGTTTGCAGTTCCCAACAGAAGAGGGGGGTCTGGGGGCCAGGGGTCCTGGGAGCTCAGTGAAGTCAACATGCAGTCCTGGAAACCCAAGACTGGCCTCTCAGTCTCCCAGTTCGGTCCCCAGCAGTGCACGGGTGTGAGGGCAGAGAGACGGGGCACCCAGGACACCAGGACTCCATACGGGAGCAGAGGTGCCCTCCGTGAGCCAAAGCACATCACACAAGAAGGGTGATTCTTTTTGTTGTTAAGTTTGTTTATCTGAGACAGAGCGAGTGAGCAGGGGAGAGGCAGAGAGGAAGAGAGAGACTCCCAAGCAGGCTCTGTGCTGTCAGCGTGGAGCCAGATGCGGAGCTCAATCTCACAAACTGTGAGATCATGACCTGAGCTGAAACCAAGAGTCAGACGCTTAACCAACTGAGCCACCTAGGTGCCCCCCAAAAAGGACAATTCTTAAACGAAGTGGTCATGTCACAGAGTCACAGTGCAGGCACCCCAGTCAGGGGCACGCCCCATGCAAGCTTCAAGGGCAGTGTACTCCAGGAACACAGACCCCCCCACACCTTGCACAACCTCAGAAGTCCAAGAGATGTTCCTGAGTGAGGACCTGGTGAGGCAGTCTCTGGACACTCCCGGGGTGCTTGCTACGGGTGCTAACCTGTCCCCCTCAGTCCCACGGGGCAGCCCTCCTAACACCCCCACCTTGAGAAAGTAAGCACGCTCCTGTCACACCTAGGGTCACACATCCTTACAATCACAGTGTCAGGTGTTTTCAATGGCTTCTCTTTAGCCTTCAGTTCCTGTTTCCCTGTTTTCCAGTGAAGGTCTAGGGACACTGAGGGATTTCCCACTTAGTCCTGGATGAAAGTGATGCCCCAGCCCCAACAGCTCCTACTTTACAAGCCAA
Source organism: Panthera pardus (assembly GCF_024362965.1). Classification (NCBI taxonomy): domain Eukaryota; kingdom Metazoa; phylum Chordata; class Mammalia; order Carnivora; family Felidae; genus Panthera; species Panthera pardus. The sequence continues at coordinate 20,385,611 of NW_026526969.1, forward strand.
TGACCCTTGGGAAACAGAACTGCTTTCCAGAGGCTGAAACTAAGCAGGATCTGGAAATGTGTGCAGGGTGGAGGTTAGGTTACTGGTTGGCACCTGGTCACAGGAGCCTCGAGTCAAAATGACAGAGGACATCAGTGTCCCCTTGACTGCATTTTCAGGATTGAGGCTGCCCTGGAAGTAACAGTCCTGACCTTGGCTGGGGGAGGGAGGCAGCTTGGGCCAGGTGGCTCATGAATTAGAAGGCTCAAGACTCCTGAGAAGGTGCTGTGGACTGTAAGATACACCTTGTGCCTGCAGCACCCCCCGTGCTGTCCACTGTGATTCTTTGCACACTCATTTCCTTGAGATTGTCAAGAAAACCCTTAGAACGGAAAGGGCCATGGCCTGCCACAGGACAGTAAGGCCCTGGGGAGCTGAGGACAGATTCAGTAGAGTCCCAAAGGACGGGGGCGGTATGCCCAGGAGAGAGGTCCCGAGTGGTCGCTGGCAAGAGACGCATGGGCAGGCCTGCACGTGCTCCTTGGCCCACTGAGAGACAGGATGGGGCCACCTGAGGCCCAGCCTGGCCCCCACACCCACAATCAACATAGGCTAGGACCCACTGTGCATCCACGTAGAATGGAATTACTCAAGTCACCCTAAACTGAGATGAAAGCCACCTCCACGTCTGTCTGTCTGTGGACCTACGGCTGGCCTGTCTCTGCCGTGATCTCACTTTCCCAAGGGCAGCAGGTGCTAAGGCTTCTGGGGGGACGGCATGGATCTCCCGGGCACAGAGCCAGGCCCCTTCTGCAAAGCTGCCCACAGCTTCCCTCAGCCCCGTGGAGTCCTGAGTGCCACCTGCTGGACCAGCAGCCACTGGAGCCTGGCCCCACTTGGCACTCAGCGCAAGCCCACTGCAGAATACAAACTTCTGCCCTGCACCCCAAGGTGGGTTCCACCCTAAGCCGTACCACAGAGAATAATCAGGCCTAATGCCCATGGACAGGTTCTTGCTTCTCCTCTGATGAGCTGGAGGGGCCAAGTGAGGCTTCCCCAGGTGTGAGGAAAGAAATGATGTCCTGAGGTGCCTGCTAGGGGCTTTAGGCTGTGGGGCCATGAAACCAAGCAAAACTGTCTTACTGCCTCACCACCCCTGCTCCCACCCCACCAATCCCAGGCCCTGTCTGCATCCAACACAATACTTTAAGCAGATGAGGAACGGGATAGCTCCAAGGACAGGACACTGTTCCAATGTGGGGGCAGGAAGGCAAGAACCCAAGACCCCACCCCCTTCTCCCATTCACAGCACGGCAAGGATCTGCCTCATGTCAGTCACCGGTTAACGGGAAAACAGGGCATACATGGAGAGTGTGGAGGTCTGGAGTCAGCCCTGGCCTTGAAGCCGGTGGCCCTGAGCGAGTCACAGACCCTCTGTGAGCTTCGGTCTTCCTGGGACTAGAACCCCTGCCTCCTGACCAGGCTGCATGAACAGTGATAATGACACGTGCCTGGCAGACTCACTGTGCAGGGGAGCAGAGCCCTTTAGGGTCAAAACACACGTCTGCTGGGGGGAACAATAAGGCTCTGGAATCAGACAGCGGTGAAGGTGGCAGAGCTCTTTCAACATATTAAAGCCACTGAACTGGGCACTTTATCTTTATTTTAGAGACAGCCTGCAATCGGGGGAGAGTGGCAGAGGGAGAGAGAGCATCTTAAGCAGACTCCACGCTCAGCATGGAGCCTGACTTGAGGCGCGATCCCACGATCCTGGGATCATGACCTGAGCCGAAATCAAGAGCTGGACATTCAACCAACTGAGCCATCCAGGCACCCCAGACTGTTTACTTTAAAAGGGTGGATTGGATGGCATGTGAACTATAATTACATCCCCCAAAAGCAAAACCCACCCAGGTGTAGCTATCTGTCTCTGCGTGTGCACCGTTATAAACCAAAGAGACAGAGAAGAAACACCCAGACCAAGATCATCGTCTCTGGGGTTGAAGTCTGGCAGTCACGGTCAAGAGAGGTGAGACTTCTTTCATTACACACATGCGCAAGCACACACACATCTATTAAACAAAGAGGTATCTGTATTATTTGCTTGGCTAAAATCTTGAAAAGAATACACTTTTAGGACACAGCAGCAATGGGCAGCTTTGGTCCCTGGTGACACAGAGGAGGCATTCACCTCCTGGTGCACCGATTTCAGCTGCTTTCCTCTGTCCCCTCACATCACAGGGAGGAGTTACAAGCACAAGACCTCGGGGCCCTGGGAAATGCCTCTGAGCTCCACTGTGCTCCCAACTGTTCACCCTTTGCTGCAGAAGCTGCTGCTGATCCAAGGCGGGCTTCCCACGGGAGCTGGGTGGACCCGGGCCCAGGCCCACAGGACACACTCCTGCAGACCTGAACCATCCCCCCGCACACCGCCAAGAGCTACCCAGCCCTGCCCCCACAGGACCCCAGACCCAGGGCAGGGACAGAATGCCTGGTGCAAAGACCCATCTCTGCATGAGAGGGCTCTCCTGGAGGACGGAGGAGGGGCACAGGGGGAGGAGGCAGAGACACAGGCGGAGGACAGTGCCCAGAAGGAGGAATTTGTGGCCTCAGTCTCCCCAGGGGCCTGCAAGAGCAGTTCTCTAATGTTCTGAGTCTCGGGACTCCCTCACACTCAATTACTGAGGACTCCAAAAAGGTTTTGTTTTTGTGGTCTACCAATACTTGCCATACTAGAAATGAAAAATGAGGACTTTTTACAAGTATTTATTAATTCATTAAAAAACAATAAATACATTACATGTCAACATAAATAGTTAAAATAACTACCTTCGCAAACAACTACCTTCCTAAACAACTGTAATGAGACAACTGGCATTGTTTTACATGTCTGGAATCCTTTTTAATTTCTGGCCTACGAGAAGTCTGCTGGGTTCTCTTGTCTGCCTCTCCTTCCAGTCGGCTGTGCTATGTTGTTTTGGTTGAAGTACTAAAGAACATCCAGCTTCCCACAGATAAGTATCTGGAAATGGGAGGGGCATTTGAATAGTCCTTTCAGATCCGTAATTGTGGACATTCTTTCATACCACAGCCAAACCTGACAAGTGGTACCTTCTCAAAGGTTAGCTACAATATGGAATCTGAATCCTTAGGGAATTTTTCCCATGCCTGTTAACAATTCGTTCTTCTACTCTGCATTTCGAATGGCTCTTTTACACGTGCATGGCTTCTAACGGCACGCGTGGCTCATCTGGAAAACACGGAACCCCAATTACGTAGAGGTACAGCGCTGACACACCTTACGATACGTAGCATTCCCCACACCCAAACCACACCGTTAACACCTCCAATCTCATCAAAAGAGTCTGTAACTAATGGGAAACTGTCAAGCTCACAGTGGCAGATACAAGTTTCCCATAATTCTAACTTCCCCTTGAAAGTTCGTTTTATCATTGGCCACAAACAGAAGAACAAATTTATCACTGGCGACAATTCTAAAAACAGAGGGCAATTGTTTTCCTTGAAGTAGCGGGCTCACTGTTCATTTTGAAGAAAATGCCCACTAAATCTCCAAGCCTAGGTAACCATGGTTTGTATATCAGTCGTTCTTTTAAGGAAACGTGGAGCACCACGAAAAAGCTAGTTCAGCTCACAAGTCAAATGACTATACATGTGCTTCTTCCTGGGGCATCTATCATACTTGGTGTGTGCATTGATCTGTCACATGTTTCATCGTGTAGAATGTTAAAAAGATGTGTACTCGAGGGTCAGGATTATTTAATAAAATTAATCATTTTTACTGCTTTCTCTCGTAGGAGTTGTGGGTGTGGTGAACAGAATCCCAACAGCAGTCTGGTGTCCTCGCTGCTTTTGCACCACAAAAGCAAAGCCAGCACGCTGAGAAGGGCGATGCCACGTCTTAGCGTCACTGGATTTGTGACCGTCAGACTCCCGGAAGCCTCCAGGAGACCGCACGCATCACCGCTTGAGTACTGCTGGGCTAGGGGAGCCCGCAGACTGGAAGGGGGTCCACGGCCAAGGAGAGCTGGGAGAGCCGGAGTGGCCGAACCGGTGAGCCCGCCCCGCCCAGGGACGTGGGCTTTCCAGGAAGCATCTGACCAGCTCACACCAGCTGACCACTTTCCAGCTGTGTGACCTCACCGTGTCTCAGATTCCAGAGTTTGTAAATAGAGGAAAGCATGCCTACCTCGGGGGGTTGGAGCAAGGTTTAAGGTCAACGGTGTGTGCAGTAGCTCAGGACCTAGCACAGAACACCGAATAATGGCACCTATTATCATCGTTCACTCTGAACAACCTGCAACAGGCAAGAAAAGGAAACAGGCACCAAGGCCTCTGCCACGCAGCTCCTGCCCCTACAACTGTGGGGGTCCCGGTGTGTGCTCCCCACAGGATCCTGGGGTGACTCGGAATCTCTGCCACACAGCTCCTGCCCCTACAACTGCGGGGGTCCCGGTGTGTGCTCCCCACAGGATCCTGGGGTGTCTCAGAATCAAACCCCCTCTGAGTAGCTCAGTCCCGCAGAGTTCCTTGGTGACAGAGCCAAGTTGAGGCCACTTGCTCCGTGGGACTCCTGAAGAGATGCTATGTACGAGGTACCAGACGGCTGCTCCCAAAGGGCCCACCTTCACAGGCAGTGACGCCCCTGGAAAGGGTGCTCAGCCCGGACACTCTGGGCATCTGCCTGAAAGCCTGGGGCAGGGCGGCCGGGCGGCAGCAGCTGCGGGACCTTTCTGAAGGCGGGCTGGCCTGCGCACTGCCCCCCTCTGGAGGAACCACCTTCCCGGCAGCAGTGGCACTAGGAAGCCAGCTGGCCCCAGAGGGGCTCCTCTGTCCCCAGGATGCATGTTCCAGGTACCTGGCTTGGAGCAGGACTTTGGGATTTGTTGGGGAAACTCAGCTTTCCAAGTTGCCTGCAGCCTCCCACGGGCTGGACAGACGGGCACCCGCTGCCCAAGAAGGTTAGAGGCCCGGGGTACACAAGCCAAACACCCTCTCGGTGTCCAAGAGCCACCCAGAAAAGGGGGAAGGAGAGCCCGCTCTGCCCCCTGCTGAACCCCCTCACAGGAGGCCCAGCCCACACGTGAGTGCATCATCCCAACCTTACCTGCCCTCCCTGGAGGCTGTGTGAGAACTGAGACATGGATGTGGAGAAGCCACGGAAGGACCAGGCCAACGGGAGGTGTCACTGACTGGGGGACTTACTTGCCAGGGACGGTCACAGACTTCCGGGGCAACACCATGCACCGTTCTATTATCCCAAGCCCCCCGGGCTGGGCTTAACAGTCTGTGTGATCGCCACTTCACAGAGGTCCTTGCAGGGTGGGACGGTGCTTCTTCTGGGAGTAACCAACTGTCGGTTCACAACAGTAGTTGTATAGCATGCAGGAAGCGACAGCACAGTCCCTGCCTTCCAGAAGCTCACAATCGACCAGAGGAAGACAGGCATTAAATAACCACACCAAACGCCAAACCTAATTACAAAGTGTACAGTGTAGTCTAGGGGACTTTGAAAGCACAGAAAAACTGGACACGTTCTGGGGGTCAGGGAGTGGCTCTCCGAGCAAGCCAGGAGGAGGTGGAGTTAATGAGACCAGCAGGCCAAGGAGGGGATGGGAGCAGCGGCTGGACGGGGAGTGACGGGTGAAGGACAGAGGCCACACCGCTGTGGGTGGCCAGGTCCCAGCCTGGAGCCCGTTCAAGCTGCACGGCCACAGGGGGCTGCTCTGCTGGAGCACACAGACCGTGGACCCCCATAGGGGAGCTGCACCAACAGGCAGGGTCAAGGGCCGGGAAGCCCACAGCACCTCCACAGCAGCGCCCTGGCCTCTTCTTTACTGGCCTGTGATCCTAAATGGTGCCCCGCATCCCCAACCACTCAGTCTTCAGGAACAAAGATGTCAAGTTTCTTTCTCAACCAGCAATAAAGTTTTGAGAGCACAGGGTTCAATGGCATCCTGCCCACTATGACAGACTGTAGGACCTTGGACAAGTTACTGAATCTCTCTGAGCCTCAGTTTCCTTACGTGGACCACCACACTCCATTTTTATTCAGGGCAACAACGTCTTAGCTAAGATACTCCCAAGCCTTTTGTCCAGTCACCTGTGACCACATGACTACACTCTGGCCAGTGAGTCATAGAGTAGTGATGTAAGGACTGGCAGGAAGGTGCTAGAGGGGAGCCACCTTTCGTCCTCCTGCCCTCCTGTCCGCTGCCTGGAATATGGATGCAGCAGCTCCCAGAGCCATGCTTGACCACGAGGTGACCCTGGGCATGGAAGCCACACCAAAGACACGTGACGGTGCCCAGTCCGTGGAAGACCAGAGACACCAGAGACACCACGCAGGCACTGAGATTACCACTTCCAGTCTCTTCCGTGTGAGAAAGAAACAAACTTGCTTTAAGTTGGTTTCTTTGGGTTTCCAAGTAAATGCAGCCAGACCTAATTCCAGTAATCAAAGAGAAACAGAAGTGCTAGTTTTCCAGCAATTCTCATACTACAGTCGGAAATTACTCATGACTGGTAAATTTCAAGTTGATTATTCTCAAGGAAGGAATACAAGTGTCATTAAAAGTATACAGTGCTGGGGTGCCTGGGTGGCTCAGTCGGTTGAGCATCCGACTTTGGCTCAGGTCATGATCTCACAGTTGATGGGTTCAAACCCCACGTCTGGCTCTGTGCTGACAGTTCAGAGCCTGGAGCCTGCTGTGGATTCTGTGTCTCTCTCCCTCTCTCCCTCTCTGCCCCTCCCCTGCTCATGCTCTGTCTCTCTCTCTCTGTCTCTCAAAAATAAATAAATGTTAAAAAAATTAAAAAAAAAAAAAGTGTACAGTGCTAGGGGCACCTGAGTGGCTCTGTCAGTTAACCATCTGACTTGGGGTCAGGTCATGATGTCACAGTTCGTGGGTTCAAGCCCCGCGTCGGGCTCTGCGCTGACAGCTCAGACCCTGGAGCCCGCTTCAGACTCTGTGTCTCCCTCTCTCTCTGCCCCTCCCTGGCTCATGCGTGCGCTCGCTCGCTCTCTCTCAAAAAGTAAACATTAAAAATGCTTTAAAAGAAGGTACAGTGCTAGTTAGGCTGAAGGTATGTCGACAAGTGGTCCATAGATGAAAAGCTCCCATCGTGGACTTCCCATGGACTTGGCTTTCTCTAGCCTCCGCACAGGTTCACCAAGAAGGCCCTTGAGCTGCCAAGTTCTAGCCCCAGAGGGCCTGGGAAATCCTGCCTGTGGCCCATTTCCATTGTTCTTACCGATGGAGGCGGGATGAGAGACAATCCTTCCCTCAGATAGCATCGCTGGTGGCTGCGAACGACGTATTTTTACACGTGAATAGGGGCTTATCTGATGCCAGGGGAATTCTAAATATTCAAAACAAGCTAAAGACACGGAAAGGACCAGAAAGCAGATCTGGTTTTCCCATCTGCCTCTCTCATCCCACCCAGCCTGCACGCTCCTCCCTGATCACGATCACCGTGTCAAACAGCTAGTACATCAGCCCAGGCCAATGGCCCCACGAGCCATCACCGGTGCCCTTTCACAGGGAGGCCTGCGCCCTCAAGTCCCAGGTCGAGCTGAAAGGACAGAATCCTCACCCGGTGCCCGGGCACCACACCCCACACCAGCCGTCTGGTCCCCCAGCTTTCTCATGTGTAACATGGCAGCAGCAGCCCCTGCCCCCGCAGACGTGTGCAGAGGCATAAATGAGGCTGGGAGGAGCACACAGCTCAGAGCCTGTCACACGGTGCTCAACGCAAATTCTTGCTCATGTCACTTGTATTTATGGAGCCGCAAGCAGAGCATGAGAAGTCCACAATTAAAAGAGAGAAAATACACTGGTTGCTCTTAGAAGCAAAATCAAAAGGCAGACAGATAGGACTCAAAGAATGGGTCTAAACTAAAAAGCAGTAAGATCTCCAGGAGCTGTGACGATGACAACGGTAATAACTGTACAATTTACATCATGCTGAATTCTTGTCAAAGCCTCAGCAAACCACTCTGAGTCCCCGAGTGTCAGGAGCACGTAGGCCACAGCAGAGCAGGTTAGTAGGGCTTGTCTGGAGGACAATTTTGCTACCTCTTCATTCTATTTGACTAATTCCATTTCAAAGCACTTGTCCTAGAGATAAGTGAACACGTAAGCAAAGAGTCACATGCAAAGTGTTTGTATGTATCAACATCTTGTGTTCCACCAAAGGGACTGGTTACCCACGTGGTTTATCCATACAGCATATTTTTCGCCCCAGAACATGATACAGACCCATTTCAGAGGTGGAAAGGTTGTCTTTTTTTTTTTTTAAGTTTTTAATGTTTATTTTTGAGAGAAAGAGAGAGGAAGACAGAGTATGAGCGGGGGAGGAGCAGAGAGAGAGGGAGACACAGAATCCAATGCGGGCTCCAGACTCTGAGCTGTCAGCACAGAGCAGAGCTCGAACCAAGAACTGTGAGATCATGACCTGAGCCGAAGTCGGATGCTTAACCAACTGAGCCACCCAGGAGCCCTGTGATTCTACTTTAAAGATATATATTTACATACAAATTACACACCAAATGTGAAGAATTGTTTTCTCTACGTAATAAGATTTTGGATCACTTGTTTATATACAAACACACATACTGAAAGTTTTACCTGTAGTTTCTAATTTTTCTAGGATGAGCGGCTCCTTTGACTGGTTCCTTCCCAAAAAGGCTCATAAATGTAGGCATATTCCTCCTCAATCCTGAAAGATACCTCCAATTGTAATCGAATTTTGCCTACAGGAAAAGCAATAGTCCAAGAAGCACACCCGAGGACTGTCGATTTCCCAGCTCTCCTCTCAGAAGCGGTGTGACGGTCTTCACGCTGGTCCCATAAGAGTCTGCTAGCAGGAGCCAGTTCTCTGGACCAGGGCACCTTGCGTCCTCCAGTAAAACTGAGGGTCCGGACCCGTAAGCTGGAACATAAAGGCTATCCAAGGGAGTTCTAACCTCAGAGACCCTGCCTGGGGAGCCAGCAGGTCACATGGCAGAGGAGGGCAGGAAGAAAAGCCCAATGGACGCATGTAAAACGGAGACGGACAAGGTTACTGGGCTCGCCTGAGGCCAGCAGCTGGGGCAGGCGCTGGTAGTGCAGGCCAGGCCTCTGACCTGTGGTCCAGCATCTCCTCCGCCTTCAAAGGTGCCCCCCAGCAGGATGGGCCTCCGGAGCCTGACAGAGGATGAGGAGGAAACGCAGACCAGAGGAGGAGGAGGATGGAACGGGGGTGGAAAACAGACAGAGCCACAGCCCCCAATGAATAAACCAGTCATCTGCACCTGTCGGACAGGCAGGGCTTGTGAACTAAAGGGCCAGCTAATTTTAGAAGCAGGAAGAATCTACAGAACCATTACTTAGACAACCATGAAGCCCTGAAAAGAAAGAATCCTTACCTCTGCCTGCACTGAGCTGACACAAAGCAGTCTTTGCATTGACTCCATTTTAATCAGTTATCTCAGATCAAGACATACCATTCTGATCCATGTAAAAGCACGAGGCCCTACGTGCAACCAAGCCACATGGCCACGACAGTCACGGCCACCCGGCTGTTAGAATCTTACTTCAGACACAAATGACTACAGCGTCGTTGCTGGCCCAGCAGGGGAGCTTAACTAGACCTTATCCAGGTCTCCCTGCCCAGGCAGTGAGGAAGTATTCGTACATCATTTACATCCTTCCTGTTCCAGGGCATTCTCCCAATTATCTTAAACAAAGCACAGCTGGGTGCAGAACAGGAGTTGCAACAACCTCACCAGTGCCAGTGTGACACGCTGCTAGAGGTCGTCTGGATGGCACCAAGTGAAAAAAAGCCAAAACCAGTCGACATGTTGCCGATGAGTAATTCTTCCTGGAGACCACTGCAATGGTTGGATGTTGTCAGAGACAAGCATCTGAGGAGCACACAGTAAGAAGCTATGTTGCAGGATCAATGGAAAAAGCTGAGAAACCAGAACAGTCCAGGGATACGCTCTCCAGTTGAAGCGTGCCAGTCAGGCGGGGCTGGCGTCCACGACGACATGATGTCCACAAAGGTGAAAGGGAAGAGTGGGAACAAAAGTGCTCCGCACGTGAGTGAGGAATACACCTAACCCGTATTTTGAATTACCTTACAAGAAATAGTATATGGAAGGTTAACGAAATTCCTATCACTGTCAACGGACATCTGGCCCAAAGAGTTTACTCATGCCACTTGGGACAGAAGAACTATTTTCGATCTTCTCCTTGGGAAAATGGGAGCTCACACTATATCTGGAGTTGCCTTATTTACGGCCATGTGCATACTTCTCTATGAGTCACACATCTAGAGACCACCTTTCAGGCGAGAAAGATCATCAGAGATCACAAAGTCCAGAGTCTCAGCTGACATTCGTTACTCTTCAAACATCACCTAAACACCCACCAGAGGCAGGGGGCAGTGCCGCAGCCAGTGACGGGCAAGGACAGGCAGCACCCACCCCCCCGGCTGCTCTCGGACTGCGAGCCGGCCCAGCTTCTCGGAGAGGGGTCCGGCCTCGTGCCCGACGTGCATTCAACGCACCGGTCTCAGCCCAGTCTCTTTTCTCACACGTACTCAAAAGTATGCTCCAGCGGATCCCACACTCCCACAGAGGGCTGCGCACACGGGAATGCCGCCATGAGTTTACAGGGATTTCACTCACCCAGAACTGAAAGAGAAAACAACTCAAGTGAGCTGACCAGTCCCCCCGCTTCTCCCTCAGTGAAGGCCGGGCTGGGGAGGACCAGAACGTGGGAGCCCGCGCGGCCTCGTCAGGAGCCCAGTTCCTGCAAGCCTCTGAGCTCACAGACAACTCAAGGCCTCTCCAGGGCAGGTGGACCATGAGGTGTCTGCTCCACCAGCCGACTTTAGAACCCAGCCACTGAATGTTCAGTTGGGAATTCAGCTCTGTATTCAACAATGTATTACCTGTACTTCACAGAGCACCAGGGCACACGCAGACCATGGTCCCTACACCTCAGGACTTTACCAGCCCTTACAAAGACAGGACAGCTGAAATGCAGACACACTATGCAACTTTCTTCAATACATAAACACCCAGCACACCTATAAGCCAGGCACTACCTACGCCCTGAAGATGGGGAAAGACCTGTCTTAACAGACCTTACATTTGGGGGGAGATAGAACACAGAAACAGGTAAAGATTACAGTTGTCAGACAGTGATGCATGCCATGGAGGCACACGGAGCAGGGAAGGAAGTGCTACAGGGATGCAATTTTAAACAGGGAGGGTTTCTCAGAGTGGGCAGCCCTCAGGCCAAAGATGGGACAGGCCACGTGCACAGCTGTGCAAAGAAGGTCCAAGCAAAGAGGGTTCAGTGCAGAGACCTGGAGTGTGCCCACACCACGCTGGGGGCTGGGGAGCGTGGGTGCCAGGAGAGTGGGAGGAGCTGAGGGCAGAGAGACCGGCCCTCGGGGGGAGGCAGGCCAGGTCCTCAGGCAGCTAGCGGAAATCCACTTTTATTCCAAGTGAGATGGAGGGCTTGGGAAATCAGGTTGTACGTTTGTCCCACGGCTCTCTACTTCCTGCACGATGCCTGGTGTACTAATGTGGGTCCCCAAAGTCCTGACATCAACAGGGGGCTGCTAGAGGTTGGGAACCCTTAGCACTCAGCCCCCACCTCTAGGAGGCATGCCTTCTTTTTGGCCAGTTTGAGTGGGGCCACAGAGAATTGGGACAGGCAAAGCAGGTAAATGCACACAGAAATACACATAACCACAGCTTGTCTACACAGGACAGAAACTGAGGCCTGAGCCTCAGACAGCAGAGAATGCCCCAAGAGTCCAAGAGGTGAGAAGGGGTCCGAGGGGGCCTTCCAGCCTGGAGCAGTGAGGAACTCTCCCAGGACCGGCAAGGGCCAGCGTTACCAGCACAGCTGTCACTATCTAAGTCTGTCTTTTCTTTCTTTCAAGGGACTTAGATTCTTGACTCCTTAATTCAGCCAACATTTCATGGGCCCCTCCATGGAGGTCACTCATCTTGTGGTCCCCGCCCTCAGGGAGCTGCACATCCTGCGACCAAGCTAGCTCACACTCAGGAAGAATTTGCAAAAGATACTGAGCAAAACCCAGATGAGAACCCAGGACAGCAGGTGCTCCAGGTGAGAAGGGGCTTCTGTGGGTCAGGGCACTGGAGAGGCTTCAGGCCATGTGGGCCCTGCAGGAAGGAGGGTGGGGATTCCAGGCCTGGGACACCAGAGTCACCACGAGCAGAGGGGAAACAGAACACTAGGGTCAAGGGCTCAGCTTCCCCAGCAGAACCAGCAGCTCCCGGATAGCACAGACAGGGTCTGGGGCTAGTATCTCCAAGCTGGGAAGCACGTCAAATACTGGCCGCCTCGGTGGATAAGTAATGCAGCCTGGCTGGTACTCTGGGCAGGGGCTCTTCCCCATCCCATAGGCCCTATGTCATTAGCAGTGCCCCAGTCCCCAAGACGGATGTCTGAGAGGTGTTCCAGACTCTTTTCTGGCCCTGCTCTGGCAAGCCCTGCCAATGTCATGGTTCAGAAAGGTCTGAGATCCACTTTCTCACCTACTGGTCAAGGTCTAAGGGGGAAGAGTCTAGACCTGGCCCCATGTTCCCTGTCTCTCCACTGCACTCTACTGCAGCCACCCAGATTGCAATGCGCTCTTCTCCAAACAAAGCAAACCCCACCCCTATGCAAGGACCTTACCCAGAACCCTCCCTCAACCTCCACACACCTCCCCGGACCCCTTGCCTTCCCTGTGACTCCCTTCACACTTTACTCACCTCCCAACCAGAGCAACTGGGGGGGCTCTCCCACTTGGGTCCCCACAGGCCTTGCCCAGTCCCTGGCATGGGTATACAAAATAAGCGAGTCCGTGAGGGTTGAGGTCAGCCTAATCAGGTTTCCTGTGCTATTCCTGGCCCAAATGCCCACCACCCACAGCCACGGGGCCAGAACACAGCCGTAGCAGAGATAGAGTCCCTGATTTCCTGATGAAAGTGCCTTTGTTTATGGTCAAAAATCCAAAAGACCCCTTTTCTAGAGTCACAGGCAATGCCCTAGAGCACTTTTCACTATGAGGCGAGGACAGCCCATGTTCCCCTCAGCATCACCCCCTTCAGCCCTGCTGTGCCAGTATCTGGCCATCTTCCGAATCATTCCTCAGCTGTGAGACGCAACACAGGTGAGGACGCTGCCAGGTGGGCCCAAAGCAGGTACAAAGAGAACTCCCTGCAAACACAGCTGCATTCGCTGCTGCCTCCCCAGCCTCTAAGACCTTTGCCCTTAATACTGATTAGGACTGTGACAAGTTTCACTTCCTCCCGGAGGAACAGAGGGTTCGAATTCTCCCCAAACCCCACCCCGGACACACCGTCAGCCCTCTCTACCTCCTCTGCCTTCCCTGGCCTCTACTTCTCCTTCAAGGGAAAACAAAGACTTTGGAAAAGATGTGAATTCAGACTGAATCAACACTTATTGGACACATCATGTATCCAGCACATCCCCAGTTTTTACTGGACCTTCATGAGAACTCGTGGTAAGAATCAGTGGTGCTGGGGCTCCCAGTGGCCAGACCACAAAGGGGACACGAAGGGGCTCATAGTACCCATGGATAAGGAGCACCAAAATGACGATGACAAACGCTTTCTGGAAAATTGATCCGACATTCCCAAAAAACATCACAACCACTTCTATGGAAGCAATCAGGTCACTGGACTTCCTTACCCTGCACTGCATGGCTCTGTGCTGGTTTTAGTTCGTCTGCCATGAGGGGACACTAATCTTTTAGTGAGAACAGACACAGGTCTATCTCACCTGGGTGTTGCTTTTCACCTATCACAGATGTAGCAAGTGAGGTTCTGGGAGGGCAAATGCCCGGTCACACAGCTTGGAAGCGACAGAAGTGCCCCCGGCACGGTCTGCCGAGTCTAGACAGTACTGGCCCCAGAACCCCACCATTGTCACCAGAACCTGATGACTCACAGAGCAGGAGAGGTGCTTGGTCTGCAGGCTCAAGAGCAACCAGACCTGCCTCTCCCTGGGTGGGCTGCCCTCTCCGGGGAGAGGCTTTGCCACAGGCCCAGGCCCAGCGCCCCTCTCCTCTGCAGCACTGAATTGCAATGCAGTATTCCCATCTCCTGGGGAGACGTGCCTGGGAGTCCCGACTGCAAGGATGAGAAGCCGGAAGCCGTCTGTGGGGTTCTAGAAACTGGCACGCTCCCCCTCTGTACACTCCATTTCCAAGTCCCTTTGTGGAGGCATAATAAACCTCACGCCACCCCTGTGAGCCTGGCTCTCCTCTCTCCTCCCCACTGAGGGCCAACATTAGCTGCTGAGCTCCCCTTGCATGCTGCCTTCCCACCAGCGTGACCGCTTCCATTCATGTAAGGACACAGACATCAATATAAGGTGCCGTGACTCTAACCGCCACAGTCCCCTGTGTCCTACATGGATAAAAAGATGTGCATGCCCTTTGAATGGCGTTTCTGAAACTGGAGACAAATTTCCACAGGACTGGTCACTTCTCTCCCTCTCAGACAACCAGAAAGGATTAAGGGTTGGTGTTTGTGGCTACAGAACAAAGTACTCAGCCCAGGGGACTCAAAGCTTGTCAACTGGGCTATGCAGCGCTGTTCCCTTGGAGCTTTAGAAAATACACCAAACAGGCAGGCTCAAACCAAGCAAGCTTACTCTGTGAAGAGCAGAGACAGAATATTCAGGCTGACAACCTATCACTATGGCTGGCATGATATGCCGGAGCAATCTATTAGGATACATTTCATTCGTGGCCCCTCAAAACAGTTTTGGTCCCTGACATATTACCCTACATCCCACACTCCATGTTTCTGTTCTTAGTGATTTTGGAGCCATGGGCCGCTGTTTTCCAAGTCTTTGTAAGAGCACGTGTAAAGTTCTTTCCTGGTTCCACAGGCCCATCCTATGGAAAAACCTCGAAACTCCTTCAGCTCCTCAGGGGTGGGAGACAGAGAGATAAACCTTCAACACCCAGGGCTTCTGTTAGTTAAAAAACAACATGCAAGATTCTACGACTCTATTATATATGTGTTTAACTATTTGGGAGGGACACAGACTGATGTCCACACTGACTTTGATATACATAAACACACAAGGTGGCCTGTTGGTTAGATTTGTGATAAAATCCAATAAAATATTCTAAATTTTAGGTGGTGGCCTATGGGCATTCAGCGTAAAGTTCTCCCAACTTTTAGGTATCTTTCAAAATCTTCATAATTAAATGTGGGAATTGAGGGCAAGGCAGAGCTGGCACACCTCCTCCCACCCAACTCCTAAGTCAGCCTGGAGATAAGAAACAAAGTGCCAAGGAGAGAGATCACACTTATCCTGGCACTGGCCGCCTTGCAGGAGGGACCAGGTTACATACAAACCGGGTATAAATGCTCTGCCCCAGGACCTCCGTCCTTCACTTTGATAAAGCTTCTCAACCCCAAATGTGACTGAGAATTAGCTGGGGAGCTTATTAAACAGTCCTGGGCACATCCCATAACTGCTGAATCAGAACCCGGGGGAGGGGGGGCTGCCCCCAGGAACCAACCCTTTTAACAAAGGCCCTGCCCTGGTGATTCTGAGGCAGAGGATCTCAAACCCACACAGGAGAAACTCAGAGTCGCTAGCTCCTTACCTGACACCTGTTGAGAAGCCTCCTGGGAACATTTAGAGGAAAACAGAAACGCACACCCACGAACGAGTGCCCAAAGCCGGGCTAGAAAAAGCTGCGAGAGTTCAACTACACCGAGGTCCTCGACGGCACGAAGCCGGGCTCAAAGCCAGGCCAGGTCACTGCCTCCGGCCGGGCGCGGACGCGGAGACCTACAGACGTCGGCGAGCGGGGACGGGCGGGGGAGGGAGAGGCGCGCGGGCCCCTCGGGCCTGCCAAGGTCACCGAGGAGCTCAGCAGGGGCTTCCGTCACAAGGACCCTGCCCCCGACCCCCTTTCCTCGAGGACACAGCCGCCGCGGAGAGCCGGAGACGGTATTTCCCCGACCTTCCCTACAGGGGATGTGCGAGAGGTGATGAGCGAGCAGGACCCCGAAGAGCGGGCCGGCAGCCCCCAGGGCACCGGGCCCCGGCGCCCGCCCGGGCCTGGCGAAGCTGGAACCACAGCCCCGCGGGGAGCCGGCCAACCCAGCGACGGTGCGACGTCAAAACCCCGAGGGCCGCTCTAGATCGCATCAGCTCCCGCTGCGCCGCCCCCGGGGACCCTTTACCTCGGGAGGCCGGGCGCCCGAGGCCGAGCGAACGCCGAAACAGGCCGGGGTCCAGGCGCTGGGAGGACGAGACCCTCAGCCCCGCGGGGCTTTGCGCGCACGCCGCCCCCCGCCCGCCCAAAGGTCTCTGGGAGATGTAGTCCGTCTGTGCGCCTGAGGCGCGCTCCGCGGGCCGGGGAGACCACAGTGCCCGACATGCACCGCGCAGGCGCCGCAGGCGGGGGCTGGGGGCTCCGCGGTCCGAGGTCATCCCCCCTCCCCCCGGGGGCCGCAAGCGCCGAGCCCTGCTCCTGGGGGAGGCTCCCTGGGAAGCTGTCTCCAGTAGCCGAGGCGACTCACCGACCCCGCGGCACCCGCTGCGGCCGCAGCAGCAGGAACGGCCACCTCCGCAGCTCGCCGTCGCGCGTCTGTCAGAAGGAGGCGGGTAGGCTTTGGAGCAGGGCGTCACGGTGAGAGGCGGAGCCATGAGGTCAGCGCGGGGGCGGGGCTTCTGGCAACACGTGACGATCCCTGGTGAAGTCAGGGTGAGCAGAGGCGCTTCGGCGAAGGCTGGACACGTGGGAGGGCCGGGGTAGATGTGTCCAGCGAAAGAGGAGCCGGAAGCTAAGGGAAGGACCCAATTAGCGCTCCCTCCCACCTTCCGGGCACCAGGGCATCCGTCCAAGCAAGGTGCACCTTCCTTCCATTATTTAGTCAACAAATGCTTATTGAGAGGAGGTGCTGTGAGTTCTGCAAATGTGCGCAGAATGGGAGAAGCTTTAGATGCCTGGGGTGGAGGGGCCAAGCTGAGGTCAGTTAAGGCAACATTCTGCCCTATTTTAGCTCTCATACCGTGAAGCCGTGTCTTTGTGTATGTTTAGTACCACGTCTTTTGCCTTCTTGCGCTTTTTGTTGATTTTCCTGTTTAAAATGGTGTCTGAGCATAGCCCCAAAGCACTGTCCAGTGTTCCTAAGCACAGAAAGGCTGTGATGTGCCTTCAGGAGAAAATACCTGTGTTAGAAAAACTGTTACGGTTATAAGTTATAGTGGTGTTGGCTGTTAGTTCAGTGTTACTGAATCAGCAGCATAGAGTAAATAAGATGTCTTTAGATAGAAACATTCATAAAACATGGTTATGTACTGATTGGTTAATGCAAATGTGACCGGATGCTGGCAGGAACCCTACCCTGTATTTCTCCTAGGAGTGGTAGTTCACTACTCGCTAATCCAGTGTTTACAGTGACTTCATAGAATATAACTACCACTTATAATGAGACTCCACTGTTTATGATCAGTTGACATTTTAAGGAATCATTATGATTGCCATGTGGAAAATGGTTTATACCAAAAGAAGCTGAGAAACAAGCACATAGGTAATTCTAAAAGTTCTAACCATATTTAAAAAAAAAGTAGAAAGTGGGGTGCCTGGGTGGCTCAGTCAGTTAAGCATCTTACTCTTGGTTTCAGCTCAGGTTGTGACCTCACAGTTTCATGGGTTCGAACCCCATGTCGGCCTGTGCTCTGACAGTGTGGACAGAGCCTGCTTGGGATTCTCTCTCTCCCTCTCTCTCTGTCCCTCCCCTACTCACTGTCTCTGACTCTCTCAAAATAAATAAATCAACTTTTTTTAAAAAAGTAGAAAGAAACAGGTGGTGTTAATTTTACTAATATATTTCATTTAAGCCAATATGCGTGCAAAATATTATTTTTCAGTATTTAGTCAGTATAAAAAATTATCCATGAGATATTTTATGGGTTTTTTTCCAACCCTAAGTATTGGAAATCCAGTGTGTTTTTAGACTTGAAACAGATCTCATTTGGGATCAGCTAGATTCCCAGGGCTCAGTAGCCACATGTAGCTTGTAGATGCCATATTGAACAGTGCAGATATGGAACATTTATTCATTTGCTTGTTCAACCGTGCAAAGTTTTGGTCTCTGCCTGGAAATATACAGAATGGAATAAAGCCCAATATCCGTTCTCAAACTGCACATAGTCCAGCTAGGGAGACGAATATAATAGTCTGTGTTGAAGACATCAAAACAAGGTGCTCTGAGAGGTCAGGGAGGGAGCAATCAGATGAGGAAAGCTTCAGAGAGGAGATAGACATTTAAGATAGGACTTGAAGGATGTGTAAGAATTCCCCAGGTAAAAGAAGTTAGAAGGGCACTCCTAGCAGTGAGAGTTGCTTATGCAAAGTCCCAGAGAAATGACATATGGAGGTGCTTCTGGGGAAATGCAAGCAATTCTTTATGGCTGGATTGTAGGGTGTGAAAAGGGAGAGTAGTGGGTGGGAAAAGATGAGGGTCTTATAGACCAGTCTATGGAAAATAGAACTTTATCCACTTCCGTAGTAATGGGGGATGTGAAGCATTGTATCTTGAGTGATATGACCAGACCTGCATTTTCGACAAATCATCTGGCAAATCATCTGGCAAGGGGTGGAAATTGTGGGCAGGAAGAGCCATTAGGAAGAGAAGGGGCTGTAGGCAGGATCCAGAGGAAAATCCAGGGACACTAAGAAGACGATCAGAGAGAAAGGAGGGCAAAGGGTGGTCCGGAGTATCCTGTGTGGTACAGGTCAAGTAAAAGATGGCAGGTAAACCTCACTATGCTAGAGGCTCAGGAGAGATGCTCTGACCCTCCAGAGTCCACCCAATAGCAGAGGGGGCCAGTGAGAGCCTAAAATTGAGTAAGATCAAACTGGAGTCAAGTCTTGGACCACACCACTGCATGGCCTTGTTGAGAACACTTAATCTTCTGACCGGGAAGTGGGGATAAACATAATAGTAGCCCCCTAGGACTCTCATAAGGATGGAATGGCTTACTGTAGCTAGGTCCCTTTGCACAGTGCTTGGCACAGGCTGGCACTTGACCCAGATGGTAGCTATTATTATTTGCTCTCCTTAGAGTGCCCTGGGCCCCAGTTCCCCTGCTTACAAAATTGGAACTTCCATCTCCAACTTGCTGTTAAAGGAATCAAAGAATAAAAGAGATTATTGAACTGTATTTTTTTAATGTTACTTTTTATTTTTTAAAATTTATATCCAAATTAGCATACAGTGCAACATTGATTTCAGGAGTAGATTCCTTAGTGCTCCTTACCCATTTAGCCCATCCCCCCTCCCACAGCCCCTCCAGTAACCCTCTGTTCTCCATATTTATGAGTCTCTTCTGTTTTGTCCCCCTCCCTGTTTTTATATTATTTTTGCTTCCCTTCGGTTCATCTGTTTTGTCTCTTAAAGGCCTCATATGAGTGAAATCCTTGATATTTGTCTTTCTCTGACTAATTTCACTTAGCCTAATACCCTCCAATTCCATCCATGTAGTTGCAAATGGCAACATTTCATTCTTTTTGATTGCCGAGTAATACTCCATCATAAATATATACCCCATCTTCTTTATCCATTCATCCATCGATGGACATTTGGGCTCTTTCCATACTTTGGTTGTTGATAGTGCTGCCATAAACATGGGGGTGCATGTGTCCCCTCGAAACAGCACACCTGTATCCCATGGATAAATGCCTCGTAGTGCCATTGCTGGGTCATAGGGTTGTTCTGTGTTTAGTGTTTTGTGGAACCTCCATACTGTTTTCCAGAGTGGCTGCACCAGCTTGCATTCCCATGAACTGTATTTGCACTTAAAACTAAAGGCAGGGGCACCTGGCTGGCACAGGGGGTAGAATGTGTGAGTCTTGATCTCGGGATGTGAGTTTGAGCCTAACGTTGGGTGCAGAGTTTACATTTAAAAAAAAAACAAAAACTAAAGGTGGGGTGCCCAGGTGGCTCATTCGGTTAAGCATCGAACTTCAGCTCAGCTCATGATCTCATGGTTCATGAGTTCAAAGCCCCACATTGGGCTCTGTGCCAGCAGCTCAGAGCCTGGAGCCTGTTTCAGATTCTATGTCTCCCTCTGTCTCTGAACCTCCCCAGTTTACACTCTGTCTCTGTCTCTGTCTCTGTCTCTTTCTCTTTCTCTCTCTCTCAAAAATAAATACATACAAAAAAACGCAAAAACTAAAGGCAAATATTCCTCAGAAGATTAAACTGAGCCACTAACAATTCTACTCCTAGGAATATGGCCAAGAAAAAATGAAAATATATGGCCACACACAAACCTGTATACAAACGTCCATAGTATTTGTTCATATGCATAGCACAAATGTTCACATTCACTCGAGCCAAAAAAGTGGGAACAACCCACCAACAAATAAATACACCGTGGCTTATCCATACAGTAGAGTATTAGTCAGCCATAAAAAGGAATGTAGTGTTGGGGTACCCGGGTGGCACAGTTGGTTAAGTGTCCAACTCTTGATTTTGGCTCAGGTCACGATATCACAGTTCGTGGGTTTGAGGCCCACTGTCAGTACAGAGCCTGCTTGGGATTCTCTGTCTCCCTCTCCCTCTGCCCTTCTGCTGCTCACACGCGCATGCATGCACACACACACACACACACACACACACACACACACACACTCTCTCTCTCTCTCTCTCTCTCTCTCTCTCAAAATGCATGAATAAATTTAAAAAAGGAATGATATGCTGACACAGGCTACACCGTGGATGAACCCTGAGAACATCATGCGTAAGTGAAAGAAGCCAGACAATAAGACCACACATATTGTATGATTCCATTTGTATGAAATGTTCAGAACAGGCTGGTCAGTAGAGATGGGAAGATCAGTGGTTGCCTAGGGCTGGGGGAGTGCAGGGAAAACGGCGGGGGGTGATGGCTAATGGGTGCAGATTTTCTTTTTGGGGTGATGAAAATGTTCTAAGATTGACTGTCATGATGCTTGTTGCATAACGTAGCGAACGTACTAAAGCCACTGAATTGTGCCTTTAAATGGATGAATGTGGATTATATCTTAAAGCAGTTACCAAAACAAACAAACAAACAACCAGGGAGAGACTCTACCCAAAGCAACTCAGGAAGAATCAGACACATCATAAGACACACCTCTGTGGAGAGTGATGTTATCCGTGTTATTTGCTCTCAAATCCTCATGGGGCGCATCTGAGACCAGAAGCCCACTGTCCCAGGAAGCGTCAGGAGCTGTCACTTGTGGCCTTGCAGCCTAACTGCTGATCTCACCTTTTCCCAGGAGTGTTTGCTTTCTGCTGACACCTGCCTTTCTCACAGATGCACACACGAGGCTGCTTGTACATCACCTACTGCCCCCTCCTGCAGCCCCTGAGCCTCACACCTGTTCTCACACCTGTACTGCAAAGCCAGCAGCACTTTATTTTTAGTCCAGATTATACCCTAACTGGGTCAGCCACAGCGCATAGCTTCAGTGGTCCTTCTGCTGGCCCTTGCCTCCAGATGGACACCTGTCGGCTTTCAACTGGACTGTCCTCCCACCCCCCCCCCCCCCCAGCCCGCCGCGGCTTCCCACGTTTTACAGAATCAGCCCAAAGGTGGGGAAAGTGGGAGCTCCTCCATCCTCTCTACAACCACTGCCATCTGCTGGCCAAATGGTGGTGCCGGGGACATGGTGTCTCCTCTGCTTGCCTTTCCTTCCTGGACTTGGAGCCTGCGTTACAGAGTCCTGGAGGTAATGTTCATCCCTCATAGTTCTCTTAGACCAGAGTTTAAGCCAGACCTCATTCTCACATCGAGACCCAGAAAAGTGCCCGTGTCTTACGTGTTGAGGCTGATGCGTTTTCGTGAACCTCACTCTTAGTGCAACAGACACCAGGTGAAGACACAGAGAGTGACCATCCCCAGCAAGCTCCTCTGTGCCCCCTCCCACCACTCGCTGTCTGCCCACAAGGAAGTCACCAGCCCGACTCCTAAGAGTAGATTCGTTTGCATGCATTTGTATCTTCATTGCAAGTTGGAGCCGGTTGGAGCATGCAGTGTGCAGTTTTCGTCATGCAGCAAACACTCCAGGCGACCAAGGGCATTTTCAGTGCAGTTCTCTCCAATGGAGCAAAACCCAGGCATCACCAAGGGTGCCTCCCTGCCCTCCTGCCACAACCCTCTGCCTCCTCCTTCACCCTCTCTCCCATCATTGGCTCAAAAGCCTCAAACAAAATCATGTGATCGTTTTGGGAGACTCAACCAACAATCACTGAGCACTGAGTACTTGGCGCCAAGTACTGTGCTAAGCACTCTGCACGCACACCTCTCTTGACCCCACAAAGAGCCTGCACACACTTACCTAAACCTAAGTAGAGAGTTGCAACGCCGGTGGCTGGCAGACGTGACTCTAGACCGGTGGTCTCCTCACCACCCAAGCTGCTCTCCAGAGACAGCATGAGCCAGGAAACTGTCACATTTGTAAAAACCTGCCTTTATACCCAGCACAGGATGGGAAGGGAGCCTGCTACCCCCGTGGAACCCACCTTGTGAGGTCAGTGATTTGTCTGAATGGTGGCGGCTTCTCAGACCTTTGATACAGAAAAGCGCTCTCATCGCAAGTGCACGGCACGGTGCATTTTCAGAAACGGAACACGTCGGCGTGCGTGTTTCCCAGCAGCCCGCCTCACCCTCCCTGGGTGTGAGGTCACCCCAGGGTCACCACGCTGCTGACTTCTAACAGAAAAGACCGTTCCACCACGCTCCCTTTTTGTGCTTTTTATAGAAAAGGATTCATACAGTATGAGCACCTTTCTATAAGGCTTCTTGTGCTCAATTTTCTATCAGTGAGTCATCCCTGCCGGTGCACAAGGCTGCCAGTGTTCATTGTCATTGCCATATGATGGTCCATTGTGTGAATATAGCATGGTTCATCTGTTGTGCTGTTCCTGGGTATCTGGGTAATTCCTGGATGGGAATTCTTAGGGATTGTGAGATTGCTGTCACAGACATTGTAGTGCATGCTATGAGTCTCTTACTTTTGGCTGCCCACTGTGGGGTAGAATGGCTGGGTCATAGGGTCTACCCGTGTCCAGCCCTGCATACCCTGTCACAGACTTTCCCAAAGTCCTTCTCCCAATCTACACTCCACCAGAGGGTGGGAGTTCTGCTCATCATAGGCTCACCAACACCTGGCATTTCCAGACCCTCCACCCAACCCTCCAACGTAAATGCTAAATGATTCTAAATTTTTTTTTAACGTTTATTTTTGAGAGAAAGAAAGAGAGACAGAGCATGAGCAGGGGAAGGGCAGAGAAAGAGGGAGACAGAGTCCACAGTGGGTTCCAGGTTCTGAGATGTCAGCACAAAGCCCAATGCGGGGCTCGAACCCACGAACTGCAAGATCATGACCTGAGCCGAAGTCGGACGTCTGATCGACTGAGCCACCTAGGCGCCCCTAAATGCTAAATGATTCTAAATGGAAGCATGAATGATTTCAGTGTTAGCTTCTGTTTTGTAATATTTCTGTCGTTGACACAGCCTGTGAGAGTGGACCGCTCCTTTGGAGCTGTCATCCACTTAGCAAACATTTACTGAGCCCCTCCTGGGTGCGGGGCTCTGTGTTCTGGTGCTAGAGAGACAGACAAAAGGAAGAAAGGTCTCTGTCCTGAAGGAACGCCAGGGACATCCTGTCTTCAGCTCAGATGTCCCTCCCGAGGCCTCCCTGAGCACCTGCCCGCGTCACCTCATGGCCCGTTTGTTGACATGTTTGCTGCTCTTGTGAGGGCAAGAATCTTGTCTGCTGGGGGTTCTCTGTCCTGGAGGGTAGCTTCTGGCCCGTAGTCAACATTCAGTAAATATTTGTTGGGTGAATGAATGATTGAATACCTAAGTGATAAGTGGAGTGAGACCTGAGATCTTAGATTCAGATCCTGGCTCTGCCCCTCATTAGCTGTGTGAGGGTGTCAGTAAATTATTTAAGTTTCTGATCCTCATTCCTCATCTATAAAACAAGGGTGGTTGAACTGGCAAAAGAAAGAACAAATGAGCTTGAAGCTAAATTGGTAGAAATTATATAATCTGAAAAACAGAGAAAATAGAATAAGGAAACATGAACAGAGCCTCAGAGAAATGTGGGACACCATGAAGTGCACCAACACGTGTGTAATGGGAGTACCAAAGGAAAGAAGAGAGAGAGAAAGGAGCAGAAAAAATAGTAAAAAAAAAAAAGGTTAAACATTTATTCATTTTTGAGAGACAGAGTGCAAGTAGGAGAGGGGCAGAGAGAGAGGGAGACACAGAATCCGAAGCGGGCTCCAGGCTCCAGGCTGTCAGCACAGAGCCCGACACCGGGCTCAAACCCACGCATCATGCGATCATGACCTAGCCAAAGTCGGACTCTTAACCGACTGAGCCACCCAGGTGCCCCAGCAGAAGAAATATTTAAAGAAATAATGCCTGAAAACTCCACAATGTAATAGAAGAAAACAAAAAGAAGAAAGAACGAACCCACATTAATCTACACATCCAAGCATCTCAGCAAACTCCCAAGTAGGAGCACTGTAAAGAGAGCCATGCCCGGATACATCATAGTTAAAAGACGAGACAAGGGAAACAAATTTTGAAAAGAGCAAGAGAAAAATGACTCATCGCCTACGAGGGAACCCAAATAAGATCAGTAGCTAACTTATCCTCGGAAACAACAGAGGCTGCAAGGCAGAGGGATGATATATCCAAAGTGCTAATAATAATAATAATAATAATAATAATAATAATAATAATAATAAAAACAAGGGTGATCCTTGTCTTGTAGTATTATTGTTTCAGGTAAAGGAACTGAAAATTCAGTGTCTGATCACAGCGGTTCCCTGAACACATTATTAACGATCATACAATGTCGTTTCTGATTGCCTCTTTTGTGTTATTTAATCCACCCTGTGTGAGCAACAGGAGGAGTTCCCTGTGGTTGCGGCGGAAGGTAGAAATCAGCGCTTCTATACCCATCTGGAGGTTCAGCCAAAGGAAGCAAATGCCTCCTTTGTGGTCCTTCCTCAGAAAAAGGCTTTCTGCAAATGACTCTGTTTTATTCATTCAGTCAGCAAGTATTTATGAAGTATCAACTGTGTACTTGCTAGAAGCCATCTCCCGTTAGAACTCACATCTGCCTCCAGGAGCTCAGAGTGGTGAGGGAGAATGACACTAACCAGATAGCCACACAAATGACCATGGCCAACATGTGAAAGACATGGGAAGTACTAAGATCCCAGAGTATGGAACGTTTATTCCAATCAAGGAGGTAGGGAAGGCTTCCCTTGGAAAGTAATGGCTGAGCTGAAGTCTGAATGATGAGTAGGACTTTCGTTTCTTTCATAAATAGGGGCAAGAAAAATGTTTCAGCCACATGCCAAGGACAGGGGAGGGGCTAAGGAGCCTCCAGGTGTTCCGGTCCTTTTCATGGGTCAATTGGAGGTCACATCTTTTTGATCACGTTCCTCAACAAGGACTAAAAGAAAGTTAATTGGAAAATTGTATGTCTGATAAGGGGTTAATATCTAGAATATATAAAGAACTCCTACAACTCAACAACAAAATTTTAAATGGGCAAAGGACTGGAATAAACATTTCTCCCGAGATATACGAATGGCCAGTTAGCACGTGAAACGATGCTCAGCATCACCAGTGACCAGGAAAACACAAATGAAAACCACGAGTTCTCGCCTCACACCCACTGGGGCAGCTGTTATCAGAAGATAGCAAGTTCTGGTGAGCACGTGGAGAAACTGGAGCCTGGTAGGAATGGTGCAGCCACCACAGAAACCAGCGTGTCAGGTCCCCAGACACGCTGAATTCTACATACGGTAGAATTGCTGTATGACTCAGCAATTCCACCTGTGGGTTCGAGAACTTACAGCAGGGACTGGAACAGGCGTTTAGACCGTCATGTTCACCGGCAGCATTATTCACAGGAGCCAAAATATGAACACAACCCAAATGTCCATCGCCCATCAGCGGATGAAGGGATAAGCAAAATGTGTATATACGTGCAATGGAATGTTATTCAGCCTCAAAAAGGAGGGAAACTGACACAGGCTACACCATGGATGAACCTTGAGGACACTATGTTAAGTGCGATAAGCCAGGCACAGAAGGACAAATAGTGCACGATTCCACTTATATGAGGTCCCAAGAGTAGTCAAAAACCATAGAGATGGAAAGCAGAGCAGTGGTTGCCTGGGGGTGGGGGGGAAGGAGGTAGGGGGGGTTAGAGTAGAAGGAGCTGCTGGAATTAAGGCCAAAGAGGGGAGAGGTGGGTCCGGCCATGCAGCCTACAGACCACGCCATGTGGTTTGGTCTTTGTCCTAGGCAAGGGATTTCAGGGCTGCTGGTGGACAAGGAAGGGTGAGTGACATTGGTCATTATTTAGGAAGAAAACAGGGCTCAGTGAAGGATGTGATGTGAGTGACTGGGAGAGGAAGACCCCCCACCCCCACCCCGAGATCCTTGGTCATTTCCCAAGAGGTTCTGGAAACCTCTGGTCTGAGGCCTCATTAAGGAGCAATGCTCTGTCCAGGTCCCTGTGCAAATGTAAACCTACATTTTATGCCCCGCCCCCAAGAAGAAATGTGGGCACCCACAGCCTGCACTCCCACCTGGACACACCCTCCTGGCTGGGTGGGCATCGTTCAGGCTCGGATTGGCTGTGTCCTCCCTAGACGCACGTCCCCCTGACCTTCACTGAGTTCCATTTGTGGTTTCTCACCATTTGCCAGCCTCACAAGTGAGCGCTTTGGATCAGTCGGGGCAACAGAACCTGAGTCTGGTTTCCTGAACAGAAAAGGGCTCAAATGGAAGGTCTGACTGCTCACAGAATTATGTTCCTGGCTGGGGAACAGAGCTCACGTGGGAACCAGGAAGCTGGGGCTGGTCATGAAGCCAACCCAGGACAGCCTGCCTGGGATCACAGAGTGCACCCAGCCACTGGCCCCTCAACCCCACTGGGGCCGTCCTGAAAGCTCCCTTCCCTTTCCATCTGCTCTTTACCCTAGTGAGATTAGAGCCATTAACTTTAGACACAAGAAAGCTGAGGCCCAGGGAGGTAAGAGGCCTTCGTTAGATCAGGTGTCTTGCCTAATGTGGCAAGTGGCTGAGTCCCCCGACCCCACACGCCACCCCCACGACCCCCCAGCTTCCAGCAGACCAGTCCACAGGTGATTTGCACTTGAAAATATTGGTCCTGAATTTCAGAACCAGGAGCAGCAGTTGCTTTGTTGATTTTTCACACCTAACCACAAATGAGACAGAGGCGAGTGGGGTGGCAGAGATCTGACTGGACAGACAGTCTCTGAGCAGGGGGCAGGTTGCCTGCACCTGTCATGAGATCCCCCCCCAACCCCTAACCCTCACCCCAAGTTAGGAGAATGTCCAGATACCAGGCAGCCAGAAATGGCACGCGTTGACTAACCACAAACTCCGAGCCTTCACCAGCAGTACTCGCCCTGGCGTCCAGTTCTTCCTGGAGCTTGGGAGGAAAAGGCACCTGGTTATCCTTCTTAGCCATCTATGCAGCATGAAAAATGGCTGGTCTGGGAAAAATGTATCAACGGCATTTTACAAAACAGATTTAATCATTGATGTCAACTTATTTGGGAGGGAAAAAACGCTAATGGTCATTTCCAACCATGTTAATTGGTTTCTGGCTCCGACCAGCCGCTCAGAGAATGTCCAGTGACAAGTTTGTCCTGCAATTGTCTGAGCGACGGTTCTGCCGTCAGAACTCAGCGTTGCCAAATGACTGGTGATGACTGGTGACCCAAGGGCAGGGTCGCTTCCTGGGGACAGCAAATCCTCCAGGAAGCAGGGAACACCCTGTGGAGCAGCATTGTGACCTCTTCCATTCAGGCAGTCTGGTCTTTAGGTCTTTTGATTTTGTAACAAGTGTTCTGTTTCCAGACCTAAAATGACATGATTTTTAAAGTTTTTGGATCTTCTCTAACACATTGGCGTTTTTCTTTTCCTGCATTTGATCACAACTGTTTTGATTCAGTGGCATCAAATCACCTGCAACATACATAGCTTTCTCAAATCTTGCCATTCTGTGATGTGAAGTGAGTGGATGCATGTGTGTCCATAGATGCAGACTGGGAGTAAACATTCATACGTTGCATCCAGGATACACTGGGGCAGATATACAGGGTTGTTGCTGCAGTGTGGGCGGGGCCACAGAAGGGGGTCTTTGCCAGGGGAGATCTTGAGGGGGGGGCCGTCTTAGAGGCTGGCTACCCCACCAGCCCGCTTAAATTAGTGCCCCTCCCACACTCTCATTTTGTCCCGTCTTATTATGTTTCTAACTCCTATCCCTCCCTGACCTTAGTCTATTTCTTTCCTGTAAAATAAATGTCTCCCCCGCTAGCCAGCAAGCTCTGTGAGATCAGAGACCGCCCCCCAGACCTG
Source organism: Panthera pardus (assembly GCF_024362965.1). Taxonomy (NCBI): domain Eukaryota; kingdom Metazoa; phylum Chordata; class Mammalia; order Carnivora; family Felidae; genus Panthera; species Panthera pardus. Next base: position 20,414,098 of record NW_026526969.1, read on the forward strand.
CTCACTGTGGTCTCCTCCATAATTAAGCGCAGCATTTGGTGGGGCGCCCAATAAATACTGGTTGAAGAAAAGAATGAAGAGTCATTGCCAGGCCCAGTGCTTGGTGCTGGGAAATACATCCGTGTCTCTGCAGTCGGCTTGCAGCCTTATCCTGAAGGCCTGAGACCAGACTGGGTTCTTTGAGATGAGTTTCCACCTCTCTGAACTGTTGCAACCCGGGCTCATTTACTAGCCTCACGTTCTTAGACCCCAGAGGAACATACCCCTCAGGCCCCAGAGCTGCCAAAGCCAAGCACGGGGTCATGCCCTCGCTTCAAAGCGAGCCAGGGAACCTGTGAGCCGTGGTCGCCTCCAACCAGGATTCCTAAAGTGGAGGCTTCACCAGCCAGTACGCGGGTGGTTCCGGATGCCGGGCATCCCCTGCAAATGACAAAGCACCCTCACACCCACTTGCCCACCCTGGCCCCCCAGTGACCGAGAATTGCTTCCAATTCTGTCACTCACATTTCTTTGTAAGGCCCATGGGGAACCCCTGGTCTGGCCCCGTGCTGACCTGTCCCGTCTTGTTTCTGTGCTAACCTGCCTGTTTCCTCTTATTTTCCCTTGCCTGTTGAGGAAAGCCTTGCCCGTGGTTCTGTAATAATACAGCTCCTCAGCCCCTTGCCTGCGGTTCCCAAAGCCACGAAACTCTGCCCCCTGAAAGGTTTTCCGTTAAGTTAGCAGAATGAGCCCCTCCAGCCAAGAAGCCACTGTGTTGAGCAAAGTTGGTCTTGTTGACTTGTTGCCACAAGAGAGAACCCACACAGTCCGTGCCCTGATTACCTCCCATTCACCCCTTTGGTGGGGCAGGGGGAGACATGTGCCCTCAATAGTACAACCCCCAGGGCTGGCCAGAACAGCAGTTATCAGCCACATACGCTCACTGGTGGGGGAAAAAGAACACCGCCCGCCACATGGGGCCACTCGGGGTTGCAGTCAGGAACACAGTGAACCAGCATGGAGCTCTGGGCTGCTCTTTCTAATGAGGGGGTGGGGTGCCTGCAGGAGGATGTGATTGGCTTGCAGGCTGGCAGGGAACTGAAGCCCTGCATGCTGAGAACAGGGAGGAGCGTGGCCGGTGTGGCCACTGGGGGACTGGCTGGGGGGAGCCTTGCCCGACAATGGGGGCGCACATCTGAACGAGGGAGGGGGGCTGTGTGTCTGGAAGGCTTCAGGGCGGCGCTTGAATTTTTGGGTCTTGTAGCACAAGGGGGAACCCACAGGACTCTCTGGGAGGGTTAAGTTGAAGGGTTTACAGGACTTGGGTCCATGTTAGGTGATGGGGGAATGTCTTGAATCGGGTGCTGCAGTGCAGAGCCCCCACGTGGGGCTCCATTTCGTGAGCAGCGAGATCACGACCTGAGCCAAAATCAAGAGTTAGACTCTCAACCGACTGGGCCTCACAGGCGCCCCAGGGACCATGGCGCCAGGCCAGGTCCCGATGTCAGGGGCCGCTTTTCTCTTCCTCCATCTCTACCCCCATGTAGCCAAAAGCACACACAGTCAGTCCTCAGAAACCTGGCCCACAGAGTCCCGAGCTTCGCTGTCCCAAGTGTTGCTGGTCAGGAGGTTGTTCAGAGAAAGCCATCGCAGCTGGGCTGTGGTTACCACCCTCCCGCTGTCCTGCACAGTGAATCGTCCTGTCCCCTCATAGGACAGCCGCTGCACCAAATACGTCACCGGTGCCCAGAATACGTCAGCCACCCGTCACACAGTTCATTATCAGAAGCAAACCTGTGTCCTGGTTTGCTCTGGTACCAGGTCCTGAACTGGAGCCTTGATTGCCAACCCCAGGCTGTGAATACGTGCCCCAGACTCCAGCTGGTCTTTCCCTAGAGAGCCAGGGGGCTTTTTTTTCTTTTTCTTTTTCTTTTTTTAGAGAGGGAGAGAGAGAGAGAGGATGAGAGCAGGGGTTGGGGGGAGGAGAGCTACAGAAGGAGAAAGAGAGTCAAGCAGGCTCCGCACTGGGTGTGGAGGTTTGATCTCATGGCCCCAAGACCATGACCTGAGCCGAAATCAAGAGTCAGACGCTTAACCAACTGAGCCACTCAGGCATCCCAGTGGCTTTTTCTTTTCTTTTTCTTTTTTTAAGAGAGAGAGGGAGGGGCAGAGAGAGAGGAAGACAGAGGATCTGAAGCAGGGTTGGTGCTGACAGCAGAGAACCGACACGGGGCTCGAACTCATGAATTGTGATCATGACCTGAGTGGAAGTTGGATGCTCACCTGACTGAGCCATGATCATTGACTGGCAAGAGTGAAATATCAGGTCAGTTCTGAGGGAGAGGAATTCTTTTGAGTCATAGTGGCTGGCACTTCACGTGTGTTATTGCTGCACGTGTGCGCACACACACACACACACTGCCCCTCCCCTCGGCAACCTCACATGGAAGGTTTTGTTTCCAATTAGGCGGCGGGAAGCGGAGACTCAGAGAGGTTAAGTCATTTGCACAAGGTCCCACAGCTGTTGAGAAAGAGACATGCACACATCTCCATGAACCCAGAGTGGACAGGTGCTCCACCCTTTGTGGGGAAGCTGGGGGAGACCGCCCCTCAGCCAACTATACCCCTGAGCAGGGCTCATGCCGTGCACTGTGCAGAAGCAGCGTGTGTTGTGTGCCAGGGACGTGCCAGGAGTGGGGCTCCTGGGGTTAAGCCAAGGACCTTCCCTGCAGACTTCCCCAGGAGACCAGGATGAGCATTCTTGTCCAAGAATTGACACAAGCAGAGCCTGACCACATAGGAGCCCAAGTGGCAGCTGGCTCACAGCCGTGTCCTCGGGGCATGGGGGCTTCTGGAGCCCGGCTCTAGCGGGGAGCAGAGCAAGGTTTGGCAAGGGTGTCCTCACCCTGGTGGGGATGTCCTCACCGGGGTGGGCAGGGCCATGCGGAGTTCAGACCTGTGGAAAGCCAGCTGCCTCTTGCCCTTCCCACCCCCATCCCCACCAGAAGCCTGAACATCTGTGGGGCCTTTGGCTCATGTCTGGAGACCAGCTTAGCTCTTCAGACTCCTTTCTACGTCCTCTTTTCTCCTAACTCCAAGAACTGTTTTCCTGTCCTAATTCTAAAGGCTTCCGAAGAGCAAGCTTCCTCCCCATCACCTTCACTGCATGCTTCTTAGAAGGGGTCATGGGTCTTACATAACTGAAGGGCTTGACATGAAAGGCTGACCGTCCTTCTGTTCACTCATCAACTTTTCATTGAACGCCCACCGTGCCCCGCTCCAGGCCCCCAGAAGCACGCCGACCTGCCCACGTTCTTTGGTGTCCTAGCAACCAGAAGCTCTCACCTGAGCTCCGGCCAGCACAGAGGCCATTTTCTCTCTGACCGCCATGACCTGCAGCCTCCCTGGGCCTCTGAGGACCTGTCTGCACAGCTCGTGTGTCCCCTGAAAGCCACCACTTGTCCCCATGGACACCCAGAAGCCCAGCCCAGCCTCCCCTCCTTGCAGAATGAGCTTCTCGCTCACATTCTCTGAGCTGGTCAACATCGCCATCCCGCAGTGCGGGGTGGTGAACTTCAAGGCCCTGCACCTCCTGCTCCAGGGCATCCTGGAGCACATCCACCTGGCTGAGCTCAAGAAGGTCCTCTCGGGAGACGAGGACTTTCTCCAAACCCCGCTGGCCGCGTTCATGCCCCGGGAAGCAGACGCCCAGCCCATCCTGCACCCCATGAAGAGGCTCAGCAATGTCTTTGACCACGTGGTGAGCCGCATCGACAAGATGGAGAGCCAGCTGGCCATGCTGCAGGACCTGCCATCCACTTCCCAGCTGCTGGAGGGCAGCCGGGGCAAGGGCAAGCCCGCCCAGGATCTGTGGCACCTGATAAAGCTCCGGAAGATGGTGGAAAGCAATGAAGAAGCCATCGCAAAGGTAAACCACCTGGCCTCCGGAAGCTTCCTGCCCTTCCTGCTCTCCACCCAGGCGCCTTCTCCCTCTCCCTTTGTGCCCCTTGTGATGGGCTCTCCCCCACCAAACAGGGGGGGATGGGGCTTTGGAGTCAGGCAGAACCAAAGCTCCAAGCTTGCACCCTTTGTCAAGCGTTGAGGAGAGAAGCCAGACACAGAAGGCCACCTGTGGTCTGAAACAGGCAGATCCATAGAGAAAGGAAACCAACAGGTGGTTGGCAGGGGCTGGGGGAAGGGGGAAAGGGGAAAGATAGCCCAGTGGCTATGGGGTCTCCTTTTCGGGTGATGAAGAGAGTTCAGAAACACAGACCAGATTCTGCCATTCCCTCATCTCCTCACTGTCCCCTTTGCCCTTGAGGCTCTGTTTGGCTCCCTGCCCAGGGAGATGACCAGTAGAAGGAGCACTCCCCTGCTCCGGGTGAGCTAGAGGCTTACGTCTGTTAACCCCTTTCATTTTCATAGCACCCACAGGAGACAGGCGCGATGATCACCCCCAGCTTAGGTGAGGCATTGAGGCACTGAGAAGTTTAACCCACTTGGGGCCACACAGTGTTAGCAAATGTCCTCATTTGCCGGCGCAAACCAGAGCTGGGAGGGGTAGGTGAGGGGCATAAGAATGTGGGGGTGCTCAGCATGGTGCTGCTTACCCACTGGACCAGGGGGTGGGGGATGATCATGGTTTCCTCCTCCCAGGATTGCCTCAAGATTGGTACGAGACAAGGTAATGCGTCGGAAGTGCTTAGACAGAACTCGAGGTATTCTGGGCGCCCAGGCAGCAGTCACTAGGAGCGTTATCCAGAGACTTGAACTGAGCAGGGAAACTGGGGTCACCGTGACCTCAGCGAAGTCAGGCACCGGGAGACCTGAGGGCCAGGGAGAGGGTGAAGTCTGGCCAAGGTGGGCTGAGAGGCAAGGCAATGCGGACCAATGTTAAATCTCATGCTAAGTAAAGCAGCCAGATGCAAAGACCACATAGTGCATGATTCTGTGTCTCTTTTCTTTCATCTTTTCTTTTCTTCTCTTTTCTTTTCTTTCCTTTTCTTTTCTCTTTTTTCTTTCTTTCTTTCTTCCTTTCCTTTCCTTTCCTTTCCTTTCCTTTCCTTTCCTTTCCTTTCCTTTCCTTTCCTTTCCTTTCCTTTCTTATCCAGGTTAGTTAACATATAGTGTAGTGTTGGTTTCAGGAGTAGAATTTAGTGATTCATCACTTACATATGACACCCAGTGCTCATTCCAACAAGTGGCCTCCTTAATGCCCATCACCCATTTAGCCCCTGCCCCTCCCCACCTCCCCTCCAGCAACCCTCAGTTTGTTCTCTGTATTTAAGAGTCTCTTACGGTTTGCCTCCCTGTTACTTTTCCCTTCTCTTCTCCTACGTTCATCTGTTTTGTTTCTCTAAAAAAAAATTTTTTAATGTTTGTTTATTTTTGAGAGAGAGAGAGAGACAGACAGACAGACAGAATGTGAGGGGGCGGGGCAGAGAGAGAGGTAGACACAGAATCTGAAGCAGGCTCCAGGCTCTGATCTCTCAGCACAGAGCCTGCTGGTGCAGGGCTCAAACTTGGGAATGGCGAGATCATGACCTGAGCTGAAGTTAGATACTTAACCGACTGAGCCACCCAGGTGCCCCCATCTGTTTTGTTTCTTAAATTCCACCTATGAGTGAAACCATGAAACATCCAGAAAAGGCAAGTCCGTTGAGACAGAAAGTAGATTAGTGGTTGCCAGGGGCTGGGAGGTGGTGACTATGGGAAGTGACTGCTGATGGGTATTGGGTTTCTCTTCGGGGTGATGAAAATGTTCTAGAAGTAGGTCATGGAGACAGTTGCCAACCTTGTGAATGTACCAAATGCCCCACTGAATTAATTTTGTTTCGGTATCCTGTGCATTTTACCACACACACACACACACACACACACACACACACAACACACACACACACACACACACACACACACACACACACAGCAGAGGTTGGCAGAATCACTTAAAAGAAAAAAGGCGTGATCTAACTATTCCCTGTCTACAGGAGACACATTTTAGATTCCAAGACAAATAGGTTGAAAATAAAAGTTTGGAAAAAGGTACTCCATGCAAGCAGTTATCAGAAGAGCTAGAGTGGTCACACTGCTCCTATCAGACAAGACAGACTTTAAGACGAGAATTGTTGCCAGAGACAAAGAAGGCTGAATGGGTGCCCCAGTGTAGATAACAGAGGCCTCGGAGGCTGGAGAGGTGGACACAGTGTCCAAGCAGCCTGTCCCTGGCTTGCCCTAGTGGGTGGAGGTTTCTAGAATGCACAGTACCCAGAGTGACCCAGCCAGCACATGAAGGGCTCTGCTGGACGGGCTCCAACATGGCTTCAGAGGACTATTTGTGCATCTAGGATTAGAGAACGTCCCCCTGGCCTGGCCTTGGCTGAGGTTGCTTGGGGTTACCGCAGCGACGGTCCCCACCCTACTCCCTCAAGGGGGTTGCTATGGTAACTGGTTCTGGGATGGTGCAAGCTGCTTACCTAAGTATCTGCACCACCAACCAGTCAGGCCCGCAGACCAAACACCATGTGGATGTCCAGGTCACGTCCCCTGCCCCTGCCTCCCCCCCCCCCCCCCCTTTCTCTGGGGCTGGCCGGATTGGTGTCCTCTGCTGTCCTCTACGAGCGCCTATCAAGGTGCAAAGGCCCAAAGTGCGGAAAGAGAAGCCTGCTGGACCTGGCACCCACCCCGGACAGAGTGAATGGTGCCCAGAAAACTAGGGTCGGCACCAAGGAGGCTTCTTGAGAGAAGGTTTGAGGGGCTCTGCAGGCATGGTTAGCGCACGCCAGATTTGGGGCTCGGGCACTGCAGGCTGAGATTGCAGCGGCCGTCACCCTCACAGATAATTCTTCCTCACGAGGGTCAGCCTGTGCGCTGTGGGATGTTAAGCAGCGTCCTCGGCTTCCACCCTCCAGGTGCCAGAGGTGCCCCCTCGTGGTGACAACCAAAACTGCCTGCAGACTCTGCCAAATGCCCGCTGGCAGCCAACTCGCTCCCCGCCCCGCTCCTCCCGCCCCGCACCTTGAGGACTGCCGAGTTAGGAAAACTGTGCTCCCCTTGCTCGCCCTGCGTATTGTCCCCACAGCCCCCCCCAGGAGGCTCTTACCCGGGGCCTCCTGCGCCTGCTGGAGCGCCAGCCCCACCTGCGGAGCTTTCCCAGAATTGCAGGCTCCAAGGCCCTGCCCGCATCTCCCCGGCCGCCGGCCCTGAACGTGAGTTTTAGAAAGTGAACGCGGGAATGAGCCAATGAGCCCAGCCAGATTCTAAAAAGCTGAGTCTGGAGGTCCTTGACTGTGTCCTTGAGACCTCGGTTATCACAGTTGTGATGATAACCCCTGGCCATTAGCCTCACAGGAGAGAAGGAGAGACCGCATCAGCTGTTTATTTAGACTATTCTGGGGGCGCATGGCTGCCTCCAGTCAGTAAGTAGCGCAGGCCACTCTGGATCTCTTGGGTCATGACTTCAAGCCCCATGTTGCAGGTGGAGCCTACTGAAAAACAACAACAAAACAACAACAACAACAAAATACCGTTCTGGCTGACCCTGTTTCCATAAATAAAGTCGAGGTCCCTGTGGGGATTGCTACAACCTGTTGTTGCTTTTTCTGATTTCAAAACTCCCTTCCCATTTGACTCGCTGAAAAACTCCTGATGCAGATCCCACAAATTGAAATGATTTTAATTTTATTTATTTATTTATTTATTTATTTAAAAAAATTTTTTTTTAACGTTTATTTATTTTTGAGACAGAGAGAGACAGAGCATGAACGGGGGAGGGGTAGAGAGAGAGGGAGACACAGAATTGGAAGCAGGCTCCGGGCTCTGGGCCATCAGCCCAGAGCCCGACGCGGGGCTCGAACTCACGGACCGTGAGATCGTGACCTGAGCTGAAGTCAGACGCTTAACCGACTGAGCCACTCAGGCGCCCCTAAATTTATTTATTTTTAAAAATAAAGTTGATTTATTTATTTTGAGAGAGGCAGAGACAGCGCCAGTGGGGGAGAGGCAGAGAGAGAAAGAATCCCAAGCAGGCTCCGCACAGCCAGCGCAGAGCCTGATGCAGGGCTCAAACTCACAACACTGTGACATCATGATCTGAGCCAAAACCGAGAGTCGGCTGCTTAGCCCATTGAGCCAGCCAGGTGCCCCTAAAATGATTTTAAATTTAAGTTAATGTTTGAAAATTTCATAACAAAGCTGAAAGGTGTGAAAACACTCTGGGGTTTTAGAGAATAGGGTCAAGGTTACTGCAATAACAGTAATGAACTTTCTATGTGGCCAGCACCTCTTCAGGGTGCTGGCAAGTACTTTTGTATTGCTGTTCCCTGGGAAGGAAAGGCAGGGAAGGAAAGGCAGGGAAGGAAAGGCAGGGAAGGCAGGTGTTAGCCTGCCTTCCCATTTCCCCAAGCTCTGGGGTTTGCCACCTTTTCTGGGTTTGCCCTGGACTACGTGTGTGTGTGTGTGTGTGTGTGTGTGTGTGTGTGTGTGTGTGTGTGTGATGGGGGTTGGGGGGGGGGGGATGACTCCTGCTCAGGTAACTTATAACTTAGGCCCCTGGTTGCCTCCAGGGAGATGGGGGAGAGGGAAGCATTCCTGCACTGGTGTAAGATCTAGACTTCAGAGATTTCCCTGAAAAATGTTTTCCATCTACAGCAGATAAAGACTTGTGAAACCCTTCCTATAATACCATTACCACTCCTGACAAAATTAACAACTCCCAAATACCATCCAATAGGCTGTATTGAAATTTCCCCCAGTTTTTTCTAAAAAAAAATGCTATTTTTTGCATTTTTATTGAGATATACATATGTTCATGTGCATACCAAAATATTCATCCATTTAGAGTGTATGGTTCATGGAGTGCCTGGCTGGCTCAGTTGGTAGAGCATGTGACTCTTGATCTCGGGGTTGCAAGTTTGAGCCCCAAGTTGGGATCACTTAAAAATAAAAATCTTTAAAAAGTAAAGTGTACAGGGGCGCCTGGGTGGCTTGGTCGGTTAAGCGTCTGACTTCGGCTCAGGTCATGATCTCACGGTCCGTGAGTTCGAGCCCCGCGTCGGGCTCTGTGCTGACAGCTCAGAGCCTGGAGCCTGTTTCAGATTCTGTGTCTCCCTCTCTCTCTGCCCCTCCCCTGTTCATGCTCTGTCTCTCTCTGTCTCAAAAATAAATAAACGTTAAAAAAAATTAAAAAAAAAAAGTAAAGTGTACAGTTCAGGGATTTTAGTATGCTCAACACTGTGAGTGTTCTGCAACAATTACAATCAATTTTAGGACATTTCCTACAACCTCCCCCCAAAACCCCCTTAACCATTAGCTATCATTCTTCTTCCTGCTCCTTTTTGAGCCCCACTCTTGCACTTACCATGATGTCTTCAAGGTTGATCCATGCTGTCAAATGTATCAGTATTTTTTTTTATTGCTGAATGATATTCCACTGAGTGGATAGACCACACTTTTTTCTCAATTGGTGGACATTTGGTTTTTTCCACCTGTAGGTTGTTAGGAGTAGTGGTCACTATGAACAATGGTGTATACATTGTCCTGTGAATATGTTTTCATTTGGGCATATACCTTGTGGTTTTGATTTGCATTTTTCTGGTGACTGTGCTGAGCATCTTTTTCAGGTGTCTAGCGGCCATTTATAACTCCTCCTGGGAGAAATGTCTATTCAGATTACTTGACCAATTTTAATTGGATTGTCTTTTTGTTGAGTTGTAAGAGTTCTTTATATATTCTGCATATATGATGCCATGTGTGTGATTTATAAATGTTGTCTATCATTCTGTGAGTTGTCTTCACTTTCTTGACAGTGTCCTTTGCTAGGCAAAGTTTTAAATTTTTCTGGAGTACAATTTATGTATCTCTTTTGTCACGCTTTTTGATGGATTGTCGCTTATGCTTTTGGTGGCATATCTAAGAAACCATGGCCTGGCCAAGGTCTTGAAGATTTACTGCTATGTTTTCTTCTACAACATGGGAGTAAATGGTCTATTGTTTATCTCTTAAATTGAGACATAGGAGCCATTTTCAGTTAATGTTTGTATACAGTGTGAGGTAAGAGTCGTTCATTCTTTTGTATGTGGATATCCATCTGTTCAGTACTGTTTGTTGAAGACAGCTCTTCCCCTATTGATTTGTTTTGGCATTCTTATTGTAAACGTGACTATTTCTGGACTGTCATTTCTCTTCTACTGACCTGTGTATCTTTTCTTATGCCAATACCACACTGTCTTGATTACTATAGCTTTGCAGAAAGTTTTGAAATCAGGAAGTGTGAGTCTTCCAGCTTTGCTTTTTTTTTTTTTTTTTTTTTTTTTTTTGAGATTGTTTGGCTATCCTGAGTCCCTTGCACTAACATAAGAATTTTAGGATCCAGCTGTCAGTTTCTATGAAAGAGAACAAACTGGCATTTTTATAAGGATTAAGCTTAATCTATAGATCAGTTTGGGAATTAAGCCTTCTAATCCAAGAACATGGGGTGCTATTTATTTATCAGTCAGCTTTATTGTGATAAAATTCACATACCAGGGGCCCCTGGGTGGCTCAGTCAGTTAAGCGTCCCACTCTTGGTTTCAGCTCAGGTCATGATCTCATGGTTCATGAGTCGAGCCCTGCATCGGGCTCTGTGCTGCCAGTGCAGAGGCTGCTTGGGACTCTCTCTGTCTCCCTCTCTCTGCCCCTCCCTCCCTCTCTCTCTCTCTCTCTCTCAAAATAAATAAATAAACTTAAAAAAAATCACATACCATACAGTTCACCCCTTTAAGAGTGTATAATTCAGTGGTTCTAGTCTATTCATAGTGGTTCTAGTCTATTCATAGAATTGTACACCCATCACCACAGTCAATTTTAGAATATTTTCATCCCCCTAAAAGAAACCCTGTACCCTTTGTCACCGCTCTATCCCCTCAGGCTCCGCTGCAAACCACCCCCCCAACCCTAAGCAACCACTAATCTGCTCTCTGTCTTGTAAATTTTTCTATTCTATATGCTTCATATAAACGGAATGATGCAACGTGTTGTCTTTTGTGTTTGGATTGTTTTAGTTAGCGTCTTGTTTCTGAGGTTCATTTTCCTTGGAATCAGTACTAGGTTCCTTTTTATGGCTGAATGATATTCCATATTGTGAATATATCATGTTTTTTGTATCTGCCAGTTGATTGACATTGGGATTGTTTCTACTTGGAGCTGTTATGAATAATGCTGCTATAAACACTCATCTACAGGTTTTCATTTCTATTAGATATATACCTAGGAGTAGACCTGCTGGGTCATTTGTAACTCTGTGTTCTATCTTATGAGGAACTGCCACACTGTTTCCTAAAGTGGCTGCACCATATCGCATTCCCACCAACAGTATGTGAAGGTTCCAATTTTTGTACATCTTCACCAACACTTACTATTAGCTGACTTTTGATTGTAACCATCCTAGTGGGTATGAAGTGGTATCTCATTGTGGTTTTGATTTGTTTTTCCCTGATGACTGATGATGTTGAACATCTTTTCTCATGTGCTTAGTGGCCATTTGTATATCATCTTTGGAGAAATGCCTATTGAGATTCTTGAATAATATTGGCCTCATAGAATAAGTCTGGAATTCTTTGATTTTTTTGGAAAAGACTATAAAGAAGTGGTATTAATTCTCCTTTAAATGTTTGATAGAAGTGAGTGGTGAATGGTGAAGCCATCTCAGCCTGGGTCTCTTTTTTTTTAAGTTGTTTTTTTTTTTTTGTTTTTGTTTTTGTTTTTGTTTTTTAGAGAGAGAGAGGGCACAGGAGGGGCAGAGAGAAGGAGAGAGAGAGAAAAAATCTCAAGCAGACTTTGCACTGCCAATGCAGAACCTGATGAGGGGCTCGAACTCATAAACTGTGAGATCATGACCTGAGCTGAAACCAAGAGCCGATGCTTAACTGACTGAGCCACCCAGGTGTCTCTCTCTCTCATTTTTTTAAATCAGTGTTTCAAATCTGTTCCCTTGTCTTAGATCTATTCAAATTTTCTCTTCTTTCTTTCTTTCTTTTTTTTTTTTATTGAGAGAGAGAGGGCTCAACTGAGTAAGGGCAGAAAAGAGAGAGGGAGAATCCCACGAGAGGGATGGAGGGAGGGAGGGAGGGAGGGAGAGAGAGAGAGAGAGAGAGACAGAAATAGGACTCAACTGAAGCAGGGCTCATGTTCCCTTGAAGTAGGGCTTGAGCTCACCTGATGTGGGACTTGAACTCATGAACCATGAGATCACGACCTGAGCCAAAGTCAACTGAGCCACCCAGGTAACTAACTTGTAGGCCTACAGTTGTTCACAGTAGTCCTTCATAATTCTTTTTATTTCTTTTAAGTTTATTTATTTATTTTGAGAGAGAAAGAGAAAGCATGAGCAAAGGAGGGGTAGAGAGAGAGGAATGCGAGAGAATCCCAAGCAGTGGGATTCTGCACTGTCTGTGCGGAGCCTGACACGGGGCTCAAACTCAAGAACCACGAGACCACGACCTGAGCTGAAATCAAGAGTCAGATGCTTAACTGACTGAGCCACGCAGGTGCCTCTCTTTTTATTTCTGTAGGGTAATGTTCCCTCCTGCATTTCTGATTTCTTCTCCTTTTTTCTTGGTCAGTCTCGCTTAAGATCTGCTAACTTTGTTGATGTTTTCAAAGAACCAGTGTTTAGTTTCATTGATTTCCTCTCTTATTTTTCTATTCTCTATCTCATTAGTTCCCACTTTACTCTTTATTGCTTCACTTTTTCTACTTGCTTCCGGTTTTTTTGCGTTGCTTTTTTCCAGTGTCTGAAGGCTGGCTTCAGCTGCATCCCATAAGTTCTAGTGTGTTCTGTGTTTATTTTAATTCATCTCAAACTGGATTTTGATTTCCCTGGTGATCTCTTCTTTGACCCATTGCTTATTCAGAAGAGTGTTGTTTGGTTTCCATTTATTCGCAAATTTCTAATACTTTCTTCTATTATTGATGTATTTGAATCCATTGCAGTCAGAGTACACATTTTGCATGATTTCAGTCCTTTAAAAAATGTGTTGACACTTGTGTTATGGACTAGCATATGGTCTCTCCTATAGAATGTTCTGTGTATGCTTGGGAAGAATGTGTATTCTGCCATTGTTGACTGGAGTGCCCTATAGGTGTCTGTTATGTCTAGTTGGTTTATAGTGTTGTGCAAATCTAATTCCTTGCTGATCCTCTTTAGTTTTATTCATTATTGAAAATGGGGTATTGATGGGGCACCTGGGTGGCTCAGTCGGTTAAGCGTCCGACTTCGGCTCAGGTCACGATCTCGCGGTATGTGAGTTCGAGCCCCACATCGGGCTCTGTGTTGACTGCTCAGAGCCTGGAGCCTGTTTCAGATTCTGTGTCTCCCTCTCTCTCTGACCCTCCCCTGTTCATGCTCTGTCTATCTCTGTCTCAAAAATAAATAAACGTTAAAAAAAATTAAAAAAAAAGAAAAAAGAAAATGGGGTATTGAAAGCTCAACTATTCTTTTTTTATGTTTATTTATTTATTTTTGAGAGAGAGAGAGAGAGAGAGAGAGAGAAAGAGAGAGAGAGAGAGAGAGAGAGAGAGAGGTGGTGAGCAGGGGAGAGGCGGAGAGAGAGAAGGAGAGAGAGAATTCCAAGCAGTCTCCACACTGTCAGCACAGATCCTGATGCAGGCTTGAATTCACAAAGCATGAGATCATGACCTGAGTAGAAATCAAGAGTTGGTACTCAACCAATTGAACTGGCCAAGTGCCCCTATTTTTTTTTTCAAGTTTATTCATTTATTTTGAGAGAGAGAATCCCAAGCAGGCTTCTCTCTGTTAGTGCAGAGCCTAACATGGGGCTCATCCCACTACCATGAGAGGCTGAGCTGATACCAAGAGTCAGCACTTAAGCAACTAAGCCACCCAGATGCCCCTAATGTCTGCCTTTAATTTTTTTAAATGTTTTATTTTGGTTTTTTTGAGAGACAGAGTGCGAACAGGAAAGGGGCAGAGAGAGAGGGAGACACAGAATCCAAAGCAGACTCCAGGCTCTGAGCTGTCAGCACAGAGCCCGATGCAGGGCTTGAACCCACAAACGCAAGATCATGACCTGAACCAAAGTTGAACCCTCAACTGACTGAGCCACCCAGGTGCCCCTAATATCTGCCTTTTAAATGGGAGTTTAATCCATTTACATTTAATGTAATTACTGATAAGAAGGATTTCTGCCATTTTTCTGTTTGTTATTTTTGTTAGCTGAATGCCTAACTATGCACTGGGCCCTTTAAATACATCATCACATTTTTGTTTCATCATCATATTTTTTATATTCATTTTATGATTGAGGATCCTAAAACCTGGAAGGATGCAGTAACAGCCCCACTGAGTGATGGAGCTGAGCTATGATCCCAGCACTCACTGTTCCCATCAGCTCTTGCCTGGAAGTTTCCTCACTGGTCCTCTGGCTTTCTCCCTTACCCTCCGGGAGCCAATCTACACATGCAGCCAGAGGAACCCTTTTAAAATGTAAATCCAATCATAACTCCCTTGCTGATGTCCCACCAAAGGGCATGAGATGCTTCCTAATGAGGGACTCCTGGTTACTGAATACATTGAAATGTAGAGTTGCCTCCTTCCCACCCAGACCACCTGGGAGCTCAGCACTGTTGACTTTGGTGTCATATGCTAGCCTCTGAGTATGTTCCAGCCTGGGCCTTGGTAGAGCCAAGAGGACTTCTTAGACCATGGGCATCACCAAAGAGCTTCTGCACTTTACATACCCAACTTCACATTTTTCCCTCTTCTTCCCCTTCAGTCCGTGAAGATTCTGCAGGATTTGCTCACTGACATTTATGCACTCAAAGTCTCCAATGAAACTCTCAGAAAGGATATGGACAAACTGAAGGACATACTTGAAAAGGTAGACCCTCTCTAGCATCCTCCATGCTGTCTGGCCATGCTGCTTGGACCTCAGATGGTTGGGGGGGACAAGGTAAATCTAGGGAGCCTGTTCTTAATCAAAGAACACAGCCCTGAGAGCAGGAGAAGGGGTTTGACATTGACCAGCCACTTAGCCCATCCCACTAAACTCTTCATGGCTCCCATCTAGCCCGTGCCACTAAACTGTCCGTGGCTCCCACCATGCTCCTCACTCTGCTGTGTTAGGAGACCATTTGTAAGTTACAGAAACCTAGTTCATCCTGGCTTAGGCAAAATAAGAGAATGTAGTGTCTCATTTACTAAAATGTCCAGAGTTGCCTTCAGGTACAACCAGATCTAGGTGCTCATGCCACATCAACATCTGTCACTGATGCTTTCCTCTGGACTGGCTTCAGTCTCAGACAGGTACTCCCTAAATCTTGGTAACTCCAGGCTTATATTCCACCAACTTAGCAGAAAGATTACAGCTTTTCCTATTCTATAAAGCTCTGTCCACGCTGCAAAGTGGAATAAACCTAGCATAGGCATACAGTCTATCTCCCCTTGGAGTCACAAGGACATCAATCCGGGTGCATACTAACTCCTTACCATGATGTGGAAGGACATGGCATCCCTGAAGCATGAGGTCACAGCTGGTGAGTCAGAGCTGGGCTCAGAGGCCAGGTCTCCACTCCTGCAGGCTGGTATTGTGACTGAGGTTTTACAACTTGTCCCCAGACAGCATGGTTTAGTGTATTATTCCCAACTCACAGGTCACTGTACACATTTGATTGTCATGGCACTTGTGAAAACTCAGTCCGAATAGCTCCCATCTGAGAAGAAAGGGCATCACGAAGCACTAAAAAGGTTTCTTTGACAAATCTGTGGAGAAAAATAAATGCCTCCTCAGCCTACCTCTTGGAGATTCTTAATGTACTTTTGCCCATTAAAGGCTCTGAGAAGTTCTGCAGTACAGAAACCCATTGAATCCTTTTAAGCCCAGCATTTTCCAAACTTATTTTCCCAGGGAACCCTCTTCTACCCCTTTCCCACTCCCCGGGAAGCACTTTGCTTTGGGATCTGTTCTTCCTTCTCCAATTCTGTCACCTAGAGCTAAGTCCTTGTCTTTGAGCTGTGGGAGAAGCAGGGCCAGGACCAGAACCTGCAGGCCCACAGACTTGGCTCATTTGACAGATGCACCCAGAAAGAATGGATACTTTCTTGGAGGATCTGAGAGGACAGACCCAGAAGATAAGTGTGCTGCAGAAGAAAGTGGTGAGGGCCTCGGTGCTGTCCTCCCTCCTGAGTCCCCTGACCTCCAGGCCCAGGGGGCTGGGGGGTGGGGGGAGGGGTAAGGAGGAGAACACAATCAGGAAAGGTAAGTATGGACCAAGGAGCCACCTGAGGGCCTCGCCCATCATTCCCAACCCTGTCCCCCAGGTTTCTCTCCAGAGCAAGATCCTCACCATCCCCAAAGCTGAGGACATGGTGCTCTGGAGCAGCCTCCATGAAGCCATGTTCAGCCCCGTGAGTGAAGGGGGAAACGGAGGGGCAGCAGCTGAGGGTGCAGGAGCGGGCAGGGGGACCGCTGAGCTGGCCTGGAGCAGCCCTGGCCAGCCTCACCCCTGTCCACAGGGAACTTTAACACAAGGAACCAGTTCACTACGGTTTGATGATTCGGAGCTGTTGCAGATTGTGGATCAGCCCCCAAAGACAGATCATCCCCAGACCACGGAGTACCCTGAAGCTGTTCGTCGTGTCCCGGTCTCAGGGGTCACCGAACGCCCCAGGTTACCGGAATCTGCCTGGCATTACGAAATCCTGGAGGAGCTACAGGAGGAGGAATCTGCCCAAGCTGTTCTACTCGCCGGGGCCCAGGGGCCGGGGCAGCCTCAAGTGCCCAAGCCTGGGTCTGCGCCCGAGCCTGAGCCTGGGCCCGAGCCTGGGTCTGCGCCTGAGCCTGGGGCCGAGCCTGGGTCTGCGCCCGAGCCTGGGCCTGGGCCCGAGCCTGGGTCTGCGCCCGAGCCTGGGCCTGGGCCCACGCGGAGGCCACAGTCTAAGCCCACTCCTGCACCAGGGCCTGTGCTGGGGCCTAGTCTGACACCTGGATTCCCAGTAGCACCTGGGCCTGCCCTCAGACCTGGGGCCACCCTTGCCCCTGAGGCTGTCTCTGGGCCTGCACCTGCCCCAGGGTTTCAGCCCACACCACCAGCAGGCTGGCGTCTTCCCAGAGGCTGGTCCAGAGCTAGCAGTTGGCCTTCTGGGGTCTCGGGCTCCTTGCAGCTTGGCCCAGACCCATCAGGCCTCCTGCCTGCACAGTCCCAGGCATTCAGGGCCCCCCCACCAGCCATGGAGTTTGGCTCCGCTTGGCCCTGTCCACTGTGGTCACAGTCCAGCCACGCACAGGTACATCTGCTGCCGGCTGTCTCAGAAAATCAAGAAGAATATTTATCCCACGACATGCCAGCTCCTCAGGCCAGGACCCCCAGGGCTGAGGACCCCAAAGCAGCACCCCCCAAGGCTCCCCCATCTGCCCTTCAGCAGTTGAAGACCACCGCCACCATTGCGGCTGCCGCCGCCGCCTCCTATGCAAAGGCCGCCACATTGGCAGCCCGGCAAGCTGAGGCCGCCACCAAGGCCATCAAAAACGCCCCGGCCACCAAGTTGGCCACCATAGCAACATCCGTGGCTGCATCTGGGCCCCTAGGGGTCTTCGCAGACATCCTGGGCGCGGGATCTTCCCGTGGGGCCTTGGCCTCTGTGTCCTTGGCTGAGGACACCAAGGCAGAAGACTTGCAGGGGTACAGCGAAGTCTTCTATCCCCCATACTCTGCTGCCAGCATCTCCCCCGGTAGGGCCTTGTCCCAGGCCATGCTGGCTGCCCAGAATGCCGTGACCACCGAGGACAAGAAGGAGGCTGTCAGGTACTCCATGGGCCACATAGCCCAGATGCCCATTAGACACGACTCCCTGAAAGAAGATTTTGTACAGCTGTCGTCCAGCCTTCAGCAGCACTTGACTTATCTAGGTAGGCTCTGCCTGGCTCCGGGGGAGGTGGCAGGGGCTCAGGCCCTCCCAGCGGCCTCCGAGAAGTCCCTCATCGCCTTCATTTAGCTCCCCCAGCAAAATCCGTATTAACCGTTAGCCATTCTTTCCTTCGGCTTCAGCATTAGCCTCTTATTGGTCTATTCTTTTACCATGAATGTACAGTGAGGTCTTATCATAGGGGAGAGGGGTGGTTAGGGTCTAAAGTTGGCCCCGAAGAAGGAGAATCCCACATCACAATTACTCTGGAAAACTTCCTTTCGACAGCCCATGTGATACAGCACTACTGTACGATGTGTTGATAAGTCTGGATCAGCCAGAATGTCCAAGAGCACTGAACAGGCCCCAGATGAAGTGGTCAGTTTGAGATTAGGAGCCACTGCCAGGCAAACAAATGTGTCCTTAAAGACCACAGAAGCTTTGTGGGTGGCAGTGGTACCTGCAGATTTGTGCTCCCATTTTATGCCCATGCTGGACAGAGGCTCACTGAGGGGACTGGAGGGCAGGGTAGCCTCATCTACTGCTTCTCAACCTTGTCCCCTCAGCATCCCCAGGAGACTTGTTAAAGTACAGACTGCTGGGCCCCACCCCTGGGGTTTCTGACTCAGTGGTCTGAGCAGGGCCCAAGAATTTGCATTTCTGACCCATTCCAGCAGCTGATTTTTTTTTAATGTTTATTTGTTTTTGAGCGAGCGAGAGAGAAAGAGAGCACTTGTGTGCACAGCACAAGAAGCAGGGGAGGGGCAGAGAAAGGGAGGGGACTGAAGATCCGAAGTGGGCTCTGCTCTGAGAGCAGAGAGCCCCTTATGGAATTGTGAGATCATGACCCAAGCCCAAGTTGGTTGCTTAACTGACTGAGCCACCCAGGTGCCCCCAGCATCTGATTCTGATGCTGCTGGCTCAGAGGACCCACTGTGAGGCTGTTGTCCTATCCTATTTGAAGATTTTTTTTAAAGTAATCTCTGGGGTGCCTGGGTGGCTCAGTCGGTTGAGCGTCTGACTTCAGCTCAGGTCATGGTCTCACGGTTTGTGAGTTCGAGCCTTGCGTCGGGCTTTGTACTGATAGCTCAGAGCCTGCTTCTGCTTCTGTGTCTCCCTCTCTCTCTGCCCCAACCCACTTGCAGTCTGTCTCTGTCTCTCTCAAAAATAAATTAAAATTTTTTTTAATTAAAAAAAAAAAAGAAGTAATCTCTATACCCAATGTGGGGCTCGAATTCGTAACCCTGAGATCAAGAGTCTGACTTGATCTGCTGACTGAGCTAGCCAGGAATCCCAGCTCAGGGCCTTTTCTGAGACTGGAATAAACTCCAGAAAGGCCTCCCTAGGCCTGTGCTGTCTAATATAATACCAGGAGGCACTTGTGGCTGTTGGACACTTGAGATGGGGCAAGTTCAAGTGCAGGTGTACTCCAAGGGTGAAGTGCATGTCAGATATTGAAACCTTGATGAAAACAGGAATGTAAAACATCTCAATAATTTTGTATCATATATTCAAATGATACTTTTATATCATATATTGAGTTAAATAAAATATCAAAATTAATTTTATCTGCTCCTTCTAATATTTTTTTTAAATGTATTTAGGGGCACCTGGGTGACTCAGTCAGTTAAGCATCCAACTTCAGCTCAGGTCATAATCTTCAGGTTCATGAGTTTGAGCCCCACGTTGGGCTCTGTGCTGACGATTCAGAGCCTGCTTTGGATTCTGTGTCTCCCTCTCTCTGCCCCTCCCCTGCTCATGCTCTGTCTCTCTCTCAAAAATAAACATTAAAAAAAATTTTTTTTAAATACAGTTTATTTATGTTGAGAAAAAGAGAGTGGACGAGGGACAGAGAGAGGGAGAAGAGAGAGTCAGAGTCCCGAGCAGGCTCTACACTATCAGCACAGAGCCCAATTCAGGGCTCAAACTCCCAAACCATGAGACCATGACCTGAGCCTAAGTCAGACACTTAACTGAGCCACCCAGGTGCCCATTTTAAGATTTTTTTTAAAAGACTGTAGCTACTCAGGGGCGCCTGGGTGGCTCAGTTGGTTAAGCCTCTGACTTCGGCTCAAGTTTTGATCTCATGGTTCATGAGTTCAAGCCCCACATCAGGCTTTGCACTGACAGTACAGAGCCTGCTTGGGATTCTCTCCCTCTCTCTCTCTGCCCCTCCCCCGCTTGTTCACGATCTCTCTCTCCCTCCCAATGAATAAATAAACTTAAAAAGAAAAAAAGAAAAGAAAAGAATGACTACTAGAAAAGGTAAATGACCTGGAAGGCCCCAGGCTCACAGTATCTTTCTGGTGGCCAGTGCCACCTCGGACGTCTCCTGGCAGAAGCAAGTGGAGCCCTAGATGAAGGGTCTTTCCCCATCTCTGCCCCTAACAGCCACCCCCTCCTTTGCCCTCAGCTAATCTGGGAGCCTCTTCTAAGCTCGGCACGACAGTGGACGTACTGCAGGAAAAGATTGGGAACCTCCAGAGATCCAGGATGAAGGTCAGTGCCCCGGGGCAGAAAGACACTAGGGGATGGTGGCTTGAGGCAGGCTGACAGCTGAATTGCTGACCCAGGACCAGAATTTGTTGTGTAGCTAAAAGGCGGCCTGGGGGAGTGAGTGGGGCAAAGGAGACAGACCTGGCAGGTGCAGGAGTCCCAGTGGGTCGTGGCTATGTGGTCCCCCACCAACGAGGGTTCTCAGCACTGGCCTGGTACATTCTTCAAGCCCCTTCCCTGCCATGGTGACCTTCGATGCCGAGGGCTTCATGACTGTGTCTCCCCCCTTTTAGGAGGAGGAACTTGAAAGAATTTGGGGCCACCAAATAGAGATAATAAAGGATCACCACCTCATGCTGGACAGGGCAGTGGAAAAGCTCCAGACTCGCCTGGGTGACTTGAAGGTCTGTTTGGTTTTCTTAAATATTTTATTTTTTATTTTTGAGACAGAGAAAGAGCATGCACACAAGAGCTGAGGAGGGGCAGGGAGAGAGGGGAACTGAGGATCCGAAGCAGGCTCTGCACTGACAGCAAAGAACCCGATGCAGGGCTGGAACTCATGGACTGTGAGATCATAACCTGAGCCAAAGTCAGATTCTCAACTGACTGAGCCACCCAGGCACCCCAAGTCTGGGGGTTTGGGTGGGCAGGTAGGGGGAGGATTCCATACTAGGACGTTTGGACCCTCCTTTCAAGGGTTCACAGCTACACCCAAGGCAGGGGAACCAGGGACCCTGCACTGGCATTTCATCTTGCATTAATTACACTTCAATTGAAACCAACAAATCTGCCCCCCCCCCACCTCCGCCCCCAAACATATAAGCAAGAGGGCCTGGGCAACATCTGTGTTGTTGACCCCTGGGTCACCCGCCCCCAGAAAGGTGCCTGGAGCACAGCCAACACTCAACATGTGCTGAAGGCATCAGCGAATGAGTGAGGGGATTTCTTGCACCAACTGTTAGGTTCATAACATTTCCCCTAACCCAGCTCAGCACCGGTGGGTCTTCCCAGAATGGCAGGCTTACTGACATGACAATTGTGCACACAGACACCAAGCACCTAGTAGGGGCCCCCTTGGACACCGTCTCCCATGGGCCTGGAGGGTCTGACTCAACTGGCCTGATGACCCTGGCCCCAAGGTCCTCAGGGCCAGTCCCATCTGTGCCTTGTCTCCAAGGTGTCCCCAGGCTTTGGAGGAGGGCCCAAAGTCCTTCCCAGCAGGAAGACAGGACCTTCCCCCAGAATGAAAGAGACAAAACCCCAAACAGAACCACCCAATATAATTTCCATGGGGGCTTCTGATCCAAGTCAGGGGGCTATTGGTGGGGTGCACTAGGATGTAGGGGGCGCAAGAAAAAGGCACATCTCCCCCCCCCCCCGCCCCCATGCAGGTTCCAGGCTAGGACACACACAGGGCAACTTGGTGGGGAAAAGAACTTCTGGAAAGGGAGCCAGTTCCTAGCCCGGGTGAGGGCGGTGGGTATCTGGGGTTGCAGGCTCAGACCTTTGCGAATACCGAGGTCAGGAACGACTTCATCTCCTGCCAACTCTGGACCCTTACTTATCACTGCCCTCCTGCGAGGCTGGGCCGCCACGCCCTGTGGACATATTGATGGAGACCGGAGCCCGTCCGTTCAGCACGTCTGCTGAGTGGCCAGCACCCTGCCCTGCCCTGTGCACAGTGTCTGCCTCCAAGTAGCTGTCACTTGAGGGAAACTCCAGAGGACAAGGCCTGACCAAACAGTGCCAAATGGAACAAGGCAGCCTTTGTCCTTCCAGCCCCTGTGCCAACAGGAATTAGTTGCTTATAAAAGTTAACCCTGGAAAGACCCGGAGCAGACTTAGTATACAACACATGCTTCGCTAAATATTTCCTTTTTTTTTTTTTAAGTTGTTATTTATTTATTTGCTTGTTTATTTAGGGACAGTAAGCACGAATGGGGGAGGTGGCAGAGAGGGGGAGAGAGAATCCCAAGCAGGCTCCACACCACTGGTGCAGAGCCCCATGTGGGGCTTGAACTCCTGAACCAGGAGATCATGGCTTGAGCCGAAGTCGGACGCTTAACCGACTGAGCCACCCGGGCGCCCCAAAATGCCCACGTCTTAAGTCTAAGAGCTCAGTCCACGTCTGCCTGTTCCTGCAGCCACACCGCCACCACGCAAGCAGGAGGGAGATGTTTCCATCCCCTTGCTGTGCGTCTCTCCGAGAGTTTTCCACTGAGAACCAAGCGAGAACATAAGTGGGGGCAGAACTCTTTCTCATGGGCTTTGTAGAAAACGTGACTTGCCTTTTGCAAGTGGATGAGTGTCTTTTATAAGCCAGAGGCTGCATTCCAGAACCACTCCTGGAAGAGACCATCATATTCTGAGTTGTGGCTCGGTGCAGGAGGAGACCGAAAAGACGGCCAGTGAGTATACCACTTACTGGGTGTATTCGTTTTCTGTGGCTGCTGTAACAAATGATCGCAAACTGGGTAGCTTGAAACGCTAGGTACGTATTCTGTCACAGCCCTGGAGGCCAAAAGCCAGAATGCAAGGTGTTGGCAGGGCCTTGCTCAGACTGAGGATCCTTGCCTCGACCAGTTTCTGGTGGCTCCAGGGGTTCCTTGTCTTGTAGCCACATCACTCCAGTCTCTGCCTCTGTCGTCACATGGCCTGTTCCCTCTATGTGTCTGTCTTCACATCACGTCTTTATAAGGACACCAGTCAATGGATTTAGGCCCTGCCCTGATCCAGTATCATCTCATCTTTTTTTTTTTTTTAATGTTTTATTATTTTATCTTTGAGAGAGAAAGAGAGACAGAGTGTGAGCATGGGAGGGGCCGAGAGGGAGGGAGACACAGAATCTGAAGCAGGCTCCAGGTTCGGAGCTGTCAGCACAGAGCCTGATGGGGGCTTGAACTCACAAGCAGTGAGATCACGACCTGAGCTGAAGTCGGACGCTCAACCACCGGAGCCACCCAGGCGCCCCAGGTATCACCTCATCTTAACCAATTACATCTGCAAAGACCCTATTTCCAAACAAGGCCACGTTCACGGGTTCTGGGCAGGCACGAATTTTGGGGAGGACATTAATCAACTCAGTACACAGGTGATCCTAGCAGTAGAAGTTAGAAGGTCCCAGCTAATCACTCCTCTTTATTTCCAGATTTTAATTAGAAAGAGCCAAGTGGAGATCTAAATATTACCATCAGGCCTGATGACTCCAAAAGGTCAGGGATCCCTGCTGATGTGGGGTTAGAGGAAGCAATGACTTGAGGCCAAAACAGGACCTTCCTTCCACACCTGCATTTCCCATTCTAGACTCTGGGACCCATCTTTGGGGAAGGTGGACATGGTGGAACTTGGCATTTATTAGAATTAGGTTCAGGGCACCCCGATGGCTCAGTTGGTTAAGGATCCAACTTTGGCTCAGGTCAAGATCTCACAGTTCATGAGTTTGAGCCCCATGTCAGGCTCTGTGCTGACGGCTCAGAGCCTGGAGCCTGCTTTGATTCTGTGTCTCCTTCTCTCTCTGCCCCTCCCCCACTGTGCTCTGTCTCTTTGTCTCAAAAATAAATAAATGTAAAAAAAAATTTTTTTTAGATTGTCCATGCTCAAATTAAAAACCTCGAAATGCACAAGGTGGACAAAAGTGTGATGGAGCAGGAGCTGAAAGAGGTGAGTGATCAGAGACTCCTCTCCCCTCCCGCCCCTGCATCCTGAGCCCAGCTCTCCCACCCAGGGCATCGGGGTCATCTAGACAAGACGAGACCAGGCAGAGAGCCTCCCAGGTTCCTTCCACCTGTATCGTATAGAAGGGCTGGGGAAGCTTCCCCAAAGTTGTCCCATCAACTCCTATTTTCAGTGACTCAGGGTGAATGACAGTTTGTTATTTGCGCTTAAAAATCAGGCAGCAGCTTCTCCATCACGGGAAGACCTTGGCTTACACCTGATAGCTGTGTCTGAGCCAATTAGACCCCGAGGTTGAATTTCAGCCAAGGCCAGGCGTTCAGGGTCCCAAACTCGAAAACACGGACCGGAGTGGTCTGATCCCGCCCCCCTCCAGCTTCCTCCTTCTGCCACCCCAGCATCACCGCCGCTCTGAGTCCCCTCTGTCCCCAGAAAGCCGACAGGAGCACCCTGGCAGGCAAGGCGAGCCGAGCTGACCTGGAGACGGTGGCGATGGAGCTGAACGAGATGATTCAGAGCATGCTCTTCAGGGTCGTGACCCACGAGAATGACTGGAAGAAGGCTGAGGAAAAGCTGAGCAAGGACCTGAGCACCAAGGTGAGTACCCCCCAGCAGTCGTCTCCTGCTGTGTAACAAGTGACCCTGAAATGTGACAGCTTGAAACGACAAACGCTCTACAGTTGCCGAGGCTCGGGAATTGGGGAGCGGCTTAATTGAGTGACTCGGGGTCTCCCGTGAGGCTGCAGTCAAGATGCCGTTGGCGAGACACCTCACTCCCTCACCACACGGACTTCTCACAGAGTGGCAGCCAACGTCCCCAGGGCAGGTGGCCCAGGAGAGCGCAATGGAAGCTCCGTCAGCTTCTATGACTTAGCCACGGCGCATCATCTCTGTAGTAGCCTCGTTCCACGGGCCAGCCCTACCCCGTGTGAAAGGGTGTGAGCAGGGAGGATCTTGGAGACTGACTGCCATAACTCTCATGCCTGGGCAAGCAAGGGGGCAGGGTGGGATGGGGCGGGGTGTCTGCTGATAATTTATTTATCCATGCATCCTTTACTGACCACCTGTGATAAATGTTGCTAACGAGTCACATGCCTTGATTTGTACCATCCAGTAGAGAGACAGGCACAGTCAGACCAACAGTTATACTTCTGTGTGGTTCCTGCAGCAGGGGCTGCTGGTATGGCCAGGAGAGCGTGGGCTCGGAATCAGGCAGCCCCTCTGAGCAGCAGCGTGCCCCGAGTGCTACGACCTCGCTGAGCCTCAGATTTCTCATCTACAAAACAAGGATATGTTCATTCATCAGCTATGCGCTGGGCACGTATGACGCTCGTCACTGGGGATATAACAACAATCAAAACAGATATGGGATGTGTTTCTCATGGAGATGCCCTTGTCTTTCTTTTTTTTCCAAATGTTTATTTATTTTTGAGAGAGAGCGCGAACAGGGCAGTGGCAGAAAGAGAGAGAGAGAGAGACAGACAGACAGACAGACAGACAGACATAGAATCCGAAGCAGGCTCCGGGTTCCAGGCTGACAGCACAGAGCCTGACACAGGGCTCGAACTCACGGACCGTGAGATCATGACCAGAGCCAAAGTCGGACGCTTAACCGACTGAGCCACCCAGGCGCCCTGGAAACACATTTGTCTTAAAAATCACACAAATCAACGTAGAATTGCAGCCAGAGGAACTATAGTCATCTACAGAACAACTGACCTATTTTTCTTCAGTAATTCAATGATAGGGTGGGAAAAAAAGTGGAGACAGAGAGACTGTTCTAGATGAAAAGTGTCTCCAGAGACAAAACAACCCAGTGCAGTCCATGAGGAGTCCTGGCTTGTGTCCTGGTTCAATTGAGCCAAGTCTACAAAAGGGCTGGCAATGAGAACAGTCAGGAATTACTGTTCATGCATTGGGTATCACGTAGGAAAATGTCCTCACGAGTACGACAGTATTCATGAGTGAGGTGTCATGGTCTTTGTAAGTTTTCAAAAGATAGCCCATCGAAAGAATAAGGCAGATGTAGCAATCTGTTAAGAATGATGGACTCCGGATGGTGGGTGTATGGGGGTTAATGATTCTGGTCTTTTCACTTTTCTGGGTGTTTCGATTTCTTCCTAATAGAAAGCTTTATAAATTTTTGTTTTAAGTGCTTTTTCTTTTCTTCCTGTATTTTTAATTGTGACAGAACTCACACAACCTAAAATTAACCATTTGAAGTGACTAAATCCGTGGCATTCAGTACATTTATAGTGTTGTGCAAACACCTCCCCTATTTAAGATATTTCCATCCCCCACAAAGAAGCCTGTGCCCATTTATACAGACACTTTCCAGCCCGCCCTGCCCCCAGTCCCTGCCAACCCCTGGGCTACTTTCCGTCTCTGTGGCTTTGCCTATTCTGGACATTTCATGTAAGTGGAATCATACATCCTGTGACCTTTTGTGACTGGCTTCTTGACCTTAGCATCATGGTTTCAAGGTTCATTTATGGATCAGACTCCCCATTCTTTATCATGGTTGAACAATATTCCATCAGCCGGATAGACCACATTCTGTTTATTCATTCATCTGTTGATGGACATTCGGGTTGTCTCTACCTTTGACTATTATGAATAATGCTTCTGTGAACATACACGTACAAGTTTTTAAATCTTTTTTCAGAAAGTTTATTTTGAGACAGAGAGAGTGTGTGAGCATGTGACCAGGGAAGGGGCAGAGAGAGAGAGAGAGAGAGAGAGAGAGAGAGAGAGAGAGAGAGAAAGGATCCCAAATGGTTTCACACTGTCAACGCAGAGCCTGACGTGGAGCTAGAACTCAAACTGTGAGATCATGACCTGAGCTGAAGTCAAGGGTCGGACGCTCTACCGACTGAGCCAGCCAGTCAGCTGCCCCTGGAACGAACACCTTAAAAATTCAAAAGTCCCCCCGTGGAAAGCAGTCTGGCAATTTCTCAGAAAGTTAGATATCGAGTCCTATACAACCCAGCACTTCCAACCCCTGTAGCCAACAGAAATGAAAACAGGTCCACGCAAAAGCTCATACGGAAATGTTCAAAGAAGCATTACTCATAATAGCCAGCGGGTGAATGGATAAACAAATTGTGGTCTCTCTGTACAGTGGGTACAATGAGATATTATTCAGCCATAAAAAGAAATGAAGCCCTGATTCATGGTATAACCCATGAACCTTGACAACATGGTGCTGAGTGAAAGCCAAACACCAAAGGCAACAGAGGATGTGACTCCATTTATGTGAAGTATCCTAAACAGGCAAATCCACAGCCATGAACGGGATCAGTGGTTGCCTACACCTGAGGGTTTGGGGGGAAACGAGGGGCCATCGCTAATGGGTACAGGGTTTCTTTGGGGAGTAATTGGGATGTTCCAGAACTGGTTGCACTCATGGTCCGTTGTAAGTATACTTCATACTCAGTGAATATGTGTCGCATGTGTGAATCTCAGGCCTGGGGACCGCTGGGAGAAATGTGTCTTGGGCCTGAGGGCCTCAGTTGAGCAGTAGTGTTGATTTTATCTTTTGGAGGCAGTAACTGGCAGTATTTCTTTGCCTTGGCTACTGGGGAGCTCACTTTGCGGCTCCATTCCGGCAACAGTGTGCGTTAGGGGTATGAACCGTAACCTAAGCTTGATCGTGTCCCCTTTGACCCCCTCGCTTTTGCTGTTTAATCTTGTTACCCAACATTGGGTAACTTTGCTGCAGATCCTTTTCTTGAGCAAGGTGGGGTGTGAATTAGTTAACTAAACCCTCTTTTGTTCCCTTTGGCTGTGTGCAGCTGGCCCACAGTGATTTGGATGACCTGAAGAAAGACGTGGATGAGGTCTGGAAAATAGTCAGGAAGCTGCTGATTGAAGGCCTCCGATTTGACCCTGACAGTGCTGCTGGCTTTAGGAAGTGAGCCCCTCCTGGGTGGGGGTGCACCTCCCAGAGGCTGGGGACAATACCCTTTCTCCAGAGAGGAAATGAGATGGGTATCCCAGCAGATTCTGGAAGGAAGGATTCCAGACCTGTGGACCCAGGGAGAAGGAGTGGGGCTTCCCAGCTTGGGGGTTGAGGGTGGGATGGGGCTGAGGGCACCCCCGAGGGGGGCATCTCTGGTCTTGGCTGGCAGAGGGGCTCCAGGAATGTATCTGCTCCAAAGCCCTTTTGCTGTGAATGAGGAAACTGAAGCTCACGGACGGTAGGGGCCATGCAGGGCCTCACAGGGAGCCTGGGTGGATCTGGGACTGGAGCCTGTCACCATTTCCCACACCCCATCTAGACAGAGTCCTAGGCAGAGGAAATCAATGTTGGGGGGGCAGTCTCCTGTCCTAAGATGACCCCTCATCCTTCCAAATATCCCCTGTGAAGGGCAGCTTTCCAGAAGGACCCTGGTTTTAAAGACCTCCATTATGTTTGGGCCAGACACATAAGCTGCACACACTTTGTCCCCCACTGCTGCAGGTGGCCACAGGTGGGGATCCGCAGGGGCCAGCAGGGCAGACTTGAGCTGGGCCAGGCCAGCGGGAGTGGGGTGTGGAGGGAAGTCCTGACCCTGCGGTACAGACAGGCCTTCCCCACGGGGCAGCAGCTGATGGCCGGCTGTCTTCCAGGAAACTGTTTGAGCGGGTGAAATGCATCTCCTGCGACCGGCCCGTGGAGATGATGACTGGCCCGTGAGTACCGCCACCAGGGGGCGTCTGTGCCCAACCCCTCTCTTCTGGATTCTCCAGAATCGCCCAGCCCTACCTGCCCTGGGGGGGTTGTAGGTACATGATTTAGATGTTCATCCGGCCCTATACACCATTCCGCACACATCATGTCCTTTGCTCCCTGTCCTGGGCAGGAGCACTGGCATCCCCTCCTTTGCCAGCCCTGCCTGGTGTCCCGTGTGTGCCAGGGTCAAGGTCAGCTCCAAAAGCAAAAGGATGGAAGGAAAGTGGGGAAAAGCTGAACTTTGTGGGACTTCGTTGCATGTATTTTTAGAGTCTAAAACTTTTGTTTATTGAGGTGAGATTCACATAACATAAACCATCTTCAAGTGAACAATTCAGGGGGCGTCTGGATGACTCAGTTGGCTAAGCATCCAACTTTGGCTCAGGTCATGATCTCATGGTTTGTGGGATCAAGCCCCGTGTTGGGCTGACACTGTGGAGCCTGCTTGGAATTATCTCTCTCCCTCTCTGTTTCTCTCTGCTCCTCCCCCATTCCCATTCTCTCTCTATTTAAATAAATAAACATTTCTTTAAAAAGATACCTTAGGGGGGCGCCTGGGTGGCTCAGTTGGTTGGGTGGCCGACTTTGGCTCAGGTCATGATCTCTCAGTCCGTGAGTTCGAGCCCCGCATCGGGCTCTGTGCTGACAGCTCAGAGCCTGGAGCCTGTTTCAGATTCTGTGTCTCCCTCTCTCTCTGACCCTCCCCCGTTTATGCTCTGTCTCTCTCTGTCTCAAAAATAAATAAACGCAAAAAATAAATAAATAAATAAAAATTAAAAAAAATAAAAAGATACCTTAGGGGCACCTGGGTGGCTCAGTTGGTTAGGCATCCGACTTCGGCTCTGGTCATGATCTCACAGTCCGTGAGTTTGAGCCCCGCGTCGGGCTCTGGGCTGACAGCTCAGAACCTGGAGCCTGCTTCGGTTTCTGTGTCCCTCTCTCTCTGCCCCTCCCCCACTCGCCTCTGTCTCTCTCTCTCAATCTCTCAAAAATAAAACATTAAAAAATTTTTTTTAAAGATTTTTTTTAAAGATACCTTATAAAATATAAGATGTTATTGTGGCTTAAATAATATGGTAAAGTATATGAATGTTTTTGGTGCAACCTGGTGAATTTGTATGTGTGTATACACCTTTATAACCACCTCTCAGATCAAAGTGTAGAACAGTTCCCGCTGCCCAGAAAGCTGATATTTTACTTTGTTTTCATTTTTGTTGTTGTTTAGGTAAAATACACATAGCGCAAATCAATCATTTTAGATAGAACAGGCCAGTGGCATTTAGTGTATTGACAATATTGTGTAACCGCCACTCCGGCTGGCAACAGAGCACTTCCACCAACTTCTCTGTTTCAAGGATTTACCTATTCTGGTTTTTAGTTTTATAATCAGAACAGTTGTTCTTTATGACATCTCAAAGATCACTGGGGCTCTTCAGAGCCCTTGTGCAGTGGCCCCATGCTGCAGATGTCTCTAGAAAGTAGGCTGGATTTGAGGTGCCTGGGTGGCTCAGGGTGGTAAAGCATCCGGCTCTTGGTCTCAGCTCAGGTCACGATCTCACAGTTTGTAGGTTCAAGCCCTGCGTCAGGCTCTGCGTTGACATCATGGAGCCTGTGTGAGATCCTCTGTCTCCCTCACTCTCTGCCCCTCCCCTGTTTATACATGCTCACACCCTCTCGCTCTCTCTCTCTCTCTCTCAAAATCAATAAATAAACTTGACGGCTGGGTTTAAGGGAGGGCTTCCTGAAGGAGGGAGCCCGGGGCCATCTGCTGGCCACTTGTACCTCCCACTTAACTCTTGTCCCCAACAGGCAACTCATCACCATCCGCAAAGCCCACCTCCTCTCGCGGCTGCGCCCCGCCAGTGCCAACAGCTATGAGTACCTGCAGCGGCAACGGATGAGGTGAGCGGGCTGGGGGTCTGTCCCATAGAGGGGGTCCTCAGGGGCCCGGGAGCCCTGCAGACACGTCAGCTCCAGTCCTGGGATCCAAAGGCGGTCCCAGGGCATTGTCAGCCATCTGCAAGGGAGCTGTTTTGGGACAGCCGTGGCTGGGGCAGCAGATGGCCTGGGAGAGAATCGCAGAGAGGATTGGGCTTATTTACTGGGCATCTATTACGGGCCGAGACGACTGGGGAAGGGTTCTCATTTAAGTCTCATGACTCTTATGAGCTAGAATTGAGGTGCCTGCTTCCAGCTGGAGGAAATAAGCGAGGACCGTGGCCTCAGGCTTGGTGTGGCCAGGCGGGCACTGCACTGAGCGCTTGGGCATACCTGACCTCAGTGAATCCTCAAGCCTTCCCTTTGAGGTGTATTCTGTCATCACCCCACTTCATAGTTGAAGAAACTGAGGCTCAGATAACTTAGCCACCTGCCCAGGTGGGGAAATGATGGCTGAACAACTATCACAGCCATGTAAAGGGGAGGGCCATGGGGGGGGGGGGCCTGTGCCTGACACCCCCCACCTTCCCGTGCCTGATTCCTTCTTGAGATCAAAGGTTCAAAGCCTTCCATTGGCAGGCCAGACTGGGGTCCCAGGGGTAGGTGGGATCTGGGGGAGCACAGGACTCGATTTTTCCCGTCTGCCCCAACTGTGCCTGTCCATATCCACTCGCCAGCCCATAGTGGCCCCTCAAACTCAAGCTGGAAGAAATTCCAATCTTGTCTTGCTATTGGTCAGGCCCTTGGGCCCACCCTGCTGCTCCTCTGGGGCAGAGGGGTCTCCCAGCAGCTGCTGTCCTACCTGTCCTACCCCAGGGAACACCAGCAGCTACAGCAGCTTCAGGATCTTGAAGACCAGGACAGGAGTCTGGATGCGCTGGGACCCCAGCAGGACTGGGGCGACGGCCCCGGCAATGATGCTAACCTCAAGTTCAAGTCCTATGACTTGTCAACATTCTACCCCTACGGGGACCCTGAGGTGTTGGACTATGACACAGTGAGTGCGGCAGAAGCCCTGGGCATGGGTGACCCCCCGGGGGAGGCCGTGCTCTGCCTGGCCTCTGTGTGTCCTGGAGAGGCAGGCAAGGACTCTCCCTGATCTGGGGCCCGGGCCATCTAACAGGCCGAGGTGGACATTCTGGGAGTGGACGGGATCCTGTACAAGGGCCGAATGATCAACCAGGATGGGGCACGGCCTTCGACGGGCGTGGAGAAGGAGCTGGCAGGTGAGGGGTATCAGGCCTTCCGGGGAGCCCCCACCCTCAATGTCCTGGCTTTGCTGGGCAGCATGAGGAGGTGCAGGTGGGGCTCAGAGCTGGCCCCATCCCTGACTTGGGGATCTTCAAGTGGCAGGAGGCCTTCACACAGCTACTTGAAAAAACGGAGCCCTGCTATATGCCAGGTGCTGCACCGGTCACCGGAGAGGCAGTGGGGAGCAAAGAAAGATGGGCTGCTCGGGGTCTCCACATGAGTGGGAGAAACAGAATGTAAGCAAATAACCTGAAGGGGAGGATCCATTGTTAGCAATAGCAATGAATAGCTGACCAGAGGGGAGCGCCCTGGTGACAAAGGATGCTGGCCTAGGGAGGGGTGCCAGATGGCCTCCCCAAGAAGGATGCTGGGCTGGGGATGGGAGGGTTGTGAGGAGAATGCCAGTCCAAGGAGAGGCATCTGATGAGGGAATAGGGTAAGCTGGATGAAGGGGTCGGGTGGGAAGAAAGTGGTCCAGGTGGGGGGGAATAGCAGGTGCAAAGGCCCGCAGTGGGGAGAAGCCAGGCACGATTGGGAGTCAGGAAGGTGAGTCTCCCTGCGGTATGGAGACTGGGAAGGGGTTGGGCATGATGAAGAGATATGCATAGACACTGGAGGCCTGTGTCCTAATGTCCCAGGTAGGTGAGGATTGGGTTAGGTGGGGACACATGGATCACTCACTCTGATTGCTGCAGCATCAAAGCCCCTGCTCCAGCTGGCTCCTACCTGGGGCTCCAGGCCTCAGCTCCAGCCATGGGCCGGCAGTGCTAGAAGGGGTACCTCCTCTGCACCACTCTTCAGGGTTTTCTCCTTCCGGAAGAGCCATACACTT
Source organism: Panthera pardus (assembly GCF_024362965.1). Taxonomy (NCBI): domain Eukaryota; kingdom Metazoa; phylum Chordata; class Mammalia; order Carnivora; family Felidae; genus Panthera; species Panthera pardus. Next base: position 20,446,879 of record NW_026526969.1, read on the forward strand.
CTCCATTGCAGAGGAACCCTGGAGTCCCAAAGTGGCTGGAGGGTTAAATTCTGCCCATGGTATTCTTCCTCACCCTGCTTTGTCCCCATTGACTTGAGGACTAAATACCAGGTATGCAAGAAAAGGAAATGGGACTGTTTTATTGGGAATGCTGGGCAAAGAAGAGGCCGCGTTAGTGTCCTGGGACACATGCAACAAATGGCCGCAAACTGGGGGGCTTAAGACAAAAGAAGTTCTCAGAGTTCAGGAGCCTGGATGTCCAAAATCAAGGTGTCGCAGTGCTGTGTTCACAACCAGGGCTCCGGGGGAGGCTTCTACCTGCGTCTTCCAGCTCCTAGTGGCTCCATACATAACTTGGCTCATGGCCGTGTCCCTCCAGCGTCTGCCTCCGTCTTCTTGTGGCCTAATCCCTGTGTTTTCTCCTTTTCTCCTGGAAGGACATTTGTCATCGGGTTTAGGGCCCACCTTAACCTGGGATGAGCTCATGTCGAGATCCTTAATTACATCTGCAAAGACCCTTTCTCCGAATAAGGTTACATTCCTAGGTTCTGGGGAGCGTATCTCTTTGGGGACCACCATTCAACACACTACAGGTCCCTGCGCTGGCCCAGGAGGTCAGGACACCATCTGAGCCCTGCATTCCCCCGGCATGGGTCCGGCTCCCCCTGGACAAGCCTCAACCCCCCAGCAGTGGCTGCTGTTGGGAGGGGACTCAGGCTAAGCTTCAGGGGTCACCGGGCAGGGTAATAACCACGGTGGCTAATATTTAATGAGCCCCGAGTTCTTGCCAGGCCTGCACCGTCTCCTTTCAGCTGGCAAAAACCCAGTGAGGCATTGCACCAACGAGCAGGTGAGGGCCGCTTGCCGGAAGGTGGGGGAGCCCTTATCTCCACTCAGGCACTAGACAGGGCCCCTCTCCACCTACCTCCCCTGGGCTGTCACCCAGAGGGCAGGGCTTCCCTCCCCATGGCTCAGTCATTCTTGAGACCCACGCAGCAAAGTAGGACTGAATCAAAGGACACCTCAACTGCTTTGTTCTGCTTGGGGACAACAAAGTCTAACTACTTTTAGAAGCTGGTTCGAAACCCGCCTGTGGCCAGATCTTTTGACCAGATTGCTCTTATCACTCATTTATTTACTCAAAAGAACATTCTAATCCAAAACGGACTCAGTATCTAAACCTAAATGAGCCAGTGTGAGCCCTGCCCCTCCCCTGTATGCCCCTCCAGCCTGGCCCCCGATGCATTAGTCTGTTCATATCACTGTCCAGTGTGCCCTGCCATTTACTCAGCTCTTTGCCAGCTGGGGGCCACTGAAGGGCATCTGGCCAGCCTGTGCTCTCCAGGTGCTTGCACTGAGTCAGGAGCTCAGGCCGGGGCAGAGGAACACCCATTCAGTCCCCAGTGAGCCGTGTCCCCATAGGAGGGTGGTGGACGTGCCGAGGCTAGTGGTTCTCAGGCTTGACTTTTGAAGAAGTGCCCTGGAAGGAAGGCTAAGTTCAGGCAGGACTCAGGACGTAGGAGGAGGCAGGCAGGGGGGCGTCACCAGCCTCAGCCCTCCTCACCAGCTTTGGGTGAACTGCCTAAAACACGCACAGTGACTGGGCCCCTCCCCAGCTCAGAACCTGTTGGTAGGAGTTTCCTATGGATGCTGTAACAAATTACCCCAACCAAGTGGCTTAAAACAACCCACATTTATTTTATCTTAGTTCAGGAGATCAGCAATCTGAAATGAGTATCACAGGGCTAAAATCAAGGGATCAGCAGGTCTAGTTCCTTCTGAGGCTCTAGGGGAGACCATTTCCTTACCGTTTTCACCCCATTTCTTGTCTTGTAGCCCCTTCCTCCAGCTCAAGATGTGTCTCTCCGTCCTTACCTCCCCTTCTCTGACTCTGACCCTCCAGCCTTCCTCTTTAGAACCTCGTGATTCCATTGGGTCACCTGGATCATTCAGAATACTCTCTGTCTTGAGATCCTTAACTTGATCACATCTGCCAAGTCCCCCTCTGCCAAGTCAGGTGACACAGTCACAGGTTTTGGGGATTGGAACAGGGACATCTCAGGGGCATTGCCCCCAGAGTCAGGCTCCTTGGCTGATCTGTGGTGGGGGGTGGGGGGTGGGGGGGCTTGTCCCCTGTATGCCCCTCCCTTCAGCATCTCAGAACTGTTTGCTTTTCTCTCAGTGAGCCCAGCTGTCTCCCACCTCTGCCCAGGCTGTGCATCTGCCTCCAAGCCCTGGAGAATCTGTCTCATCTGCCAGAGCTCAGGGTCCCCTCCTGTTGAGAGCCTCACGGCTCCTCAGCTTCTGGCTTATGCAGAGGTGGAAAAGCCACAGAGGAGGGCCCAGAAGGAGCAGGTGTTGGGGTCAGATGGCGAGTTTGAATTCTGACCTACAGAATCCAGGGAATCAGTAAGACCTCAGGGAGAGTGCTGGGTCAGAACCCTGTTTCCAAGCCTCGCTGGGTCTCGATTTCGAACCTGGGCCCTGGGCCCACATCTCTCACCTTGGAGGGAAGCAATGTGACAGTCTCACTGGTTGGCTGGTTGGCTGGTCCCGCCTGAGACCTGTGGACAGATCCAGGTGCCACCGGGTGATCAGAACGGGGGCCTGGGAGCCCCCCCTTGATTGGGCATTTGCTTTTACGCAGAACCCACAAAACACACTGGAGTTAGTTCTTAGTACAGGTTCAAGGAACAGTAGATACAGACCTTAAGACATAGTTAGGAATGCAAGAGGTTTGGGGGTGGGGTGGTTAACAAAGAGGAGGGAGGAAAGGGAGGAGGCAAGCAGAGACCCCCAGTGGCCAGGCCCTGTGCTCCGTCTTTGGCTTGAGGTGCTAACAGCCCCTGAGGTGCTAACAGCTGGAGGCTCTTGGCTCCCTGTACCCCTGCAGCTGAACAGTGAGTTGGTTTTTTTCTTCTTTCCTTCCTTCCTTCCTTCCTTCCTTCCTTCCTTCCTTCCTTCCTTCCTTCCTTCCTTCTTTCTTTCTCTCTCTCTCTCTCTCTTCCTTCCTTCTTTCATATAATTTATTGTCAAGCTGGCTAACATACAGTGTGTATAGCATGCTCTTGGTTTCCAGAGTAGATTCCCATGATTCATCGCTTTACGTACAATACCCAGTGCTCATCCGAACAAGTGCCCTCCTCAATGCCCATCACCCATTTTCCCCTTTCTCCTTCCACCCCCTCCCATCAACTCTCAGTTTGTTCTCTGTATTTAAGAGTCTCTTATGAGTTTGCCTCCCTCCCTGTTTGAAACTATTTTTCCCCTTCCCTTCCCCCATGGTTTTCTGGTAAGTTTCTCAGGTTCCACATATGAGTAAAAACGTACCGTATCTGTCTTTCTCTGACTGACATATTTCACTCAGCATAAGACCCTCCAGTTCCATCCACATTGCTGCAAATGGAAGGATTTCATTCTTTCCCATTGCCAAGTAGTATTCCATTGTATAGAAAAACCACATCTTCTTTACCCATTCATCAGTTGATGGACATTTGGGCTCTTTCCATGGTTTGGCTGTTGTTGAAAGCCTGCTATAAAGTGAGTCCTTTCTTTCTTTCTTTCTTTTTCTTTCTTTCTTTTCTTTTCTTTTCTTTTTTTTTTTTTTTTTTTGACCTGGGTTATTTCTTATTTATTTATTTATTTATTTATTTATTTATTTTAATAAGAAATTTATTGTCAAATTGTTTTCATACAACACCCAGTGCTCATCCCAACAGGTGCCCTCCTCAATGCCCATCACCCACTTTCCCCTCCCTCCCACCCCCCCATCAGCCCTCAGTTTATTCTCAGTTTTTAAGAGTCTCTTATGGTTTGGCTCCCTCCCTCTCTTTTTTTTTTTTTTCCTTCCCCTCCCCCATGGTCTTCTGTTAAGTTTCTCAGGATCCACATAAGAGTGAAAACATATGGTATAAAGTGAATTCTTTCTTAAAAGGGAGGTCCACAGAGCACATTCTGCTGCCACATGGCCCTGGTCATTCATTTGGTCATTCCTGAGCCCTTCTTGGTGTCAGGCATATTTTAGATACCACTGGGGAGACCCAATGTGGTCAAAATAAAGTTACTGCCCCCTTAGAGTTCTTACCCTATGAAGGACCATAGGATATAAATAGATAAAAAGTTCACTGAGTAAGATGAAACACGGAAGTTGGGGAGAGAATGGCCAGGGAGGAGTCCCTGGTGAGCTAACAAAGCGGGAATTGTCAGGACAGCCAGGAAGGACACAGGTGTCCAGGCAGAAGGAACAATCTGGTGTCCATCGTGGGAAGGAGCTTGGTGCCTGTAACTCGTCCTGAGAGCCAGGCCGGGGCCCTCCCCTCACCCACATCCTCACCCTGAGGGTCCCTCTTCTTGTGCAGCCTTTGGTCTGGGTGGCCAGTCATGGGGATTCTTGGCTGGATAGGGAGAAGGAGATGTGTTGGGTTCAAAAGTGAAGGACGGAGCCAGATCCTAGAGGCCAAATGTTGTACAATCCCTGGTCTGTGAAAGGTCCAGAACAGGAATATCACAGAGACAAGAAGAGGATTCGTGCCTGCCAGCGGTTGGGGGAGGGAGGAAGGGAAATGAATATTTCATGGGCACAGGGTTTCCTTCTGGTGGGATGAAATGTTCTGGAACTAGCTAGAGGTGGTTGTCGCACACCATTGTGAATGAGCGTTAAAGTCACTGAATTGTTGGCTTAAATGGTTAATTTTGTGCGGCGCCTGGCTGGCTCAGTCAGTGGAGCATGTGACTCTTGATCTCGGGGCTGTGATTTTGAGCTCCACATTGGGCACAGAGGTTACTTACTGTGTGTTGTGTGAATTTCATCTCAAAAAAAAAAAAAATTCACACACACAAGGTGAGGGATGAGAGGGTGGGGGTGGGGGCATGATGGCCGTGGTCTGGCCCCAGGGAGAACATCTACGCCTTGAGAAACTCTGGGTGGGAGGAGGGATCTTCCACGAAAGAGAGGCTGAGGGGCAGGTGTGTGCAGAAGGCGGGCAGGTCTGGGAAACGGTGAAAGGGCCTTTGCAGGACAAGTGGGGAGTCTGGGGTCAGGCGGAACTCTGCAAGAGTCCTCACCCATTCCTCTGTCTTCTCCTTTCTTTTCCTCTAAGCTGTGAAGGTTCCGCATCCCCCAACTCGAAGCCTGTATGATCGTGAACGTCCGAGTGCCTTGTTTGGTGCCATCTACCCCCGTGAGTACCTGCCCTCCGAACACCCTGGCCCAGCTGGGGTCCCGGCAGGGTCTCTGGGGCTCACCCGTCCCAGCCTGGGGCGCTCCTGACCCACCTCATCCGTCTCTCACCTGCTCTGTGTATGCCAGGGTCCAAGAAGTCCCCTCAGGTGTCCCATCCCCCTGCCAAGCACCCAGCTCCCTGGCCATGGCTTCAAGCCATCCTGGGCTCCTGGTTTACCCTTCAGCGGGGCTTCCTGGCCAAGCACCATCCAGGCGGCCGAGACCAGGTGTCTGTCCCCTAGCTGCAGGGATGGGATGAGGGGCCCATTCACCATCCTGGGCCTCTCTGCCTGGGGCCCCACGAGCTGGGCGGGGGGATTCCTCTGATTGCCATCACCACGTACCAGGCACCTGCGGATGCTTTACAGCCTGTGCAACGCTCTCTCCCTTCTCATCCATGCCGTCCTCGGCCCAGTTGGGTGGGTGTGCACTACTCTCCCAGCTCACAGTGCGGAGCTGAGGCACCGCAACCCTGACCCTGGATTCCACGTTCATGTGCACTCGAGCATCCGACTGTGGCGTCATTTATCTGGAGTCACCCCCGGGGGAACTTTAGGGTGTGTCTGGGACGGGGTGAGCCATGGGAAAGCACTTCCGGTCTTGTCTACTTAATGGGTATGACCCATCAGGCCAGCCGACCCCCTCCCCCCCCACCCCCCCTCCCCCCACCGCCTGCCTGTGATTGTTGCTGGGACACAGCATCGTCTCTCCTGCCTCTCTCAGGCCTGCACCCCCGCAAAGGCGTGTGCTTAGCCACCTCGGGCTCCCAGCCTCCGATGCCAGCTCGGCCTCCATCGCTGCCGCCCCTGCCCCTGCTGCCGCCACTGACGCCATCCCAGGGGGACCCCCAGCAGGTCCCGCGGCCTGCCCGGCACACACGGCCTCTGCGCCTCGAGTCCCGAGCCGGCACGCAGCCTGCCAGCCCGTGAGCCCTGCGTCCTTCACCCCTCCCTTCATCCCTCCTCTCCCCCTGCTGGCAGAGACTGGGCCCTGAGCTCAGCCTGAGGAGGGTGCAGGGGACCTGGACATGGGTGAAAGGCCTCCATAAGGGACTGATTTTGACTCAGTGGCTGTTTTTGTTTGTGTTTTTTTTTTTTAAGTTTATTTATTTGAGAGAGAGACAGAGAGTGAGCGAGGAAGCAGGGCAGGGAGAGAGTATCCCAAGCAGGCTCCACGGTCAGCTCAGAGCCTGATGCAGGGCTTGATCTCATGACCGCGATCATGACCTGAGCTGAAATCAAGACTCGGACGCCCCTTAACTCTATACGTACGCACACAACACAATCCTTCTTTCTTATCCTGCACTTCGTGGAGAACACAGCTCTCTAGATTGAATTTTCCACTGAGCCAACATAATTCCTTGACCAGTCTTCAATACAACAGCTAACATGCTTTTAAAAACAATCACTTTCCTTTTTTATTTTGCTGAAATGATTCTATCAGAATCAGTTCCTAGTACAGCTACTGCCGACGTACGTTTTCTTTGGGGGCCGTTATTTCTGACAAGACTGCTTTTCTCATGGGAGCCAAATATGACTGTGTGCCTCCTTTTGTATTTCATGCTGATCCTTCCCACCAGTCATTATAGTCATGGATTGGATATTTTTAAAACCTGATTGTTGATGTTTACGTTTTGGCCAGTCCTCGAGGAATTGGGAGCAGAGGCCCCTGGAACGCCCTGGGCTGCCCTTTCCCCAGGGCCAGAATCCCGCTCGCCTGTTTGACGTCCTTCTGTTTCTTCCGGGGGGTGACTGCCCATACTCTTGGTGGAGCGAGGAGCAGACTGGGAGGTCATGATGACCTGATCTGGCAATTTAGCGGGCAGCCCGGGACCGCAGAGGGCGCATACCTGCCTTCCAGCATTGTACACGCCCGGCTTGCTTGCCCTCCTTGCCTCTCCCCTTCTCTTCCTCTCCCTGTCCACTCCATGGCTCTGGCTAGTTGTGCCCACTATGCTTTTCATACTTCTGACACGTCTTCCACATTACACAATCTCTCCCTGTATGGTTTTGGGGCATGACTCCCCCACCCCACCCCACCATGCACTGGAGGCCCTGGGGAGGGTGGCTGAGTGGGCAAGGGAGTGGGGGAAGGGAGCTGCCCAAGGGTCTGCTCTGGGGGAGCCAGGGTGCTGGCATGGAGTGGGAGCCCTGGACCTGGAGGCCATCAGAGTCTGGGAATGCTGCCTGCCTGCCCCCTTCCTGATGGTCTCCCGGCCGTGTCCCCAGCTCCTCACCTGTGACCACTCCCAGCCCCTGACTTCTCTTTTCTTTCTCCAAGGACTGTGTCTAAATGAGGCCAAGCTTTTCCTGACCCAGGTGACTTACCTGTCCCAGACACCTTGGGGGGCACCGGCTGGTGCAGTCCTGGACCCTGCACCCATCCCCGTATCACAGATGAGTATTCTTGGAACGTTCTCCCCATAATAAAATCTTTCACTTTTTTGACTGTGGATGAGGGTGACTGGCCTGGCACCCCCTGCAGAGAGCGGCCTTGTCTGCCCCACGTGGGTGGGTGGACCTGCTGGTCCCTACTCAGGCCCCACCCCAAGGTCAACCTCCCAGAGCCGCTGGCCAGAACCACCCTGGCTGAGTCCCAGCAGACAATCAACAGCAAAGCTTCTTGCCTCTGCCACATTTCCCACCACGGCAAAGTGTCCTGAGCCTGCCCTAGCCCTGTGTTCTGGGAAGATCGGAGGTCTGGGGCAGGGGTAGTGATGTGATTGGCCCAGGTTTGCTCAGGGAGGCCTCAGCTCTCCAGTGCCCGGCCAGGAGCTGTCCTCTTTGGGTGTTGCTCACGGGCATGAGGTCCCCAACTTCCATCACCTCCCACGTCAGGAAAGAGAGGTGCAGCCCGGACTCAGGCAAAGCGTCCCATGCCAGGCTTGTCCCCTGCAGCCCTGACCCTCAGGCACCCACACAGGCAGGATTCTCAGACCCTCCTCTCCATCCCCGCTGGCCCCCGCAAAGCTGTCTTCCCAGCCATTTCTCAGATTTACAGAGGGAATCGTGCCTGAGTTGGTTCCTGTAGCTCAGGCATTGAGGAGTGAGGCCCAGGGAGGTCACGGTGTAACCATTTGCCCCCCAACAGGCGCCTCGGTGTTTTGGAAGGTGGGGATGCCCAACAGCAGCCAGCCGGGAGCGATGCCAGAGGATGACAGTCCTGTCCCCCATAGGGGTTGTGGGGGAACAAGCCAGCTTTTGGTCTGGTCCCAGATGGGAGCTGCAGGCAGAATCCTTGCCCCTCCCCTCTTCCAACCCCAGAGGGTGGGGCCTGCAGGGAACTGGGAGGGAGGTGCTCAGGAGGTAGCCACCCCAGGCCAGCAGGGAAAGGTGCCTGGGGAGCAGACAGAACCAAGATGGGGTCAGCAGAGTGGGAATCTCAGGAGGTCCTGGGTTTAGACTCCTCTGCCAGGGGGACATGGTTCCTGGCCTGGGATGCAGCGGCCGTGCTGGGCTGGACCAGGAGGAAGGGAACCAACCGTGCCAGTCATGCGGGCTGGCCTGGTGTGGGGCTGCAAAATGAGCTGGGCAGGAGGGGGAGAGGCCTCTTGCCAAGCGGAGGGTCCTGCTTTGAGGGGCTGCTGGAAAGGAGATGCTGACTGATGACCACCCTGCACACCCAACACGGCCCACAGCCCACCGCTGCAGGTGAAAGGGTCTACCTTCCAAAGACGACCAACTCCGTAACTCTAAGGTATAAACAACCAACGAGAGCCGGTTCCCAAGGCAAGTCGCCAACAGCGGAGAGCTGAGGTGCTGGAAGGGCGGGCCTTCTGTGCAGGGACCTCCTCCACTAAAATCAGCGCACACTGGTGTCCCTGGCTTGACCCCCGACTCGCTGCGGTTCTGGGGGCTGTAGGCAGAGAACCACCAAACCAACACACAACCGCCAGAGAAAGGCTTCTTTTCGCAGTCCCCCTCATCTTGCTCGTGGCTTCCCCAGGATCCACGGAAAACGACCCCACCAACACGTGCAGCTCTTATCCCCCAGAAGAGGAGAAACGGCCCCCGAGAGCAGAGCAGATCGCTGCCATCGGGTTCCCAGCACCTCGTGCTGTGCCCCCGACACGCCCTTGGCCAGCCTGGGAGTGGGTCTGAGAGGACCCAGCGCCCCCCTCCCCTAAAGGAGCTGAGTTCTCCTAAGGCTCCTATGAAACACATATCGCCCAAACATAAGCTGTGGCTAAGCAACCAGAGACCTTCCCAAAGGCAGGAATTGCAAAGAACCTCGCATCAAGAGATCTCCTTTTGTCCGGCACAGGCGGCCTCCCCAGCACTGGCCCCGGGAAGTAACCAGCCTCAAAGCACTCATCTGTCCTCAGAGGAGTCCTGACGTAAAAGCCCCTCAGAGACCTCCAGGGCCGTGGCAGCCCTGCCCACTGCCGGGCTCGGGGGCCGGCCTTGGGGACAGCATGCTTTCCTGCGGCCGGCCACAACATGTTCTTAGAGAACCCCGGGAAGACCCCGGGAGCATCCCTTTCATCCGAAGAGAATCCGAAGAACAAGCCCCTTTTTTCAGCTGTCTCAAGGAGGAGCCCTGCCTGCCCGCAGAAAGCGTTTTAGCGTGTCCATCTACCAGGTGCCCCCCTCCGTCCCCATGGAGCAGGGCTTTTACTTCTGAAGCTCTTCCTGGCGAAAAACAAGATCCCCTCCAGATCCCGATTTGGAGACAGGAACTGGACACACGTCTGTGGCCAGTGGAGGGGGCTGACTGATGACAGGCAGGCTGGCTGGGTCCCCCCTCTGATGGTCAGCTTCAGCCCGTTGTGACCTCGCGGGAACCCGGGCCAGCTGTTTATTTCCAAGATCGGCCAGAAGTGAGACTTTTTGTGCAGACTCCAGTGATTGTTAAATGTCGGCAGGCCATCCTGAGAGAGATGGAGCATCGTTTGAGCCAAGCTGCACATGTCAGGGGACTATGGGTTTGAAAAGCCCCAAATTAGCATGCCCAGGTGCTTTAACGGCATTCTGGAAAGATGCACCCACTGCTCATCACCTGGGGAGGCTAGACCATCCCACGTGCTGCCACGTCCACTCTTCAGGAATGAGATACTCGGAGCTCAAATTGTCCTTTCAAGCAACTTCAAGGATGCAGACAGGGTTTTTTAGAGCAGAACTTTGGAAACAGTCATTTGAGCTCAAGTCTGGCAGGCAGGTAGGGGGTGACCATGCCCAGAAGATGCTGGGCTTTTAGGTGACAAGGCCAGGTCCAAGGAGGTGCCAAGGTGGACAGGCAAGGATGGCTGTGTCTGTTCCCTTCCACTCATGCACCCAGTACCTTTGCTTTTCAGCCAACTTACACTTTGAACATGTTAATAGACGGTTACGGACTCGTTCGACTTTGCTTCTGAGCTTCCAGGCTTGGGAAAGTTGAAGAAGGTTCCAGGTTCTGTTCCCACCTCTGGCTCCCCTTTGAGTTTGGCCCACTTTTACAGCCTTTCCCTTGCCCAGGGGGATGTTCAGACCAGGGGATCCTGGCACACCTGGCGGGGCCTCTACATTGCCGGAAAGTACTAGAGCCCCCGGCCCTAGCTCCAACCCTGCTCTCTGCCCCCTCCTGCCCAGGTACCCACCTTGGCTGAGGCACTTAGGGAGAATCAAATTCCTGGGCTCTCCTCCAGAACAGTTGTCTCAAGCACCCAGGAGACCTTCACGCCCCACAAACTTGGGGGTCACAAGGCTGGTGGCTCCCAGTTGCTGTGAGGGGGGGCGCGCTGAGGCTCCGCATCCCAATCACCTGGGAGCTGTTTTAGTAACAGCTGTGACGCTCTGTTAAGTTCACCCTTTCAACATGTACGATTAAGTAATTTTTATTCCCAAGCCGATCAACCAATAGCCTGGGGAACGTTTATAATTATACCGTCGAGCCTCCCCCCCCGAGACTCTGATGCCGTGGGGTCTGGGAGTCTATGGTTTGTCTTTTTACGGAGCTCCCAGGAGGCTCTACTGTGCAGCCAACCATGGGAACCACAGGTCTAGGAGACATTCTGCCATGTCTACAGACGTTTTTGGTTGTCACAACTGGGAGATGCTGCTGGCGTCTAGCGGGTAGGGGCCGAAATGCTGGTCAATATCCCACAGGGCACAAGACACCCCCAGCAGACGGTGAGCCAGCCCCAAATGTCCACAGTGCCCAGGTTGGAAAGCCAGGGCCTACAGGAACTTCCAGTCCTTTCTGGCCCGAGGTGACCACATGCGACCTCCAGACACAGCCCATGGTAGTCCCCCAGGAACAGAAAAACGCACCTCACCTCCAACAGATCAGCACTGAGTAGAGATGTCGTGGAGGAACGTTTCTCAACGCGGAGCTCGAGGTCCTGCACCTCTAACAAGCTCCCAGGTGGTGCTGCTGGTCTGGGGACCAGACTGTGTAGCCGCCCAGGGTAGAGCCTCCCATGTCTCCAGGAGTGCAAATTCTAGATGGAGCCCTGGCTCTCTGGTGCCTCTGACACAGTCATCATTCCCTGGGGCAGCCCAGGTGCACTCACCCCTCCGCAGCAGGTAACCCGTAAACACGTACTTGTCTCTGCATTTCTCCCACCACTTGAGGGGGGTGTGGCAGTTATCTGAGAATTTTCCCTCATCAAAAAGAACGGAGCAGCAGCAGCAGCAGCGGTAGCGAAGATTCAGGAGGGCCCAAGATGTCCTCACTCTTATCCATCCCGCCCCTCCCTACCCTCCCCACACGCACCCCAGAAACAGCTGTGCCCCCGCCTCTGGACTTCAAGAGGAAGGCCCTTAGAAGGGTGGGTTTCAAGATGAGGACACAACTCCAAGACCTAAGCAACAGCTTGGGCGGGGGCCCAGTGGTCAGTCTTCAGTGACGCCCAGAGGGTACAGTCAACCAGGAGCCTGTCCAGGGTCCAGCAGGGTGGAGACAAAGCTGGGGAGGCCAGGGAGCAGCAGTGGCAACACCGGCCCAGGAGCATCCTCATCCCTGGGCGCAAGGGCAGGACTGCGGTGAGGAGTGCAGAGACATCAAACAGGAGACCTTCTGCAACAGAAGACACTCTCCAACCCAGTCATCATCCGCAGAAGGGGGCACCTGAGGGGCTGGGCGCCAGGTGGGCCATCCTAGGTTAGGGAGTGAGATCTGCCTCTACTGAGGATTGGGCAGAGACCGTGGCCTCCCTCCTTCCCCAAAGCCCAGTCCCTCACAAGGGGTGCAAGGCTGAGGCTGCCCCGGAAACCGTATCCCCCAGCGTGGGCAGCTGTGGGGGGAGGGGGAGGGGACAGAGTGGGGCATCCCTGGCTTCTCCCTTGGGGTGAGAGCAGGTGTCTGTCCCAGCCCAGCTCAGGAGCAGCCCGGGATCCCATCTGCTCTCCCTGGTTTGCCGGTCTCCTTAGTGACAAAAGGTCTGAGTTGCAGGTTGGACTCTGCCCTGGGCTTGTCCTGTTCCTGTCACGAGCCCCCACTGGCTCTGCAAAGCAGCCTGCTATCTGACCACGGGCGCTGTGGTCGCGGCTCCCCAGGGGAGGGCCCTGCCCTACCAGGCATGTTTGCTGAGGTTGGGCTTGGAGAGTCCAGCCTGCAGCCTGCAGCCAGCCATTGGGGCCCTAAAGGACACACAAAAAAAGGTCCTTATGTGAAACCCAAGAAGACTGGAAGGAGTTGTTAGCCCTGGAGGTCAGGATCAGTCCAGCCGGACAGGGGAAGGATGGGCAGGAGGGCTGGGATTCTGGGAACACTGCCAGAAATGAACTTCCTGGGAAGAACCTTGGATGGGCAGGAAGATTCCAGAGCCACGTTATGGTTGAAAAGACAGCAAGAGACAGCAGCAGTGTGGAGCCAGGCAGGACTTGGGGGTGGTGGGGGTGGGGGTGGGGTCTGGGCTCTGCCAGTGCCCTGCCTCTCCACATGGAGCCAGCCGGCAGCAAAGCTTAGGATACGAGCAAGACCACAAAGCCTGGTGGTAGTTTGAACTCTTTTCTTCTCTTTTGTTAAAAGGGGGAAGGGAAAGGGTGTGAGGTACCCCCGGGCTCTGGGGGAGGCATGCAGGCAGCCCCAGCAGGCAAGCGCTGGGGAATGGGTGGGAAGAGTCCTGGAGTTTCCCACAATTCTTTTCTCTGCAGGGAACAGCAAGGCTGGCTGACAAGGGGGTGGGAGAGAGGGGCGGGGCCCTGGGGAGAGGGGTGGCGGGCAAGGGGTTTGGGGGCTCACTCTAACATGAAAAGTCCAGCTGCCCCGTAAACTAGGTTGCGTCTTGAGGAGCGACATACATATAAATACATACACAGCTACACACCACACATGCGGAGAAGGCTCTGCATTCCCGAGGGTGGGGATCTAGGCCTGCTGGCCCCCAAGGAGCTCCAAGGCAGGAGCCAGCCAAGTCTCCGCTGCTGTGGCGATTCTCCGCAGCCCCCTGGGGTGGGGCAGGGTCGAGGCGAGTCCTCTGGGGAAGCTGCTTGTTCTCTGAAGTTCCGTCCACCAGCACCAAGACGACTCTGAACCACATCCATGCAAGGGCTGGGGTGCCGCGGGCCTGCGCCTCCGTGTTCGTAGCGCGGAGCGGCCTGTGTGCTGGCACCAGGGTCCGTCTCTCCCCTCCAGGGCTCCGGGGAACGGGGGTGCAGACAGAGGAGGGTGAAGGGGGCCCGCGGAGACATCCTCTCCCCCGCCCCACAGGGTCCTGGCCTCCGGGAGGGGGGAGGGGCCTCCCTTATCTCTCCGCCTCCATGGCGGGGTGGGCCCTCGGTTCTGAGGCGGCCTGTTGGGGGGCCAAGGGCGGCCAGTCTGACGCTGGGAAGGGGGTGCCGGAGTCCACAGGGGCGGCTGCTGTGGCTGGTGGTGCTGTGGCCCCCCACTGGGGGCGAGGCCGCGGTCGCCAGCTGGTGCCGCGAAGCTGCCGGTGGCGGCGTGGGGGAAGTGCGGCGGGGGGGACGTGGCCGTGGCGGCCATTGGGCTGCCACTCTGCCGCCACCGTGGAAACTCTCGGAAGCCTTGAGACGGGAGAACATGGTGAGGGCAATCGGGGAAGTTGGGGGGCGTGCAGGGGTGTTGGCAGGAGTGCACATCTGTGGGGGTGAAGAACAGAGTGGGGGGTGAGCACCCCTTTCCGGGAGCCCCCGGCCTCCCACTGCCTCCCTCCTAGGAGCAGACCAACACCCAGCCACCGTTGGGAGCTTCTGTGCCTCTTCCCTGGATGCATCTGGCTCCGTAGGACAGTCCCCTAGCTGGGGGCTCCAGACCCACGGGCCATGTCCCCGGAGGACCCTCTAGTGCGAGCCAGCGGCCTCTCCACTGCAGAGAGCCACGGCGGCTTCCTTCCCCTGCCCTATACCAGGAGCGCCCCCTAGCACCCCGGGGACTGCAGGGACACTTACCATCTGGTGGTGGTGGTGGCTATAGGGATGTTGGTCTCCTGGTAAAAAGGCGCTGAGGGCCGTCTGTGGGAAGAAAGGACCCAAGCTTAATTACCCTCTGGCCCCCCCACCCCCACCCCCTCCGTGGACCTGCGCCGCCCTCGTTCCCAGGATTTCTGGGGCTTGGAGTGTGGCCCTGAGCCTGGCTACCAAGGGAGAGAAGTGAGTGTAAGCAGTGTGTCTGTCACAACTCAACGCCTGCCACCTCCTAAGGAGGCGCCACAGGCTCCCAGGCAGGTCTGCAGGCGGTTGAAGACCCTCACACTGCCTGCCTCCCTCCAGCTTGCACTGTGACCTCGGGAGGGGAGCAGGCAGCACCCCTTCCTGGTGTCACAGGGAAAGGCCTTTAGCAGAGATCAGCTGTTGATTTGGGAGATTGGAGCCAGACAGTCACCAACTCCATGGGTGGCGGCTCCCTAATCTGAACCTCAATCTCCTCATCTAGGAGCCAGGGGACAGCAAAAGTTCCAGATGTTAAGTCTGTGACCCACCTGCCCTCTCTCCTTGGCTGGCCACAGGAGCCTGCCATGACCTGGGCCTCAGTTTTTCCAACTGCACCACAAGGAGACCGGACCAGGCGGCTTCCACATTCCCGTCCCTTGCCGCAGTAACCTCTTAAGACCCAAGTGCCAGCTGAGAGAGCCAGAATTAAGTAGGATGGCCTGGGTTTTGCACTCGCTGGCCCCCTCACCCAAGCCTCCCTCAGAATGTTTCTTAAGGTGTCAGAGCAGGGGGATGGCAGACATGCGGTCGGGCACCTGGGGTGGTGCGAAAGGGAGTGGGAGAGGGGGCAGAGTGTCAGACAAAGGCCCGGGGAGAGGGGGCTCCAGGAGCCCTGAGGGAGGTGCTGCATTTGGTCTGTCCTGGCTGGGGCCCTGCAGGAGGGGCACTGAGGAGAATAAGGGAACCAGCTGCTCTTGCGAAAGTGCTGGGAGAGGGAGTGTGTGAAGGGTCTGCCGGGCCCTGCCCAGGCCCAGGCCCAGCCCCAGCCCCAGCTGCCCTCCATCACCAGCCCCCCCCCCCCCCCCCCCCCCCCCGAGGCTCACCACCCTCCCCAGCCCAGCCCGGACCCAATCCCTTCCCCCGCCTCCAACACAGCCAGAAACCCAAGCTGGCTCCCAGGGCTTGCCCTGGGGTTTTGTTATTTTTTTACATTCAAATGAATTTTTCTGGAATTTCCTGCTGTAGATGCCCTACCCCAGTGTCCCCAGACAGGGTGTGGGAACAGGCTGGGGTGGGTGCTGGTCTCTAAGCGCCTCCTCAGGACTCCTTCCCACCCAGGAGCCCCAGGGGACACACCCCAACTATTCCTTCCCAACAGCAAATCCAAAGGCCATTTGAGTGAGGATTCCAGCACCACTGCTGCCTTAAAGCACCACCACTTAAACACACAGGTCCCCCTCCCCCAGCAGCCTCCTGTCCTCATTAACACCTGAATCACAGAGATGTGACCCAAAAACACTGTGAGCCTGCGGGGGAGGGTACAGAAAGAGTAGCCCCAGGGAGCCCCTCACTCGCTCTCACGCAAGGACCTAAGGTTTGGGGGTTCACAACCCATTTCACTTTAAGTAAACCTCCCTAGTATCCATATCCCCCACTTGACAGATGTGAAACGGAAACTCCACGAGCCCGAAGCATATGGCTCCTACCTCAGGAGGCCACCAAATCTGCAGGCAGCTCCGGCCCCTCTTGGGGACAAGGTCTCCCCCGGGCATTTCAATCCTCAAAGCAACACTTTTAATTCGTGTGGTGGAGCGACACCAACCCGTGCTGAGTGACAGCCCAGCTGGTGCCAGGCTCCCTGCGCTGGGCTGAGAGTCCAGACAGGCCAGGCCCTTCCACCAGACACCTGCCCGCCCAGCCCCAAGCAGGGAGGGAGCCATGTGTGCAGATGTGGGACTCAAGCAAACTGCCGTGAATGTGGTTTTGCAAGTTTTGCCACATCTAGCCCTCGAGACAAACAGGCTGTTTAGGGAGCTTCCTGCAGGGTGGGGCTGCAGGCCCTGGGGGCGGTGGGCACAAGGGAGTGGCCACTGGCTCCTTAGAGATCAACTCCCACGCTGGAGGTAGGGAGGAAACTGAGGCCAGAGGAGGAAAGGGAACTGCCCAGAAAGAGCAACCTCCCACATTGTGTGAAGACCACACAGGGTCGGCGGTCCCTGCTGAGAGCGCTGGTAGAAAGGTGTGAGCAAAGATTCCCCTGGCTGGATAGGCCACTGCTTCCCCAGGCTGTCCAAACCTTTGGGCTAGAATTCTGATCCCCTATCCCATTCTTAAGAAGCTGAGTCCTAGAGTCCTCAGTGTATCCCCTGCAGGCCCGAACACCTTTCCTGGGGTGGCTCCCCATCAGGAAACCAGGCTCCCGGCAGGCAGGGCACAGACACCGTCTGAGCTGTGACCTTACACCTGTGAGGGGTGGAGCTCAAGGACTCTGGCCTCTTCCCTAGATACCACCCTGGGTTATTTCTGGGGCAGTTGAGCTAGGCAAAGCCAGGTGGCCTCTTGGCAGCACAAGCTGTGGGCACTAGTGTTCTGTGGGTCAGGGAGGCCTGGTGGGTGGGGTCCTGACTGGGGCAGCCCCACCTCCTACCCAGCTGACCGAAAAGCCACCGGACCGTGTAAACCACGCCGTGCACTGTGCAGGTAAATTCATCTGCCAGCACAGAGGAGGCCACCCGAACACGCCTCTAGGGCGGGGTGCACATATGCACACTCGTAGCTGTAGTGTGGGGCTCCCAGCACAGCACCCGTACACTCGTGTGTGTACACGCGTGGGCACCAACTGCAAAACGGCGACGTGTGTGTACACGGAGCACACAGCCCGCACCCGCGCGCCGGGTGGACTGCGTGTTTACACACACGCCGACATGCCCACACGTAGCGTGGCGCGTGCGTAAATACAAATGCACATGTACGTGGACACACGCGCCGCCGAGCTAACCACTGGGCACGCAGACCCTCAAACCCACTCGTGCGGGGCGGCTCTGCCCACGGGCCCCAGAGCTCCCCGTCCCACCAGGCGGCTCCCGAGGTGGGGGCGGCGCGCGCCCAACTCGGCCCCAACCCGGGGCGTCCTCCTTCCGGCCGCCCGCCGACTGTCCGTCCGGGCCGCGGCGACGCCCCGCCCTGGCCGTTACCCGAACAAAAGAGGGGGAACCCCGCATCCCGACCGCCGGGGGACTCGGGGGGGGGGGCGGGCATCTCGGGCCCCGGTGCGGGCGGGCCGCCCCTCCCGCCCACCCCGCGCGGGCGGCGTTTCCGGGGACCGCGTAGACGCGGCCGCACCGCCCGGCCGGACCCGCACGCCGCGTGTGCGCGCTGCGGCCCGGTCAACGGGGAGCGCGGACGCCAGGACACTGGGCCGAGTGCGCGGCCCCGGCCCGGGCGGAGCGCGCACCAGCACGTGTCCACACCGACCCAAACACGCGTGGCTGGCGGGACGGACCCCCGGCCCCCGGTCCCGGCCCGGCCGCGCACCTCGAACTGCCAGTGGGCCGCCTGCAGCAGCTGCTTCGCCTGGTCGGCCGCGCAGCCCGCCGTCAGCACGAACTGGTTGATCATGACCTGGTGCTTGAGCTCGTCCATGTTCACGGACATGGCGCCGCCGCCGCGCTGCCCGCTGCCCTCCCGCCGCCGCTCTCCTCCGCCTCACGCGTCCACCATTAGCGAGCCGGCTCCGGCTAATACAAATATTTACTGTGCGGCTGTGACTCACCGAGCCTCGCCTGGCTCGGGGCCGCGGGGGCATGCTGGGAGATGTAGTCCCGCGCCGCCTGGCCGGCCGGGGGGCGCGAAGAGGTGTGTCTGGACTCTGTCCCTGCTGTGTGCGGAAGCGGGCGGCCGTGTCTGCGGGCCGTCACGCTCTCGGGGGTCCAGCAGGCGGGGCCCGCTGGCGTCTTTGCCCGGTATGCCTGGCATCCCTCTGTTGAGTGGGCGCACACTTGGGGGTGGGGGTCCCCTAGGAATTTTGGCACAAATCGGCAGCTCTAGGACACACAGACCCGAAAGCCTGTCACACAATAGGCGCCAAAAAATACTCCTTCCTTGGATGAATGAATCTGCCCTTTAGGGCTCTGCAGAAAGTCACCGCCTCCAGGAAGCCTTCCAGTCCCCCCCCCCCCCCCAACACCCAGAGCAACAAGTTCACGTCGCCCACTCCTGATGCGGGTCCCTCCCCGGTTTGGCGCTTAGCCACACACACACACACACTACGTCTGGGGATGGGATGGCGCGGACAAAACACGAGGTGGACAGACCCTGGTGCCTCCGGGTTCCCTCCCCGCGGGGCTCCCACTTTCCCACGCAAAATCTCGTGCGCTCTGCCGGAAATCTCGGCTTTGGAAAGCGGGCGCAAGGACCCGGCGGAGCCAGTTCCGGGGCGGCCCCGAACTCCTATTCCCAGAATGCCCCGGTTTATTTGCATCGTTTTGTCCCGAATGACGTCAAGTGAGTGAGGCCGCGCCTTGGCCAATGGGCGGCCTCAGAGTGTTAGGACCTGGCCATATAAGGTAAACAAAGCTGGCCGCCCAATGAGGCTGCAGCGGGGGCGGGCGCTGGGCCGGGGCCGGCGGGGGCGCGTCACGTGGCGGGCGGGGGCGGGACTGGAGCGAGCGGGAGAAAGGGGGAGTTGCGGGCAGTGTTTACAGTTCCGCACGCGCCGCTTCCGGGTGACGTCTAGGGTCGGGTGTGTGGGACCAGGGCGTGCTCGCAAAGGGATCCCGGGCGGGGAGGCGAGGAGGAGTTTGGCGCGGTCAACCCCCGCTCTGACTGACCTTGGCCCGGTTCCGAGAGCTCCCTGGGCTCCAATTTCATCCGTTGGGCAACCGATGTTTGGGCCCTTACTCTGCCCTGCCCTGAGCCAGCCGGGGTTACAGCGGAGAGCAAACCCGAGAAGGGTCTCCTGGTGGCGAGGGTGGGTTGGGGCCGTGTGTCAAAAATCCCAAAGAACGGATGTACAATTGTGGAAACGTAGAAGTATGAAAAGTGCCTTCGGGAAGCTGATACAGGCCCTGGGGGGTTAGGGTTAAAAGTCATTGAGAGGTTTTACTAGATCTGATCAATTGTCCACTTTAGGCTCAGTGTGGCGTCCAGATGGTGGCCGAAGGGTCCAGTCTGGATCAGGAAATGTTTTGGATGCGTCTGGTTCTAAGGGAGCACCCCACCCTCCCTACCCAGCGCTTCACTGTTAGAATTGCACCGGATGGAGGGAGCTATCCCACACCGGAGGGGTGGGGGGAACCCCTTCCTGGGTCCTTTCATCTTTCCAGAGGTTCTGTCTTTAGCTGGTGGGAGGAGGATAATGGGAGCCCGGTGGACAGGGCCTGAAGGGATCCAGGGTTGTGGGGGCCTGGGGAGTGCTGGGGCACCAGGATAGCTCCAGGGAGACCTGCACAATGAGAGTGCTAAGCGGCCTCCAAGGGCTAGGTTCCCTGGCCTAGCCTACAGGCAGGGGGTGGACTCTCAGTGTCCTCTGCCAGGTGAGCACCTCAGCCTGGTAGAGGTATCCTGTCCTCATGGGAAATCAGATTTTGGTGTCTCTTCTGCCACATGGGGATCACTCAGGCTCTGCCATTTTTTGCAAACCCTGATAGTGCCAGGACATTCCTGGTCTTGTTAAGAATGGCCCCTCACCTTAACAAAGCATCATAAGCATGAATTAACGTGGGTAAAGCGCTCGGCACAAGGTAGTGGGCTTTGGATGTGGTTTCTGCTATCACTATTCCACTGAGACAGAGCGTGATGGACGGTGAGATGGTTCTGGAGCCAGATAGATCTGGTTGTCAGTCTTGACTCCACTGCTTAGTGACTGATGTTGGATACAAGTAGTGTAGCCCTGAGCTTCATTTCATTTGTGGAACCCAAGGTAGGAGTGTGGAGCTCTCCCAGGACTGCTGAAGGTATATTAATATCTATGAAGTGCTCAGCACTATTTCTGGTACTCACCTCTTTGCCTCCATCTGGACCACTCTACGAGCCCAAGCCTCATTTTACAGATGAGGAAACTTTTAAGGCTGGAATCCAAACCTCCTTACACTCTTGCCTGTGTTCAGAGCCAGTGGAGAACAGGCACCCATTAGCCCATGAGGGTGTATGTCTGGGAAGTGAGAACGGGCAGTGTCCTGGCAGGGCCTGCTAGGGGATTTTCTTGTTCAAGGAAACGGGAAGTACCTTCACCTTTCCTCCTACCCTTATCCAGCAACACTCAGTTACCTGCCCAGGCTTGTCCAGCTCAGAAGGAGCTGTTCTGGCTGGGGTGGGGCAGATGAGGCTAGCAGGAGCAAAGGTCACTCTTTTGGTCCCCATGGCCCCGCTAGCTTGCTAGTTTTCCCAAGGGCAGCAGGGGAGGAAAAAACAACCTTGTTTTCAGCCAGGATCAGCCTGGCTAAAGAATGGACTTTGGATTTCTTAGCAGGCGCCTGACAGCTGGGACCAGTAGATGGGGGCAGGGGAATAAAAGGTATTTCTAGCCGTACCATCTTACCTGAAGTTCAGGGAATTGGAGACTCTGCCAGAGCCTCCCCAGCATGCCCTGGCCTCCTCCTTCCCACCTCCATTTTTAATTTTTTTAAGATTTAATGTTTAAGCAATCTCCACACCCAATGTGGGGTTTGAACCTACAACCCTGTGATCAAGAGTCATATGCTCTGCTGACTGAGCCAGCTGCTTCTATTCTTTCAAACACTCCACAGATCACTGGGTGCCTGACTCTGGGAGCACAGGAATGAATAGGCGAGGATCCTGCCCCGTCAGAAGGCTCAGAAAGCTAGACTCAAGGGACTCACCCCAGGTGCCCATAAACGGTGCCCAGTGTCTTTCAAAAGACCCAATGCTATCGCTTTTAGGTCATTTGGCTAAAATTAAGTGTGAAAGACCCAATGCTGGTTGACTGAGGGGACTTGAGATCTGGCCACTGACTCACTCTTGACCTCTGTTCTTATACTCTACCCCCCACCTTGATTTTAGCTACGCTGGCCTTTGAGCTCCTGGATCATACTCAGCTCCTTATAGCCTCCGGGCCTTTGCACCTGGTGTTTTCTCTTCTTGGAACCTGGATTGGCTTACTTCCTCAGAATTGCCCCCCCACCTTTGCTCTTATTTGTATTTCAAGTCCTGGCTTAAACGTCACCTCTTCAGAGAAGCCTTCCCTGACGTCCCTATCAATAAGTAGGTGTCTCTTATTATTTTTTTAACTTTATTTATTTTGAGAGAGAGCGCACACATGAGCAAGTGGGGGAGGGGTAGAGAGAGTGGGAGGGAGAGAATGAGAATCCCAGGCAGGCTCCGCATGATCAGCGCAGAACCTGATGCAGGGCTCGAACTCACAAACTCATGAGATCATGACGTGAGCCGAAGTCAGATGCTTAACCAAATGAGCCACCCAGGTGCCCCTGTCTTATCATTTATTTGCACCTCTATTCTCCTATAGCACCCACCACATTTTGTTCACCTTTTTAATGTCTTTCTACACTAGCCTGTGTGGTCCACATCTAGCATTCTTGCATTTGATCCCTGTTGCCTGGCTCATAGTCTGGCTCATTGCCCATCACATAGTACCTGAGTAATAAATATTTGTTGAATAAATAAATGAATCAGCACAGATGTTGACAAGAGAACTAATAACAAATCAAAAAAGGCCTGTCTCCCAGCGGGGCATGGGTAAGCACAGAACAAGTCCAAAGCTCTATTAAGAAGGATGTTTAATCAAACATCCAGCCCATGGAAATGGCCCAGGATGTATAGGAAGGACATGCTCCTAGGATTGTTTTTCAATGAGAACGTCAGGATCTATGCTATCCCCCAAACAGGAAGGCCAGTAAATTGAATTCAGTTTTGGTATATGTGTGTGTGTATACACACAAGCGTTATATGATTTAACAGAAGGAAAGGGGAAGGAAGATCACAAAGAGTGGAGGGGTCTTCAGGCCCATCCGGTGGCAAGAGCCATGAAACATAGTACATCTGAATGTTCCTGCCTCTGGAGTAGGAGGGGAGTGTGGCAGTAAAAGGAGTGGCTTTGTTCAAGTTCCAGCTTTATTACCATGTACCTACAATGAAGCCTGAGTTGGGTACCTCACGTCTCCCAGCTTCACTCTCCTCTTCTGTGAATTGGGAATTAAAACCTACATCAGAGGGGCACCTGGGCGGCTCAGTCGGTTAAGTGTCCAATATGGGCTCAGGTCATGATCTCATGGTTTCTGAGTTCGAGCCCCAGCGTTGGGCTCTGTGTTGACAGCTCAGAGCCTGGAGCCTGCTTCAGATTCTATGTCTTCCTCTGTCTCTGCCCCTCCCCCACTCATCTTCTCCCTCTCTCTCTCTTAACAATAAACACTTAAAAAATAAAATAAAATAAAAGCTACATCAGAAAATTCAATGACTCTGTATAAAGTCCTCAACGTGATGCCTGGCACACAGTAGGTGCTCGGTAAATGGGGATCTTGATTGTGAAGCACAGATATAATCCGGCTCTTCCAAGATCTGGAACTCTACTCATAATCACATAAGTCTTTCACCTCTTCTATTAACTTTGGCTTCCCAGGTTCCCTGACAATAGAAGGTTGTATTCTGGATTCTAGCCACCAGAAATGTGTAGGACTCACTTTAACGGGGAATGTGGTGCATTTACTATTTGAGACCCTTCAGCAGCTACTGCTCTCCCAGCTTTCTTGATACAGCAGACTTGACTTAGAAAGTCACTTTCTTCTTGAAACCCGTTTCTCAACTGAAAAGTAGGCCAAACAGACCTCCACTTGGCCTGCTTACAGAATTTTATGTGACTCAAAAGCCAGGAAAGTACATTGCAATCGGCAAGCCTTGAATCCTGACCGGTTTTTTAAACTTGCCTTCCACACCTCATATGCAGCCGTCTCTTCTCTATATGTAAAATGAGAAGAGGTCTACTGCCTCGGTGTGGGGCTGTAAAATTATGTTTTCAGGGTGATTGTTCTGGACGTGGAGCCAAAGAGAAGCTCTGAGTTTTGGAAAGGGGCTGAAGGAAGCCCTTGGCTTCGCCAGGGAGCCCCACTCCTGACGGCCTTGGGTTCCACCCCAGCTATTGCCGGGCGGCAGGTAGAGGTATGCCCTCTTCTGGCCGGGGCCGGAGATAAACCCTGGGAAGTGGGGAGAACCATGGTGGCTCAGGGAGATATTTCAGACAGGGGGTAAATGGAAGGCGCTGGATTCCTATGAGGATCTGTATATGAACAGATGATTAGGAGGCTAAAGAGTTACGATGCTAGTACCGTGCTTGGAATGTAGAGGGAAGGTCAGTTTGCGGTGATGAATCCTCCCCTCTGGATTCAGGTCCATTTGGTTTGTTCCTGAACGCTGGTCAACAACTTCACGACGCCGTGGCGAAGGGCATCCTGGGACATGTAGTTCTTAGGCAGGGTGCCCGTGCCGCAGCCCGTCGCCCTGGGTGGCGAAGGGAAGTGAAGGGACTCCATTTCCCGAAGTGCCTCATACCCGGGGGGCGGAGGGCCGCCGTGGCGTCGGGCCCCCAGCGGAGCTGAGGGTTGGGGCTCGGAGGCCGAGGCGCCCGCGGCCGTGGGTTAGTGTCCGTGTGGCCTGGTCCGGGGCATGTCCGCTTGAGGACGCCGCCGCCGCCCGCGTCCCGGCCCCGGCCGGCCCGGCCCGGCTCGCCGTGCACCATGGGCTCCATCCTGAGCCGCCGCATCGCGGGCGTGGAGGACATCGACATCCAGGCGAACTCGGCCTATCGCTACCCCCCGAAGTCCGGTGAGCGGCCGCTCGGCTCCGGGAGCGGAGGGCGAGACCTGGGCCGGAACCCGGGTGGGCAGGGCGCGCCCGCGCGAGGCTCTCCGCAGAGGGTGCGGTGGGGGCTCTGCCCGGCCCGCTGCCCTCCCTGCTCCTCCCGGCCCGGGGCTCCGCGCGACCTCCACTCGGGCCGTGGGTGGAGCCCCGGGCTGCCTGCCCCGTCCCGGCTGGGTGACCTTGGGTCAGTCACTTCGCCTCTGGGCGCCTCACTTTTCTCGTCTGCACACAGGGGAGACTCACCGGAAAGCCTTAGGGCTGGGATGAGGTTCGGGGCGCGATGCTGGTGAGGGGTTAGCACGGTGCTCGGCGCTTAGCTTGCGCTTACAAAGTGGTCATTGTCAAAGGGATTGACATCACACCATCGTCAGTTTGGGCTTTCTTTGGTGGCTTGGTGTGAAGACTGGGCCAGTAGTTCTGAACACTGCCCATGCCATCTGGACAGAGGCTTAGCTCTCCTGTGTGTACGTGAATGGGGGGGTGGCAGGAGAGGGGCTGGGCCCAAGGAGATTTGATGGGGTAAGGCTTGGAGCCCTTGCTGGAGAACAGGAGACTGGTTGGAGGAGACCTGTCTGGTTCTCTGGTCTCCTTTTCCGTGGCAGGGAGACTTGAGCCTGCAGCAAGGAAGTGACTTTCCCAAGGTCTTAGACCTGGGTGGAAGCACATCTAGGCGCAGGACCACAAATCTGACCCCTGTGGACTTGTTTACACTCTGTTTTGCTGCCTCTAAAGAGTGTGGACTGACCCAGGACTTTAGCTTGGGTTCTTTCCTCTCGATCTCCTCGTGGGGTCATTTGCCTTGGAAAGAAGAAAAAGAACAGAGAACTTGGACCTCAGGGGGTCTTTCGGTTGGATCACCTGATCCTGGCTTCTGAAGAATCTGATCTGCTATCGGGGTCTTGTAGGCCTCACAGTTGGCCTTCACGCACCCACCAGGCCAGGTTTCCTTTGAGTGTAGCCGCGGACCACCCACTCCCACTGGTAGAGAAGCTTGTTAAGCATGCATTTCCCAGGCCCTGCCTCAGACCTGCTGGGGCCTAGCAACCTGCGTTTAAACTCATTTCTCAAATGAGTCTGATGTCCACTCAGATTTAAGAACTGCTCTGTGCTGATTTTGGAAGCCCCCAAAGGGGGAGTGTCTGGGAGAATAGAGGGGTGGAGACCAGCACAGCGTTTTGGGGCAGTCAGAAGGGGATGAGGCCGAAGTGGGCAGAAGCCACTGTTGCCTGCTTGTGTCCCAAGCATAAGCGCAGGGCAGCCCAGCCTGGTGTGGGGATCCCTGAAGGCCTGCGGGCTGACATCCCCACGTCTCATGAAGCAGTTGTTTGAATTCATTGTCTTTCATCTCCGATGTTCTTCCAGCCTGTCTTTGTCTGAGTGATTGGAGGCAAGTTGCGTAGCCCCCTGGGTCACAGTTTCCTCATCTGTAAAATGGGTTGAGCCCTGTACAGTGTTTAGAACAGTGACTGGCACTGAAAGTCCTCCTAAAATGTTAATTGCTGTAAAGGTTTAAAAAGGAAATTAGGTGGACATTTCAGACCCTAATAGCAGTTAGCAGTAGCATGGCAGAGATATCAGAGTTTAATGTGGCATTTCCTATGTTAATCCAGGACGAGGGCCACATACTTGATGTTCCTTCATTTGGGTGTTTGGATGAAACCACAAGCACAAGGCCTTTATAACACAACTTTCAGATTCTGTGTGGTAGACCTGGCTAATCATTCAGGACACTCTTTGTCACCAAGCCTGGACTTGGTTTCAGAAGCCATTAATGAACATGCCAGTCGGCCACAACTAATCGATTAGGGTGGCACGCAGGTGAATGTCATGGGCTACCTTAGAGCACCATAGCAGTGCTTGCCTGGACCTGTCCAGTCCAAAACCTGTCCCCTGGGCTTCCTTGTCCCTCGGGCCACCTTGCTCAGGGAGGGTCAGTCTGAGGCAGAAATGACCTTAGCAGGACCTTAGTATGTTTCTCCAAGGGTGGACAAGGTCCCCAGGGGTATTTCAGATGATTTTTAGGGGTTGGCCCTGTGGACCATTCAATCGCTTTATGAGAAAGTTATCTTCTCAGGTCTCTGTTAATTTCATCGATAATATTGAGGAGAGAAAAATTGGATGCTAATATATTTTTTTTAATTTTTAACGTTTATTTATTTTTGAGACAGAGAGACAGAGCATGAACGGGGAAGGGTCAGAGAGAGAGGGAGACACAGAATCTGAAACAAGCTCCAGGCTCTGAGCTGTCAGCACAGAGCCCGACGGACGGGGGCTCGAACTCACGGACCGCGAGATCATGACCTGAGCCGAAGTCGGACGCTTAACCGACTGAGCCACCCAGGCGCCCCTGGATGCTAATATTTTTTAACATATCTGTAGCACTGATCCCTCCCAGCTTTATTGAGACTTAATTGACATATAACATTATGTAAGTGTAAGGTGTGCAGTCTAATGATTTCATAAATGTACATGTCAGGAAATAAGGTGAGTTAGCATCCTCATCACTTTTTTTTTTTTTTTGTGGTGGGAACTTTTAACATCTGTCCAATTTTCTTTTGTTTGTGGAACTTTCAGCATGTACTGCAACAGTACCTAGCTGAAATTTAATTACATTTGCTTTGTTTTCGTTGTATTTATTTATTCATTTTACTTTTTAAGCAACTTTATCGAGTTGTATGTCATATGACTCATCCATTGTAAATGTATGATTTGTTGACTTCCAGTAAATTTATACAACTGTGCAAATCAGTTTTAGACATTTCCATCACCTTCCAGAGTTTCATTGTGCCTGTTTGCAGTCCATCTTGGTTTCCACCTGATCTGGCTTCTGTCTTTAAAATATGCCCTCTCTGAACACTCCATATAAAAGGAATCATCCAGGGGCACTTGGTGGCTCAGTTGGTTAAAGGTCTGACTCTTGGTTTCGGCTCAAGTCACTATCTCATGGCTTTGTGAGTTCGAGCCCCGTGTTGGGCTCTGCGCTGACAGTGCGGAGCATTCTTGGAATTCTCTCTCTCCCCCCTCTCCCTCGCTCTCCCTCTCTCTTTGTCCCTTCCCTCCTCATGCCTGCTTGGGATTCTTTCTCTGCCTCTCTCTCCCCCTCTCTCTCTGTCCCTTCCCTGCTCATGTGCACATGTGTGCACTCTCTTTCAAAGGTAAAAAAGAAAAGGAATCATACAACTTGTAGTTTCTTTTTTTTTTTAATTAAAAAAATTTTATTTCAATGTTTATTTATTTTTGAGAGACAGAGAGAGACAGAGCGTGAGTAGGGAAGGGCAGAGAGACAGGGAGACACAGAATTCAAAGCAGGCTCCAGGCTCCGAGCTGTCAGCACAGAGCCTGACGCGGGGCTCGAACCCACACAGGGTGAGATCATGACCTGAGCTGAAGTCAGATGCCCAACTGACTGAGCCACCCAGGTGCCCCTTAAGTTTTTTTTTTTTTTTTAACATTTTATTTATTCTTTTTAAAAAAAAATTTTTTTTTCAACGTTTTTTATTTATTTTTGGAACAGAGAGAGACAGAGCATGAACGGGGGAGGGTCAGAGAGAGAGGGAGACACAGAATCGGAAACAGGCTCCAGGCTCCGAGCCGTCAGCCCAGAGCCTGACGCGGGGCTCGAACTCACGGACCGCGAGATCGTGACCTGGCTGAAGTCGGACGCTTAACCGACTGCGCCACCCAGGCGCCCCAACATTTTATTTATTCTTGAGAGAGAGAGACAGAGCACGAGCAGGGGAGGGGCAGAGCGAGAGAGGGACACAGAATCGGAAGCAGGCTCTAGACTGAGCTGTCAGCACAGAGCCCGATGCGGGGCTCGAACTCACAAGCTTGTGAGATCATGACCTGAGCCGAAGTTGGACCCTTCACCAACTGAGCCACCCAGGTGCCCCACAACATGTAGTTTGGTGTGTGGCTTTTTGCACTTAAAACAACGTCTTCGGAGTTCTACCACGTGGTAACAGGTGTCTGTACCTTTGTGTACAGATATAGTACATGTTGTTTATTTACCAGTTAACATTTGGGTTGTTTCCGGTTTTTGGCTATTATGAATAACGCTGCTATGAACACTGAACATTTGTGTGGCCCTTTTTAATTGTCTATAGTATACACGTTGGAGTGGAATTGCTGGGTCATATGGTGATTCTGTGTTTAACCTTCTGATGAAGTGCCAGACTGTTTTCCACAGCAGCTGCTTCATTTTATATTCCCGCCAGCGGTGTGTGAAGGTTCCAATTCTCCACATCCTTGCTAACAGTTATTATTATCTATCTTTTTTTTTTTTTTAAACTGGGCTCTTCGCCCAACAGGTAGGTTCTCTGCCCATCTTGGAGCTGAGCTTGAACTCCGGACCCTGAGATCAAGAGTCACATGCTCTACAGACTGAGCCAGCCAGGCACCCTGTTGGCCTACCTTTTTAATTGTAGCCATCCTTGTGGGCATGAAGCGGTGTCCCATTGTGGTTTTGATTTGCATTTCCCCGATGACTAAAGACGTGGAGCATCTTTTCATGTGCTTATTAGCCATTTGTATACTGTGTGTGTGTGTGTGTGTGTGAGAGAGAGAGAGAGAGAGAGAGAGAGGCGCACATGACAGAAGTCTGTTTTTGTCTTTTGTTCATTTTTTAAATTATTATTATTTTATTACTTTTAAAAAATTTTAATGTGTATTTATTTTTGAGAGAGAGAGACAGTGTTCGTGAGCAGGGGGAGGGGCAGAGAGAGAGGGAGAAGGAGGCACAGAATCAGAAGCAGGCTTCAGGCTCTGAGCTGTGAGCACAGAACCCAATGCGGGGAACGAACCCTCGAACCATGAGATCATGACCTGAGCCAGAGTCCCAACACTCAACCGACTGAGTCACCCAGGCGCCCCTGTTCATTTTTTTTAAAAAGTGGATTGTTAATCTTACTGAGTAGTAGTTCCATTTTTCTGGATACAGTAATACAGTTCATTCATCAGCTCTGTGATTTAAAGTTTATTTATTTATTTTGAGAGGGAAGGAGTGAGAGAGAGCACATGCGCGAGTAGGAGAGGGATAGAGAGGGAGAAAGAAAATCCCATGCAGGCTCCGAACTGTCAGCAAAGAGTTGGAACTCACAAACCATGGGATCATGACCCAAGCTGAAACCAAGAAGTCAGATGCTTAACCAACTTAACCCAGGTGCCCCAATTTATCGATTTTTTTTTTTTTTAAATAAACTTTATTTTATTTTATTTTTTTAAAGACTTGTTTTTTCAACGTTTATTTATTTTTGAGACAGAGAGAGACAGAGCATGAACGGGGGAGGGTCAGAGAGAGGGAAACACAGAATCTGAAACAGGCTCCAGGCTCCGAGCTGTCAGCACAGAGCCCGACGCGGGGCTTGAACTCACGGACCGCGAGATCATGACCTGAGCTGAAGTCGGCCGCTAAACCGACTGAGCCACCCAGGCGCCCCTATCGATTTTTTTTTTTAATGGTTAATATTTTTGGAGTTATAGCTGGGAGATCTTTACCTTGTTCAAGGTTACAAAGATTTTCTGTTTCTTCCATACAAGTTTTAGAAAAGTTTCAGCTCATGCATTTAGGTCTATGATCCATTTTGAGTTCATGTTTTCTTGTGTGTATGGCCTCAGGTAAAACTCCGAGGTCTTTTCTTTGCATGTGGGGATTCAGTCATTTAATTATCATTTGTTGAGAAGACTGTCCTTTTTCCATCAGGCCGCCTTTGCACTTTTACAAAAAGTCAGCTCCGTAACTGTGAGGGTCTGTGTCTGGCCTCCCTTGCCGTGACCACACAGCCGGCCGGTCTCCAGTTGCGGGTCAGAGCAGGACTTAGGACACCACGGCGAGCTCCTAAAGAGAAGGTGCGGACATGCGGAAGCCAGCGCGGGCTGCAGCCACAGAGGACGTGGCCGTGGGCAGCTGCTGCCGCGGTCTGTCCTCCCGCTGTTCTCATTACTGTTAATTGTGTGTCTCAGAGCGCTGCTGGCTGCCCTGCCCTGGTGTCTGAGGGAGGTCGTGCTGGGACCAGGTCACCCATGAGAAGGGTCAGAAGGAGGGACCATCAGACATGTGACCTACCGGCCCAGGCAGGGGAGGGGGGGGGAGATATGCCCGAGATGTAAACCTTTTGTTTGTGCGTGTGTTCTCACAGTGTTTTCACCTCCTTTATCTTGCCGGAGCCTTGCCATGTCCTGTGACCCTAGACTTTTGTCCTCTAGTGGAGGAACTGGAAATCAGCCCGGGCCTTCGTCACCCAGCATCTGAGTCTCGTGTACAGTAGGCGTTTGACAGATGCTCGTGCAACAGGCCTTGAAGGAAACGAACCTCACCTCCTCGGTGTACGGACTGCTCACAGCGGGCTTCCTCATATCCCGTGGGGTGTCTGCCGGGGATCTGAGGACTCCTGGGTCTGCTGCCAGGTGGTGGAGGGGCCCAGGGCATGTGCAAGACCTTTGCTGTGAGCCTAGGTCTTGCTGGCAGTGTAAAAACATCCCGAACACTCGTGTCAGGGTCTCCCATTTCCAGGGTGGGGCCTTGCTGACTGATTTATTTGGCAGCTGAAGAAACGAACTGAGGCCGAAGTTTGAGATGAAGGCGGACGTTCTCTATCATTAGGGGCATTCTGGGTCCCTGGGCCATCATGTCCCAAGGGAGTGAGCTTGTGCTCTGAGCCCCGTGTGTCTGTGACAGTAGGATGGGGAGTGGATGGGGAGAAGGAGGCTCTGCCTGTCCAGGGCCAGGTTCACCTTCTTGCTCAGAGACTTTGCACCATCGTCACCAGCGTCGTGTGGTTCAGCTGGATTCATATTCAGCTTCCCCGTGTCACCTGTGCTGTGCTCATAAGAGAACTAGTTCTGTGTTTCTGCTCATGTGAACTTGGTTTGGGTTTTATCGTTGTAAGAGCTGCATAAACAGGCTGTATTTTCTGAGCTTCCGCTGTTATGTTTTAGGTAAAAACAGTAAAAAACTAACAGCAACAGGAAACAATTTGAACGGGCCATGGTGGGTGGGCATCTGAGCACCCGTTTCCCTGCAGCAGCGACCCTGGGTTACTGGGGTTCAGGAGCCGGCCACTGGGGCCCAGGAGCTGAGGTGTGGTGGGTCCCCCGGTGAGAGTGCCGGCTGCCCTCAGGGTTCTGAGAGGCTTGGAGCTCTGTGTTTGTTTCTGAGGTCCCTGCATCGTGTATTCAGTTCAGGGCATGCGTCAGGGCACAGTGACTCTGGGGACTTGTCATAGTTTCTCTGGGAATTGTTAACACACCGTCACTTTTTGTTGACTTGAAAATAACAAGACCGTCAGCTCCTGCTAACCTCGTTGCCAGCCTCGCTGCCCTGGGCTTTGTTGGACTCTCACGTCCGTGAGCCGGCTCCACATGCTTGTGCAGCCTGGCACTCGGGGAAGAAAACCCAGGCCTGTGCTGGTCTGGCCGCTCGGCCACTGGGCTTTTGATCCTATGCCAGGGAGGTGGCTGCTGCCATTCCAGTGAGCCGTGGCACTGAGGGCCCGGTAGCCCAAGATAAAAGGGGTGTGGGTTTGTACTGGTGTGTGAGCGCATGCGTGTGTTTTCTTCCTCACGGTTGGGGCGGCCTGTATTGTGTTTATAACACACCCATCCGCAAACACGGAAAGTCACGGAAGATCAGTTTAGCACATGAGATCGAGCCTGTGTGGTGGGAGGAGCACTGGATTCAGAGTCCTGAGGCCTGAGTCTGTCCTCAACCTGTGGCCTTGAGCCAGGCGCTTGCTCTCTGGCCCCATTTCCCTGACTCACTGGGGTTAACCTCTGGTTCCCCAGGCCTCTTCCAGTTCTGACTCCGAGAGTCCACGTGAGCTGGCAGGGTGGGACCGTACCCTGCCCTGCTGAACTTTTGTTTTTCAGCGGGCCCAGAAGTTTCCTGGAGGCCGGCCTCCACTTCCTGGATGGCCCCCGTGGACAGTGACCCCTGCCGCCTGCCTCGCTTCCCAAGCCTAGTGCTGTCCGGACCGGTCGTTCTCATGGGGTCGTGTTCCATTTGGCATTTCCTGTGTGCGTTTCTGTGTGGTTGTGTACAGTCACTCACCCTCAGGATTCTGTGTCGCTCCATAAAATGGTGTCCCATAAAAGGGCAGATGGTGTCACATGCACCACCCATGTGGCGCCTGATTCGGCCTCAGTAAATAACAGGGGAATTGTTCAGTTCCGCTCGCTGCCCCTGCGTCTGCCCAGCTCCTCAGAGATGGGAGAAGCAGGCTCAGCCCCTGCCTGGGCCTTAGGGGGTGGCCGCCCCTCCAGGATGGGAGTGGGAAGGAGGAAGAATGAGGCCCACACCCTCTGCTGTTTGCAGAAAAGCTGATGGCATGGAACCGCGTGGGAGAGGGGCCCTCGCTGCCTAACACGAGATCAGTTGGTTTGCTTAGTCATGGAGCCAGGTGAGGAGGCGCGAGCCTCGAGGAATGACTGATGGAACGTCTCCCCACCTCTGTGTCTAAAAGAAGTCCTGGAGCCACTTTCCCTGCCCTTTCATCCTGCCTGATCCCGAGTCGTGCCCTCTCGCTTGGTCCTGGGTGCCCGACCCCCCCAAGTGGGCAGACCGCCGTGCTGGCTCCCTCCAGGTGGCCCTGGCATCCACCGTTGTGATGACTGCAGCCTTCTGTTATCCACACCTGACCCACAGGACATCCCTGAGTGACCAGACTCCCTGGGGGCCTTTCAGGGTTGTGTTCGGTTGTGCACTGTTTAAAAAATGTGTGCGTATATCCACAATACACAGATCTTCCTCAACTTGTGATGGGGTTGTGTCCCCATCGAAAATGCATTGAATACATCGAACCTGCCGAACCTAGCCTCATCTCCCTTAAATGCGCTCAGAGCACTTTCGTGAGCCTACGGGTGGGCAAAATCACCAACACGAAGCTGGTTTGGTGATAGTGTTTGACATCTCATGTTTGTTGAATACCATACTTACAGCGAAAACCAAAATGGTTCTCTGGGCTCAGAATGGTCGCAAGCACGAGTGCTTACCTTGTGACCGCATGGCTGCCTGGACCTGGGGCTCCTGCCCTGCCCATCTTCCCCAGGGGAGGCTCCTACCTCAGATGGTTATCTGGGGAAAAGATCCACATTCACAATTTGAAATGTGGGTTCTGATGAATGCATATTGCTTTTGCACCATTGTAAAGTCTAAAACTCAGAAGACAAACCATTAAGTGCGGGACTGTCTGCATGTGTTTGTTTAACATCGAAGTAAATAACAACTTAAAAAAAGTGAAGAGTAACACGCATTTAGAAAACGTGTAAATCATAAGTTTGATGAATGATGACAAAGTGAACATGTTGAAGAAATGGAACAGTCGCAGCCCCCACACCCCCTTGGTGCCCCCTCCCAATCTTTGCCTCCCTCCTCCCTGGGAGGCTCCCTTCCGAGTCCACCAGAGGTGATTTTGCCTGTTTTGAATGTGATAGATGGAACTGGCCGCTCTTTGCTCCTCTGCAGTGAGGAGGCCCTCATACCGTTCATGGGGACAGTAGTCAGCTTGGCCTCCTCTGTGTTAGAGTCCAGTGTCTGTGGATGCCACCACATCTTCATCCATGGGGAAGGGCGTTGGGGGAATTTCCAGTTTGAGCCCTTATGAAAAGCGCTGCTGTGCACACTTCTGTGACTGCATTGGTGCCCGTGATCAGATTTCTTTGGGTCCATTTTTTCCCTAATTGTGGTAAAGTACACACAACAGTGCCCATCTTTTTTTTTTTTTTTTTTAACGTTTATTTATTTTTGAGACAGAGACATGAACGGGGGAGGGTCAGAGAGAGAGGGAGACACACAGAATCCGAAACAGGCTCCAGGCTCCGAGGAGTCAGCACAGAGCCCGACACGGGGCTCGAACCCACATACCGCGAGATCGTGACCTGAGCCGAAGTCGGACACTTAACCGACTGAGCCACCCAGGCGCCCCAACAGTGCCCATCTTAATAACCGTTTGAAGTGCGCAGTTCAGTGACATCCCTGTTGTGCAGCCGCCCACTGCCCTCTCCCTGTGCGGCTCTTTCCCTCTCGCACAGCTGAACTCTGTGCCCTTTACACACAGACTCGCCGGTCCCCGGCACCCACCACCCTACTTTTTGTGTCTGCGAGTTTTCAGTCCCCTGAGGACCTGTCTCTTGGGGGCCATGGTCCCAGCTGGCGGTGGGTGCCGAGCGGTTGGTTGTGTGTGCTGGGCTTGCAGCAGGTTTTGAGGTGTTGTGGGGCCGCTGCACCAACCTGCACCCTCATCAGCAGAGCAGAGTTGTGATTGTCGTGCGTTCTCTCCTGGGGAGAGTCGGGTGTGTGTGTTTGGTTTTCTTCGTAACTTTAGCCATGGTTGTCTCATTGTAGTTTTTTTGTTTTTTGTTTTTGTTTTTTTTTTTAATTAGAGAACGTTAGCGGGGCGGGAAAGGGCAGAGGGAGAGAGAGAATATCAAACAGGCTCTACGCTCAGCATGGAGCCAGACGTGGTGCTCAATCCCATGACATTGGGATCAAGGCCATGAGTCTGTATCAAGAGGCGCCCCACTCATTGTAGTTTTTATTTACTTTCCCTGATGACCAGGGAGGTTGGGCACCTTTACATATGTAAATTACCATCCATTTCTCTTCCTCTTTTTGTGAGGTGTGGAAATCATTTGCATATTTTTCATATTGGATTGTCTCCCTTCTCACTGATTTGCATGAGTTCTTTCCTAAGTGCTTTGTGTTACGTTTTTAATTCTTGAAAATTGGCTGTCGCTATGGCATTGATGCAGACTAGCTTAGGCAAGAACGGAATGTGTTGGAAGCCTGGTGGGGGGTGGGTCTCTGGAACTTGAGGTTGGGACCCAAGATGTGGAAGCCACCAGAACACAAAAGCCCCATGTCCCCTCTGGACTCAGTGTCATTCTGCTGTGCCTTGCCCGTACCTGATTGCCATCCCTCAGGGGTCCTCAAGGACCAAGTCCTCCGGTGTCTGATCCACTTCCACAGGAGAGAGAACCGTGTGTTGGTCCAGCACCGCCGGGTGTCCATCTTGGCCAACGAGCATTGTCGAGGGGACCGGAGTTGGGCCGCCGCTGGGGCCCACCCCTATTGGTAGAGGCTGTTTCCAGAAGAGAGAAGGACCCCTCCTCTTACAAAAGGTGGCTACAAGCACTTAGTCTGGAACTCAGTGAAACGGTCTTTGCTTAAAGTTGTTCTCAGGTCATCTTTCTTTCCTCTGTGATGTTGGGGACTGAGAGATTTTTGTTTAAAAAAAATTTTTTTTTAACACTTATTTATTTTTGAGACAGACAGAGAGAGAGAGAGAGCATGAACAGGGGACGGTCAGAGGAAGAGAGAGACATAGAATCTGAAACAGGCTCCAGGCTCTGAGCTGTCAGCACAGAGCCTGACACGGGGCTCGAACCCACAGACCGCGAGATCATGACCTGAGTCGAAGTCGGACGCTTACCGACTGAGCCACCCAGGTGCCCTGAGATTTTTGTTTAATATGGTCCGGCTGTGGTAACGCTTTCATGCTTGGGAGGGGGGTGGGAGGGGCTGGGAATCGAATGTTTCTCAGATGCCTTTTCACATGTGCAAGGCTCCTTTGCATTATTGGCTCCTTTTATCCTGAGGACATCCTGAGCTGTCCTCATCAGTCTGCTCCCAGTGTTTTTTACTGAGGCCTGGGTGTTACTGATGGGGACACAGGCCAGGCCACACTAGGTCACCTAGGCTGCATGTGGCCAGCAGAGAAGCGCTCTTGTCTGTACGTGCATGACTTTGGCTCAGGGGGAATCGGCAGGGTGTTTCACGAGCCTGAAGATGCTTTCCTGAGATCACTCGGGGACTGTGATGTTCTCATCTCGCATTGGTCAGGCCCAGCTGGGGCCTAGTGACAGCGGATTCGGGAAGCTGGTAACCGGGAACATCTGTCCCGTTAGGGAATGAGAGGAGTTTATGGCCTGTGGAATCAGTGAATTGTTCCCAGCCCCTGCCTACGCCTGCTCAGCGCCCCGCCCCCGCCCCCCCGCCGCCCCGCCTCTCCGAGCCCCACTGGAGTAGGGGAGACTGGGGCAGCATGAGACACACACCCTGTGTCCCGGGGCCCAGCACCAGCTGTGTTTCTTAGCAGTGGGTTGTGCAGGGTGTCTAACATCCTGCTTTACCCGGGGGGGTAGACAGGGGACATTGTGATGTGTTTTCTCTGTTCCTGCCACAGAGCTTCTAAAAAACTCTTGGAATTTGGTATTGATACTCATAACAAGCCCCTTTCAACCACACCCGAGTTTATGTTGATGAGATTCGGGGAAGCACCTAAGGATGGGGCCTGGCTGCGTTTGGAGCCAACTTTGTGGTTAGAGGCTGGACATCGAGAGGGTCGCCAGCAGCCAGTGATTGAATCAGCCGAGCCCACGTAAGACGAAGCCTCCACGAAGACCCTGAAGGGCCGGGTTCAGGGGGCTTCTGGGTTGGTGAGCACAGCGAGAGGCTGGGAGGGTGGAGCGCTCAGAGGGGGTGTGGAAGCCCCGCACCTTTCCCACCATCCTTGCGCTGGACATCTCTTCCATGTGGCTGCTCCCGAGGTGCGTCCTTTTATATTAAGCTGGTGACCTAGTAATCTGGTAAGTGAGCTGTTCTCCTGAGTTTTGTTAGCAGCTCGAGCAAATTAGTTGGGGGGTCGTGGGAATGTCCAGCTTATAGCCGGTTGACAGGTGACCACCCGGACTGGGGATTGGCATCTGAAGGGAGGGGGCAGTGGTGTGGGGCTGAGCCCTTCATCTGTGGGATCTGATGCTGTCTCCAGGTGGATGGTGTCAGGATAGAGCTGAATTTGTAGGTCATCAGTCGGTGTCCACCGAAGACTGGAGAATTGGATGGCGGTGTGGGAAGAGCACACAGTGGGCTGGAGTAGTTGAGTGTGCAGCATGCAGCTCTGGGGTCCACACAGGTCTTCAGTGAGGACGCCACCTCTGGCTGGTGCTGTGGCTTGAGCGGGTCATGTGACCGCTCTGTGCCTCCTATTTCTTCTGCTGTCAAATCGTAGTAACTGTGTCATCCACCTTCCTCCGTTCATTCAACTGGTTTTTACCAGGCTCCTGTATGCAAGCCAGGGTGGTGGTCACTGGGATACAGGACAGTGAAGATGCATGTGATCCCTGGTCGTGGGCAGAGGAGGACAGAGTGTGAACCAACCAACAAATAAAGAAGAACAGTGATGATCCTACTGTGAAGACTGTTGGGGCAGGAGGGTTTGCTATGGAGCGGGCTTGCAGGGAGTTCGTAAGAGGCCTTCCTGCTGAGTGGCAGGGTGGGAGCAGCCTATTGGGTCACAGGGAATGGAGAAAGTGCCTGAATCCCAGAGGATGGCCCAGGAAGGTGGTGCAAGGTGAGGTAGGCAGCACAGAGGGCAGAGCAGAATCACTGGTTCGTGGCCCTGTAGGTTGAGGCATGGGGATGTTGGCTGCTCGGGATAGCATCACTGTCTCTGGTCTGGAACGTCTGGAGTGCAAGGAGGGAGCCTGTGGTACCTAGAACCGAGTTTGCGTGTCCTGCATTACCTAGAACCACACAGAGACTTGAGGCCAGGAGGTGCGGGCGTGTTGAAAGGGTGGGGAAGGAAGGTGGGCCGCTGCTGAGAATCGCAGGAGATGGGGGCCCCCGGCCTGAGTCCCCACGAGGAGCCAGGGTGCGGGCAGGGGCTCTGAAGGAGTCCAGGCTCCCAGGTGTAGCCTCTAGGGGGCTCCCTTCACCAAAGCCCACAGGTGTTGCTTCTTCCTGAGACCGCCAGCTTGCTAGAGCATGGCACTAGTCACTTCATTCTCCACATCATTCCATTCTCATCCTCAATGAAGAACTCTGGCCCTAGAGTTCCCAAGGTCCCTTGGGACATCCCAGGCTCCCTCCAGCAGTGCAGAGGCCCCTCGGGGACGACTGGAACAGATGCCTGGGAGGAGGAGCCCTCGCTGCTTCACCTGGTGAGGGCTTTTCGCTGAGGTCTTGGGTGACACCAAGAGTTGATGAAGCCCTGGCGGTGATGGTGGTGGCTGTCCCCAGGTGATCCCGGGTGGCTGGAGCCCGCCCGGCTTCTTTCTGTTGTGGGGATCCCATAGGTTGGTGGGTTTGCTGCACATGCTTCTCAGGGGTCCAGACTTGGGACCTTAGACCCAGCGGGTATGTCCAAGTCTGTCTGCACTGCTGTGTCTACACCACAGTCTGGGTGACTTATAAACAACAGACACTTATTTCTCACAGTTCCGGAGGCTGGGAAGTCCAAGATCAAGGTGCAAGCACGTTCGGTGTCTGGTGAGAGCCTCTTCCTGGTTCCTAGACAGCTGTCTACTCGCTGTGCTCACACGGCTGGGTTAGGGGATTCTGGAGGGCCTCTTGTAACGGTACTAATCCCATGCATCACAGCACCTCCTCATGACCTAGTCACTTCCCCAAAGCCCCAGCTCCCAGTACCATCACATTGGGGGTCAGATTTCAACGTGTGAATTTGAGGGGGGTGGGAAGTAAACATTCGATCTGTAGCAGGGTCCCAAACTCTGGTCTCTTGATGAAACTTGGGTTTTGTGAACGTGTAGCTAAGAAGGGTTAGAGTGGAGCGGGTGTTTTGGGGAGAATGTTAGGATCCCACTTTTACTCCACTCCTCACCCTGCCTGCTGGGGGGCCCTGACAGTTTTGGTGTGGAATGTTCTGGGCTTTGACCTTTACTCTGATCCCGGGGAGAGTTTGAGTGTCCTGGTGCCTCGCTCCTTAGCAGGGTTATTAGTTCATTTAAGTAATTTAGAGTGTTGCCTTTTTGGGGTTGTAAATGGTGATCCTGGTACACCATGTGTATATACCACCATTCATTTGAGAGTGACCAGACAAAACAGCCCCAGGAGCCCTCCTGGCTCGCTCTGTGGCCTGTGAGGAAGGGACAGCACCTTCCCACCTGCACCGGCCATCACTGAAACAGCCTCTAACGGGAGCCTCGTGGTTGTGATTTTCCTCATCTGTAAAAGATGATGAACACATGTGTCCGTCCACGTGTAAAGGACAACAGAGCCGTGTGTGGGAACGCTGGGAGGCCCCCAGGGGAGGGGGTCTCCCTTGGTCTTTATTTTGTGGCTGGTCACCTGTTGGTTATCCAGGTCACCTAGCCACCTGTAAGTAGGGCAGAGTGTGAATCCCTCCGGCGCACAGGAGGTGAAGCGTCTGGGTTCCCCTGCGGCCGTGAGGTCCTGGAGTGTGTCAGTGCCCCGTAGCCAGGGCTTCTGGGCCCAAATCGCCTCTAGCAGGCCTTCCGCGTGGCCATAGGATTTTCAGCCCTTCTGATGGGGACGGTCTTCCCACGCCGCTCTTTCCTTGTGTGCGAACAGCCGCCCTTTGCAGCCGGCAGTGAGATCAGTGAGATGACCCCATTCACTGGCTGCTGTCCCTGTGTGTGTTGGGGGTGGACGTGGGGGTGGCCTCAGCATGGGGCTAAGTCACGGGGCTTTGAGGGGACCTCTGATATCGTCCTGCGTGGAGAGGAGGGGCAGGATCTGTGTCCCCTCCGTGGGTTCCGTATCAGGGGGCATGGAGGAAAAAGCCTGGTGGTTGTGGTGGTGGTTTGTCTTCTCCTTCATCTTCCTGTCTGTCTGCCTTTTCGTTTCTCCCCTTCATGGTGTTTTCTTGCTCTTTTCCCTCCCTCGTCTTTAGAGCTCGGCCTGCTCCTCTTGGTCCTAAACCTTGTCAACACACACACACACACACACACACACACACACACACCACGCACGCCCAGACACACACACATGCACGGCACACCCCTGCAGCTGGGTACACCACACACCTGTATGCACGTGCAGACACACAGGAACACACACTCCTTCCCTGGTCCTCTGCGCACACATTCTTCCTTTAAAAGTTCCCTTTAAAAAAACATTTTTTTTTAAATTTTATTTTTTAAACGTTTATTTATTTTTGAGACAGAGAGAGACAAAGCATGAACGGGGGAGGGTCAGAGAGAGGGAGACACAGAATCCGAAACAGGTTCCAGGCTCCGAGCTGTCAGCACAGAGCCCGACGCGGGGCTCGAACTCACGGAGTGCGAGATCATGACCTGAGCCGAAGTCGGCCGCTCAACCGACTGAGCCACCCAGGCGCCCCAAAAACATTTTTTTTTAATGTTTATTTATTTTTGAGACAGAGAGAGACAGAGCACGAACGGGGGAGGGTCAGAGAGGGAGACAGAATCTGAAGCAGGTTCCAGGCTCCGAGCTGTCAGCACAGAGCCCGACGCGAGGCTCGAGCTCACAGACCGTGAGATCGTGACCTGAGCCGGAGTCGGAAGCTCAACCGACTGAGCCACCCAGGGGCCCCTAAAAGTTCCCTTTTAAAAACGTGAACTTTCGAAAAACCTAGCAAAACACAGAGAATAACACCGCGAACGCCCTTCCTTCAGAACCCATGCTTCCCATTCCTCACGTTGTATATGTCTTTCCACAGCACCTCCCCTGAGGTTACAGTTTTTATAAATAGTAAACCTAAATACGCATCGAACATAAAATACATCAAAAAGGTGTCTCTTAGGTGAGTGGGCTCCTTTCGTCCCTGATTGGTTCCTGTGGTCACGGTTGAACATAACCCACAGCTGGAGTGAGACCAGGTCAGCACAAGCTTTGGTTCTGGTTTTCATTTGAAGTTGAGAACCCATGTCACTTAAATAAGTAGATGGGAATTAACAGGGTTTTGATAAAGAATAGCGTC
Source organism: Panthera pardus (assembly GCF_024362965.1). Classification (NCBI taxonomy): domain Eukaryota; kingdom Metazoa; phylum Chordata; class Mammalia; order Carnivora; family Felidae; genus Panthera; species Panthera pardus. The sequence goes on from NW_026526969.1 coordinate 20,487,936, forward strand.
TAATTCCAGGTTTTTTGCCCCCCCAAAAATCACGTTAAAGATTAATATCAAAAAACTTACTGATGAACTCCCAGCTGACAACTCAGGTTCCCCCAATCCCTAAGAACAGCTTTATTGAGGTATAATTCACACACCCTTAAGTCTACTAGTGGACAATTCATTGGTCTTTCCAGAACATGCTTCCAGTTTTGTGATACTACCGCATCTTGTACCATGTCTCTTGTTTTTTTTTTTTTTTTTAAGTTTATTTATTTATTTTGAGAGACAGAGAGAGGAAGTGGGGGAGGGGCAGAGAGAGGGAGAGAGAGAATCCCGAGCAGGCTTCACACTGTCAGCGCAGAGCCCGATGTGGGGCTGGAACTCAGGAACTTGAGCCGAAACCAAGAGTCAGTCGCTTGAGCCACCCAGGTGTCCCTCATATTTTTTTTAAAATACTTTTTCTTGGACTGTGTGCCTGGCTGGCTCAGAGCAGGAGGCTCTTGATCTCAGGGTTGTGAACTCAGACCCCACGTTGGGCGTGGAGCCTTCTTTAAAAAAAAAAAAAAAGGGGCGCCTGGGTGGCGCAGTCGGTTAAGCGTCCGACTTCAGCCAGGTCACGATCTCGCGGTCCGTGAGTTCGAGCCCCGCGTCAGGCTCTGGGCTGATGGCTCGGAGCCTGGAGCCTGTTTCCGATTCTGTGTCTCCCTCTCTCTCTGCCCCTCCCCCGTTCATGCTCTGTCTCTCTCTGTCCCAAAAATAAATAAAAAACGTTGGAAAAAAAAATTAAAAAAAAAAAAAATCTTAAATTTTTTTCTTCTTTTAAAAGTAATGTTAATTATGTTAATTGGGGCATGTGGCAGGCCCAGCTGGTAGAGCGTGAGACTCTTGATCCCAGGGTTGTAAATTCAAGCCCCACTTTGGATGTAGGGATTACTTACAAATAAAATATTAAAAAAAAAAGTAATGTTAATTGTAGAAAATGTAAACAATATAGGGAAAACCAAAAAAAAAAAAAATCGTCTGTTGCCTCTTCATCAGGAGGTTTTAGATTGTAGCATTTATACCTCCAGTCACAAAAGCTTAAAACTGGACTAAGATGTTGGGGCCTCCTGTGCACAGTTCCATCGGGTCATGCACGGTGCTGTGGGGGAGAGTAAAGCAGAGAGGGAAAACGGGGGCAGTTTGGTCAGCAAGCAGGGTAGCGGGGGTGGGCCAAAGGCCAAGCAAGGTTAAAGCCCAGGTCCAGGGTCAGGTGCAGTGACAGGCTGCGTGCCAGGCCTTGGGTGCCTTGTTCCCTGCCCCTACAGGGCCGTTGTGGGGAAGATGTCCGAGAAATTACTGCTTGTGCTTTCTTCTAGGATTTTTATGGTTTCAGGCCTCACATTTATTAAAAAAGTCTGCACCTTAAAGTGCACTGATAGTTCCAGTACGTAGGACCCAGTGCAGATCCTAGGTGATTTTGGAAGGGTCCTTGTGCTGCCCCATGTCTCAGTCCTTTAGTTAAGAGCACTGCATGGTTCATGTCCCATGGAAAGACCTAACAGTAAGCAGAATGTCTGCGCTTCTGTCCCTGCCGCGTCCCGTCCCAGCTGCCTTCTTTTCGTTTTGTTTCTTCAGTTCCACGTATGAATGAACTCATGTGGTAGTTGTCTTTCTGTGACTCACTTATTTCCCTTAGCATAATGCTTTCTAGATCCATCTGTGTCATTGCAAGTGGCAAGATTTCATTCTTTTTTTTTATGGCTGTGTAACATTCCTCTGGCTGTGTGTACACATATGTATACCACGTCTTCTTCTTTATCCTTTATCAGTCGATGGATGCTTAGGCTACTTCCATAATTTGGCTGTTGTAGATAATTCTGCAGTAAACATTAGGGTGCTTGTATCCCTCTGAATTAGTGTTCTTCTATTCTTTGGGTAAAGATCCAGTAGTGAGATTACTGGATCGTAGGGTAGTTCTATTTTTAACTTTTTTTTCTTTTTAATTTTAGAGAGAGATCGCATGTGAGCAGGGGAAAGGGGCAGAGAAAATCTTAAGCAGGCTCCATTCTCAGTGCAGATCCTGACACGGGGCTTCATCCTATGGCCCTTGGGTCATCATCTGAGCTGAAATCAAGAGTCAGATGCTAAACCAACTGAGCCACCCAGGCTCCCCTCTGCTTTTAATTTTTTGAAGAATTTTCTTTTTTTTTTTTTTTTTAATGTTTATTTATTTTTGAGAGAGAGCACAGGCAGAGGAAGGGCAGAGAGAGAAGGAGACACAGAACCTGAAGTAGGCTCCAGGCTTCAGGCTCCGAGCTGTCAGCATGAACCTGACGCGGGGCTCGAACCCACGAACCGGGAGATCATGACCTGAGCCGAAGTCGGACACTTAACTGACTGAACCAACCAGGCGCCCTTGAAGAATTTTCATACTGTTTTCCAGGTGGCTACACCAGTTTGCATTCCCACCAACAGTGCACTGAGGGTTTCTGTTTCTCCACATCCTTGCCAACACCTGTTGTTTCTTGTGTTGTTGATTTTAGCCATTCTGATGGGTATGAGGTGATATCTCATTGTAGTTTTGATTTGCATGTCCCTGATGGTGGGTGATGTTGTGCCTCTTTTCATGTGTCTGTCAGCCATCTGTATGTTTTCTCTAGAGAAATATCTGTTCGTGTCTTCTATTTTTAATTGGATTATTTGGTTTTGTTTGGTGTTGAGTTGTATAAGTTGTTTTTATATTCTGGATACTAACCCCTTATCAGATATGTCATTTACAAATTCTTTCATTCAGTAGGTTGTTGTTTAGCTTTGATCGTAATTTCCTTTGCTGTATGGAAGCTTTTTATTTTGGTGTAGTCCCAATAGTTTATTTTTGCTTTTGTTCCATTGCCTCAGGAGACGGATCTAAAAAACTGTTGCTACAGCCGATGTCAGAGAAATTACTGCTTGTGCTTTCTTCTAGGATTTTTATGCTTTCAGGTCTCACATTTATTAAAAAATTTTTTAATGTTTATTTTTGAGAGAGAGAGAGAGAGAGAGAGAGAGGCAGAGTGTGAGTGGGGGAGGGGCATAGAGAGAGAGGGAGACACAGAAACCGAAGCAGGCTCCAGGCTCCGAGCTGTCAGCACAGAGCCCGACGTGGGGCTCGAACTCACGAGCTGTAAGATCATGACCTGAACCAAAGTCGGACACCCAACCGACTGAGCCACCGAGATGCCACTCAGGTCTCACCACATTAGAAACTTAATCCAGTTTATTTTTGTGTCCAGTGTAAGAAAGTGGTCCAGTTTCATTCTTTTGCATGTCACTGTCCAGTTTTCCCAGAGCCATTTGCTGAAGAGACTGTCCCTTTGCCATGACATATTCTTGCCTCTTTTGCTAAAGATTAGTTGACCATATAATTGTGGATTTGTTTTTGGGCCTTGTGTTATGTTCCGTTCATCTACGTTGTCTATTTTGTGCCCGTACCAGACGTTTTGATCACGACAGCTTTGTCATGTATCTTCAGATCTGGAATTGTGATGCTTTCAGCTTTGTTTTTCTTTTTCAAGATTGTTCTCGCTATTTGGGGTCTCTAGATGGTTCTGTACCAATTTTAGGATTCTTTGTTCTAGTTGTGTGAAAAATGCCATTGGTATTTGATAGGGATTACGTTAAATCTGTAGATTGCTTTGAGTTGTATGGACATTTTAACAATATTTGTTTTTGTTTTTTTTTTTAATTTTTTTTTAACGTTTATTTATTTTTGAGACAGAGACAGAGCATGAACAGGGGAGGAGCAGAGAGAGAGGGAGACACAGAATCCGAAACAGGCTCCAGGCTCTGAGCCGTCAGCACAGAGCCCGACGCGGGGCTTGAACTCACGGACCGTGAGATCATGACCTGAGCCGAAGTCGGACGCTTAACCGACCGAGCCACCCAGGCGCCCCAACGATATTTGTTCTTCTAATCCATGAGCATGGAATGTTTTCCCTTTTGTTTATGTCATCTTCAGTTTCTTTCATTAGTATTGTACAGTTTTCAGAGTACAGGTCTTTCACCTCCTTGGTTAAATTTATTCCTAGGTATTTTATTATTTTGGTGTACTTGTAAGTGGGATTGTTTTCTCAATTTCTCTTTCTGTTGCTTCATTATTAGTGTATAGAAAGCAGTGAATTTCTGTACATTGATTTTGTATCCTGTAGCCTTCCTGAATTCATTTATGAGTTCTAGTAGCTGTTTTGGTGGAGTCTTTAGGGTTTTTAGATATAGTATCATGTCGTCTGCAAATAGTGAGAGTTTTACTTTTTCCTTAATGATTTGGCTGCCTTTTGTTCCCTTCTCTTGTCTGATTGCTTGGGTAGGACTTCCAGTACTATCCTGAGTAAAAATGGTGGGAGTGGACATCTTGCCTTGTTCCTGATCTTAGGGGAAAGCTCTCAGTTTTTTCCCATTGAGGATGATGTTGGTTGTGGGTTCTTCATAGATGGCCTTTATTATGTTGACGTTTGTTCTTTCTTTTTTTTTTTAATTTTTTTTTTAATGTTTATTTTTGAGACAGAGAGACACATGAGGATGATGTTGGTTGTGGGTTCTTCATAGATGGCCTTTATTATGTTGACGTTTGTTCTTTTTTTTTTTTAATTTTTTTTTTTTAATGTTTATTTATTTTTGAGACAGAGAGACATAGCATGAGCAGGGAAGGGGCAGAGAGAGAGGGAGACACAGAATGTGAAGCAGGCTCCAGGCTCTGAGCTGTCAGCACAGGGCCTGACGCGGGGCTCGAACCCACGAACTGTGAGATCATGACCTGAGCCGAAGTCGGACGCTTAACCGACTGAGCCACCCAGGCGCCCCAACGTTTGTTCTTTCTAAACCTACCTTATTGAGGGTTTTCATCATGAATGGATGTTGTACTTTGTCACATGTTGTATCTGCATCTTTTCAAATGATCTTACGGTTTTTATCCTTTCTTTTTTTGATGTGATGTATCACATGGATTGACTTGTGAATATTGAACCACCTTTACATCCTGGGAATAAATTCCACTTGATTGTGGTGAATGATTATTTTAGTGTATTGTTGGAGTCTTTTAATTTTTTTTTTAAAGTTTATTTATTTTTGAAGGAGAGAGAGAGACAGAATGTGAGTAGGGGAGGGACAGAGAGAGAGGAAGACACAGAATCCGAAGGAGGCTCCAGGTTCTGAGCTGTCAGCACAGAGCCCGACAATGTATTGTTGGATTCTGTTTGCTAATATTTTTGGAAGATTTTTGCATCCGTGTTCATTGGAAATATTGGCCTGTAGTTCTCTTTTTTGTAGTGTCTTTATCTGGTTTTGATATCAGGGCAGTGCTGGCCCCATAGAATGAATTTGGAAGCTTTCCTTCTATTTTTTGTAGTAGTTTGAGAAGAATAAGTATTAACTGTTTTTTAAATGTTTGTTAGAATTCCTCTGTGAAGCCATCTGGTCCTGGACTTTTGTTGGGAGTTTTTTGATTACTGATTCAATTTCATTTCTGGTAATTGGTCTGTTCAAATTTTCTGTTTCTTCCTGATTCAGTTTTGGGAGGTTGTATGTTTCTAGGAGTTTATCCATTTCTTCCATGTTGTCCAGTTTGTTGGCATGTAATTGTTTATAATATTCTCTTATAATCCTTCATGTTTCTTTGGTACTGGTTGTTGCTTCTCCTCTTTCATTTCTGATTAATTTGAGTCCTCTCTCTCTATCTCTCTCTCTCTTTTGGATGAGTCTTGCTAAAGATTTCTCAATTTTGTTGATCATTTCAAAGAACTGGTGCCTTGGTTTCATTGATTTGTTCTACTTTTTTTTTTTTTTTTTTTTAGTTTCTGTTTTCTTTATTTCTGCTCTGACATTTATTATTTCCTTGCTTCTGCTGGCTTTGGGGTTTTGTTTTTCTTTTCCTTGCTCCTTTAGGTGTAACATTAGGTTGCTTATTTGAGATTTTTCTTGCTTCATGAGGTAGGACTGTGTTGCTACAGACTTCCCTCTTAGAACTGCTTTTGCTGCATAGATTTCGGACCATTGTGTTTTCACTTTCATTTGTCTACATGTATTTTTAAGTTTCTTCTTTGATTTATTGGTTGACCCATTCATTGTTTAGTAGCATGTTGTTTAACCTCCATGTATTTGTGGTCTTTCCAGATTTTTTCTTGTTGACTTCTAGTGTCATAGTGTTGTGGTCAGAAAAGATGTGTGGAATGACTTTGATCTTTCTGAATTTGTTGAGACTTGTTTTGTGGCCTAACGTGATCTAATCTGGAGAATGTTCCATGTGCACTTGAAAAGAATGTGTATTCTGCTGTTTTAGGATGGAATGTTCTGAATATATCTGTGAGATTCATCTGGTCCAGTGTGTCATTCAGAGCCACTGTTTCCTTGTTGATTTTCTGTTTGGGTGATCTATCAATTGATGTAGGTGGGTTATTCTCTACAATTATTGTATTACTGTCCATTACTTCCTTTATATTTGTTATTAACTTGTGTATTTGGTTGCCAGATATTTACTTCTTGTTAGTTTGTCCCCTTTCTGGTTATATAGTGCCCTTCTTCGTCTCTCGTTACACTCTTTGTTTTAAAGTCTATCTTGTCCCATGTAAGTATTGCTGCCCCAGATTGCTTTTCACACCCTTAGCATGATGAATGCTCATCCATCCCCTCACTTTCCATTTGCAGGTGTCTTTAGGTCTGAAATGAGTCTCTTATAGGCAGTATACAGATTGGTTTTGTTTTCTTACCCATTCTGTCACCCTTTGACTTTTGATGGGAGTGTTCAGTCCATTTATATTCAAAGTAATTGTTGATAAGTATGTGTGTATTACCATTTTTGTTACTTGTTCTGTGGTTGTTTTTGTAGTTGTTTTTCTCCATTCCTCTCCTCTCCTGCACTTTTCTCTCATGGTTAGTTGGCTTTCTTTATGATATACTTGGGTTCCTTCCTCTTTATTTTTTTCATGTCTTTACAGGTTTTCGATTTGTGGTTACCATTCGGTTTGTATGTCACCTCTTCTGCATATAGCAGTCTGTATGAAGTTGCTGGTCGCTTAAGTTTGAACCCATTCTTTAGTCCTCTCCTCCCCATGTTTTAGGTAAATGGTGTCATACTTTATAGCCTCTTATTTTGTGAGTCCCTTGAGTGAGTTCTACAGGTACACTTATTTTTACTGCTTTTGTGCTTCAGTGTGACCTCCTCTTGATTACATCTGTAAAGACCCTATTTCCAACTAAGGTCACATGCACAGGTGTAGGTGTGGAACTGAGACATATCCTTGAGGAGCACACAACTCCAACTGCCACAGAAGGAAAGGTTAATGGAGCAGAAGACCTGATATGCCCCTGAGCAGGGAGGAGAGGTCTGGGAGCACAAAGGGTGCTGGGGTGCAGACGTTGAATGGGCCGGGTTGAAGGGCTGAGGCTGGGGCTAGAGCCGAGTGGTAAGGACAGCCTGCGAGGCTTCTCTCCAAATGGAGCTGTTCTCAGGGCTGAGCCTGTTAACCATCACCGGCTTCCCCTGGGCTGTGTCGTGCCTTATAATCTACAATTGTGTTTCCTTTCCTAACCAGGAAACTACTTTGCCTCTCACTTTTTCATGGGAGGTGAGAAATTCGACACCCCTCACCCTGAAGGTTACCTCTTTGGAGAGAACATGGATCTGAATTTCCTGGGCAATCGCCCGGTCCAGGTGGGTCACAGTGGGGTAGGCATGTGGGCAGTGGCAGCGAGGTCCTCCCCTCCGCTATCCATAGCTAGCTTTGCGGATAAGCAGGCACTGAGTCACCTCACATGGGCAGAGCTCCTGGCTGGACGTGTGTATGTGTGTGCAGGGGTCACGTCCTGGCACTGCCCCCTTAGAGGTTGGATGGCTGCAGATAGCTCACTGGGGGACAGGGTAGCCACTGCTGAGCGCAATGCAGCCAGGCTATGGGGCTTATGGATAGTTATGGATTTGATCCCAGGCCTCTTGGATGACTTTCTTTAAAAAAGAAAAAACAGAAGCCACACTCTGTAGAACAGTGGGTGAGAGTTGTGACCCAAAAGAGACATGCACATGGCCAGTGAGCATTTTTACAAATGCACTTTCGTTAGTCATCAGGGAAGCACACGTTTACATGCTGCTGTCCATTTGTCCAGCACACATTTGGTACCTGCTGGGTGCCTAGGACTCCTCCAGGGGCTGGGGATGGAGGACATATCCTACCCTCTTCCGTCCTGGGGTGCAGGCAGTGAAGAAAAGATTCATGAATGGAGACAAAAGAGACCGAGAGGGACTAGTGAGGGCCTCTGGGGAGGGGGTGCTGAGCAGGGGACTGGGTCTTGTACTTTAAAATGGTGGGCCTCAGTGTGGGTGAGGAGCCAGGCAGGAGACCCTCTCTTTCAGGAGATGCTGGACTCCATTTCCCAAGGCTGCTGAGTCCTGGGGTGTCCCTGGTCCTGGCAGGGGATGAGGTGTCCACTGGCCCGGGGGTCTTTAGGCTGTTTTAGCAGTGGAACAGCTGGTTGACATGAAATCTTGATCCTTTAGTGTGTGGGAGGCGAGGAGCTTTGGCCTCAAGTGCTGCCCTCCCCGACCCATGGGACCACTGGGGCTTCCAGGTTGTGCTGAGTCCCCCGCCCTCCTGAGTCTGTGAGAGCAAGAGTAGCAACCTCACCTTCCGTCTTCGAAGCCTCAGCTCGCAGGCAGGGCCTGGCTCTTACAGACCTCCCGTAAATCTGTTACTGTTTAAACTTTTCTTTTGAGGCCATCGTAGACTCCCCTGCAGTGGCAGGAAGGGGTTCCAGTCCTCTGTGCCTCCCTCGGCTTCCACAAGGACAGAATCTTCCAGAGCTGTGCTGCACTGTCATAGGCAGGAGCTGATGCCGCTGCAGCACATTTCCCAGAGATCTCCCATTTTCCGGCGCTCCCCTGTGTGTGTGTGTGTGTGTGTGTGTGCGTGTTTGTGTGTGAGTCCCTTCCAGAGTCTTTCCTGAGCATCATCCTTACCTTGCAGGCCCACTTTATTCAGGACAGCAGTGGGCACCAGGTCCCGCCTCTGGGAACATGGCCTCAGAGCCCCAGGGCCCCTCGGGCCGGGTTATGCTTACTGAGGGTCCCCCTGGAATTGGAGGACCATGGCTGGATCTATGTGGCCAGAATCCTTAAGGGTTCTGGTCCCTGTTGTTTGTCCCTTGTGGTGGCTGCTGGGCCTGTGGTTTCCTTCTGTACGAATGAGCGCAAGGGCTGGGGTGTACGGAGTCGTGCCTGTGCTCCGATTATCCCTGTTTTCTATCCCTGTTACATCCTGGGGATCACCGGGCATGGCTTTGGGTTTTTCCCTTCTAGTTTCCATACGTCACCCCCCGCCCCCCATGAGCCGGTGAAGACGCTGAGGAGCCTGGTGAACATCCGGAAAGACTCTCTCCGACTGGTGAGGTGAGCCTTCGCCCTGCCTCACGCTGTGGTCACAGATGCCTGCGAGGGGAGGCAGCAGCTAGCGGCCCCAGTCCCTGCTCCCTCAGCTGTGGAGCCAGAAGGTCACGGACAGGTCTCGAGGCCAGAGGGGCTCCTAGGGTGTGAGTACAGAGGGCTCTGCTCATGGGACTCCAGTCTTCAAACCGGCCGTGCCCCCAGGGATGTCGGTCCGCGTCCGCAGACGCTTTCACTCGGGGGATTGGGTGCCCCTCGCCTGTGGGGGCAGAGACCAGGGATGCTGCTGAGCACCCCACAGTGCACGGGACGGCCCCACGACCAACAGCGATCCGGCCTCGCACGTCAGCAGGCTGAGAACCACGTTAAACCTGGAAGACGTCTGGGGCTGTGTCTAAACCCAGAGGGCCCCTCTCTTTCTGTGGGCGGGACACGAGGGAGGGAGGGCTCTGCAGTGTCCGGCCTTATTGCCCAAACAGGGAGTGGGCCTCCACGCGTCTGGCAGCCGCCTCTGAGGGGCCCCGTGGGGGGCGCACCTGCTGTGCTGGGTGGAGGCCGCCACCTCTGTCCCTCTGCTCCCCGGCAGGTACAAAGATGGTGCCGACAGCCCCTCCGAGGACAGCGAGAAGCCGCGCGTCCTCTACAGCCTGGAGTTCACCTTTGATGCCGACGCCCGCGTGGCCATCACCATCTACTGCCAGGCGGTGGAGGAGTTCCTGAACGGGACGGCTGTGTGAGTGTCTGCGGCCTGGGTGGCGGCTGGCCCGGCAGCTGTGCTTCTGTTGTCCGTGCTGTGCGTTTGAGATCTTGGAGGTTTTCTTTGCAATAAGGGTCTCGCTGGCCCCGAAAGTTTGAAATCTGTAACTTCAGCGTGACCACAGACTCAGACAGACGGGCAGAAACGTACCTGCTTGTGTCCTGTTGGAGAAAAACACCTGAAGGCCAGACTGGCTCTGGTGCTGGAGCTTAGGCGTCAAGGCTTGGGACTGCTGGTACATCAGTTTCCTCAGCTGGGGGTGGGGGTGGCTGGAGCCGCCCCCTCGTGGTCGGTATAAGGACCTTGGTGCTGCTGTTGGAGAAAACCCGTAGCTGGGGTGTGTGGGAAGCACTCCCTGCAGGGAGTGAACACTTTGTCCGTCGGGTCACTGGGCTCGGGGCTCCCTCTCTCGCACCCTCCCTTGCAGCAACAAGAGGACAAGGTGCGCAGCTCGGCTTTGGTCTGTGTCATATTTGGACCTGGAAGACGTGCCCCCAGAAGGATAGTGGATGCGTGAGCAAACAGCTTAGCCGTCCCTTGAGCTTTTGTCCTGAACCACCGGGGGGCTCCTCCACTGGGGACAGGGGACAGAAATGCTGCTCTGTCCCCTCCCTCTCTTCCCTTCCTGAGACCTGGCTGGAGTGGCTGGGAGCCTGCTTCCCTTCTCAGTTTCCTGGAGTTGAGTGGGGTGAACATAGAAGTCAACGGAACAAAGACCATCTCTAGGACCCAGAAGGCTGTGCCCAAGCACCTTTATCCGAGCCTGGAAATTCTGTTTCCATTTGAGCTGCAGTGTGCGTGACCCTCTTGCTCCTTCCCTGGTCTCCTCTCTCCTCCCTGCTTCTTGACAAGTGAGAAAAGGGGGCAGATCTGAGGTCCCAGAGAAAATCCCAGGTCTGCTTGGGAGCAGAGTCCTAGCCTGTGGCTTTATCACGGGCTCAGGGCTGAGATGTCACAGGGAAGAAAGGCCCTGTGGCCTCCAGGGGTTGGAGGGGCCCCCTCTCTTTGTGCATACAAGAGCAGCCCTGCCCCCGCCAGTCTGTCAGGCTCTCCAGAGTGTCTTTTGTCCAAGAGGCTGAGGGAAGCCCCAAGAGGGGCTGCTGTGGGGTGGGTGGAGGAAGCAGTCAGCACCGTGTGTTGGATTCCTGAATGGGGAGAAGCCCGAGTTGGTCAGAATTGAAAATGCACGTACCCTTTCTGGGAACGTATCTTGGGAACGTGCTCGTATGCGTGGCTAAGATGTATGTAGAGAGGGTTCTGGAAGCACCGTTGGGAATAGCGAGATACTGGAGTCTGGTCTTCACCAGCGGGACGCCTGGTCGGATCAGAGTTAGTGACCGCACAGTGGAGCCCATGCAATGTTTGCAGAACCCCGCACCCCTGCATGTGGCGGTTAGGGGACAGCGCTGGGGGCCGTCAGTAGTGAGGGAGCCGGTGTAGGTGGGCCGTCGTGTGAATACTCAAGAACAGACACCGTGCACGCGGACGTGAACGTGCCCTCCTCTTCTGGGAGTGCTTAGTGGGTTGTGGCTGGGACAGAGAAGCCCGTGGCAGGGAGCGAGCGTGAGGGTGGGCTGTGGGGACACGGCATGCCGGGCACATGTTTGTACCATGTTTGTTCACTAAAGTAAACGCACCTCAAAAGCCAAATGGAAAAGCGCAGCCAGATCTGGAAAGGCAGTCGTGGGGCAGGTGTGGGCCCCAGAGGACTTGTAAGCAGGTAAATTACCAGGCAGGGCCGGAGGCGGGCGAGGACTCACAGGTGGAGAAGGGGGTCTTCACGTCTGATTTCTGCTCGGTCCCCACAGACTGGTGGCTGCCAGCCCCTGCCTCACAGGTCCTGGGCTGGCAAGGGACTGAGACTGAGGACCGGGCACAGCAGACCATTTGCTCTGGGCACAGTCTCAGCGGCCTTTCTCTCGCCTGCCCTTTCAGGTACAGCCCCAGGACCCCTGCCCTGCAGTCTGAGACCGTCCACTACAAGAGAGGGGTGAGCCAGCAGTTTTCCCTGCCCTCCTTCAAGATCGACTTCTCCGAGTGGAAGGATGATGAGGTAACCTGGCCCCCTTCACCAGCCCTCTCCCGATCGCCACAGGCCTGTCTGCTCACATTCCTCGAGTGGCTGATAAGCCTCAGGCGTGTATGTGTGCTCAGTCAGGCGTGTGCTGGACCAGGGAGCGGGGTGTGATTCGAGTGTTGGCTAGACTGGATGATTGAGGACGGACAGAGCGTCAGCAGTTAGAGGCTCCAGTTAGCGGCTTGGGTGGTGCCTTGTCGGGGCTGTGGGACTGCAGTCTGGCAGGGTCCCTTCCATCTTCTGGTTCTTGGCCGGGGCTGGCAGTTTATATCACATGAAGGATGGCAACGGGAGCTTTGTCTGTAACAGCAGAATTTGGACATAACCTGTCTGTCCATGATGAAGGGATTGCTTACTCACTGATGTTATGGGAACCGTATGATCGTATGGGCACCGTGGTTCGTTTCCGTAACGGGATGCTGTGCAGCCCCAGCAGGTGGAAGGGATCTGTGTGTACCGTACACACCGGTACCGAAAGCCCCTCCTGGGTCTGGAGAAGAGTCTGTTGCAGACAGAGGTGCAGTATAATTTCACTCATGCGACAAGAAAGATGCACAAAGCCATTTCCGCAGGTGTCCGTATGTGTGTATAAAGCTCGAGGAGAAACTGAAGAAGATGCCCATGAACTACATGGTGGTTATTTCTGCGCAGGGTCTTGATATAAGGCAAAGAGTCCTGCATTACACACGCTCGAGCCCATTCTGCATGTGAACAGTGTGAGTGCCAGCAGTATGTATATGTCTGAGTTGTTTGAACAGGTCTTTTAAGGTAGAATTTGCATACCACAAAACTCACCACTTTTAAGTGTATAATTCAGCGATTTTTAGTAAATTCATGAATTATGCTGTGGTCACCACAGTCCAGTTCTAGAACCTTTCCGTCCTCCCAGTAGGGTCCCTCATCCCCATTCTTAGTTAATCCCAGTTTGTAGTCTCAGCCCCTGGTAAGTACTGATGTACTTTCTGGATGTTTTATATAAATGGAATCATATGATAGGTGGCCTTTTGTATCAGGCTGCTCTCACTTGGCTGAATTCTCTAGTTTTTTAAAGAAGGTAGTCATGTATTACTGAAGTACATTATGGGGAAGGAGTGGAGGCAGAGGGGCGTGGGATGGTGTAGGAGCTGGGCAGGTGGGTTCTGGGTCATGAGCTGTGTCAGAAGGTGAAGGCCACACCGTGGTGTTTGCTCTCGTTCGTCAGGGCGCTTTGGCGGCCAGCAGCAGAAGCTGCCTCTACTGCTCATGTGAGGAAGTCTTCTGAAAGAAGGATGGGGCTTTTGGAGCCCCAGGAAGAGCTGGACAGCCAGGCCTTGGGACAGCCCCGCCCCCGGCCTCGTTCCAGCACATGGCTCCATCTCGGGGTCCACACACTGCTGGCTGGGATACCCAGCGGCTGCACGCAGTCCTGCCCACCCTCCTGTGAATGCGGGAGAGCTGCTCCTCAAAGAGAGGGGGGTGAGAGGGCAGCAAGGGGCTAGACAGACACGTGGGTGCCCTCACCCTGCGGTTGTTGTGGGGAGGACCGGATTGAGCCTGCATCTGTTTGGTGACCTCCGTGTGTAGTGCGTCCCTTGGTATTTTGGCCGCAGAACAGGTCCTTGTGCATTTGTAGGTGTGCTGAGTCAGCCAGCACTTGGGGTGCTAGCCCCCAGTGAGGCTAGTTGTCCTGGGGGCACACCTGGCTCGTAAACCAGTCTGAAGTGCCACGCACGGGCACCCCCTTTCCTCCCTTAGAGCTTCAGGAGGCCCACATCCCAGGTCATCAGCATGAGGCAACGCGGCCATGGCTGGGGTGGTGGTAGGCGCCACGTGGAGTGGTGGTAGCCACTCCGGGCCTGTCCAGTGTGGAGTCATCCCAGGACGTTGCCTTGCCTTTGCCTTCTCCGGTGATCACCGCAGCTAGTTGTGTTTTTGAAATCAACTCACTTTGTTTGTGTTTTTTTTTTTTTCTTTTGGCGGTAGAATACACAGAACAAAGTTTACCATTATGACATTTAGTACAGTCCTGTATGCGTACCTCTGTGCAGTCCCAGAACATTTTCATCACCCTAGCGGGAAACTCTGCACCCATTAAGCGGTCATTTCCATTCTCCCCTCTATTACGTGTATTTATATTTTTTCTTCAAAAAATTTTGCGTAATGTTTATTTTTGAGAGGGAGAGAGAGACAGAGTGCCAGCAGGGGAAGGACAGAGAGAAAGGGAGGCACAGAATCCGAAGCATGCTCCAGGCAGTCAGCGCAGAGCCAGATGCAGGACTTGAACCACCACATTCTGTGAGATCGTGACCTGACCCAAGTCAGACGCTCAACTGACTGAGCCACCCTGGCGCCCCTCTTCTTTTTTTTTTTTTTTTTTTAAACGTTTATTTATTCTTGAGAGGGAGAAAGAGACGGAGTATGAGCAGGGGAGGGGCAGAGAGAGAGAGAGAGGGAGACACAGAATCCGAAGCAGGCTCCAGGCTCCAAGCTGTCAGCACAAAGCCCAATGCGGGGCCCGAACCCACAAACCTCGAGATCATGACCCAAGCTAAAGTCAGACACTCAACTGACTGAGCCACCCATGTGCCCCTACATGTGTTTTTAAAAGGAAACTGTATCAGTTATTACCATAGTTGGGAAACTGCTTAAACTTGCCATAGGTAGAAGGTTCTGGAAGTTAAGCTGTATGGAGAGCCAGCTGTTATGATGTCCTGTCGCTGTGTCACTGACTGCCGAAGGTGCTGAAGCGGACATTGGCAGGTGTTAGAAGCCTGACAGATACTCGGGCACCAAACCCAGATTTTTGCTCAACCAGGGCTTCTCAGTCTCAGTGCTGTTGAACCCTGGGGCCCAGATCATTCTCTGTGGTGAGGACTGTCCTGGGCATCGTGGGATGTTGATCCTTGGCCTCCACCCGCCAGGTGCCAGGAGCCCCCCCTAGTGGTGATAACCAGGGATGTCTCCAGACACGGCTAACTGCCCTTTCGCCATCCTCCTTTCTAGGCATTTTCCTGGATTTGCCTATTTAAAGATTACAACAGCAATGTATGCTTATTGTAAAATGTGAAAATTATACAGAATTTGTAAGGCAAAACGCGCTCCAGTTGAATCTTCTCCAGAGGCAACCACTTCTGACCATTTAGGGGGTGTATTCCAGACTTTTCTCCCATGTGCATTTGTTTGTTGTAAAGATGCAGTCATGCGTAGAAATATTATTCTGTAGCTTGTTTTTTCCCCCCCAATCATTGAAAGTCATTTTCTGATACATCATTACACATAATGAATTATCTATATTCAAAAACCTATGTTTTCCCTTTGAAGTACATACTCCTTGAAGGCAAAGCTCTTATCTGAGCATGAATGCAGTGAACAGTGTGTGTGGATACATTTCCAGAGGATAAGTACTCTGGTCTCCACTGCATTGTTGCCTGCTGGCTTTACCTTTCTGCTTTAATTCCCAGAGCCACTTCCTCTGGCCTTCTCCTTTCTATGTATGTATGTATGTACGTATGTATGTATGTATGTATGTATTTAAATTTCCATCCATGTTAGCATATAGTGCAACAATGATTTCAGGAGTAGATTCCTTAGTGCCCCTTACCCATTTAGCCCATCCCCCCTCCCACAGCCGCTCCAGTAACCCTCTGTATGTTCTCCAAATTTAAGAGTCTTCTGTTCTGTCCCCCTCCCTGTTTTTATAATATTTTTGCTTCCCTTCCCTATGTTCATCTGTTGTGCATCTTAAAGTCCTCATATGACGTCTCTTTTTTTAAACAGCTTATTGAGGTCTAATTTTCACCCCTTTAAAGTGTACAGTTTGGTGATATTTACCATAGAGATAGTCCCTGACTTCAGATGGTTCAACCTAAGACTTTTCGACTTTACGATGGTACAGAAGCAACACACATTGGGTAGAAATTGCGCTTCGAAGTCTGAATTTTCCCCTTTCCCTGGGCTAGCAATGTGTACTACGGTCCTCGCTCAGGACTCCAGGCGGCAGGAGTCATGGCTTCTGGTCAGCCGCGTGGTCACGAGCGTAAATGACCACAAACTGGAGGCCATTCTGTTTTCCTCCTTCACTACAGTGTTCAGTACATCATGTGAGGTACTCAGCACTAAATCATGAGATCGGCTTTGTGTTAGGTGGTTTTACCCGCTGTAGGCTGATGTTTTTGAGCGTGTTCAAGTTCTGCGAGGTGTATTATTAAGTGCGTTTTTGACTTCTCATACTTTGAACTTCTGAGCGGTTTCTCGAGATGTGACCCCACCGTAGAAGGTCTGTATTCATAGAGTTGTGCAGCCATCACCACCATGTAACCCCAGTCCACTTCTGTCACCCCCAGAAGAAACGCTCTGCCTGTCCGCATTCCTTCCCCAGCCTCCCCCTCAGCCCCTGGCAACCACTCATCTACTTCCATCACTGTGGATGTGCTTGTTCTGGAAGTTTCAAATAAACGGTCATACACTGTGCGACCTTTTGTGACTGGCTTCTGTCACTGAGCGCGTGTCTCACGCAGGTGGTAGCAGTTGTCAGCACGTCATTCCTTTCCACGGCTCACCATACTCCGCTGTGTGGTTGGACCATGCCCGGTTCATCTGTTCACCGGCTGACGGGCGCTTAAGTTTTCTGCACCTTTGGGTTCTTAGTAATGCCATTCTGAACGTCGCTATACAAATTTTGGTGTGGATGCGTGTTTTTATTTCTCTTGGTTATGGTTTGCTTTTTAATTTTATTTTTTAAGGCTAGTTTTCATAGTAGTTTCAGGTTCACAGCACAGTTGAGAAGAAGGCATAGAGATTTCCCATAGAGCCCCATCCCCACATAAGCATAACTTGTTTTACTGCATTGTAGTGTGGGCGTCTTTTGAGATGTCCTAGTGGTTGGAGTGGCTTCTTTGCTGGTTTTCGGGCTCCCTGTACCCTGAGGCTGCCGTGAGCCTGCGGCCTGGCTGGGTCCTGTCCTGAACACATTCTTCACCGCCCCGCGTGCAGCTGGTGTGCACATGGCTTCCTGTAGTCCTGCGTTCCTGGGAATCCATGGCCTGTGTCTCTGTGAGGCCTTCCCAGGCCACTGTCCTCCTCAGCTCCTGCTGCCTGAACATGCTGAGCTTTGCATGGCTGGTGTTCATGGCATGTTTTGTTGACCACCATGGTCACTGGGCATAGCTTTTATCCCTCTTTTACAGACAGGGAAACTGAGGCTTGGGTGGTGGAGCCAGACTCCATCCTAACACCTGGCCCCTCCCAGTCCCGCCTCCCATTGGCAGCCTGGGACCCACAGGCACCTTCTGGGCCTCCCCTTGCAGCCCTGCTTCGGGTGACCTCAGTGGTCACGTCTGTCCTGTGGCCCCGCTGGTGAGCCGATGTGGACTATGCCCAGGGAGGCACATGTGGGGAGGAGAGCGGTCTTTGGCCAGGGGGCAGCTGGGAGCCACGGAGGAGAAGGAAAAGTGAGAGTGGGTTTCTCCTTGAGCTCATCCGCCTGCCACGGTGTCGCCGCTCCCTTCTCCTCTGGTGCCCATCCAGGAGAACAGAAAATGGCTCAGATAGATGCTGTCCTTCGGTGCTGGTGGCAGCCAAAGGGGAACAGCCCTTTGTTCCCAAAGGGGAACAGGTGTCCCTTAGCTGGGAGTGGTCGAGTGTGGTCTGGCCGTGTGGTGGGAGTGTCACTCAGCCTTAGGGAGGGAGCACTGGCACGCGTGTGGCATGGGTGAACCTTGAAAACATGGTGCTCACTGAGGGAGGCCAGACAGAAAAAATCGATGCCCAGACCGGACGTATCTATGGACACAGTGGGGCTTAGCAGGTGGGGAGGGCTGGGGAGCGGGTGGTGATAGGGACAGGGTTCCTGTGGGGACATGAAGAGTGTTCTGGAAATGGATGGTGGAGGTGGTGAACGTGGCCTTACAAATGTACTTAATGCCAGTGAGTTACACGTGTTTGCCACGTCATTTTTACATATTTCGCTGAAAGGGGAAAAGTGCAGCCTGACGTCTGTCTTCCCTCGCCATTTTGTCTGTCTGCACGAGCTCTGCCGTGACGCCATCCTGCTCACCGCGCCTCCTCCCTCCCGCTCGGTCTGACTGTTCTCTCTTCGTTTTCTCCTCAGTTGAACTTTGACCTGGACCGGGGCGTGTTTCCAGTGGTCATCCAGGCCGTGGTAGACGAAGGAGATGGTGAGCGGCCTTTCCTCGTGCATCCCCCTTCCAGGCCGTGGACGCTTCTCTCCTCAATCAGCCGGAGGAGTTGATTCCAGACGTGATGAAAGATGTTGGCTCAGCCCACTTAGCACTTTTAAGGCCGTAGGGTTCAAGCCCCAAGCTGTCCGTCTGTCGGGCCCCTCCTGGGCTGTGGGGCCCTCCCTTCAGCTCCTTCTCCCGACTCAGGAATTGCCGGCTGCCTGGCTTCCACTGTGGTAGCAGCGCTAGACAGGCCTCAGATTTTGTGTCCGCCCCCAGCGGGTTGATGGAAGACCAGAGAGCGGGGCGGCCACGCTCATTGGCTGACCGGCCCTGTGTCCTCCTGCCGGGCTTGCCACTGCTGTGGGCTGCAGCCCCCCAGCCCCCAGTGTGGGAGCCCTGCCGGCCGAGTCCCAGCTCCTCGGCCCTGCGGAAATGTCCCTCCGTGCAGAGCCAGCCGTGGAGATGTGGCCAGAGGGAGCAGTGGGCCCCCAGGCAGAGGAAGGCAAGATGAGGACAGTCCTCCCTAGGTTTTGGGGTCTCTGGCAGAGAGCCTGGGAAAGCACCAGCTAGGAAGAAGTTCAGGGTGGGGGGCAGAGGAGGGACTGAGGCCAGCTCTGACCACCCGTTCCTCTCTCCCCCGGGCAGTTGTGGAGGTGACCGGCCACGCCCACGTGCTCTTGGCTGCCTTTGAAAAGGTGGGTGCCACCCTGCCCCTTAACTCTGACTGTGACTTGGGAGCGCTGGGCAGAGGGGTGCTGTTTTGAAACTAGAAGTTTGAACTTGGGGTCTGGGCCTTGGCCAAATGGGCTTAGTGCCCTGACGTTCAGGGCAGGTGGGAGGCTCTCCACATATTCTGGGCTCCGGGAGGCTGGGCTTCGAAGCAGCATCCCCTGCGGGAGGGTTTTCAAAGGGTGTCTGGTGTGTGGTGAGGGGGCATCTCCTGTAGAACCCCCTGTAACCTGCCAGCGTAGGGGCACAGACATCCCCGTGGAGGACTCTGCTCACAGACCAGCTTCTCTCTGGGATGTGGAGGGGTCACCAGGGTTGTCACCACCCAGGAACCCCGCCTTTCCCACCAGGGCCATGGGAACCTGTTAGCCTGGCCTGGTCCTTGCATGCCTGCTGTGCCGTCCCTCCAGGTGGCTGTGTGACCCTGGTCCCATGGAGCTGGGTTGACCTCACATCCCACTGTGGCCTTTCAGACTTCTGGGGCAGATATTTGTTGTACTAACTTCTGGTGTCTGTGAGGACAGAACTGGGCCCATTGTTTGTTGTGTCCTTGGGTCACATCTAGGCCCTCGTGGGGTCCCTGAGTTGGGGATGCCTCACATATAAGAGGCCATTTACGTCCAAGGATTCACTTAATGCTACCTTCGGCCTGATGTGTATTTGAACTTAGATGTTCGTTCGTCTGTGCGGACCTGAGTTCCCAGTCTCCCCTGCTGTTCGTGTGTCATGGCCACAGTACTTAGGGTGCGGTGGGTGTGTTGGCTGTGGTGGTGGGGATTGTCAGCCTCCCCATTGTCTCCGTGTTAGGATGTCATGGGGTCACTGCTATTCATGGGGGCCAGCAGTTGTGTGTGTGTTCACGCAGCAAGCACGTGTGTGGCTGTGTTGGGAGCAGATCCCTGCTCACCGAGACCCTTGCTGGAGGTAGTGGGGTGAATCCCTGTTGGAGAAGGCCATGGCTGACAGCCCCACATCCCCAGAACATTGGCCTGCACTTTGAGATCGTAAAGTGTTTTCAGCACCCGCCTGTGGCCTGGGTGGACGAGGATCAGGGACCCCATGAGGAAAGCAGGCTCAGGCTGCTGCTTCTGGGCTTTGCGCCGCACGTGGGCATCTGCTGACCCCCATCCTTCTCAGCCCGGTGTGTGTCTGCATCCTTGAGAGCATTAAGGGCAGTGCCCAACTCCTCCCTGTGATCTGGGTCTTTCCAGACACCCCAGGGACTAGTGCAGCTGGGCCTGAGGCCCCTTTTTAAATCATCTGTCTTGTGCCCCCCCGCCTCCCCCTGCCCAGCCCCAGGGGCTGGTGACACAGAGCGCCCAGGGCAGAGGTTGGGCCTCTCCCTCACTGGCTACACTCCCCAAGCCCGGCCTTGTCAGAAGGGACGGTGTTTCCTGTGCGTTGCTCTGGCGGAGTTAGGGGCCGTCAATGGCAAACGTACCATTGGCCTTTCCAGTCTAGAGCCCAATGAGAAACTGCTTTATTTTTGGAGTCCGTCATCCTGAAAATGCCTAGTGTTGGTCTCCGTTGACTCGGAGGGGCAACTGGTGTTGTTGCAAGATCTCAGGTCTTGTCCCTTAATTAACCTCCTCCGTCTCCCGGTGGTGTGCCTCCCCAGATACCACCAAACACATCTATCCTCTTTAGTTCTTGGCGTGTTTAGACTTGGGGCTTTCCTGTGTACGTGTGCGTGCCTCGTCTCGTGTGCGTGTGCATGCTTTATCTTCCTGGCTGGGCCGTGCCCTTTCGGGGTTAGAACTCGGTTGTCTTGGTTCTTGCCATCCAGGTGCTGCTTCTTGCTGTTGGGAGGCTCTAAGAACTCCAGCCGATGGTCGTAAACCTGAATGTGCTTGAGAGAACTACCCAGAGAAAGTGGGTTACTTGCGTCAGGGCGGACCCAGGAGGTGGTCCTCTAGGTAGTTTCGAGGCCCAGTCAGGGGGCCACATTTGGAGACACTGGCTGGGCTCCGTCCTTCAGCTGTGGGTGTGGAACGGCTGGGGAACGGCCTGCAGCTTGCCAAGCAGAGTGCTAAGTGGTACCCGCTTGACTGAGTTGATCTCTGTGTCTTTCTCCCCTGTAGCACGTCGACGGTAGCTTCTCTGTGAAACCTTTAAAGCAGAAGCAAATTGTAAGTCTGGTAGAAGAAACATCAAGATCCCTTTTCATTTAAAAGACACACACACACACACACACACACACGCGCGCACTCTTACACTCTCCAGGGTCATCATCCGGGCCCTGGGAAGTCTGGATCTGCCTCCTCGGGTGTGTGCATGTGCCCGTGTCCCAGCATTGACTCGTAGCCCCGAGTCTCGTCTAGCTGCACAGGGCGTGTTTGTGGTCCATAGACCCGTGTGGGAAACACAGCAGCTCAGGCCGCTTCTGAACTTGGTCAGCGTAAGGGCTGACTGGTCACTCTTGTGCAGCTCGTGACTGGTGGGTTCAAAGTAGTTTTTCTCTGGGGAGGGGGATGGTAAGGTGGGCAGAGGGTATGGTTGCCTGGCCCATATAGAGGTTGGCACCATGCCCCCCAGGGGGCAGAACCACTGGGCCTCCCGTCCTATTGCCCGTGCTACTGGTTGGGCTGGGCAGATAGCAGATTCTCTGCCCTTCCCCTGGCATGGGGCCCATTCCCTGAGGTGCGGGTGGACAGAATTTCAAACCACGACTGCCCTGGGAACCAGGTCCGGCCCCCGGGAAGTGGTGTTGGGCCAGGTGGGTACAGAGGAGCCCTTGAGTGGGGGCGGGCAAGTGCCTGGCTACCTCTCTGCTCTCCAGGTGGACCGGGTCAGCTACCTGCTGCAGGAGATCTATGGCATCGAGAACAAGAACAACCAGGAGACAAAGGTATGTGCTTGTAGTGACACCCGCCAGACTTCAGATGGACCTCCCTCCCTAGCTTTCCTTCCACCCATATAGGAGCAGGTTCCTGGAGGGACTTGCCTGGATCTGCCAGTCCTGGCCAGGGCCCGTGGGCTGGTGGTGGATGAGCTAGTCCCCTTGTGTGCCTTCTCCTGGAGGCCCTGGGACCCCAGGCTCCGTTTTTCCTTACCTTTTTAACAGAGACGGGTGCCTGGCTGGCTCAGCCAGTACAGCGTGACTCTTGATCTGGAGGTTGTGGGTTGGAGCCCCATGTTGGGCGTAGAGATTACTTAAAAATAATAATAAATCAGTAAGTGAACAGGATCTATGGGATATTTTGTCCTTTTTCCAGCAAATTCACTGGCTTGTTAACATCATTGGGTGGCCACCCGTCAGGTTAGCAGAGATAGCCTGGGGCTGTGGGACCCTGTGCTACCCTCCGCCAGCCGGCTCACCTCCCAGCCACGAGCGCCTGCACACTTGTAACTGAAACGTGTGTCTGACAGGGCCGTGGTCCGGCGCAGCCAGGGAAGGGTAGCAGAGAATCAACCTGTGCCTTTGTCATCGTTTTAAAGGCACAAGTGAAAGTGCCATCTCTTAAAAATGTCTGGAAGTCTTGCACCCCAGCTTCTGTGATCTGGAACCCACTAGAAGCTGGAAGTCAGGGCAGCTTGGTGCTTGATCAGGCCCTTAGCTTCAAGTGAGTGCCCTGTGTGTGTCTCACATGCTAACACTGGAGGCTGGCCGACTTTCTGTTAAGGGCCCAGAAGTATATATTTTAACTGTACTGGCCGTACCGTGTCTGTCGTGTCCGTTCAGTGCCCTGATTTTCCGTGTAGCGCGCAAGTAGCCGTAGCCGTCTGGAAACCAGGGGGCAAGGCTGTAAACTTCCAGTAAAACTTTATTTATGGAAACGGGTGGTGGGGCCACAGCTTGCTGTTGTGCAGTGTTGCCGGCTTTTGATCCAGCCACTCATTTCGATTAGGCGGGTTGGGCATGTCAGTCCTTTTCTGCTTTAAACCAGTAAGTGGGTACCCTGTGCAAGACTTGCTCCGTAGTGTTGGGTCCTTTCCACGTTTTCTTTTTGGTTCTGAGGAATAGAAGGAGACCAGAACTTTCGGGGTTTGGTATGTGTGTTGTGGGTGGGAGTCCCAGGCTCTCCTCTGTGCTGGGCCGTGCACAGGCCAGGACTGAGCTTGGTGCCCTGGGAGTGCGGCTCTGGGCCACGTGTCCTGAGGGAGTCCTGCTCCGGGGTGACCTTCTTCTGCTCTCTTGGGCTCCCCTCTGCCACAGCAGCCCCCAGGGGAAGCGGGGGACGGCCGGGGGGACGGCCAGGGACGGAAACGCCTGCCCGCCCCCCTCCCCGCCCCGGCCCCTTCCTCTGGCCCGTGGGACCCCACCGACCCCGGGGCCCTTCGTGTCCCTGCAGCCGTCGGACGAGGAGAACAGCGACAACAGCAACGAGTGTGTGGTGTGCCTGTCGGACCTGCGGGACACGCTGATCCTGCCCTGCCGGCACCTGTGCCTGTGCAACTCGTGCGCTGACACGCTGCGCTACCAGGCCAGCAACTGCCCCATCTGCCGGCTGCGTGAGTGGGGCCTCCCGCCCAGGGCACGGCGAATGGGTCGTGGAGGTGGCGCGGGTGGTTAGTAGCCACGGCGACCCCGCTCGCGCCTGCGTGGCTCCCCTCCTCAGAAAATTAGACCTCGGGGAGTTAACGGCCGGGGAGGGTGCGCCAAGGAGGTTCTTGCAATGAAATTGCAGCTGGGCAGAAATCGACCCGTGAATCAAATCTTTATTTATTTTTAAAAATACTTTTATTTCATTTGTTTTGGGAGAGCGTGCGTGTGCAGGGGGGCGGGGCAGCCAGAGCAAGAGAGAGAGAATCCCAAGCAGGCTCCGCGATGTCAGCACAGAGCCCAGCAAACCGTGAGATCGTGACCTGAGTCCAAATCAAGAGTCGGACACTTCACCGACTGAGCCACCCCCGGTGCCCCTCAAATCTTTAAATGTTACATGGAAAATATTTTGATTTAAAAAACCATCCCGGTGAGGCGGAAAGTGAGCTAGGTGGAAGGTGATTGAGGGATTGGTTTCCTGGAGCACTTCAGACATTTTCTCAAAGTTACCGCATGGAGTGTGATTCTGAATGGTGTTTGTCTTCCAGGGGAGGAATTTAAACATTCTCAGGGCAGAAAATCCCACGGATCAAAATGAGCATCAGGCTGGTGGGTGGGTCCCGGCAGGGAGGGACCAGGGTGTGGGTGAGGAGAGAGCCTGCTCACCGGAGCTGCAGGTGTCATCATTGAGTAGGTAGATGATGGCTTTTTGGAGAAGGCCTTCCTGCCGTTTCACACCTGGGTGTGCTGGTCACAGCGTCCTTGGGGCTGGGGGCGGGGGAGGGGGTACTCCTGCTTCACCCCGCGCTCCCGAGCCAGAATGCAGCTGTGTGACCAGAACTGCCATGCTTGTCTTATCGTCACTCTCCGGGGCTCAGAGGAAACCTGTGCAAGGTCACAGCTAGTAAGGGGCAGGGGTGGGTCTCCACTGGTTGTCCCCTGAGATAGACAGGTGTGTGCACGGACCACAGGGCAGGCTGAGCACGTGGAGGTAGAGGATGAGGCCGTGGGGTGTGTGGGGTCCGGAGCCCAGCCCTGATGAGGTGTTGGGGGTTGGGAGGGGAGGCTGCAGGGGGGCCGTGTGCTGGCCCTGGAGGGACAGGCGGCGGGGCCCCCAGCCTGTGCTGGGGCAGTTGTAGCACGGAGGGCCGGTAGCCTCTGCTGTCTGAGCCCCGACCTCCCCCACGTGCCTCGCCTCCTGGGCATTTTCAGGGGTGTGGGGTGCATATGATCTGGAGGCCCAGGGTCTAGACAGCCTAGAGCGAGGGTCCCTGGCAGATGTATGTAGCACTTGGGCCGGACGAGCTGGACCAGGACCCTCGTCTCTGGGGCCCGCAACCTGGGGTGACTGCTGCTCACACTGAGGATGTGGTTGTCTCTGGTCTTGTTGTAGCGAGTGCTGATGCAGTTTGTGACTGTGTGTTGTGTGTGTGCACTTCTCGTAAACGTTACACTCTTGTCAGTGGGCCTGACGTTATACCATCAATAGTCTGCCTCCTAACTTATTCCCAACTCTGTGCTGCTTCTCGTTTCCCGGGATAGAGAAGGTGCCGTCGGCGACGTTCACGTACATACGTCTGCCTGCCCTTGGTATAACTTCCAGGAAGACACTGGCCAGTGTCCGGGCCCACTCGGCTTTTAGCTGGTCACCAGGTGTGACCCAGCCACGCTCACCGTTGAGTGCATAGTGGGGTTTGGCATGTGAGAGGCTGCCATGCCCTGCCTGCTGCCCTAGCAGCTCTGCCTGAGCTGGGGACAGTGCAGGACCCGGGGGAGAAAGCTCCCTTCTGGGCTGTTTCATTATGACTCTGTTTTGCTTCGGATTCGGAAACGTGGCTTGACCCAGGACCACTGTAGGGTGGGTGGCCAGCATCCCCGGAGCCTGGGGAGCCGCAGTGGTGCTGGAACTGGCTGCCCCTTACCTGATGGGCGGCCTTCCCTCTGCCATAGCTTTCCGGGCCCTCCTGCAGATCCGGGCGGTGAGGAAGAAGCCAGGAGCCCTGTCTCCGGTCTCCTTCAGCCCTGTTCTGGCCCAGAGCATGGACCACGATGAGCATTCCGTAAGTGCCTCTTTCTTCTTTGTTGAGGGGTGTGCAGCAGAGTCAGGAGGGGGTCTGCAGGAAGCCCCTGACCACTTGCAGAGACCCTCAGGCGTCCAGATGCCCTCAGGGCTTACCTTTGTGTTAGTGGCTTCAGGTTCCCAGTGGGGCCTTGCTGGTCAGGGACTCTGAAAGTGTGGCTGGAAGGAAGGGCGGGGCCAGACTGCCTGCCTCCCTCTGTGTCTTCCGCCTCTCTGAGCCTCTGCCCTCATCTGCCTGGCGGGCCAGGCATGGCCCCCACAAGTGGTGGTGAGGTTGACCAGGGTGATCCAGGCCGGGCCCAGTGAGCCCCGGCTCCGGGGAGTGTTGTTGTTTGCCAAGAGCAAGGGACACCGATGGCAGGTAACCTTGGAGCGTCTGTCACCATCATTCTACCAGCCATGGGCCACTCTGTGGGTCCTGGGAAGTGAGGTGTCGTCCAGAGGACGGCTGCAACATGTCCGCCACATGTTCTCTGCCCCTGAAAAGGGGTGTCCGGCCTGGACACACAGGAGGGCACGTTGGCAGGTGTCCACCTTGCTTCCGGGAAACCATAAGGTAAAGCTTGTGCTGGCAGATGAGGGGAGTCGGAGTCAGGCTTTGGGGAGAGAGATGGCTCTCTGGCTCAAGAGATAGGCAGAAGGCAGGGAGAGATGTAGAGACCCAGAAAGATAGGCAGAGAGATGAGCAGAGACACAGAATCACAGAGACACGGAGAGAGACACCAGGAGAGATAAAGAGAGACAGGAATGAGGGCAGGAAGGTAGGTATTGAGACATGGGCAGAGAGGCACATCGGAGACAGGGATAGGGTGGGAAGGGGAGGCTGGCAGGGCAGGCAGGGCAGAAAGGGGCCGGGAGCAGGCCAGGGGTCAGGCGGAGGTCTTGAGCTCCTGGGTCCCAGACGGCCACAGCAGTTGTCAGCCAGTGGGTCTATTTTCTTGGCTCTTGGCTGAGGTTGTTGGGATTCATTGATTCTTAGAGGCCCCTGCCACCTGTCTACATGGGACAAAGGACCCAAACCCTGTGGTTTGCACACCCACAAGATGGGTTCCTGCATTGGGCCGGTGGGCGTAATGTTTGGCCCATATGGTGTTTCTGAATATTGGGCCAAAGTTTGTTTATTTAAATTTTTTTTTGTTTTAGAGGGAGAGAGAGCGTGAGTGGGAGGAGGGACAGCGGGGAGACAGAATCTTAAGCAGGCTCCACGCTCAGCATGCAGCCCACCACAGGATTTGATCCCACGACCCTGGGATCGTGACCTGAGCCAAAACCAAGAGTCAGGTGTTCAGCCAACTGAGCCACCCAGGAGCCCCTTGCGCCAGTGTTTAAAAGTCTGTAGGGGCTCCTGGGTGACGCAGTCGGTTAAGTGTCTGACTCTTGAACTTGACGCAGATCATGGTCTCGTGGTTTGTGAGTTTGAGCCCTGTGTCAGGCTCTGTGCTGATGTACGGAGCCTGCTTGGGATTCTGTCTCTCCTCTCTGCCCCTCCCCACCTTGTGCGTGTGTGGGGACTCTCTCTCTCTCTCTCTCTCCCTCTCAAAAATAAATAAACATAAAAAAAAAAAGAAAGTCTGGAAATTTTCCTTAAGACTCAGATTTCTGGCTTCTCTTTCAAAATATGAACCTGTGGTCTCACAGCTGGAGCAGACACAAGGCCGCCCTAAGGTGGGGTCCCATCACCCCCACTCATCCCGGGCCAGCGACACTATGTGTTTTGCCTGCTGGGCCCCTGTTGGCACCAGGGCTTACTCCTCCCGGAACAGCCCTCCAGCAAATTTCATGTTGGGCTCGAGGAACATCACATACTTCTTCCAGCAGTATACTTCCGGTAGAGAGAGGAGCAGCGCTGAGGTGTGATTGGTTCCTGATGGAGGAGTCACTGTTTTGGAGGGACGGACACCCAGGGGTGGATGGCGGGTTTTTTGTTGCTTGTCTGTGCCACTCCAGGCTCTGCCCTGGCGTCTGAGCATCAGGCCTGACCTTCCATGTTTGCCCCTCTTATCCCAAGGATAAGTACAGGGCACACTGAGGCTTGGGTTATAAGCTTCACCTGCCCCGGAGGGCCAGTGCCTTCCCCCCCCAGAGGGTTAAGGTAGGGTACGTGGGTTCTTGTTCTCTGCCACGTGTCCCGTCTAAGCAGTTTCCACGAAGCGCCACAGAGAAGCCAAATTTTCTTCAGTGGGTCTGTTAATGTTATCAATGAGTAGGGGTGATTTGGGACCAATTTTTCTCCCCAGCTTCCTCGAGGAGTTGGGACGTTGGTAATAAGTTTATACAGAGCCTCAAAAACGTGCAGGAGCCTGTCCCTTCCCTGTGCCTAGCCGGGCCCACTTGTGGGGAGCGCCTGGCCACTCTCCTGCCTGTGCTGGCCAGGACCGGCTTCTTGGGGTGACCCAGACCACGGGTGGGCAGTGGGACAGGGATGGGCTCCACCAGTGGCATGGCCTCCTGGGAGTTGCATAGATGTCCAGGCCCAGGCCCCTGGGGCAGAATCTGCACTTGGTCAGGTCCCCGAACTTCATGTGCAGGTGCGGTTTGCCAGGCACAGGCTCACGGCTCACCTGGAGGCCGGCAAAGCTGAGAGACCCCAGCCAGCCAGCTCCAGCGCCGTTCGGGGGGTGGCAGTCGTAAAACGTATGATTTTTATCTTGACAGTGTCCCTTTAAAAAATCAAAGGCGCACCCCGCCTCACTGGCCAGCAAGAAACCTAAAAGGGAAACAGTAAGTGTGTTTGGCCCTATGGCTACATCTTTGCCCCGCACCCTAATGATTAAACCAATGACAAGTATGGGAAGTCATTTTCACCCCAGGCTAACGTGTTTGGTTAATTTAATCTGTCAAATCCACTCTCCCCAGTCCCGGCGTCCCTGCCCAGGAAGGGAGTTTTGTGGAACAAGCAAAGCTCAAGGTCTGTCGGCAAAAAGCCAGTGTCTCGGATCCCCGCTGCCAGGCGGCAACGGCGCCCGCCTCAGGCTGCCCCTTCTCGCCAGCTCTGCTTCTGCCCGTGGTCCCCAGTGGCCTCGTTTCCCTTTTTTTTCTTGCTGGCAGTGGAATGATGTCAGAGGTGGAACTCACGTTGCTGCTAGTTTTGCAAACAGTCTTCCTCGCGCTTGCCTGTTGTCCTGCATCCTCTGCCTCTCCCCCTGGATGTGAGCTCTTTGGGCCGAGGACTTGGTTTTCTTGCATTTTCCCTGCATCTCAGGGAGCAGGCGGGCGGCCTCTGCCTGGAGCCTTCACTGACGCCTGTGGCCCCTTGGCAGAACTTAGAGAGGTGGAAATCCCTGGAGGGCCATCCCAGGGATGGAGGTAGAGGTTTTTCCCATTTGGAGGGTGAGGAGGTTCAGGTTGGGAGCAAATGCAGGGCACCACAGGCCCAGGTGACCAGGGGACTCAGGAGGCTGTGTGCTGAGGGCAGGGAGCCCCCACCCCAGCCTTTCTGCCTTCCCTTGGTCTCCAGGGTTGATCCGTCGCTGCCCTGAAAGGCGGCTCTCCCTCCCTTCCTTCTGGGGAGTGGTCAGGTGGGCGGGGCTTCACATGGGGCGCGCAGCTGGGCATTTGCCCTTGCCCTTCACCTTGTCTAGTGTGGCCTGGGGACCTGACATTTCCCAGCACCTGGGCATCTCCCCACCTTTAACCCTAAAGCAAGTCTCAGTCTGTTGATGTGCTCCTCTCCCAGCACTGGAGGAGACTGGTTCTGAACCAGGGGTGCCCGTTAGAACCACCTGGAACACGCATCAGCCCCTGTGGACGCTTGCTTCAGGCCCACTGAGGATCTCGAGTTGGGCCAGATGCCTGTGTTGGGCAGAGCTCCTTGCGGGGCCAGGCCCTCCCTGGTCTAGAACACACGCGGCTCCACTGGGCTCTCCCGCCTTTGGCATGGCTTTGCTCTACACCCGCTCCTGAGCCCTCCTCTCTCTCTCTGACCCCTCACTCTCCACATGTGCCAGGCAGGAACAGAAAGCCAGGTAGGGGCTGGCCGAGACCAGGGGTGGGGAGGCTCTGCTAGGCGCCCTCTCTTCCTTCGTCACGGGCACCGAGCGGGCCATTTGGGTGTCCAGGGCTGCAGCTGATGACTAAGGGGGCCCTCAGAGGGTGTCTTAGGCTGCTCTGGTGTTCTTGGCGTCCCTCTGAGGGAGGGGGATATAGGTCTCTGGAAGGTGGAGTGGACAGGAGATGGTCAGAAGGCAGGTTCTGGGGAGTAGAGCATCCCTGGGGCACAAGGCCAGTGTCTGGGGCTTTGTGGCCCAGGGCAGTGGGCAGGGAGCCTGGCCAGCCTGTCCCTCACCTGCTCTTGTCCCCACAGAGCTCTGACAGCATCCCACCCGGCTATGAGCCCATCTCCCTGCTTGAGGCGCTCAACGGCCTTCGGGCCATCTCCCCGGCCGTCCCTTCAGCCCCCCTTTACGAAGAGATCACCTACTCAGGCGTCTCAGATGGCCTGTCCCAGGCCGGTTGTCCCCTTGCTGGGATCGATCGAATCCTGGAAAGCAGCCACCAGAAGGGCAAGCCGAGGAGCAAATCCCCCGACAGGTGAGGCTGGCGCTAGGATCCCCTTGGGGGTTGGCATATGGGAACCCAGCCAGGTGCTCTGTGGCAGGTGGCGGGGGGTCTGCGGTGTCCGGGAAGAAGTGCAGACACTTGAGTTTTACAGTGTTCTGTTGGGGAATTCACCAGAATGACCCCCGGAACCAAGAGCCAGTAGCAGATTAGGTTTAGGGCTAAGGCTGGTTACGACAGACGAGACAGCAAAGCAGCAGAAAAGATGCCCTGGTGGGGGTGCATCCTTCCCCGTCCCAGGCCACACGGGAGCAACAAACCACAGGATGTAGGAGGGAGCCCCGTGAGTGGCAGGGTTCCGGGACTTTCTGGGGTCTTGTCACATGGGCACGTCCTGCTGTGTGAGCACCAGTGGCAGCCAGACCTGGGCCCCGCCAAACCTCGCTCACCACGTTGCCCTTGTTACGCCCGCCAAGCAGAGGGTCCGGTCATGGTTTACCTGGACGTGTGTGAGATGCGGGCGACCAGCCTTCTGTGTTAAGTGTCTCCACGCATGGGTGCTCTTCTTTTTTAAGAAAAGTTTAGGCAGAAGTTCTGTAAAACCGGCCACCGCCCCCACGACTTGCACGTGTGACAGGACCACTCCACAGATAGAGAAGCGTGGGGCTCTCTCCTGCTGCTCACCCACGCCCCGCACCCCTGCTCCAGGGGTGGACCATTACGACGCCTTCTCCTTCCAGAGATACGGAGCCCGTGCAGGCCTGCGCGAGCTCGCACCGCGCCAGCCTCTCTCCAGCCGCTGGGCCTGCGGGCGTTCTGCGTCTGCACCCGCCTCCCCTGGGGGCGTCTGTGTGGCAGCCCCCGGCCTCACCCACGGGTGACGTTGGCTTTAGTGGGTTGGTGTTTATCAGCCACTTGTCCTTTACCCCCGTCTTCTCTTTTGCCAGCACCCTGCGGTCTCCGTCGTCTCCCATCCACGAGGAGGATGAAGAGAAGCTCTCCCAGGACTCGGACGCCCCTCCCCCGCTGAGTGGGGCGGGGCTGGCGCTAAGCAGCTCCCCCGAGGTGAGGCCCCCTCCCCGCCTCGCCGAGACCCATCTGTCACCCTGTCCCCACTGCCCGTCTGTTGGCCTCCCAGACCTGTGGCAAAGCGTGCCCTGGGCCGCCTCCACCGCTGCTCACGTGGTGAGCTCAGCTGGTTTCCCCATCTGTGGGGTGGGTCCTGTTTAAGGGGGGCCGGGCGTCAGCTCGCCCTGCTGTCCCCCGACCGCCCGCAGCCCCGTCCCCCGGTGGCGGCAGCAGAGCTGCGGACACACTTTGTCCTCGTTTCCTAGAGCTTTGTGACGGAGGACGTGGACGAGGCGTCGGCACTAAAGCAAGGTAAGCCCTCCATTTTGAGGAGTGTGTTTGGGCCCTCGCTGCCGGGAGGTCGAGGTGTGTGGAGAGCGTGTGCCGGCTCCCCCGCTGGGAGTCACGGGCTCCTCTCTGCTGGCTCTCCCAGGGGACAGCCTCCGGCCACTTCTCTTTTTCCCTCCGTGCCCAGCCGGCATTTCCCAGTGGCAGTCATCTTCTTTCCTGCCTGGGTCTCTGCACACGGTCAGCTCTTCCTGCTTGTCCTGTACGGGGTCCTCAGGTGCCACCTGGAGAGGCCCAGGGTCCCCAGTGCGGGTGCACAGCTCAGCCGGGCCGCTCCTCTGTGTGCCCCCGTGTCCCGTGGAGAGTGTAGCATACAGCGGCCTGCTGGGACTTGAGTCCCAGCCGCCACCGATGGGCCCTGGGCTCCTCGTGGGGGGATGACCCCCAGCTGACCTCCCAGTGGCTGCAGGATGTGACCAGGTGCTTCCCAAGCCTCCCTCTACCAGCTGGGAGATGCTGCCACTCCTTTGTCTCGGTCATTCCTCCCTACTGTTGGACAGGTGAGGAAACAGAGGCTCCAGGTTGGGGTGGTTGGAGGCCCCAGGCCATTTAATGTGGAGGTGACAGAGCCCGGAAGTGGCCCTGGCAAGCTGGCTGGCTCCCAGGCCTACAACATGGTGAAGACCCCAAAATAAGCTGCAGCTGCTCAGTTGCTGTGACCCCCCTCCTTGCCAGGAGTTTCCCAGCCGGCACTGCACTGGGTGACCCACGTCTCTCCGCAGCGTGACTCCCCACCCACCGTGTGTGGGGCCCGCCTGTGGGTTGCTGGGCCTGGGGCCTTGGGTTTGGGTGTGAGTGTTGGCGCCTGGGGCAGGGGGCCCATCAGGGATGTCGTCACTTCCGCCTCCCAGGCTGGGCTCCTGGGTGGGCCTCACCCTCTCTCGACCTCCGCTCCTTCCTGCCTGTGCAGAGCATGTGCCCGACCAGGTGGCTCTCTTCTGTGCCCATCACAGGGCCCAGGCCCCTCGTCTGCGGAGGGGCCCTCCCCCTCGAGAGCTCCCTGGGCAGCACCGGGAGCTGCTGTTGAGAGGGAGGGTGGCCACACGCAGGCCCGCTCACTCCCCGCTGTGGGGCACGGGGCCAGCGGGAAAGGTACGGGTAAGCCGGAGATGTTAAATCTATCACTATTCCTTCTTGTTTGTTTTTAAAGGGGTACATAATGATTGTATAATAAAAGTCAAAACAAAAGCCCTGAGGTAGAGTTGAGAGAGAAGGGAAGTAAAGAAAAGCAAACCTTTGCCTCTCAGGCCTAGAGGGCAGAGGAGGGAGTCATAGCAGTCTTGGGCTGGGACTGGACTCACAGTGGCTGTAGAGCCCTCAGGGAGGAAAGAGGCTCCCGGGGATGCTGACCAGAAGAGGGACAGTGCCACCTTCGCCTATAAACCTCTGACCTGCCCCCTCCTCTGCAGGGAGCCGAGTGCCATCCATCGAGAACGTCTTGCAGGACGGCAGCCCTGAGCCCTGCAGCCGCGGCCAGCCCCGCCTGCCGGCTGATATCTACCTGCCAGGTAACGGCATTTGAGCTCAGCCGGGGTGGGTGGGAGTGGGGGGCGCGGGCAGTGCTGTCACTGCCGCACGGAGCTGGGGGCTGATCTGCCTGCTCAGGGAGCGGCTGGCCTGTCAGGAGCCTAGGTCTCCCTCCCTGGCTCTGCTCACACTCCTTCTGTCAACCCCAAAGCACAGCCAGGCCCCGGCTCCACAGTCACCCCTCCTGCAGCTCCTTGCTCTTTGGGGCAGAGCCTGTGCGTGAGGCCCCTTCACACTCCAGAAACAGCTCAGCATCAGGAAGGCAGGAAAGGCCCCTTGTTTAAGGAAGGTCGTGGCCCTTCTCTCTATCTCCTGCTTGGGGCCAGGCAAGCACAGCTAGTCCCGCTGGAATCCCTGACTCTTCATCCGTGGGCCTGGCAGCCCCTGTTCGGGTGCCCAGCAGCAGGGCCTCTGCCCCAGGGAGCTACAAGCCGAAAGCTACCTGCGTGCCCTGGGCCTGATGCTGGCATCAGCCCCCTACCACGAGCACCCATAGGGCCCAGGCCAGGGATGGAAGGATAGGCTGGGGTGCCAGGCGCCTGTAAGGCCCAAGCACAGTTGGGGAGGGGTCTTGCTTCTGCCCCCCTTTTCTAAAAGCCTCTGCCTGGAGCCTCCTGTCCCCAGCTCCTCTGGGTCAAGATCCTCAGCTTTAAGTTCTGGGCTCCAAAGATGGCGGACAGGAGTCAGGGGTTCTCAGAGACTTCTGCCTGCTGCGTGCTAAGATGCCATCTGAGGATCTGAGATCAACGTCAACAGCCATGATGTCCTCGGAGAGTCTGGCTCCTGCCACATGTCTGGGAAGCACCTTTGCCACCCGCCTATCCCAGGACCCACCGCTGCTCAGTTCCCAGTGACCTGACCTGTGCATCTGGCCTACCTGTGATGTGCTTGGTTTGAAAGGGTCTCTTGTCCCGCCCCAGCATAGGGACAGGCAGTAGCCTGTGCAGACAGGGGGTCCCGTTAGCCCAGAGGGGCCACAGTCAGCAGGTGCAGGAAAGCAGGGGAGTGTGTTTCATCAGCACCCCGGGGCCTACCCGAAGAGAAGCCCGTGGGTGAAAGCCTTGTTGGGGACCAGCGTTCCTTAGAGTAACATAGAATTCCAGTAAGTTCTTTCAAGGAACTTCAGTGATTTCATTGTAATTAAAAGCTTGGGGTGCGGGGAGAGTCCGGAGAGGGACTTACAAGCACAAGTGTGGTTGTGATCCTTTGGGTGAAGGGGCACCTTGACCCCACCTGGCGGTGCCACCCGTGCCCCACGCCAGAGTCTGCAGGTCAGGACAGGCTGGGCTCCACCCACAGGGGACACCAGGCCCCGTGGTGTGGCGTTCTCACCTCTGCCCCAGGCCAGTGGCAGGAGGCGCTCTGCTGTGGAGGCAGTGGAGAGGCTGAAGTCAGCGGAAGGCCAAACCCAGCCCAGGGGCAGGATAGCCAGCGGGGTGGGGCGACACCGAGGCTCTTGGTCCCGTGCCCCACGGGTGTGGCGGAGGCAGCACTGTCAGGAGTTGGGCAGGTCCTCACCGATGTGCCCACCTTCATAAGCACGTGTACCTACCTGTCTTCCTTTACTTCTAAGCCGCACCTTCTGTTCCCATCTGGTGTGTGTGTGTGTGTGAGAGAGAGAGAGAGAGAGAGAGTGCGCGCACAAGAGAGAACCGGACGTGCACACACCGGGACAGCTCTCCCGTGGAGGCACGGGCATAGTTTTTTGAACCTTAGTGTCCCCTGTTGATTGCAGAGTTAGGAGGTGGGGAAAACCCTTGAACTTAACTGGTGAACACCTAGCTGCCGGGCGGGGCCCTTCCTGGCCCCGCCCCGCCACCCCTGCCCAGGCCTGTCCTGGCTGAAAGTCTCTGCGTTGGACTGCGGGCCCGGTGCTCTGTTCTCCTGTTTCAGCACATCATTGTGCCCCCCACCCCCACCCAGCGTGCCCCCGGGGACTCTTGTCCTAAAGCAGTGCGTTTGCTGCGGAACGTGCTGGTCTGTCTAGCGCTTTGCTAACTGAGCTTCCATGTCTCTCCTCCTCTGCACAGCCCTGGGGCCTGACTCCTGCTCTGTTGGTATAGAGGAGTAAGCTGGTACGTGATCGCCTTCCTACGCGTTGTGGGGTGGCTCTGAGGGACATCCTTGACAGTGTTGGAGAGAGGACCTCGCCAGCTGGCTCTCCTGCTCCCTCCCTGGGGGGTTCCTTCCCCTTCTCTGGGCTTCCTCCGCATCCGTGTCTTCCCTGGGGTCCTGGATTCTGAATCCAGAGCTCCCCAAATGTGCTACACCTTTGCCCTTGAGAGGTGGTCCTGGGAGGTCTGGCCTTGGCTGACTTCCGGAGCCAGAACTTTTCTGTCTGGACTAGATAGCCCAGGCAAGCTCTTCCAGGGCCTCAGGAATGGTGACAGCCCTTGCTGAGACCCCACTGTTGTTGCTCACTAACCTGTCCCCCAGCCTACCTGTGGAACCTTCTGGAACACCAGCACATGCTGAAATCGGTCTGTCAGGAGGCCATGTGAGGTTGACCCCACGTCATCGCCCCCCCCCCCCCCCCCCCCCGCCAGGGAGTTGCCCTCTACCTGGGTGACTTTGCCAAATGATTGTTTCATGGAAGGCTGTTCCAAGAGCACCACCAGCACATAGGCAAGTGCTTTGAACACCCTCTTCCCTTCCTTTGCCTGATGTTAGCGGCTCTGGAAACCTGGTGCCTCCGGTGGCCCAAGTTTTCCCAAACCTGTGTTGGGTGGAACGCACCAGCAGGAGGCCCGGCCCGGCCCGGCAGCTCCGGCTGGCGTGCGGCTGTCCCCCAGGCAGCTGTCCTGAGCTTCGGTGTTTGTCCACTTGTTTCGACGGCTGCTCTTATGTTCCCATGCGAGCCTTTCTTGCTCTCCTTGAATGTTTCTTCTGACAAATCTTACCCACTGTTGAAATAGGGCCCAACCCTTGCATAAAGTTGGCCCTGTCCTCCGTGTCATTGCTGAGTGCTGTGATAGAGGTGAAACTTCCAGAAGTAGAAAATACACACAGGTCAGGCCGAGCTACGGAGAACTGGATGTTGCCTGCAGGCTGCATAGCAGAGCTGAGTCCCCGCGTGAAGCCACAGCCCCTAATAGTTCCCGCACCTCAGGCCGTGTCATGGGTGACATGTGGCAGAAGCACTCCTTGGTTTGCTGTTGGAGGAGTGTCCTGGGGAGCCCGTCCTCAGCAGGCAGGCGGCTGGCAGCTGGTGTTGTGCGGCCCTGAGCGTGGTGCCGGTCATTCGTTGCTGTAGGCCTGGGTCACAGCTCCAGCACCAGCACCCCGGGGGGCAGACTTGGTCCAGGGACAGAGCGCCTCGTGGCATCGGGAGGCAACAGTGTGGAAATGGCCAAAAAGGCCTCTAAAGAAGGCTGGGTGGGGTCCTGGGGCTGCTCTGAGCACGGGATGTGCACCCCGGTCCATGTCCACTCCCCTCCGCCTGGGTGTGACTGAGTTCCGGCCTAATCAGTAATAAAGCCCTGAAGGATGGCGGCTGGTCAGATCCCGAGAAGCGCGGACCGGGCAAGGGAGGAGGCCCAGGGGGCCACGAGCCCACGGCGCCCGTTGCGTTCTGTTCTGGGGCATCGGCTGGTGCCACTGCCTGGCATCTGCTCCCAGAGGGACGGACCCCTCTTTCTCTGTTAGGACCTGGAACTCCAGGTCTTTGTGTGGTCCTGCCACAGACACACAGTAGAGGGTGCTGGGTGGCCCTGTCCTCGGTGGGGGACTCCTGGTTGGTAGATACACCCTGATGGGTGAGGTGGGGACTTGCCCGGGCATGACCCCTTCTCCCTCTGCTCCTGCCTGCAGGATGGTCCACCTCCGTGGAGATGCCCCGCAGCCTCCGTACCACTGGCCCACCCCGGCCTGTGCTTGGTGGCCCCAGTCCTGATTCTGGGGCCACTGAGCTGACCCCACTCTGAGAGCCTGGCCAGGCTGGCAGCATGGAGCCCTCAGCTCCCCAGACTTTGCCGAGGGGCCACCGGATTCCAGCGTGACCCCTGGCCTCTCCTGTCTTGCACGCTCTGCGTGGCCACTGGCTCCGAGGGGCCGGACGACCCTTGATTGAAGAGCACAGTGGACAGTCTCCTCTGACAAATTCCTTTTTCTATAGGTGATGTATTTGTAAATGGTACAGATGAAGGACAGCAGCTTTCTGTCCTGGGCTGTGAGCTCTGGGGTTTCCCCCAAATGCCCCATTGGCTGAGTGGCCAGGACCAGGGCTTGACCACCCACCTGCGGCCTGGATTGGCTTCTCCTGTCACCCCAGCCACTGGGGACTCAACAGCCTGAACACTCAGCACAGACTCGCAGAAGAACAGTGTACTGGTGGGTGAGGTGCTGTCTTCACAAGAGGTGTTGTAGGGGCCTTGTTGCCAGAGGAGGAAGGGAAGGGGGGTCTGAGTCCCGGTCAGTGAAGGAAACCGTGCCTGTCCCCTGTCCCTCGTGCTCCCGTGTCCTCGGCAGCCTGGCTGTTGCTGCTGCTTCCCCTTCCTGCTCCGGCCCTGGAGGCGGTTGCCTCCCACAGCCGACCTTCCCCGCGGCCCGGCTCAGCCCTGGGCAGGGGGGTGGTGGCCACACAAGGCTGCCGTGTGGGTCTGATCCAGGGGCAGAGGCACAGGAGCACAGGCCATCTGCAGCACTTAGTGACCGGTGGCCCCTCTGCCGGCCCTGCACCTTCTCCGAAGTGGCTCTGATCACACGGCAGGGCCCTCCAGGTGAAGGGGCTTCCGCTGGGCTAGAGGGGCTGCCGTCCACTCACCCCGGGGAGGGCTCTGAGCAGCTTCCCTGCTTCCTCTTCACCATCATAATGTCACTAGTTTCTCTTGGATTTGACCTGTCTGGGGTCCCTGAAGGTAGACCTGCCTGGGGAAGGAACATCCCATCCGAGGTGACCTTGTTCTTTTTGTTGTTGTTGGTTTTTTCTTTTGTTGTTGTTTTTTTTTTTTTTGAGCAAAACTCTTTGGGCAACAGAGGCAGAGGGGGCATCGAGCCCTGGTGCACCAGGGTGAGAACCGCCTGGGGGCACCTTGAGCCAGGTGGTTGGGTCTGTGCGGCTCCCTGGGGCACAAACACGTTCCTGGCCTGGGGTGTGGCACGCAGAGGGGCCCACTTCCTGGGGATCTGCCCTGGGAAGGATGGTTCTGGGGCAGCCAGCAGCAGTCCACAGAGCCCCGGGCCTCACCGGCACCCCTCCCGAGGCTCGTCCTGCAGGGCGCTCAGGAGAGAAACCAGCAGTGTGAGATTCGCTTTCTGTGCAGTCGAGCCCGTGAGCAGAGCGCTGCCTTACACACAGCCCTCCGCCAGGCTCAGGCCAACCTGTCCCAGTTGCCCGACTCCCCGGCCCCCGCCCCCTGTGCGCATGCCTGCACATACGCCAGGGTGCGCACGCGTGAGTGCCGCGCACATGCTCGCAGGCTGCCTGCCCCCCCACCCACACCCCGGCCTCGCCATTGGTATTGGTGCCAGTACTCTGTCTGAAGGCCGGGATGCAGACTGGCCTGTCTCGGACTTAACACGTGCTCTCATTTGACGTACTCTGGCTGGGTTTTGTTCGTTTTTACTGTATATTTATAGTAATAAAATCATGCAGCAATATCTCGTCCATTCCTTCCTCTGCGCATAGCACCGAGGGACCTCCGCTGTCTCCCGGTCTGGAGGCAGGACAGCTGAGGGGCTCACGGCCGCTCACACGCCCCGGCAGCGCGAGCCGGGGCTCGCACAGCCGGGGCTGTGTGGCCGCAGCCTCCGTTTCCTCGCGTGTGAGGTGTCTGTGACAGGACTTTAATAAGAGGGGTGAGGGTGCAGGAGATGGTGTGTGAGGCACGTGGGATCCTGTTGATGACAGCTGCCGTCGTCGTGCCGATTCTGGGTTGGAGTGGGGCTCCTTACGAGCAGTGGAGGAGGAGCCGGCACGTCCCGGTGTGCAGGTCGCTGCT
Organism: Panthera pardus; assembly: GCF_024362965.1. Classification (NCBI taxonomy): domain Eukaryota; kingdom Metazoa; phylum Chordata; class Mammalia; order Carnivora; family Felidae; genus Panthera; species Panthera pardus. The sequence goes on from NW_026526969.1 coordinate 20,526,969, forward strand.
GCAGGTGCCGTCGGTATCGCTGATCCATCCCGGATACTCGGCACCTCCCTGTGTGCCGGGCTGGAGAGGGCCGAGACACGCGAGGTTCAGGCTCCTGGGAGTTTGTGTTCTAGGCCGTGAGGCCCTGCGCGGTTTTGGTTACTGTTGGGAAGAGCGTCGGCTGGTGGTGACAGGATGGAGTCGCATGGGGTCCTTGATTTTTAACCTGTGGTTGAGGAGGGCTTCTCTGAGGAGGAATTTCGGCTGAGCAGTGCAGGATGGGAAAGAGCTGGTCCTGGAAGAGAGCCCAGTCAGCCAGCACAGCAAGTGCAAAGGCCCCGAGGCCAGAGTGAGCCTGGTGTGACCGCTGAGCAGAAAGAAGCCCGAAGTGTCTCCAGTTGCTGGAGTGTCAGAATCGAGGAGTGTCGGGGTGCAGGTGCTACAGGACCTCATAGGGACAGCAAGAGTTTTATTCTGAGAGCAGTCAGAGGCTTTTCCACAGGCAGCAACTCTCTCCAGCTGTCACGTGGGATGGATTAGAAGGCCAGCTGTGGCTGCCAGCTTCCCTGCCCAGCAAGCGGCCTCCCAGGAGGGAGAGGCTGTGGTGGCCCGGAACACCCACGAAGCACAGCCACCACACCGCCACCCACCAGCAGCTCCTTTGCAAACGTGGTCCCAAGCTGCCTCCCCAGGTCCCCTCTTTGACTCAGGCGCTTAATGGTGGAACCAGTGTTCTCAGCCATCTAGTCCGTGCCCCAGGGAAGGCCTGTCACCCTCGGCCCTGCAGCTGCTCGGTCGTGTTTGGGGCGACGTCTGGGTCGGACGTCTCGGAAGGGGGTGCACTGGATGTCCCTCCACTTTCCGCCAACAGACGAGGAACTTTGTTAACATCTTGTTTCAGGGAGGGGTTGGGGCGTGGGGCATCTTTCCTCTGTGCCCCCTGCCAGCCCTGGGTTTGGGTTGTGCACTGTGGCCTGGAGACACGGTCCTCTCTGGAGGGCCCTTCCCCTCACCAACATCTCTTCAGACACGGTCACTTGCCTTAGGGATCTGGCTTCTCCCTGGCAACTGTGGTGGCCCGTTTGAATCCTGGTAGAGGCCATGGATGGGGAGAGAGAGAGCCTCCCTCTTTAGATCCTTACTCCCCTGTGTGTGACACGATACCGGCACGACCCGACATGTGAATGAGCTCCCGGTGGGTCCTTACCAACACTTGCCTGCCCTCTGCCCCCGCTCTCTTCTGCTCAGGGCAACCTTCTGTGCCCCAGAGCTTGCCCTGGCTCACTGCATGGTGAGTGCACATGGTGGTTCCTTCACCCAGCAAATCTGTACCCGCCGTGGGAGGAAAACGGAGTGTGGGCCAACTAGTGGTCGAGTGGCATCGTTGCTCTCCCCTGGACAATGTTCCCCATGCTCCTGAGCCCCAGCGATGATTCCCTTCAGCAGCAGACACAGGTATGTACCTCAGGGCCTCTTCCGTGAAAGTTGGGAGGTTTTCTGTTGTGGACACTGGTCAGGAGACAGGGTGGAAGTCGGGTGAGATCCTGGCTCTGGCACCAGCTGCTGGGTGCCCTTAAGGCCAGTCCTGTTCCTCTCTGCCCCAGGTTCCTCCTTGGTAAATTGGGGAGAGCCCATTTCCTCCAACCGTCCCTGGCATATGGTGTCTGACTGGGAGGATGCTTGGCAGGCTGCGCCAGGAGGGATTTAAGGTACTTCCCAGCACGCTGGCTGAGTAGCAGCCCCAGGGCTGTGCGTGGACACGGACGGTGGGGGCAGCTCGAACTATGCCAGGCCCCGCTTTCCTTGCTCTTCTGGAGTCGACCAGCAGTGACCTTGGACCGGAGTGCTTGGCTGGCGCGCGCGCAGGGAAAGGTCTTGCCCACTGGTCGCCAGGCTCCCGTAAGCCCTCCTGGGGGAGTCGCCGGCAGGGAGCGAGGGGCGAGGGCTGGTAGTGGGCAGCCTGCGGGGCGGCGCCCCCAGGGAGGCGCTGGGGGAAGGCCCGGGACCCGGCGGCTCCTGCTAGTGACGGGCAGTCGGAGCCCCAGCCCTGCAGGCAGCGCTTGCCCGAGGCCCCCGCGACCGCGCTCGGCTCGGCTGGGCTCGACTGAGTTCGGCTGAGCTCGGCTGAGCTCGCTTGGCGCGGAGCCCCCTGGGCGTTGTGGTTCTCGGGGCCGGTGGGTGGGAGCGCGTGCCGTCCCTGCCTCTGCACACGCCCCTTCCGCGCCTCAACGACGCGTCGGGGCGCCGGGATGGGCTCGGCCCCGACGGGCATCAGCAATTGGTGGAGAGGCGGGGCCCAGGGACGCGACTGCCTGCGGATTGGTCGGACCTGGCGGGGGCGGGCCCGCGCATGCACTTAAGGAGAGGCGCCCCGGTCGAGCCGGGGTAGTGCCAAGATGTCGGCGGCAGTGCCGGAGCTGAAGCAGATCAGCCGTGTGGAAGCTATGCGCCTGGGGCCGGGCTGGAGCCACTCGTGCCACGCCATGCTGTACGCCGCCAACCCCGGGCAGCTTTTCGGCCGCATCCCTATGCGCTTCTCGGTGCTGGTGAGGACGCGGGTGGACGGGCGGGGATCAGGGCGCCGCTCGCACCCCGCGCCCGTGACCCGGCGCTCCCTTGCAGATGCAGATGCGCTTCGACGGGCTGCTGGGTTTCCCCGGGGGCTTCGTGGACCGGCGCTTTTGGTCTCTGGAGGACGGTCTGAACCGGGTGCTGGGCCTGGGCCTGGGCTGCCTGCGCCTCACGGAGGCCGACTACCTGAGCTCGCACCTGACCGAGGGCCCGCACCGCGTCGTGGCGCACCTGTACGCACGGCAGCTGACGCTGGAGCAGCTGCACGCCGTGGAAATCAGCGCGGTGCATTCGCGCGACCACGGCCTGGAGGTGGGGCCGCCGCCCGGGCCCCGCCCCCCGCCCCGGGGTTTGGCTCTGGCCCCGTGGAAGGCACCGATGGGTAACACGTCCCCCTGAGGGTCCCCTGGCCGGGCTGGGTGGGGTGTCGCTGTTTCCAGCATCAGGGTGGGGAGAGGGACCTGAGGGCAGCGGTGGGAGAGGGGGGCCCGGGGTTCCCTCGGGGCTGTGTTCCATCTGCCTTGCTGCCTGCCATTGCCAATCCTGGGAGTGGGGAGTGGGATCGGTGGGGGGATGGGAGAGGGTGGTGGCTCCTGGGGAGGTGGGAACCTAGGGCTGCGTTCAAGGGCCGGGACCTCATGGTTGGGGTGATGAAGGCTCTTAACGGTTTGTGGGTTTTATTTATAGTCTGGAGAACTGGGAGTCACACTTGGGGTGTTTGGGATTCACGAGTGGAAGAGGGAGCATGGGGTGTGAACTGGGGGGGCTTCCTGCCAGTGGATGGGGGCTGGAGTTAGAGGACGCAGAGGGTGGAAGATGCATGGGGTCAGCTTTGAAACTTGCTTGGGGAGTGAAGGGGCTGCACTGCTCCAAGGGTGCCGCTGGCTTGCGCCTCACTAGACCCCGCCTGGGTCTCCCATTACGTCCTTCGCAACCTGGCTGGCCTTGTCCTGGCCTGGCAGCTCACAGGCCCCTCCTGCTAGGGCTGCACCGTTGGCGTGGGGCCTGGTCCCACTCTGGTGTCCTCTCCATGCAGGTGCTGGGGCTTGTGCGGGTTCCACTTTACACCCAAAAGGACCGAGTTGGTGGCTTTCCCAACTTTCTGAGCAACGCCTTTACCAGCACTGCCAAGTACCAGCTGCTCTTCGCCCTCAAGGTGCTCAACATGATGCCCGAGGAGAAGCTGGCTGAGGCTTTGGCTGCTGCCACAGAGAAGCAGAAGAAAGCCCTGGAGAAGCTCCTCCCATCTTCCTCCTGAGGTTGATTCTATGCTGCCTGTCTCCTGCCCTCCCCTGGTCCTATCTGTGCCCTAAACTCTTGGGGGAATGACTGCATGGGGCGAGGGGGCATCTTGTCCTCTCCATCACCCCACCACCCCGAACAGCTACTGGGTGGTGGCCAGGTTAGTGGGAGCTCAGCCCACCCCGATCAGGAGGTGGCTTGTTTGCACTGGACCTGGCTCTCCAGGCTCAGGACATTCTCTCCTACTCCAAGGCTCTAACCCTCCTCCACATGAGACACATGGGCTGGTGGAGGGACCACCCAGTTACCCAGGTGGGTAGGTGCACACACACACCCTTAAGTCCATTTATTCTTGTGGAGGGATGCCTTTGAGTCCTGTCACCAGCCAGCCCCAGGGCCTAGAGAAGAGCTGGCCCAGTATTGTGAACTTTGGTGGTGGTCATTAGCTTTGTTTTCTGAGCTGTGTCAACTGAGCGGTGAGGCTTCAAAGCCCCTTTACCCCATTGGGGCCCAGTCCCCCCCCCCCCCCCCCCAGGTCAGTTGGGGCCACGAAGCCCAGCCGTAGATGGAGTTGGTGAAAGAAAGCAAAGTCCGGTCTTGGCTGCTCTCTGTGTTCTCTGGTTCTGGCCACAGGCCCAGGGCTGGGTGCATGAGGGGTCCCCCTTTCCCACTGCCCACGGACTTCAGGGTGGGAGCCAGGCCTGAGTGCTGTGTTCCATTCAGCACGGAGCTGATGATACAGGTCTCCCGTCCCTCTGGTCACTGTGGCACTGCCCCCTCAGACCTCTCTGGGCCCTGTGCCTGGTCTGGGGTTCCTGGCTACACCTGGGCTGAGCTCGCTGCCCTTTCCTTGGCTTTGAAAGCCTCCCTTTCTCCATTCCCATCACAGTCCACAGGCCGCTCCAGGACCTGGTATGGAAGCACTGGCCGAGTGTGCAGAATGACAACAGCAGAGCCACCACAGATGGGAAGGTCACCACTGGCCGTCTCCTACGGCCCTCTGTCTGCAAAGACTCCTCAGTGAAGCTAAACCAGTTTGCACGGCACCTGCTTGGTCTGGTAAGGAGAGCTCTGCTCCGGCCCAGCCTGAGCGTCTGTTCCACCTTAAAGCCTCGGTGAAGCGGTCAGCACGTGTGGGCAAAGGCACTTCGTTCTGTAAATAAAATACCTGTACCTCGTTCCTCTCTCATTTCCTGGGGCACCGGGGTCACGCGTGCGTCACCCTTCAGACTGCTCTGGTGGAACCGAGGGGGCTCTGAGCGCACGTAGCTCTAGCCCCAGGGGAGGGACAGAACAGGAGAGGGCAACCAGTCTGCCCTGCTCTTAGCGTGGTGGTCTCTGTCCTGGCAGAGGGGGCTGGGTCCCAGTGAGTTGCTGAAGGGGGGAGGGTTGCCCCTTGCTTTGGTTTGTCAGCCAGTACTGCATGTCGCATGACCAGAACAGAGTCCCTCACCAGCAGATCTTAAATTTTATTTTCCAGCAATGACATCCGCTACCCAGGCGCCCAGTCCTTTCATTGTGGCGCCTGTGGTGTATGGGGGCCCGCTGTCTCCCCGTGGCCCTGCCTGCTCTGGGCCTGACCCCCCGCTTCTGGGCGAGAGGCCCTCGTCCCGCCTCTGCGTGGGCCTCACTGCCCTGTCCTGCCTCTGCCAGCTGCTCCGGGGGCCTGATCCTCTGGCCCCCGCTCGGGCCCGGCCTGCTGCAGCCGCTTGCTCACTGCCCTCCTGTCTTCCAGGCACACAGCTTCAGGGTGGATCGGTCACCCAACGTCAGATTCTGAGAAGGGACAGGGAAGACTGAAGTGGGCACTCGCTGCTGCCCGGTACACCCTGCTCTCCGGCCTGGGTCCTGGGCTGGCGGACACTCACCGTCCCTCCCAGCTAAGGCTCCCGCCAGTTCTCCTTCCCGTTCAGCACTTGCAGCTTCTCCAAGCTCTGGGTCACTGAGCATAGCACTCGCCCTGAGGATGGGAGCAGTTAGTTGCTGCTTCATGAGTGTGGGAGGGTGGGGGAGGTGCCTAGGAATGCGTGACCTTGAGGACAGCGGGCTATGGTAAGAGCTGTCTCGGGGGTCTGAGCTGACTAGGATTCCCCGTTTACCCACTTCTGGCCCCAGGATGGGGATGAGGCCACCGGCTGTCGGACACTTTGGGAGACTCACCCATTTCCTGGACTCGATCCTCCAGTGCTCCGGAAAGCTCGGGGAGGCTCAGAGCCTGCAGGGAAGCCTGCCAGCCTTTGGAATCTGTGGGGCAGAGAGCCAGGTGGGCCTAGGGCTTGTGTGGTCACCACAGGCCCCGCCGCTTTGTCCTGGGCTGCTGACGCCAGGGGACCCACCCACTGTCAGTACCTGCTTGACACTGTTCTATCAAAATGTGTTCGCCTGCTTATTTTTCCAAAGCACTGACTGGAGGGTCAATCAGGGTGCAGCCCCAGGAATGAAAGTGTGAGGGTCCCTGGCTGACAGTCAGGCTTGACCCTGGGTAGCCCCGACTGCAGGCTGAAGAAGTCACAACATTGTGGAGGACGTTAAGTCCCACCCCAGGGAGGCACGGTAAGGAAATGGGCTGGATAGGAAGCCCTCACCCTGGATCTCTTGCAGGGAGGGAGTGGGAGGGTCAGTGTGGTAACTGCTGGAACGGGTGGTAAAACCTGGCCTGGGGCAGCATCCATGCGATCCGGGACCAGGACAGCGTTCTTACCAGCCGTGGGGAGGGCCGGGCCCTGGGGGAGCCCTCGGGTGGACTCTTCCTGCTTCACTCTGGCTGACAACTCGGCTTGACAAGCTCTGCCAGACACAAGGCCAAGTGCTGGTGAGGGGGAGGGTGTCCTCCCTGGCCCCAGCAGGGCAGCACGTACCCCCACCTCCCTGAGTGGCCAGTGGGGCTCTGCCTTCAGGGCAAGCACACCAGGCACCTTCGGGGACAAGCCCTGAGGGCCCGAGCGCTTCGTTGCAGATGCTTGGGGCCCCATTTGCTGCCTGGGTCCGCCCTGTGGAAAGGAACAGCCACAATGAAACGGATGATGGTGGCGAGTACTCCAAGACGCCTTTAAGAACAACCACCTGGTTGAAGAATCTGGAGGAATCGGCGACTCAGGGTCTGGCCCGGGAGCAGCTCAGATGCCCACTCACCGCAGCTGGTCCAAGACGAGCGCAGCGTCCCGGGCCAGGGCCCAGGTCTCCTGCAGCTGGGCGTGCACGTCCTTCCGGGCACCGTCCTGCTCCAGGAGGCAGCTCTCCACCACCGCCCGCAGCTCCTGCTCCTGCGACACCTGGCCTCGCATGGCCTCCACCTCCTCACAGCGCTGCAGACGGAGAGGCGGGGAGGGGGGGTGGCAAATGACCAGGGCCACTCAGGCTGGGTCCCCCTCAACCTCTCTGTGCCATACCCACTCGCTCTCAACTCCCACTCTCCTGGGCTGGAGGAAGGGAGCGCCTGTCTCCACCTTGGAGCACCCCCTGCTTTGGATCCCTACGCTTAAGCCCAGTGACATCCATGCCAGCTGCTTGTGCTCTGCCCTCACCCTTTCTCTCCTATGTCCAGCTGACCTCCTGTCCAACGTCCCCTGCCTTTGTGAGCCGTCTTCCTGGAGGCCTGCCTGTGCATCTCCACATTTACACACAAGCAGTAATGCTTTCTGTCCCAACGCCCGCCCTGGCTGCTTCTCCCTACTCCCCCTGGGTATTTGTCCCCACCACTCGGTCTCCACAAATGTGTCGTCCCTCACTGCAGGTGGGTGTCCAGGTGCCTGCTCCGCTCACCACATACTTTGTGCAGCTGGATGGCCAGCTCCTGCATCTCAGCTTCTAGCCGGTCGGCATACGCCAGCTCCAGAGCATCGCTGGGTGGCCGGGCACTGCTGTGCCAGCGGGCAATGGCAGAGGTCATCTTCCTCTTAGGCCCAAACAAGCTGCAAGGGTGAAAGAGAATGAGGATCTGCTGTGTGTGGAGTTGCCAGGGAGGCCAGCCTTCCACCAAGACAGCCCCCTAGGAAAGATTCCGATTTTGAAAGGGCACAGTGGTCCCGGATCCTGGGACAGATGACAGAAACAAAGGGTCTTAAGAAGTGACCACAGCAGGGGCTGGGCTGCCCTGTCCGTTTCCTTCCCCGGCCTGGCTGCCGCTCTCCCTGAACAGGGAGCTCAGGCCGGCCGGGGCTAGGCTGTGACTGGCCGCCTACCAATCGGGAAGCTCTCCAAAGTGAATGGTAGAAAACCTCTGGGTGCCCTTATCACAGCACTGGCAGCCAGGCCAGCCGGGGCACCAGACCCAGGCCTTCGGCACCTCAGCTAGCTGCAGCCGGAAGACCAGAGAGAGGACAGCTGGCTGCAGAGAGCAAGGGGACGCCCAGACAGGACAGGTGGTTCCATCGGAGCGTTGGGCAGTTGGGAGCTAAGCGACCCCCTCATGTTTGGCTGAAGCGAGGGGGGCGTGGCCACAGAGGCCCCTCTGCACTCACGTGATGCCGATTTCCTTCAGGTCGCTCTCGGTGAGGGTCAGGAAAATGCGGAGGTCCACGTCCTGCTCCTCAAACACCTGCAAGTACTTGAGACACCCAATCTGCTCCAGCAGTGTGGCGAGGTCCTGGAGAGCAAAGGAGCCGGGGTGGGTCAGAGGATGGGTGGGCCACCAAGACACGGGGGCCAGAGAAGACACTGCTTTGGTGCAGATTCTGTCACCGCATCCACCTAAGCCGGGTCAGCCCTGTGGACCCCCCCAGGTTCTGCGGTGGGTCACCTCTGACTGCAGCCCCCTCCTCTGCAGCCTCAGGCAGAGCAGGTGGTCCAGAGATACTTCCCACCTGCCTGTGTCCCTGCAGCCAGTGTCCTTTCATTACAGCCTGGACACCGTTCGTGTTCACATAGGGCAGGTCTGCAGGCAACAAACTCTTAAGTCTTTTTTCTACCTGCGGCCTTCTTAATTTCTCCTTCACTCCTGAAGGACAGTTTCTGCTTGGCTATAGCATTCTTGGTTGGTTTGTTTCTTCCATTAATCTGACCCTGTCATCAAATGCCCTCTAGACCCCATGGTTTCTAATGGGAAATTAGCAGTTAATCTCATGGGGGTTCCTTGTATAAAGACTCCCTTCTCTCACTCCCTTCAAGATTCTTTTGGTTTTGGACTAATTATGATAGATCTAGGCGTAGATCTGAGTCTAACCTACTTAAGAGTTCACACAGCTTCTTGGATGTGCAGATTCATGTTTCTGATCAAATCTGGGAAGGCTTGGCTGTTTTGAAACATTTTTTTATGCTCCCGACCTCATTCTGGAACACCATTATGTGTACGTTGGCTGCTTGATGGCGTCTCCTAGGTTTCTGTCCATCCTTTCCTCTCTTCTCTGACACGATAATCTCAATGGATCTAGATCATGCTTGTGGGTCCTTCTGTGCACTCCCATCTGCTCTCGAGCCCTCTCTTGGAGCTTTCATTTCGGTGATTCTACTTTTCATCTACAGATTTTCTGTTTTTATTTCTATCATTTTGTTAATATTCTCTATGTAGATACGGTTCCCTTTAGCTCACTGAACATATTTTAAGAAGCTGATCTAAACTATTTGTCTTGGGGTGCCTGGTGGCTCAGTCGGTTCGGCATCCAATTCCTGGTTTCAGCTCAGGTCATCACTGCACGGTTTGAGAGGTTTGTGTTTTTGAGCCCTGCGTCAGGCTCTGCCCTGACAGTGCGGAGTAGGCTTAGATTTCTCTCTCTCTGCCCCTCCCTGGCTCTCACACGCATGCTCACTCTCAAAATAGAGAATGAAACCTTGAAAGAGCCCAGCTTCATTTTGCCCCCTGCGGTGGCTGTCACAGCTACCTTGGTACTGGGGTGAGGATGGGAACAGGGCAGGTTAAAGCGCTACAGAGCTTTCCGTTCTTCCGGACAGTCGGCCACTTCTCATGAATAAAAATGTTCAAGTTGCTCAAAGCCTTTGGTTGATTCGTTTTTGCTACTCTGACCACTTCTGCCAGTTTTTTGTTGCCTTTAATGGAGGAGTAAATTTTCAAATGTTGTCACTCTGCCAATCTCCTCAACCTACTTTCTAAAACATCCTTAAGAACCTATCGCCCACTCTCCCATCAAGACGCGTTTAAGAAACTGAAAGGTGTAGCCCCTCGGTGGGCCTGGGAACACAGGCGCCGGAGACGGCTCCCGGGAGGCGTCACAAGGAGAAGCCAACAAGATCACCAGCTTGTAGTGAACAGCAGAGCTGTGACGTGAACAAATGGCAAAAAATGAATTCTTTCATCTTTGTACCGCTTATGCTCCCAGAAAGTAAGAGAACATGATGAACAGACGGTGGGCGGCTGTGCCATACCAGTAACCCCTAAGAAGCTGGGTGAGCCACAGCAACCCACGAGGGAGGCAGAGATGGCAGTTTTCATCAAGTGCCACTTCATCTCCGCTTCACGTGCATCTCCTCACTGACTCCCGACAGCAGATCTAGATCGGTCCACTTTTTCTCCTCTCCAGGCTCAGGGAGGCCGAGGAGAGTACAGAAACCAAGGAGAGAGACAGATCCCTCCTATGGAAAGGGATGGAACAGAAACCCTGCACTGGCACTCGTGGCCATGAGGAATCCTCTCGGCCTGAGCAGCCTCACAGATCATCTGGGGGAAACCATCTCCACACTCTCTCTCGACGGGGCCCAGCCCATCCTCAGTGCACAGTAAGGGCCTTGTGAAGCACTACACGTGCCACGTTTCTAACTGCGTAACTGCCAGTTTCACAGACGATCTCACCTGGGGTCCTGAACAGAGAGACCTCTCCGTCTGGGAAACAGATCCTGGGGAGCAGGCTGCACCAGCTGGCCCAGTGCTGGCGGGCCACTGGCCGTCACTGTTGCTGTAACGATTCTTGGTCTTCATGTAACTTTTAGTTTGCTTGCGAACCGAGCTTTGACACGCATGATCCGAATCCTGTGGTGAGAAGGGTGTGTCCAGAGTTAACACCAAGGGGCCGCATCCACTCTACTCTCTGCCCCACGATCCCAGTTGTGAAACGCCCCCAGCAGCCAGAGAGGCTTCGCTGGTGACCCGCACCGTGGTCTGCGTGGCCCAGATCCGTGGAGGGCAGCCAGGACTTTGCGTGTCTGATGTGCACAAAGTACCGGTCTCCAGACTCGCCCTCTCCAAGGAGGCAGCACCCGCAACACCAGCAAAGGGGAGGGAGGCGGGAGATCAAGAAAGGAGAAGCTTCACCTCGTTGCTCTCCAGAGAGGCCTCACTGCTGACTCCTGGGGCTCTCGCCAGGCCCTCGCTGCTGCTGCTGCGCCTTGCGACCCCCAGGTTGGCACAGAAGGCGTGCTCCTCTGAAAACAGTGAAGATGGGAGAGCCTGACCACAGGTCTCACTCGCGGGAACTCCCCAGAGCCCAGCGTCCACTGCATTCACCAGCTCCTGAAACAGCTCACTGGTGTCTTCTGTTTCACGTGGCTGCCTGGCCCAAGCCCTCGCACCTAACGCGACGGGGGGTTTGCCCATTTCGTTCACTGATAAAGCCAAGCGTCTAGAACGGCGCTTGGCGCACTCGGCACTCAGTAAACGGCTACTGAACAAACGACAGGTAACACAGCAGACGTTTCCCTGATGGCTCACCAGTCAAGGAGCTAACCTTGTCTGGGACGACCCCCCCAGACGCCGCGTGGAGAGACACTGGGCCAGAAGCTGCACCCCACCTGTCCCCTGCCGGCTTCTGGGTCCTCACAAGAGCCAGGGCCCTTCTGTACCCTTCGCCCCACCGTTCTCTACCAGCTGGACCCACCACAGTCCCATGCCCCCGGGGGGGGAGGGGGGGCAGCACACAGGAGCTCCTAACTCCAAGTGAGCCCTCAGCCGGGGTGGGTGTAGAGGGTGCACGTACCCCGACTGCTGCTGCTGCTGCTCTCCACATCCCGGTCGTTGATTGGGGAGGTGACGTCCCTGTAGCAGAGTCCGCCCGCCTCCAGGGGGTTCTCATCACTGCTGTTGAAGGTGACATAGCCCCGCGGAGGCACCTGCTCTGTGGACACGAGGGGGGGCCATAAGCCCACATGAGCACAAAAGAGACAGACTCAACCACCCGAGAGGACCTGCAGCATGGGGGAATGGCCAGGATCCAGGCAAAAGCTGAAAGAAAACTCCTAACTGGCCTTTCTCCCTCCCGTTCGCTCACCGCAGTAACCTGGACACAACCATGCAGTCTGCAGGAGGGGAAACGAACTCTGAAGGTCTGGAGACCAATGTGTGTCCCCGGACAAGCGCATGTGGGTCAGGGCCGGCACCCGCTCCACCACACCGTGCTGTTGCTTTCCCAAGTGGACGAAGCAGGAAACGGACAGCTGTGTTTACAGATTTCTGAGCCAAAGGGAAACCACAGCACTAGCGGGAAATGTCATCTCACAGGCACCAGCCTTCACACTTCCTGTGACTTTCCAACACAGGCATCCAGGGGCTCCTCCTTGGGTCGATCAACCCCAACCAGCAAGATCTGGCTGAGCAGGAAGGTGGCAGGCCCTGGGCTAAAAATTAACAGCAGTAACACCAAGTTACATAACCTCTGAGTGCATCTGCCAGGAAGAAAATGGGAGAAAAGACAATACAAACCAGAGGGTTTAATTCCGACTTTGCCCCTGCCTCTTCCCCAAAGAAAGTATACTTAATTGCCGAGAGGCGACTGGCTGGTGGCGACATGGGTAACTTATTTCCTTCTTTACACCTTTCTGAAGCAATCAAGATTTACAATAAGAAGAAAGGGAAGGGAGGGAGGAAGGAAGATCAGCACGTGCTATTTATCATTCAGAAGTGTTTTTTCAGGGCTCCTGGGTGGCTCAGTCAAGTAAACCTCCCGACTCCTGATGTCAGCTCAGGTTGTGATCTTGCAGTTCTGGGATTGAACCTTGTGTCAGACTCTGCCCTGAGCCTGGAGCCTGCTTGGGATTCTCTCTTTCTGCCCCTCATCTGCCCTCTCTCTCTCTCTCCAGAAAATAAGTAAATAAACATTTTTAAAGAAGTGTTTTTCCACTGCTGGTAAAGAGAATAATATGCACTTACAGAAAATTTAAAAAGCACAAAGTGTGGGGCGCCTGGGTGGCTCAGTCGGTTAAGCGTCCGACTTCGGCTCAGGTCAACGGACTCCTCAGAAGACACACACTCTGCCACTCAAGGACAACGGCCCAGCCAAATGCCCCAGAGCTCTGTGTTTGTAAAAGCACCGCTCTAGGAGAGAGGAGGCATGCTCTCATCCTGTAGCAACCTGTCCACAGCTGGGGGGTGGCTTCCCCAGTGGCCCAGTCAGCCTACCCCTCCGTTGGGTAACAGGAGAAGGTGGGGCTGGAGCTCCCAGACCGGCGCCAAGACTCCTCTCTAAGGGGCAGAGAAGGGAATCAAGCTACTGTATACTCTTCACTGAAACATGGTCTCCTGTGACTGGAAAAGTTTGTCTCCCAGCCTGGGGGTGATCACTCATGAGAGGAGCCCATCCACGCAGCCTGATGGACCAGCAGGCTTGGCCTGGCCACTGCGGGTGACAGATGCTAAAGAAGATGTAACACACCAGGGTGCCTGGATGGCTCAGCAGGTTAAGCGGCTAACGCTTTGTTCCGGCTCAGGTCATGATCTCACGGTTTGTGGGACTGAGCCCTGAGCCAGGCTCCAGCTGACAACTCAGAGACTGCTTGCGATTCTCGCTCTCTCTTCCCCTCTCTGCTCCTCCCCTGCTCGCGTGTGCTCTCTCTCTCAAAATAAATAAAACGAACTTTAAAAAAGGGAAGATGTAACTAGAAGATCTCACTTACACGGAGTCTGATCACTGGGGTCAGAACAAGAGCACGAGCACCCCCTGCACTCCTCGAGAGCACTGAGCTCAACCTGAGGAGCTGACAATTCGTGAATAAACTCAGGGCTCGGATTCTAGCCCACCAGGTGCACCATCCGACAATTCTCAAATCCAGCACTCTGAGAAAAGAGAGCAAGAGCCGGTCCAGCTCTGGCTGGCGATGGGGCAGAGACTGGACTTGAACATCTTCCTGGTACTAGCTGTCCCACCACGTGATGAATGAAATCCCAGCTCTGCTATATTTCCACCGCTAAAGAGAAAGTTCTATTTGTGATTGTAACCAGTGGAAAGGAAAATCAAAGGACGAACCAAAACCCAGAAACTAGCTAGAGGTTAGTCTTTCTATCACTGTAATCAATCTTGAGTCCTGGCGCTGCAGCGCCCGCCGGTGGCCCACATCTCAGAAGGCTGAGAACGGTCCCTTGCGGTCAGGCCGGCCTCTCAGGAGGCACGGCCACAGAGCCATCAGGAAGTGGGAGAGCTCACCACAGCACGGCTGCTGCATCTTGCCTCCGAGGCCGATGGCTGTGATCCTGGCCAAGGCTCGCGGCCCCTCATGGATGCTGAGGCCCTTCTTCCGACAGGGCCTCTGTCTCTGGGGAACAGGGCAGGATTCATCCGAAGAGCTTAGATCTTCAAATTTTTCTGTGGGTCAAACACCAGAATTAAGACATTTTGTTCAGTGATGGACTAACTGACGAATCCTCATGGTACACACTGGAAGAAAATCATCGTTATTGATCTTCACAAATTAAGAAGAAAAAAAAGTGTGTTTCCCACGATGTCCCTTGAAAGAAATACCACAATGGGCCAGTCCACTGCTCAGATGGGCCACGGGGACATCTGGGCAGAAAGCAAGCTTGCTAAAGCAAGAGTCTGAACTGAACAAGTTTGTCACGATGAGGGAGTCTTAGTTCTTATTCCTTTTTGTCCAGGTTTCCAGAATTTCTTAACAAGCGTCTCTTCACAGACCTACGGCAAAATCACAACTTCACGACTGTATATTCTCAACCTGCACTTTGGGGAAGCAAGTGGCACACGGCAGCCGTGTGTGCCAGGTGTGGGGAAGCACCGCGCATCACCGCCCGTCAGAGCTCGAGGGCTCGGTGCGCTCACAGCCATCTTACAGCTCGCCAGTTTTCCGGATCTCATCACACCTGCAAGGCAAAACTCATGAATTTATCAGCATAAGGTTGCCATCGGGTAACACTTCACTCTTGGGCTGGTACGCTGGGGCTCAGCCGCTGCAGGACCCCCCACCCACCCCCCGCCCCCCACAACCGCCCTGGGAACTGGAGTTCATCACAAATGATCCGAGGCCAGGAAGGGAGCCAGGCTGAGCCAGGCGGTGGGAGGGGAGCAGTGCAGTCTGGCGTGAACGGGGCAGCGATGGCCTTCAAGCGAGGGAGTTACCGACTCAGGATCCAAACGTGACCAGGGACCCCAGGCGGGCCATCGTCTCTCTCCCCGACTCAGCTCACTCCCTGCCCTCTGGGTTCGATGCCACCTGGAGACTATGGTCCCACCCAGTCAGTAGATGGAGGAGTCAGAAGGAATAAAAGGACGAGAGAGGAGGGACAAGCAAGGCCAAGGGCGGCTCTGTGAATCTGCACCTGCCCCCAACACCTCCTCTGAAAGCTGACGAATCACCAAGGACTACAGACAGAGCCAAGCGATCCCCACGCTGCCACAGAATAGGAAGGCAGGGAGCACCGCTGACCCCTTTTCCTTGCTCCAGCCCAGAGGAGACACACCCACTTCTCTTCCCGCAGAGACTTCCTGCTCATGCAGACCTGGTCTCCGCAGGGAACAAGTAGATCTAGAAGATTACCACATACAAGAGAGAGAAGTGCCAACGCTGCCCCCAGAAAAAGTCCATTCTGTGGCAGGAATACTGAAGAGTCCCGGCGGAGGGGAAGCACAGCCCTGGAGAACCAACTTGAAAATGTACGTGGGACGTGAGGGGGCAGAACGGCCCCACTCCTGGAAGGCACCTTTTGGAAACCGAACAGTGAACAGAAAAAGCGAGCAGGTGAAGTTCAGGATCTGACAAGACAAAAACATATCAAGGACACACAGGCTTGGCCTAACTACATCCCCGTCCCAAGAAAACCCACAAGAAACAAACCAAACCCATCCAGTAAGGACTCCTCTCGAGACACTGGGGAGGAGGGAGTCCCGAAGCAGGGCCCTCACTGCAGCCGGACCACCAAGCCCTGTGGGTGAAGTGCTCCAGCGATCCATGAGCACAACTACTCCAGGGAGGAGGCAGAGACAGGCTGGACACCAGCGACTGAAGACGCTAGTTCCCCAAACCACCGTCATAAAGGAGGAGGTAAGAAAACTCTAACACTTTCTGTGACGCTCTGAGTGGATAATTTGTTTAAGTAGGCTCTCCACACAACACGGGGCAACCCTGGGATCAAGAGTTGGAAGCTCTATAGACTGAGCCACCCAGGTGCCCCAGAGGCGGATACATCCTTAAACAAGCATCAGAGGATAGGAAAAAGCACCCTGACTTAGAAATCCAAAACTGAGACCAAAAAGACACAGGCATGTGCACACAACTGTGAGAAAGGAAAACGGAATCCAGGAAGTAAGTGGAAAACTAAGGTCAGTGGGGCACCTGGCTGGCCTGAGGTGGTAGAGCATGTAACACTCGATCTCAGAGTTGTGAGTTTGAGCCCCACGTTGGGCACAGAGATTACTTAAAAATAAAATCTTAAAAAAAACAAACATCCAAACACCAAAGGTCAAAAAATTAAAATGAAGACTCAGTTACTAGGTGCCCAAGGAAGAAGAGATTTGGATGGAAAAGAAGTACTTCAGGAAGAAAATCACCAAAGAATGAATGAGATCAAAAATGTAAGACAGGACTGAGACAGAAGACAGGCAAGATGGGAAAATGACAGGGGAAAATAACCAATGGAACTTTTTAGAAGGATGCAGACAAAAACAACTTGGCAGACCTAAGTAAGCTTGAAATCCTGAAATGAAAGGATTTCCTAGGAAAGTACAGTTTACCAAACTTGGCCCTGTGAAATGAGAAAGCTTAAGCAGATCAATTTCTGCAGAAGAAACAAAAACTTAGCAGGAGCCACCTCACAAAGAGAGACCAGGCCCAGATGGTTTCACAGGAGAATCCTTCCAAACCTTCCCAAACCACAGGCTACCAAGACGCCTGGGTGGCTCAGCTGGTTGAGCTTCCAGCTTCAGCTGAGGTGATGACCTCGCGGTTTGTGAGTTTGGGCCCCATATATCCAGCTCTCTGCTGTCAGGGCAGAGCCCACTTCAGATCCTCTTTCCCCCTCTGTCTGTCCCTCCCCTGCTCACACTCTCTCTCAAAAATAAAGTTTAACAAAAATGAACTACTGGGACCTCATCAAAATAAAAAGCTTCTGCCCAGTGAAGGAAACAATCAGCAAAACTAAAAGGCAACCGACAGAATGGGAGAAGATATTTGCAAATGACATATCAGATAAAGGGTTAGCATCCAAAATCTATAAAGAAGTTATCAAACTCAACACCCAAAAAACAAACAATCCAGTGAAGAAATGGGCAAAAGACATGAATAGACACTTTTCCAATGAAGACATCGTGATGGCCAACTGACACATGAAAAAATGCTCAACATCACTCATCATCAGGGAAATACATATCAAAACCACAATGAGATACCACCTTACATCTGTCAGAATGGCTAATGTTAACAACTCAGGCAACAACAGATGTTGGCGAGGATGCTGAGAAAGAGGATCTCTTTTGCATTGTTGGAGGGAATGCAAGCTGGTGCAGCCACTCTGGAAAACAGTATGGAGGTTCCTCAAAAAAAAAAAATAGAACTACCCTACGACCCAGCAATGGCACTACTAGGCATTTATCCAAGGGATATAGGTGTGCTGTTTCGAAGGGACACATGCACCCCAATGTTTATAGCAGCACTATCAACAATAGCCGAACTATGGAAAGAACCCAAACGTCCATCGATGGATGAATGGATAAAGAAGATGGGGTATATATATTATGATGGAGTATTACTTGGCAATCAAAAAGAATGAAATCTTGCCATTTGCAGCAACATGGATGGAACTGGAGGGTATTATGCTAAGTAAAATTAGAAAAAGACAAAAATCGTATGACTTCACTCATATGAGGACTTTAAGAGACAAACCAGATGAACATAAGGGAAGGGAAACAAAAATAATATAATACAGGGAGGGGAACAAAACAGAAGAGACTCATAAATATGGAGAACAAACTGAGGGTTACAGGAGGGGTTGTGCGAGGGGGGATGGGCTAAATGGGTAAGGGGCACTAAGGAATCTACTCCTGAAATCATTGTTGCACTATATGCTAACTAATTTGGATGTCAATGAAAGGAAAAAAAAAGTAAATAAATTCTTTATCAAAAAATAAGATAAAATAAAATTTTAAAAATTCAAAAAAAAAAAAAAAACCAAACCCACCACCACAAGGTACCAATACTGCATAAACTGTCCCAGAGCACAAAAAGGAAAACTTTCAAATTCTTTGTATGAAGTACAATACTGATACCTACACCTGATAAAGACAAAACAGAGAATCACAGACCAATACCATTTATAAATGAACAGCCATACAGAAACACTAAATAAAATACTAGCAAACAGAATCCAATATTGCATTCAGGAAATAATATACCACATGGGATTTCTACACAGCAAGTAAAGTTGGTTCGTTATTAGGAAATTTATTAATATACTCTATTAGTAGATTTAAGGAGAAAATTAATAATCATCTCCACAGACGCTAAAAAAGCCTTTGACAAAATTCAACACTGATGGCTGTAAACAACACTCAGGAATATAGAAAATGACAAACTCTTTCTCAACATGATAAAATATATGCACACCTTACTCTTAAAATCAGCGTCTTACCTAAGGTGGCATTTCTGCTAAGGTCAGGACCTGGTGAATGCCCACTATCCCCACTCTGTTCGACACCTAACCGAAAGTAGGAGCCAATGTAAATGAATGAAAGAAACCAGATGTACAAAAATCAGAAAGAAGTAGTAAATCTATCTCTATGTACAGATTATATGGTAGCATACCTGGAAGACCCTACAGAATCAATAAATTCAAACAATGAAAGAATTCAGCGGAATATAAAACTGGTGTGTACAGACATCAACAGCCTTCATAGTCACAGACAATAAGCAGAGGATAAAATGGCAGTGAAACCCAACCCAAAGCAGCAACAAAGAAAATCAGACACTTGGGAATAAAAAGTTCTATGCAAAATGTCTATGAGGAAAGATTTTAAACCCTCCAATAGACACAAAAGATGTCCCTTGTCTAGAGAGTCCGACTCAACAGCATGAAAGGTAGTTCATTTATAAATCTGCCACAATCTCAATAACATGCTCTTTTTAAGCAGCTAGACAAGCTGGTGTTCAAGTTCACACACACAAAACAGCAAGAGCTATGGAATACTGAAAAGGAAAGGCTGCAGGGGGGACTGGCCGGACGAGAGGCAAAAAGCCTCTGCATATTTACAACAGCGGAGGTCTGCAGTATGAACAGACAGACCTGGGGAACAGAACAGAGGTCCAGAAACAGACCTGGACACAAAAAGAAATTCAGAATATAGCACAAAGATAGCTTCTCAGATCACCAGGTCAAAGATGGACTGTTGAATAATTTCATGAAGCCAAGACAATGGGGAAGCCATCTGAAAAAAACCACACGTCACACCATGCATGACAATAAAGTATAAATGGATCAGAGAGCTGAATATAAAAAATGAAACCATGGAAGTACCAGAAGAAAACGGACAAATTCATACACAACCAAGGCACAAAGACCTTCTGTGACCCCAAATCTAAAGGCAGTACAAGACTCAACTTGACTACATAAAATTAAAACATTTCACGTGGCAATAAGCACCACAAGCAAAGTCAAGAAACTGTAAGCAATCCCCTTCGTGTGGCCGCCGTGCCACCTCTCCCCGGGCACCCCGGCATCCTGTGCACACCTTCAGCCTGGCAGGAACCGCTCTACATTCTAACGTCTCTCCTATCAGACCAGCAAGCCTCAACCTCGACTGTACAGTGGAGTCACAGGGAAAACAGAGATCTCCTGTCAAGGCTGCGAGAGCCAAATCTCTGGAGGAGAGGTGGGAGCTGGGGCCGGGGGAGGGGGGGGGGGGTCTTCCTCCCTCTCCCCTCCCGCCCCGCAGAACTCCAGCAGAGGGCACAGAAGCAGATACCTGGGCTCCGATAGAGGTTCTTGGGCAGAGTAGGAGAGTGAGCGTCTATCAACCCCACGATCTTCATGTGTCCATACTGCTTGGCCAGCATCCGGGCTGTGGCTCCACTGTGGTCTCTCGTGTCCACTCTGACTCCCTGTGAAATTCATGAAAGAACAAGTACTAGGAACCTCCCCCGTAAAGCACCCTCACTTCCCTGGATGCAGACTCTGGACTCCAACCAAAAAGTACACTGGATTCTCACCACCCTGGAAAGGTCTTGCCCTGGGCCCTTAACAGCCCCACATCTGCGTAAGAAAAAGGCGAAGGCTCCTTAAGGACAAGGTGGGGGGTGCTGGGGAGGGGCTTGCTGGCAGCAGTCTCGCCACCAGAGAGCCGTGGCAGCTCTCCAACCTCATTCTTGGGCTTTCCAAGCCAGGCAGACAGGTACTTAAGGGAGAGGCAGGCACTTGCCCCAGGTGGGGAAGGGCGCACTGCAGGCAATGAGGCCAGAGCCTGACCTTCACCCTTTGAATCTGGCCATGCCCGACTCATTCCACTTCTCTTCACACAGAGAAAACCGCAGACAACAGCTTCACTAGGGAAGCAACTTTTAAAAGTCACAACCACAATGACAGCACCATCCTTCTGAAGGAGAGTCTGGGAGTTTTTATCCAAAGGCCTAAAATGTACTTCTGGTCTTCAGCACAAATGTTTCCAATCCTATGACTCTCTCCTAAGGAAATTACCCCAAATAACAGAGAAAGCTTGTATGACATAGGTGTCTGGTAGAACATATTTGCAGTAACAGAAACCTGGAGACAGTGTAAATGGGGGAGGAGTCAGCTATGTTATGGCCATAAACGCTGGTATTTACAAATAATTGGTATAACCAAGTTTTTGAAAGGACCATAGTATGTCTTTACAACATATAAGATATAAGGTGTCCTTATGACGAAGAGAAGAAGACAAGGACACACTGGGGACACAGCCATGTGAAGACAGAGGCAGGGACTGAATGATGCGTCTACAAGCCAAGAAACACCAGGAGCCACCAGAAGTTCAGAGAGAAAAGGAACCATTCCTCCCCAAAGCCTTTGGAGGGGATGTGGCCCTGTTGACACCTTGATCCTGGACTTCTGGCATCCAGAACTGTGAGAAAATAAGTTTCTGTGTTTTAAGCCCCCCAAGTTTATAGTAAATTGTTAACAGCAGCCACAGGAAACAAATACACCCATTAATGTGTGAATGGTTAAATGAATTAAGGCATATCACTACTATCAAGTACTGGATCAGAAAGAATGAGGCAGGTTTCTCTAGTGATGTGGAAGTACGTTTGTGATATTTTGCTAACATTTAAAAACACACTGCAGAAGTCTATGTATCCCAGTTTACGTAGCAGGATTTCACTTATGTAGAAGTCTGTTCAGAGTTATTAACACTCTGGGATGGGGAAGTGTGAGAAAACCTACAGAAGTCTTTTAATGCATATTCCTAAAATTTCTATTGATTTTCCTGTAAGTTTTATTGTTTGGCTGTTTTTAAGCCTATAGGTTATATTATTTTCATTTATATGTTTTTTTATTCTTTGAGAGAGAAAGAGAGGGAGAGCATGAGCTTGAGCGCACAAGTGGGGCATGGGCAGAGAGAGAGGGAGACACAGAATCCGAAGCAGGGTCCAGGCTCTGAGCTGTCAGCACAGAGCCCGGTGCAGGGCTCGACCCCAACCATGAGATCATGACCGTGAGCCGAAGTTGGAGGCCCAACCAACTGAGCCACCCAGGCGCCCCACAGATTATTTTTTTTTTTTTTTAACGTTTATTTATTTTTCAGACAGAGAGAGACAGAGCATGAACGGGGAGGGTCAGAGAGAGGGAGACACAGAATCTGAAACGGGCTCCAGGCTCTGAGCTATCTGTCAGCACAGAGCCCGACGCGGGGCTCAAACTCACAGACGGCGAAATCACGACCTGAGCTGAAGTCGGCCGCTTAACCGACTGAGCCACCCAGGTGCCCCCATAGATTTTTTAACATCATGAAAATATGGGGGTACCTAAGTGGCTCTGTCAGTTGAGTGTCTGACTCTTGACTTTCTCCCTCTCTCTCTGCCCCTTCCCTGCTTGCTCTCTCTCAAAATAAATAAGAAAAAAAATCATGACAATGTATACATTATACAGGCACACCTCAGAGACACCACAGGTGCAGTTCCAGACTGCTGCGGGAAAGGATCGCAACAAACCAAGTCAAGTGAATTTTTTGGTTTCCCAGTGCATATAAAAGTTGTATTTACACTATACGGTGGTCGTATATTAAGTGTGCATTATGTCTAAAAAACAACAACATGGGGGCACCTGGGCGGCTCAGTTGGTTAAGAGCTGGACTCTTGATCTTGGTTCAGGTCATGATCTCACAGTTGTGACACTGAGCCCGAAGTTGGGCTCTGCACTGGGAGTGGAGCCTGCTTAAGATTCTCTCTCTCCCGCTCCCTCTGCTCCTCCCCCAGTGCTCGCTCTCTCTCTGAAAACAAAACAAAACAAAACAAAACAAAACGAAAAAACAATGTATATACCTAAATTAAAAAATACTTTATTGGGAGGGGCGCCTGGGTGGCTGTCGGTTAAGCGTCCTACTTTAGCTCAGGTCATGATCTCGCAGTTTGTGGGTTCGAGCCCCACATTGGGCTCTGTGCTGACGGTTCAGAGCCTGGAGCCTGCTTCAGAATCTGTGTCTCCCTTTCTCTCTGCTCGCCACCTCCCCTCACCTCCCAGCTGGCAGTCTGTCTCTCTCTCTCAAAAGGAAATAAACATTTAAAACATTAAAAAAAAAAAACAAACTTTATTGGGGTACCTGCTTGCTTCAGTCAGTTTAGCATGATCTCAGGGTTGTGAGTTCAACCCCCATGTTGAGCATAGAGCTTATTTAAACAAACAAACAAACAAACAAACAAACAAACAAACACTTTCTGCTAAAAAAAAAGGTATCAACTGGCTTTCCAGCAAGTCATAATCACTAACTATAGATAACCATAACAAGTATGACAGTAACGAAAAAATTTGAAATACTGTGGGAACTACTAAAATGTGACCCAAGGGGCACCTGGGTGGTGCAGTTGGTTAAGCGTCCCACTCTTGATCTCAGCTCAGGTCATGATTTCACAGTTTGTGAGTTTGAGCCCCACACTGGGCTCTCTGCTGGTGGCATAGAACCTGCTTGGGACTCTGTCTCTCCTTCTCTCTGCCCCTCCCCAGCTTGTATACTCTCTCTCTCAAAATAAATAAATAAATAAAAACTAAAAATAAAATGTGACCCAGAGACATAAAGTGAGCAAATGCTGTTACAAAAATGGCATCAACAGATTTGCTTGAAGCAGAGTCTCCACAAACCTTCAATCTGAAAAAAAAATGCAGCATTTGCGAAATTCAATACAGTAAAACAATAAAATGAGGTGTCCCTGCACATTCATAAATTATAGGAGGATTTCCACACCATATTGCTATTATTGAGGATTTAAGACAAGTTTTATATTTTAAAATATTTTTCAGACCTTATTTGTTTATGCACTTTTACAGGTTCATGGAAAGGCACAAAGAAGTTATTAAATCATTGATAAAAAGCTATTTAAGGGCACCTGTGGGGCTCAGTCACTTAAGTGTCCGACTCTTGATTTCCACTCAGGTCACGATCTCATGGGTCATGAGATCGAGCCCCATGTCGAGCTCTGCACTGACAACACAGGGACTACCTGGGATTCTCTCTGCTCCTCCCCTGCTTGTGTTCAGTCTCTCTCTCTCTCTCTCTCTCTCTCTCTCTCTCTCTCTCACAAACAAACAAACAAACAAACAAAAGCTATTTAACAAGGAAAAAGTTTGTAACTATGAGAGGTGATGGATGTTAACTTACTGTGGTATTACACACAATATACACAAAATTCAAATCATTATGTAGCACACCTTAAACTTACATAATGCTGTATGTCAATTTTATCTCAAGAAGAGTGGAAAAAATATTTTAAAAATAAAAGATTAAGCAAAAAGGAACATGATTAGGGGTGCCTGGGGGGCTCAGCCAGTTAAGTGCCCAACTCTTGATTTCCACTCAGGTCATGATCTCATGGTTCATGGGTTCAAGCCCCATGTCAGGCTCTGTGCTGCCAGCTCAGAGCCTGGAGCCTGCTTCGGATTCTGTGTCTCCCTCTCTCTCTGCCCCTCCCCTGCTCATGCTCTGTCCCTCTCTCTCTCTCAAAAATAATCTTCCATCTTCCTAATCTTCCTTCGTTTCTAAGTTCACTACTCATGAGCACGCTTACTTTAAAAGTATAAAAAAACGAGCTTTCCATTTTAAAAGCTTCAACCCAGCAGTCTGGTGTCTGAGGGCGGAACCAATGAGGCTCAGTGCTCTGGAGGATAAACCAGCAAACATTAAACGTGTACACACCTCTGACCCAGCAATTCCACTTCCAGGAATTTGGCCTCAGGAAATAATTAAGGACATACGCTAACATTTGGGATGTTCCCATCAGCATTTAGCATGGTCAAAACCATGAAGACCCTAAAATGAGAAATCAGTGAACTAAGTGAGATCTGTAAAGTGGAACACCAGTCCCCCATTTATATGACAGGTCCAAGTATATACGTATTAATATGGACGGGGTGCCCAAGACATCGTGAAGAGAAAAAAAAAAGCATATTACAAAACGTTTTGTATAACAGGACTCCACTTTAACTTAAAATATTTATTTAAAAAAAAAACAGGAGGGAGCACCCAGGAGGCTCAGTCAGTTACATGTCCAAACTTGAGCTTAGGTCATGATCTCAGAGTTTTCATGAGTTCGAGCCCCGTATCGGTTCTGTGCTGACAGTGCAGAGCCTGCCTGGGATTCTCTCTTTCAAAATAAATAAATAAACTTACAAAAAAAAAATCAGGATACTCAATGAGTTATTAACATGTGTGATATCTGGGTGATGAGATTAGGAATAGTTTTGGATTTCTTTTTGCTTCACTGTACTTTCTAATTCTTTTATAGCAGGTATATACCACTGTACAATAAACATTCATTTATGTACTCTTCTGCCTTATTTTGAAAACCCATGATCAACTGACAAGCTTGGTTGAGCCTAGTATAAAAGGTGATTATCACAGGTCCCCTAGTAGGACAAAACTGCATTTTTACAAGACCTTAACTGAGTTTTACTTTCTATAATCCCCCACTTTCAAGAGCTCTAGTTAGAAATCAGCTATGAAACCTTCAGCCTTCAAAGATCATTTCTAGACGGGTCTAGAAGGGGAAATGGAACGAAGGTAGTCAAAAGGCACAAATTTCCAGTTATAAGCAGTTTACGATGACTGCAGTGAACATTGCCATATGACATATATCGAAGTTGTGGAGAGTAAATCCGGAGTTCTCGTCACAAGGAAACAATCTGTGTCTGTGTCTACGTAAGATGTGGACGCTCGCCGAATACGTGGTCATCACTTGACAATCCATGGAAGTGAAATCACAACACTGCACACCCTACACTTACAACAGGGATGTTTGTCAGTTCTAGCTCAGTAAAACTGGGGGAGGGAAAGAGGGAGAATTTCTAGTTTCAATTTGATAGAAAGAACCCAAACGTTTCAACCAAAACAAACGACACCATCTTTACTGCAGGGTTTCAACTATCATTTGTTTTTAAGCTTGGAAGACTTCAACCTCAGACTACAGGAAAGGGAAAAAAGCAGTAATGCTATTCCTTAGTGACTAAATGAGGAAGAAAATAGAACTCAGGACAAGGTCCCTGAGATGAGAGAAGAAAATATGATATTTTTATCCATCCTTTACAATGTTTTGGTTTTTCTTCCTCTTTTATAATGTACGTAACATATTACTAGAGAAGGACATGACTGGTGGAGCTGTGAGGGCCCGGCCCTCCCAGAAGGAAGGGGAACGGGGTACAAGGGAGGCAGCTACAGCCCTCTCCTGTCCTTGCAGAGCACAGAGTGTCCAGCCTCATGCAGTTCTCTGTCTCCAGGACCGGGGACTGGCTCTGGAGGGCCCGCCCCTCTGGCTCCCTGAGATCTAACCATGACTGAGCAGGAGGCAATCTACAGGGAATGAGGAGCAAAGGAGCATCTATGCAGGCCTAGCCACACGGCCTCGCCAGCAGAGGAACAACCTGGCCATCAGCCACAGGCTCCCAGCAGTGCCCACCACCATCAGCCAGAAAGCAATCATGCTGAATCGACCAACACCTTCTACTCCCGATTAGTGCTCTAGAGGGAGAACTCAGAGTTGATTTCCAGAGTTTGATTGCTGTATGTGATTATGAAAGACAAAACTGTTTTTTAGGAAATACATACTAAAGTACTGAGGGGGAAAAAGGGCATTATGTCAGCAACTTACTTTCAAATGGTTCTAAAAAGATAATATGTATATAAAGAGAGACTAAATAAAGAAAACGAGATGAAATGTTAATATTTGGGGAATCTAATGAAGGCACAGAAATTTTTTGCATTCTTTTGACATTTAAGTCTGAAATTATTTCAAAATTTCAAAAAATTTTCAAAAGAAATCCAATTCAATTTGTTGCCCCTCAAAACAAGTTGCCTACAACAGACAATCTCACACCCAGCTGGGGAATAAAGGTACCAAGTGAGGGGCATAATCTGCATGGTAGACAAATCACCTAAAGTCTCTGACTTTCCAATGTGTTTTCCACTTAAAAAACTATGTGAATGTCTCATGACTTCCAGTTCTACCTTACTTGAAATCAAACTCTCAACTCAGAAGCAGAGGTTATGCTTTTTACAGGTCTGAGCTCATACTCATCTATTCTTCACCTTATGCTAGGTCTTAAGAGTGCAATTACCTTCAGAGAACAATTATTTGCAAAAAGAAAGCCCAAATGGCTGATAGATATGTGAAACAATGCTCAACCTCACCAGAAATCAGAGAAAGGCAAAAACAGGAGACAGCTCATCTGACAGTGTACCAAGTGTTATTGAGGGCATAGGGGATGAGAGCTACAACGATCAGAACATAAATCAGGAAAGTCAGTTAACACTGTCTGGTAAAGATTCACCCACCCTACACACAAAAAAATTCTACTTGAAGAATATATTCTGATTTCTTTAAAATCCCTCCACACATGCTCAAGAGGACAAGTAAAAAACGAGAACCACAGCCCTGTCAACAATAGCAAAGTGGAAACAACTTAAATGTCCACTAAGGAATGAATAAAATGTAAAATACTCTTACGTTCAACATACACAGAGCTGTCAAAATGAATGAACTGTATCTCCAAGTACCAGAACTCTGTTGAATGACATGTAACAGTCTGACATGTTATTTACATGTATCTTTAAAATACATAAAACAGGGGCGCCTGGGTGGCTCAGTAGGTCAAGTGTCCGACTTCGGCTCAGGTCATGATCTCGCGGTTCGTGAGTTCAAGCCCCGCGTCGGCCTCTGTGCTGACAGCTCAGAGCCTGGAGCCTGTTTCAGATTCTGTGTCTCCTTCTCTCTCTGACCCTCCCCTGTTCATGCTCTGTCTCTCTCTGTCTCAAAAATAAATAAACAAACGTTAAAAAATAAAAAACAAAAAAAATAAAAAATAAAATAAAATATATAAAACAACCTGTGCATTCCTTGAGGTCACACAGTGCGTGGTGAAAGTATAAACTCAGGGACAGGAAAGGTACAGAGCAACATCTGCAGAGAGGTCACCCTGGGATCATGTGGGTGGTATTAGATTTATCTTCTGTACTTTTCTGTATGTTGACAGTACTTCAAGGGGGGGGCCTGGGTGGCTCAGTCAGTTAAGCATACGACTCTTCATTTCAGCTCAGGTCTTGATCTCACAATTGTGGGATCAAACTCTGCGGCGGGCTCTGTGCTGAGCATGGAGCCTGCTTAGGGTTCTCTGCCCCACCCCCACTCATATGCACTCTCTCTCAAAATAAATAAACATTAAAAAAAAAAAAAGGAAAGAGGGGATCCTGGGTGGCTCAGTTGGCTAAGCATCCGACTTCAGCTCAGGTCATGATCTCACGGTTCATGGGTTCAAGCCCTGTGTCCGGCTCCGTGCTGTCAGCGCGGAGCCTGGAGCCTGCTTCAGATTCTGTGTGTGTGTCTCTCTCTCCGCTCCACCCCCACTTGCATCCTGTCTGTCTGTCTCTCTCTCTCAAAAATAAGTAATCAAAATTTAAGGTTCATAATTCTTGCTACTGTGGAGAGAATGGAAGCTTGTACAGTTTGTTCTTCAGATGGCAAGTGAGCAACACCTATGTTAAGACTGTACTTACACTCCACGCAAAATTCCACCTTCAGTACTCAACCAGACAGATGTGGTCACACACGTGTGCAGAGATGTATGTGCAGAAAGTCTCCACGGCACTGTGTGTGACACCAAATGGCTGACAACGACCTAATTTCATCCACAGACCACTGTCAAATCTCTGATCCATCCCTACAAGGGAGTGCTGTGCCGCCATGAAAAGAGAGAGAGAAGAGAGCTTAACATACACTAATACAGAACAATCTCCCCAACAGACAGTTAAAAAAAAAAAAAAAAAAATCAAGCTGAGAAGCAGGTTGCAGCAAAGGGGGCAGGCAGCTCCCTGTACCCCCGTCTCATGTAAGTGTACTATCCCCAAATTCTTTTTCAAAGAAAAACAGCCTATTAACATTGTATTATGTTCAAGTTTCTACCAATGAGTAAGTAAAACACAAACTATCCAATAAAGTAGGCCCCAAAATAGAAAAAACTCATAAAAAAAATACAAATTGGCCAATAAATGTATCTTTAAATGCTCAACTTCACTAATAAGTACAAACCCAAACAAGATACCACATTTCTGTCACCACATTGGCGGAAACTTAACACGACTAAGTTCCTGAGCTGGTGAAGACGTGAGAAAATGGGCACCTTCACATAATACTGGTGGGGAGGCAAGAGACCACCCTTCAGTGGGAATTTGTTAGGACTTCTATTTCTCCTGAACTTTTTTAACAACTTTATTAAGATATAATTCACGTACCATGCAATTCACCCACCTACAATGTATAATTCAGAGGCACGCAGCCATCACCACAATCAATTTCAGAACATTTCCCGCACCCTGAAAAGAGATCCTGTACCCCTTAAATACTACCCTCTCTCCAATACTCCCATCTCTCATCATCCCTTCCCACCCGCTGCTGCTGGCCCTAGGCCATCATTAATCTACTTTCTATCTCTACAGATTTGCTCATTCAGGACATTTCAAATATAAAGAATCATACAATATGTGGTCCTTTGTGCCTGGCTCTTATCACTCAGTAGTATTTTCAAGGTCCATGTTGTAATAGGTGTCAGAACTTTACTCCTTTTTATGGCTCAATAACATTCCATTGTGTGGAAAGACCACATTTTACTTATCCATTTATCGGTTGATGGACATGTGGATTTCCACCTTTTGGTTACAGCGAAAAAACACTGCTATGGACATTGTGTGTTAAGTGTTTGTGTGGACCTGTTTTCAATTCCCTGGGGGTAGATACGGAGGAGAGTGGCTTTATGTTTAACTGTTTGAGAAACTGCCGGACGGTTTTCCCAATAGGCTGCATCGTTTTACATTCCTGTCAGCAGTGTGTGAGGCTTCCAACTGTCCACATCCTCACCCAATTATTACTGTCTGTCTTTTTATGTTACAGACGTCCCAGTAGTTTTGATTTACAATTCAACATGTGAGTTGGAGCGGCATGGGTGGCTCAGTCCATTGAGTGTCCGACTTTGGATCAGATCATGATCTCACGGTTTGTGGATTCAAGTCCCACATCGGGCTTGCTGCTGTCAGCGTGGAGCCTGCTTCAGATCCTCTGTCCCCCTCTCTCTCTACCTCTCCCCGACTTGCACTCTCTCAAAAATTGATTAAAAAAAAAAAAAACATTAAAAAAATTAACATGTGAATGCCTGCAACCCCTCCTACAGAAATACAATATACAGAAATACCTGCACGCAAGCCAAAGTTCCCTGTACAGAGAGGGTCTCTAGAGCACTGTTTATAACTGTAAAATGTAAGAAACCTAAATCTCAACTACTATGGAACTGATTAGTTACACCCATATATACTGTAGAAGGAAAAAAAGGTCTATTGCATATTAAGTGATCTTCTAAAAGCTGCAGAGTAAATACACAGTAGAATCCCACTCTGCTCAAAATGGAAAGCACTGTGTTTATACTTGTCTACAGGTACACCTTCCTAAGCAGAAGAGTCTGGGGCTGCCTGAAACCAAGTGGGCACCTTGGGGAGAAGCAGGGGGTGGCTGAAAAGGGACGAAGATCTTAGCATTCTTACTCTAATGTTTTTAAGTAATGGGATAAATTATTTACTTTCTAAAACATATTTTCCACAGTTTTGAAATGATGGCATTACAGGAACAGGTGTCTATTTTTACTCACCACTGTACCTGAGTGCCACACAACACTTGGCATCCACAGATACGATGAAAACGTGCTCAATAAATAGAAAGCGGCTACTTCTGTGCAGCAGAAAACTCTGATGGCTCATACTTCAAGGAGAGGATTCCTCACCTGCTGTGACTAAAGTGTAAGCTAACAATCAGGGTCACTTACATGATTGAGAAAATACTGCACAATTATTTCATGGCCAGAGGCAGCTGCTTCCATCAAAGGAGTAAATCCATATACTGGTTCCCTACAAGACAGAGGCCATGGTCAGACAATTATTGGAGAGAAGTTTGCCACGCAGAAGCTTCCCTGCTGCAGACAAGACCAAGCCGGTGCAAAGTCACCCTTCCCTAAGCACAGAGGTCTCCCTCTCCCCAGAACCAACAGAGAGATGTGAAAAAGTTCACATTAACACATCAGCCTCATAAATTCTTCTGGTTCTACCCGTTTTTTAAGTTTATTTATTTGAGAGAGACAGAGACAGAGAAAGAGGGGGCACTCGGGTGGCTCAGTCGGTTAAGCGTCCAACTCTTAGTTTCAGCTCAGGTCATGATTTTATGGTTTTGTGAGTTCAATCCTGCTTGGCATTCTCTGTCTCCCTCTCTCTCTGCCCCTCTGCCACTCACGCTCTCAAAGTAAATAAATAAATTTAAAAATTAAAAAAAAAAAAAAAAGGGGGGGAGACAGAGAGCAGGAGAGGGGCAGAGAGACAGGGAGGGAGAGAATCCCAAGCAAGCTCGACGTTGTCAGCACAGAGGCCAACATGGGTCTCAATCTCATGACCGTGAGATCATGACCTAAGCCAACACCAAGAGTAGGACGCTTAACTGAATGAGCCACCCAGGTGCCCCCGATAATCACTCCTAAGCTGCTTCCACTTGCCACCTCTTAAATTTCCATTTTAATTACAAGCCGAAAGCAACTGTTGCCCTTCACTGCACACCGAAAGCCAGCGTCTCCCTTCCACCTATCCAGATCCTATGCCTTGAGCTCAACATCTTCCAGAAACCCTCCCAAAAGCTCCAGGACCAACCATCTACCTTGTCCTTAGTTTGCCTAGTATCTGATGCTTATTTTGGGGTTTGCTTACAATTTGCTCAGCACTGCCTACAGCTGCCCTCTGACCCTCACTTCCCTTCAGACTGGTCTAGAAGACAGGAACCAAGCTAAATCCTGGGTTTCATCCGTTGTAAGATACACCATTTTTGCATTTTAACATCTCTGAAGCCAGAATTTATCTTAAAATCAACAGGCAAGTGGCATTTCAATCAGTGGCGCTTCTTCCTCAGTGGCATATGAAACGGTGGTGTGTATCTTGTAAGAGATGGCTTCAGCCAGGGGCGTGCGCAGTGTCAGGTGGATGCGGGGTGGTACTTGCTGTGCTGAAAGGGGATTATCGCTGTGACATGCTTTGGACGACAACACCCCTTCCGGCTTACAAAACTCATGACTGCTTTCAAAGCATCACCTCACCCAACACAGACAAAGGCAAGAAGGAGAAAGGAGTTAGCATTTAATGCATGTAAACGGAGTGCCATTCACAATGCCAGGCCCAGGCCCCTGATGTGTGACAGAACATGTAATTTTTCTAACAACTCCATGACACAGGTATTGCCATCTCCAGTTTTCAGGCTCAGTGACGCCTGGGTGACTCGGTCAGTTAAGTGACTTCGGCTCAGGTCAAGATCTCGCGGTTCACAAGTTTGAGCCACATCTGGCTCCCTGCTGTTGGCACAGAGACCGTTTAAGAGTCTCTGTCCTCCTCTCTCTGCCCCTCACCTGCTTGTGCTCTCTCTCTCTCAAATATAAATAAACATTAAAAAAAAAAAAAAAAAAAAAAAAGAGGGACACCTGAGTGGCTCAGTCGGTTAAGCGTCCGACTGTGGCTCAGGTCATGATCTCGCAGTTCGTGGGTTTGGACTCTGTGTTGACAGCTGGGAGCCTGAGCCTGCTTCGGATTATGTGTCTCCCCCTCTCTCTCCGCCCTTGTCCTGCTCACACTCTGTCTCTGTCTCTCAAAAATAAATAAATATTTTGAAAAGTTAATAAAAAAAGAGAAAGGAAGGAAGGAAGAAAATGAGACTCAGAGCACTTAAAGTGCTGGACCCAATGTCCCCTGACAGATGCAGGAAAAAGCTCAGCCTATCCTCAAGCTCCCCATGCCTGGACAGGACTGTCCCCTCTGCCCAAGGCAGGGGCTACTCTGCACTCTAGCCTCTCCAGCTGCCCTCCTCAGAGTCAGAGCGACCACCAAAGACCTGGTAATCACCTCACGTTGGCATTCGCTCCACTGTCCAAAAGGAACTTGACCATCTGCTGGTGCCCAGCGCTGGTGCAGTGGAAGAGGGCAGTCCAGCCTTGAATGTCCTTCATTTCCAGCTCGGCACCTTGCTTCAAGAGAACACAGAATGCTCGTTACAGCCTCAGCTCCTCTGTGTGGGGCGGGCGCCCTCCAGGCCGTCACACTGCAAGAATCAAAGTGATTACACGAACACGCACACGCACACCATGGTCTGCGGTGGTTCACGTCTCTGCCAGAGCCGGGAGCCCCGCACATTTCTGAGCCTGAGTCCCCTCGTAGCTCACCTGGAGGAGAAAGTAGGCGATGCTCTCGTTGCCACAGCTGGAAGCCAGCATCAGTGGAGTCTGCCCTTCCGGGGTCGGCACATTCACACTCACCCCCGCCTCAAGCAGCAGGTGCACGATGGTATCGTGTCCAATGTAGGAAGCGTACATCAGCGGGGTCCAGCCACCACCATTCTTCTTATTCAAATCTAACTCTCTCCTAAACAAATGCAAGATATGCTAGACGTGTCCCGCCATCTCACGTGTGAGGTTTACCAAAGCCAGTGGCAAGGCCAGGCCAAGACAAAGAGGGGGAAGTACAGCCAGGAAGCAGAAGTTATCTGCCACGCTGGACATCATAGGGGAGGGGAGGAAGACAGGGGAACAGTTAGGTTTGCTGTACAGCTGCCTCTGCAAAGTCCACAGGGCTATCTTCCTCCTCCAACTGCACAATCTCATTGGCCCCTCCTCCTATCCCAAGGCCAGCAATTCTCTTCTTTCCTACCCCCAGCAACACAGATGGTTCTCAACCGGGGATTCTGCCCCCCAGGAGACATTTGGCAAAGTCTGGACACATTACTGGTTCACAAGTGCATAAGGAAAAGCTACTGGCATCTAGGGGGTGGAGGCCAGGGATGCCGCTAAATATCCTGCATGCACAAGTCAGCCTCCCAACAGAGAATGATCTGGCTTAGATTGTCAGGAGTGCCAAGGTCAAGAAACTGTGACCCGGAGCCTTGATTGCCTTCCAACAGACCAGGATCTGCTAGTCCGGTGCTGGGTGGAAAGGAAAGGAGAAGGGACTCAGACAATGGGTAAGATTTCTCCCTTGTCACCTCATCCTACAAAAACATTCTTGGAAAATCAGTACCCAGAGGATCCTATCTTTTTCATTGATTTCCACCAAAATTCTAAAGAAGCATTTCCCCCAGGAAAAAAAATTATGGGCTTCCTACCCCAGAGTTTGGGCCTGGGGCATAGAAATAACATCTACTTCCAGAACACCCTGCATGGTTCATGCCCCACAGCTTTCCTCTTGCACAATCCCAGCCTCCAGTGGAGGTAGGCGATGCTCTCGTTGCCACAGCTGAAAGCCAGCATCTGGCAGTCCAGTCTGACAGTCAACCCACAGTCTATACCTCTCAGAGGTTTGGACACAAGAAGCCACGCCAGACAATTATGTTCCATTTGCTAGCACCTTCTATTCACTCCGGGATACCCATGCAGCCATTCCAGAAGGTCCTGATCCCAGGAATGCAATGGTAGCCACTGGCTGGGAGAGCGCACAGAGACCAGTCCATCCTGGCCAGATGACCTTCGCTGGTGGCTCAATTCCATGTGGAGAAGAGCCCAGCCCTCCACAGAGTGTCTCTGAGGCTCTGACATGTCCAGTTGGGCCCAAGCCTCCCTTCTGATGCCTCTACACGCTTCAGGTCCCAGTCTGCTTACTGTCAGCAGCCTTGGTGTCAGCTAGGGCTACAGTCCCAACCAGAGCACAAACACTTCCCCTCTCCCCTGTGGAGCCATTCCAGACTGTGCATTTATTAATTTTTGTAATGTTCTATTTATTTTTGAGAGACGCAGACTGAGAGTGGGGGAGGGGCAGAGAGAGAGGGAGACACAGAATCTGAAGTAGGCTCCAGGCTCCGAGCTGTCAGCACAGAGCCCGATGCGGGGCTCAAACCCACAAACTGTGAGATCATGATCTGAGCCGAAGTCGGACGTCCAACCGACTGAGCCACCCAGGCGCCTTCCTGGACTATGCATTTAAACAGTACACCCAAAGGCTTAAAAACCCAAGAACGCCAAAGGAGCAAAGTTGTAACTGGGGTCTCAGTGACCCCGTGAGGGAATGTGCTGCTTGTGTATCCAGCTAACATTCCAAAAGCCACCTGGTACAGGAGTACAAAACATTATGTCTTACCACAGTGCTATACTTGTACTTAACTGGCCACATATTTATAAGAGGCAGTTATGACTTAGGAACCAGAAACCCAGGGCTTATACAAGGCTTTGCTCTGGCTCCCCAGGAACTGAAACAGGCACACGTAGATATAGACATAGATGGTTTCTCCTAGTTGTCAATGAGAAACAGAAACAATGAGGTGGATGTAAGGGGGTGGAGGCAAGGAGATTGGTCCTTTTCCAAAAACTAAATTAACACATGTGTAAGACTGCAGGTGGCAGTCAGGTGGCAATCCCCAGAGAGGAAGATGAACCCCACCTCCTCCTCCTCTATGGTAGAAGCCAGAGTGACAGGAAGGCACAAGGGATAAAAATGAATCTCCTGGGGAAAGGAGGCCACAGGGCATCACTTTCTAACTTTATTTTTGTTTTGTCTGAGCACTTCTGCAATTAGTAAAAACCATAAAATGACTATAGTTAACAAAAGTCTGAAATGATTCATAAGCTTATGAAAAAAGCCCAAACTGTCGTTTTCTTCTTAGGAGTAAAAACGGACTTATTCGTGTCCAGCCTAAATCATTAGTGACAGCTGTCCGACAGAGACAGGGACATATCTCGGTGTGTTCCATGTCTGCGACTGTGTGCAAGGCCCCATAAGCTCACTGACAGCCCTACCTGGGATCTGAAGCCACAGAGACGGTACTCAAAATCTGAGCAGGAACATTTCCCAAGGTCTCTTACCGCTGCACACATTCCTTCACCACTTCATATTGGCCAATGGAAGCAGCTGTGTGAAGATCCAAGGGGACGGCCAGCTCCTCCCGGCCGACCTGAGCACCCAGCCCATGCCACATGGACAAGCTGCAGTTCAGGAGTTCTGGCTCACTGGCTTCATCGCTGAGCTCCGACATCACTGTGGAGGGAGATCGAGGGGTTAGAGCGTTCCTTCCTGGTTGTTCCAGGGAACAGAACAGGATGGTCACACTCCCACCTG
The DNA here is from genome assembly GCF_024362965.1 of Panthera pardus. Classification (NCBI taxonomy): domain Eukaryota; kingdom Metazoa; phylum Chordata; class Mammalia; order Carnivora; family Felidae; genus Panthera; species Panthera pardus. The sequence continues at coordinate 20,562,695 of NW_026526969.1, forward strand.
CAGTAGGCGGCTGGGCACTATCCTAGCAGACTGCCACTCAATGCAGCCAACTCCTGGGACAGACTTAGAAGATTATCATTAAGTGCTATATGGTTTGGGCAGCTCCATCCTTCTAATACCGGTGAGCTTGTCACCAGACACAAAGAAAGGAGCATATATGGTGAGTCACACACTGCAGTGGACACTTTCCTTCACCAACCCTCAGGCCCCAGTTCTACAAAGGGAATTCCCCAGGAACTCAGGAAGCCTGACAACCTCTTGGATGGGCAGTTAAGAAACGTTAATTGGGTCACTGGACCTAATCAACTCCTGGGTGTGGTGGGAAAGAAGCCTGGACTTGGGAGTTATATCAAAATTTAGCTCCGCTATTTACCATCTCCAGTCTTTACTTCTGTGCTAATGGGGACATAGCTCAAGGGGCTGTTGTTAAACACACATGGACGAAAGGATAAGTAAACAGTGGCACAGCCGTATATTGGAACGCTACTAATAAGCAGAAGGTACAAACAGTTGACACACACAGTAATAGACACAACATATGAATGAACATCAAACTCACTGTGCTAAAGAAGTCAGACTCAAAGGCTACCTACTTTATGGTTCCATTTACAGGACATTCTAGAAAAAACAAAATGGAAGGGCTGGAGGACAGATCAGTGGGACTGGGGTTAGGAATGGGGGGACCACAAAGGGACAGCAAGAGGGAATTTGGGGGGGAATGTTCTATATACTGGTTGATAGACATGTTGACTCTATACGTTAATCAAAACTCATAGACCCAAACACCAAATGAGTGAATTTTAATGTAAACATTTTTTTTTTATTTAAAAAAAAATGTTTTTTAATCCTTGTTTATTTTTGGGAGAGAGAGAGAGAGACAGAATGTGAGCGGGGGAGGAGCAGAGAGAGAGGGAAACAGAAATTGAAGCAGGCTCCAGGCTGTGAGCTCTCGGCACAGAGCCCAACACAGGGCTGAAACTCAAGAACGGTGAGTTCATGACCTGAGCCGAAGTCGGACATTTAACCGACTGAGCCACCCAGGAGCATCCTAATGTAAAAATTTTAAACAAATCTTTAAAAAGAAAAGACAAGTAAGTCCCAGCACAGAAACTATGATGTGATTGGTGTTTGGCAAAGGTTGACTGACTAGGAATCCACCCATACATTCCTTGAAAACAGGAGGGATGGGAGAGTGATACACTGGAAAATTTGTGGGGTGGTGGAACGTTCCTGGAGAGCCACTATACCAGGATGAGGAGTCCATGAAACACCTTTATTCTGGAAATCCTAACCAAATCAATGCCAGGCCATTAGCTTCCTATTAGAACCTTAAGGTCCCCAAGTAACATTTGTCTCCTACCTACTATGGGTGGGAGAGAACAAGGAAACAAGTATAGCAAAAAGAGAAAAGGAGGGTCACGTCCATTCAGATGGCCTAAAGGCACTCCAGCAATTCACAGATGCATTAGGACCTCAGTCTCTACTAAAGAATGCTTCCACACTCCAGGTAACAGCTGAGATGGCCAAACAACCAACAAGCCACCAATCTGAGGGACAAAGAATCTGTAAGCCCTTGGCCAGAATATGTGTACATATGATGGGGCCTGTAGGTAACCAAGTTCAGAGCAAAGCCCAACGTTCTGGTACCACCACCTCCTCACACTGGCAGGGCCTGAGATCAACCAGCTTTCTCACTCTGCAGGCAAAAAACCCCAACCTGAATAGTCCAAGCCAACAAATACTGGGTAAGAACCCAAATAAGCTGAGTGCCGGTTCAGGGCCCCTTTCCACACATCCCTCGAGCCTCCTATAGGTGGGTCTCTTTTACTCCAAATGCCTCCTCCAGAGTGGAGTCCATGCAGTCTCTCATATATTTTTTAAAGTTTATTTATTTACAGGAGTGCCTGGGTGGCTCGGTAGGTTAAGAGTCCCACTTCGGCTCAGGTCATGATCTCGTGGTTTGTGGGTTAGAGCCCCGGGTCAGGCTCTGTGCTGACAGCTCAGAGCCTGGAGCCTCCTTCGGATTCTGTGTCTGCCTTTCTTTCTGCCCCTCTCCCACTCACAGTCTGTCTCTCTCCCCTTCAAAAATAAAGACATTAAAAAAAATTAAGTTTATTTATATATTTATTTTGAGAGACAGAAAGTACAAGTGGGGGAAGGCCAGAGAAAGGAGAGAGAGAATCTCAAGCAGGCTCTCCAGCCACAGCACGGAGCCCCACGCGGGGCTCGAACTCACAAACCATGAGATCATGACCTCAGCCGGTCATAAGCCGAGACCAAGAGTCGGAAGCTTAACTGCCTGAGCCAGCCAGGTGCCCCTATGTGGTCTCTCTTATTATTAGAGGCTCAGGTGTCCCTCACCCTCCAAGGCGGCAATCACAACCAGGCCCGGCTCTAGGAGCCTATGGAGGGAGAACTCGGATGCCACGGGGCCATAAAGCGACTGGTACTTCTTTTATCACCATGCCACATGCCACACACTCTACAATGATGGGGTATTTGTTATGAATAAAACGATTACGTTCATCCATACATTTGTACACTTGCTTAGTATCCATTACCTTTCCAATAACCCAAAAACCTTAACTAAAAAATAATGACGCTGAGGGTCGGCCGCCACGCCCACAGGGAGGAAGTCTGCAAAAGCCCAAGGGCAGCCTGTCTCGTCCTGACGCGTGAGCCTTTCGCGCAGACTGGGGTACCCACCCTGGTTGTCAGGCCCCGGGGTGGGTCCTTCGAGAACACCGCCAGGCCAGACCGCACAGACATCCCCTGACACCTCCTCCTGGTAATCCCACATGGCACGTGGCTCTGCCGTCGCCTCTACAAGGATGCAATAGCGGAAGCGTCGCCAGAAACTCACGCGGCTACCAAGCGGCGGGCCCGGCCTGGCGGCAGACAGGCAGACGGCAAGTGTCGGCCCCAGGCGGTGTCGGGCCGCCACCGAGCGTACCTGCGCTGAGTCCCGGTGCGCCGCCGCACTCTCTCAGTCGGGCGCGCTCTCCGCCACGCACGCCCGGGCTCCCTCCGCGCGGGCTGCCGCCGCAGCGCCCGGACACCGCGGCCCCGCTCCCGCCCCGGAAGTGGTTGCGGGAGGCGCGGAGCACGCCGGGACTCTCGCCGGGCCGCGGGGCGCTCCCGGCGCTGTGGAATTTGTCCGTCCCGCACCCGAGCCTTCCGGTCAGCTCGCCCGGCTCGCTGTGTGACCCCCGCGGCAGCCAATCAACAGGAGGAGTTCGCCTTGCCCCTCCCCTCCGCTAGCCAGGGAAACCAATCCTATTTCAAGAGAGGCAGGACGCGCCAAGTCCCGAAAGAGGAGCGGGGGGAAAAAGTGCGGTTGGCAGTCCAGTAATGTAAAACTGCCGAGGGGGGATTCCAAAGGCGGTGACAGCCTCAGTAGTTGCGCCGCGGCCCGGGGGAGCGAACGGGTCCGGGGGAACGCACTGGGAACTGTTTATAGTCCTGTCAAAACTGCGCAGAGAGGGGAGGTAGAGGCCTGAGGTGAGTGGCCTCCGAAGGTACATGTCGGGATTTTGATGGGACGGGGCGGGAAACGGGTGGGTGGGGACGGGTGGGAAGACGAGCGACGTGTTTTCCTGTTTCCCAGCTTTAGAATTTAAAAGACTGGTCCGGGAGGCTGTTGGCGTCCAGTTGTCAGGACAACGGGGCTCCTAGGCCAGAAGGGCGGGGGCGGAGATAGGGGCGGGGCTAACGGGCTGCCGCGAAGAAACGGACGTGGAATTTGCTCCAGGGTTCGGAGGAGACTCGAGCAGCTCCGCCGCTTAGCTTTAGGCGTTAACCCCAGTCAGCAGGTTAAAGTGAACTCGCCGTGGTGTTCAGGACCCTCCGCGATCTGGTCTGTCATCACCGCATATTCTCGCAGCAGATACTTTCTTACCCCAACATGTTGGGCAATTTTCACTCTCCTGAGCCACTGTACATGTTCTTGCTGCAACCTGTAATGCCTTTCCCTACCCTGTTGCCTTGCCTGTCTGAAGAACCTAGAATATCTGGCGAATCTGTTACGCCACAGTCTGCCCTACAGAGCCCGGTTCCAAAAAACATCCGCTGATGTGTTATGAGCTGCGTCCCCACCCTGCTGTTCACAGTTCAGGGTGCACCAAGCTCCTGCTCCAGGTTCTGTGAGCACAAAAGCAAGTACCCCACCACTCACATCTGCTACTGCTGCCTTCATGGGGGCCCTGACACAGAGTAATAGCCAGGCAGGGCTAGGGCGGAAGTGCTCTCTTCTCATAGTATAGGCACAGCGGGCTGTATCGGGGGGCTGCAGGGGATGTCCAGACACTGGCTCCGAAGTACCATCATCCCACATTCCTAAAGCTACCTTGACCCCTGAGGGCCCAGGCCTTCTCCTGTTAGGAGTACAAAAGATGGAAGGGGCTGGTTAAGTGCCTGGGTGTCAGGGGTTAAGTGGTGACTCCAAAAAAACTTTCCTGGGGACTCCTTTGTAAAGGGGGCAGTAAAGTGTAGTGAGGCTTGAAATCCTTTCTAACTTTGCTACAAATTTTGTCTTTGCCATTTACTAACAATGTAACTTCTCTGAGTCTATAAAATGTAGATAGTAATGGTATTTATGTTACTTGGGATATAAATACCTTACATAATCTGTATATCATACACATATATCATTCTATTTATCATATACATATACATGTATGTATGTATATGGTTACATTATATATGTATGTATATGGTTACATTATATATTATAGGTATAGATATATACATCTAGATATATATAGATATACATACACACATACAGTTGACTCTTGAACACAGGACTTAGGAGGACCAATACCCCGCGCAGTCAAAAATCCACATATAATGTTTAAGATTTTCTTTCTTTTAGGGGCACCTGGGTGGCTCAGTCAGTTAAGCATCCAACTTCAGCTCAGGTCATCATCTCATGGTTCGCGGGTTTGAGCCTTGCATTGGGCTCTTCACTTTCAGCACAGAGCCCGCTTCAGATCCCCTGTCTCCCTCCCTCCCTCTCACTCTCTCAATCTCTCTCTGCCCCTCCCCATTCATGCACACCCTCCCCCTTCTCCAAATAAATAAATAAATATTAAAATAAAATCTTTTTCAAATGCTTATTTTTTTGAGAGAGAGAGAGAGAGAGTTGGACATTGGACGTTTAACTGACTGAGCCACCCAGGTGCCCCCTTAAGATTTTATTTTTAGGGGCGCCTGGGTGGCTCAGTCGGTTAAGTGACCAACTTTGGCTCAGGTCATGATCGTGCGGTCCATGAGTTCGAGCCCCGTGTCGGGCTCTGTGCTGACAGCTCAGAGCCTGGAGCCTCCTTCGGATTCTGTGTCTCCCTCTCTCTCTAACCCTCCCCTGTTCATGCTCTCTCTGTCTCAAAAATAAACATTAAAAAAAATTTTTTTTAAGATTTTATTTTTAAGTCATCTCTGCACCCAATTTGGAGCTCAAACTTAAAACCCCAAGATCAAGAGTCACATGCTCTACTGACTGAGCAAACCAGGCACACCTCCACATATAACTTTTGATTCCCTAAAAACTTAGCTACAATAGCCTACTGTTGACCAGAAGCCTTACCAATAACATCATTAGACGATTAACACGTGTTGTATGTTACATGTATTATATACAGTATTCCCACATAAAATAAGCTAGAGAAAAGAAAATGTTAAGAAAATCATAAGAGAAAATACATTATTGTACTGACTGCATTTATTGAAAAAAAATCTGCATATAAGTGGGCTCATGCAGTTCCAACCTGTGTTGTTCAAACACACACACACACACACACACACACACACACACACACACACACACGTGTGTGGGCACATTGACTAACAGGAACAGGAACCTGGAGAACCAGAAGGGAAACCAATGGGAGGTCTGGCAGTCTGTTTTCACCCCCCACAGGGTGGTAGACGCTTTGAAAAGGCAGCCCTCTCCCACTGCCCCACCCTGAGCTCTGGCCCTTGGCCCCTGGAACCCTCTCACCTCACCCTGTGTCCTCTGCAGGGGTGCTTGGATGATGGCACGCTGAGCAGCATCCCTGGAGCCTGGGTCCTCATGGCGTCCCAGGACAAAGATGAGGAGTCCCCACCTCCCTGGGCCTCCCAGACAGGGCCCTGGGATGCCATCCTTGAGGCTGTCAGGGAGCAGCTCCCATCTCTGGACTCCGATTCCTCCTTGGTAAGCAAGCGCCTTCTTCCTACGTTTTCCTGGGCCCCGATTGCCCTTTCTTCCCACGGCAAGCACAATGTTGACCCAAGAACAGCTTTGGAGCTTATCAGCTCCTGCATTTGTCCTAATTTTGCTTTTTGTCCTCCGAATACATTTATTCATACTTGGCATCCTTACGGGCCATTTCAGTGACCTGAAATTATGACCGGAGAATTCCTCCAAGAGCTTATCGTGATGCATTGAAATGGTGGCATGCATTCATTCAACAAACATTTATGGAGCCTACTTTGCCTCTTCAAGAATAAGAAGCCCTTTGTGACATTACACACCTGGCAGACCCTGCCTACCCATGATCGTAATTGTGTTTCTAGTTTCTACTGACTGATATCGAACACTGAACCGAGAACATTGGGTGACAAGAGTGACTCTGAATTCAGTCTTAAATCAGCTGTGCCAGCTTCTCCGCCTAGTGAAAAGTGGGCATGTGCACACACACAAGAATGGCAGTGACCCTATCGATGAAGAAAGGTAGACAAGGCCCTGGGCAGCAGCTCCCTAGTAGTGGGTGCCAAGCTCACAGTTTGCAGCTAGGCATTTAGAAGTAACCTGACAGGTTTGGGTCCTTCCTGGGATGCCTACAAAGACAAACAGAGAGTCCTGGGCCTCAGGTATCTTCCAGCATGCGACAAAGCTAACGGAGAGTAGATAACATGACCCCAGTACCTTTTCATGTCTTCAGCCTCATTTGTTCTCATCTTCAGATATCCTTGCAAGGTGAGCTGGTGACTCTAAGTGCCCCATCTCCCCTTAGAGGCGCTAAGACACTGTGTCATTTATGTGATGGCTAAAGGTTACAGGCCAGGGGGAGAGCTGGGCTGTTCTTTCAGCTACCACCTTGCTGCCCTGTTCGTTCAGTGCCAGGTGTTATCTGAGCACCTGTTATGTTCAAGGTCTTAGGGGGTGGCAGGTATGTGCACAACCGGAGCCCGGGATCTCACTTCATGAGGCTGTGCAGCCGAGCCCTTTTCTAAATCAGTGGCAGGAACCAGCCAGGCCAAAGACCTCTGGGAGAAAGCTGATCTCCCCAGATCACTCTTGAGCAGCAGGGCAAGGGCAGACGGAGGCTGAGGCCCTCCTGGCTCTGCCTGCTGCCCTATAATTCAAAAGTCCTCTCATTTGTCACAGTCAGACTTCGAGGCAGAGGAGCTGTTCATCTTCCAGCGAGATCACACTGCCCTGATCCCAGACCTGTCGGAGGAGCTGGCCGAAGACGCTGCCGGGGCCTGGCTTGCTACGGTTGATGGGTCTTCTGAGGTCTGTAGAAGTCAGGCCCCCAGGATCCACAAAGCTGGGACCCTGCGGGCAGAATGGGGTGTGGGTGTGGGTGTCCGTGCTGTCACCTGACCCTATGGTGTGGGTCAAAGAGGTCAAAACTGCGGCACTCCCTAAACATTTGTTGATTTAATAAGGGTGACAGTGGGGTTCAGAGGTAAGAAGGTGCCCCTCACTGGAGAGGTGAGGTGAACACAAGAAACAATTAGAAATGCCAAAGCACACTCTGTAACCACGTATCACAGTCATCGCCAACTGTCAGAGCAAATTTTCCATCTTCTTTTCTCATTTCCCAGAGCCCCAGGTAAGACCAAAAACTCTATCTAAAATTAATGGCTTGGGGCATTCACTTTCGAATGTCCCCTCTCTGTAAAGAGAGCTTTCCTACTATTCTTCCTTTCTAATCCTATATTCTAATAAACTTTTGCCTGCTGCTAAAAAAAAAAAAAAATGGCTTGATGCTTAAAATTAATTGCTGGCTTTATAAATAGAACCCATCAATAGACTTTCATCACCGGGCAGGTCCCCAACTGATCAGGCCTTTCGGCTCTTCTTAAAGGGTCCGGGAGACAGGCCTACCTCTGCTGTAATTATTATGACTAGTTGTCACTCATTAACTAGGGGAAGTGGGTATGCTGTCACAGACCAGCACAGCCAGACATTCGTCAAAGCAGGGGAGGCAGATTTCATTCGGTAACTGCTGACAGCAGGGAAAGAGCTGAGTTCCCTCCGACTTGTGCAGAGGTGACCGGGGTTTCCAAGGGAGACTGAGGGAGGGGGAGAACAGGGCTCACTAGAGTCAGAGAAGTGAACGATCACAAAGAGCAGGCCAGCGTGGGTGTGACTAGGCCAGGCGTGTCCGCTCGCAGGTATGGAAGTCGGGAGTCTATCCTCCCTGGAAGAAGGGAGACAGAGGCCATGTCCTTCCTGACGAGAACATTCCAAAGGAAAGGCTCTCAGGCCCAGGACAGATGCTTCTGGGTTGTAAGAGACACGTAGCTCCGAGTCTGAAGCCCTTTTTAGGAAATGCTCTTAAGAAAGGGAGGTCAGGGGCCTCTCATCAGGTGTTGGCTGGAACAAACACTGAATTCTCCCCACAGCACTGAGCTTTCTCAGGCAGATGTTTTCATGGACGGGATCATGCTAGCCGTGTGCTGCTAGAAGCCATTCTAGAGTTTGGTCAAGTCTCAGTGCCAGTTTAGAGGCAGGGGTTGTGTGCTGAGAGCTCTGGAAATCTCAGTGCAAGCACTGATACAGGGTCATCTTACAGAACGTTCATCATCATGACTCCCCCACTCAGCTACACCTAGAAGAAGGTCTGAAATTCCCAGGCCTGCCAAGACCTCTAGTTAGTTAGGTGCAGGGATGTCCACGTGAGTTTATCTTGCGTTTTCTTCATTTCTACAATTACCTCAGCAACTGTCCTGGAGAATTTTTTTTTCCCCAACCTGGGACAGGAAAGTCTGTCCTCACTCATGGGGGCAGAGGCTGTGGGCTTGCTCTGGAGTCAGAGGGCCTGGGTTTCATCTTGTCTACCCCTTAATAGCTGTGTGGCCTATTTGCAATGGCCAAAAGGTAACAACAACTCAATGGCCACTAACAAATGAAATGGGTCAACAAAACATAGTCCATACAATGGAATATTATGCACTCCATAAAAAAGAATCAAGTACTGACCCACAACCTCCATGCACCTTGGAAACACTAAGCTAAGCCAAAGGACACAAAAGGACAAGTATTGTGTGATTCTACCTATATGAAATATCTAGAACAGGCAAATCCATAGAGACAGAAAGTGGACTGGAGGTTACTAGGGGCCTGGGGGGAGGGAAGGTGCAGTCTCTTTGGGGTGATAAAAAAGCTTTGGAAATAGTGGTGACGATTGCACATTATGAATGTGCTTAATGTCACAGAATGATAAAATGGTTAAAATGGCAAATCTTATGTTACATACCTGTTTTACTGCATACACACAAAAATTCCCTCAAGTATGTTTTTGAGAACGCTGAGGACACCCATTTTGTCCACAGCCAGGTGCACTGCCTGTGGAACCCAGCACAGAACCCTGGAGAGAGGGCCCAAGGACAGAGGCTTCTGCCTCTCTGCAAGGTGGAGACCCTGGCGGGCCTATAGACAGCTGTGGGGAAACCAGTTCTCTTCTCAGGGTGCCCAAGGACACCCCCAAGTGGCAGGAAGACAACCATGGGGCTGTGTCCCTCAGCACCCAGGGTCCTCACCAGGGGCTGCAGGGGGAAGCCACCCTGTCCCCCTGGGAAGGTGACCTGAAAGCAGAGCCCCTGAGCGCTGCCTCACAAACCGGTTGGGCCGCAGACTATGCAGACCGCAGAGCCCTCCGAAAGGAGAGAAGGAAGATGATTGAGAAGGACATACTCCATAAAGTCACCTGGGATGCCCAGGACCCAGCCTGCAGTGACCAAAGTCAAGTGGAAGAGGCACCCTGTGCAGCGGCAGTGGCAGTTCCAAGACCAGAGACGCCACCAGAGGGGCCCCGGGAAGGACGGCTGGTGCTCTCCCTCAAGGTAGGCATCTTCCAGCCTGTGCTTCCTCAGGGCGTCCCCTGCACGTTGGCCGTGAGCTGGTCCTCCACAGGACAACCTGAGGGCTTGCCCACTACACCTGGGCTGCCATAACGGATGCCACAGACGGAGAGCTTAAAGAGAAATTCATTTCTCACAGTTCTGGAGGCTGGGGAGTCCAAGATCATGGCGCCAGCACATTCAGTGTCTGGTGAGAGCCTCTTCCTGACATCTGGCTGTGTCCTCTTACGGTGGAAGAGGCGAGGGAGCTCTCTGGGGCCTTTTTATAAGAGCTCCACCTTCATGACATAATCACCTCCCGGTGGCCCCACCTCCAAACACCATCACATTGGGCATTAGGATTTCAACGTGTGGATTTTTTTTTTTCTTCCCCCCCCCCAACGTGTGGATTTTTGAGGGACACAGACATTCAGTCTACAGCAATGACCTTAAGTCCCTAGGCACATAGTCCTAGGTCCCCCAGCCGTCAGTCATGCCTGTCTCAGTGGGTGTGTGGTCCTGACAGACAGACCATCCTTAGGTAGAGTTAACGAGAATAAGGAAGAACAAGGAGACTCCATCCTTCTTTAAAAGGAAGGAAAGAAGGAAAGAAGGAAGGCAGGGAGGAAGGGAGGAAGGAAGGGCTGTAGGAATACTAATCTAAAGCATGTTTATAAAGACAGACAACCACATATAAGATATAGAACAAACTTTGTTGAAGCACAATTCCCAAAATCTTAAGGCTGTCACTTTCACACAAATAGTGTGAGCACCTGTTAACGTTGTATTTAGCTCATTAATGAGGGAACCGGCAGGAAGACAAAGCCAGGTCAAAGAGATTATGAGAAACTGGGATTTTGTAAAACTGGGGAAAAAGAAAGGAGTGCTGAGATAAAATTGCTATACTAAGTACAAAATTGGTCAACATCCTAACAAAAGTAACAACAAGTTGTTGTTACTTTTGGGGTTATCACCTCTACCAGACAGAAAAAAACCCACTGTACCTGTTCTCAGTTTGCAAAGTTGTAAAATAGGTGGGCCCTGGTCAACTGTGCAAGCCAAATTACTGTCCCCAGAAAGGTGGGCTTGTCACAAAAGCTCCTGCATGACATTTAAACATCACACAATTCCTTTTTTTGCCTTATTTTCAAATTTTGATAATTTTAACAACATAGAAAAACGGTATCAGGTTGTACATGGAGGTCATTTTTACCAATTTCATTCTCATCAGTTGTGGTTTAAACAAGCCATTCTTTCCATTCTGCTGGCCCCCAAACACTTCTGTTTTCACTCACCCTAGGGCCACAAGGAGCTACAAGGAACATCAATTCCCAATTACCTTCCTCCCTCCTCTCGCCACACCCGGAGGCCCCCAGCGCTCTTTTCCAAGTCCTTGCGTGGGAGCACCTGCCCAGAACAATCTGTTCCTTAAGAGAGCAAAACGTTTTAACCTCCCAACTCTCTAAACCTGTATGAACCTAAAGAGTTTTAAGACAACACTGGGGTTTCCAGGTCAAACAGTGTCTCTGTGCCAAAAACAAAAGTGTTGCCTAAAAAAGGCATAGGAAAGAGAAGGCAGGAGACGCTGGCCCCACCCACCTTAATGGAGGTGTGAGTGAGAGAGGGAGCCTGTGCCAGTGTGGGCAGGCACCCAAACCCTCATTTCTAACCCATAACAACCCACGATGGCCTCTGTTGGTCACGGCAGCTGTGGAAGCAGGCACTCCTGCTGCCAGGACCCTGTGGCTGCATTTTAATCACTCCTTTAATTATTTCAGCAACTTGAAGAGTGGGATTTGGATCACATCCTTCAAAGTCTGGCAGGGCGAGAAGATGACAGGGGAGATCGCGCGCCTGGAGCTACGTGGTGGGCAGCTGACCGCCTGGGCCGAGGTCTGATCTTGAACGCCAGGGCCCAAGTGCATCCCCATAAGCAGCTCTTTCCAGGGGCTCTCAAAAATAGGGTCAGCCTGGGAGCCCACCATGTCCTCTCTGTTGCTCAGCCCTCATGGTCCCACACAGGTCAGGTGCCAGTCCGTGGAAATTTCACCCATTCACTCATTCACTCACTCATTCATTATACATATGACCCCCTGCTGGTGTCTGGAGTGGAAGAGGCTCTGGAGATACCAGGGGGGCCTTCAGACACGGTCCCTACCCTTGACCCTCACCTTTTCCTCCTGCCCACCCCCTCGGGCCTTCCTCTCTCTCTCTGAGAGCAAACCAACCTGCATTTTGTGCTTCTTCACCCAGCTCCTAAGCAAACTCTGCTTCCATTCATCTCCCCATTTACCGAGAAAGCCAGGGATGTGATTACTGCCATTGCACCTGTGGGCTCGCTCTGGGCAGTTCTGTAAATAAAAGGAAAGCTCCTCTTCCCTCTCCATCCATCCCGGGCCACAAAGGTGAGTGAAGCAAAGGAGCAAGGTTTGTGGGTTCCGGCTTCCAATTCCGGAGCAAACTCCCTCTGTGACTGAGCCCCTGGTACTGTTTCAACAAGGTTTTTTTGTTTGCTTGTTTGTTTGTAATTTAACGCCTTACAGCAGGGTGTGGAGAAACCCTCTCTCCTGTAAGGCAGTGGCTGTTAATCCACGCACCTGTTTTGGAGGGCAATGTGGCAGAATCCATTCTCTATTTTAAAGGCACTTAAGCCTTCAATCCACTTATTCATCACTGCTAAAGTCTATCCTAAATACCCCAGTGGGTGACGGTGTGTATTCAAGGATGTTTGTTGCAATACTGTTTATAATTGTGAAAATTTGGAAATGACCCATATTCAATATTCTATAGGAGTCAAGCTAAAGCAGTTACAGCACAAAATGCACTAAAACCCAATGAAGGGAATCTATCTATGTTAACATGGAAAGACAATCTATACAGTGAAAAAAAATCTACAGAGGATAATCCTGTTGCCTTTTTTAAGTGTTAATTGTTAATTATGGTTCCCTCTGACATGTGGGACTGAGGAGTGAGGTAAACTGTTAGCAGTAAGTCACTCCCTCTTTATGGGGATTGTGTACATACCACTCCCCTGGCCCTGCTGAGCTGGAGGTGGGGGTCTTTGTACAGGGCTGAGTGGCAGAGGACGTGCACAAGGTGAGGTGTGTCTACACAAAGGATTCCAAGGGGAATCAGTAGCTCAGGCTACTGTAAATCAAACAGGGGCAGTGTCCCCACTAAGCAGCCTCCCCGCTCTGCCCTCAGACCACACCCTGCTCAACACCCAGGACAGGCTCATGGAACGGCTCGCCCTCCTGGGTGCCACACAATCCAGAGCCTCTTCTGCCTGGAAGGCACCTGCTGACACGCCCCAGGACACCAAGCAGCGGGAGACCAGCAGCAGGTGGGACTTCTTGCCAGCTACAGCCCTGTCCTCTGTGGAAGTGGCCCACGGACTTGCAGCATTTATTAGCCTACCTGGGGGCGGGGGCACTTGATGTATATTTCTCATTTCATCTCAACAATCTGATCAGGTAGGTGCTGCTATTATCTTATCCCCGTGTTATAGATGGGGAAACTGAGGCTCAGAGGTTGGCCTGTCTAGGCCATAGATGGCAGGGCTGGGACTCGAGCCTCAGAGCACCTACTCTTTGCACACTCTATAGGAACCCTCCCTCCTTCACCCACATGACTTCCCCAGACAAGGACCTGCCTTGTCAGACTGTTAGGCTAGCACTGGCCAGTGACCCAAGCCAGGCCAATCAGAGCCTTTCCCTGAGAATTCCCAGTCTCAGTGTGTCCGGATGCGGATGGGAGGGCTGAGAAAGGCCAGCTGTAGTGAGAAAGACTGAAGCCGGAAGGGAAGAGGTGGGGACAGGGCACCAGGATCCCTTAAAGCCTAGCTTCCCACACTTTGGTTGTTCCACTCTTTTTAGGAATCTGAGAGCCACTGAATCCCCCTTTTCACCTGAGCTACTTGGGGTGGGCTTCCGTTCCTAGCAACCCAGTGTCCAGTAGAAATATCTAGACCTGCACTGTCCAATTGATAGCCACTGGCCACATGTGGCTACTGAACCTTTGAAACATGTCTGGTACAAATGAGGAAATGATTTTTTTATATATATTTTTTAATGTTTATTTAATTTTGAGAGAGAGAGAGACAGAGCAGGAGTTGGGGAGGGGCAGAGAGAGAGGGAGACACAGAATCTGCAGCAGGCTCCAGGCTCTGAGCTGTCAGCACAGAGACTGATGCGGGGCTCCAGCTCATAAACTGCAAGATCATGACCTGAGCCGAAGATCATGACTGAGCTACCCAGGTGCCCCAAGGAAATGATTTAATTTTAATTTTTTATTTGATTTCAATTAGCTAACATGTAAATTTAAGTAGCTACCTTTGGCCAATGGCTACTGGCCACTGGGAAAGCACAGACCCTGAACATGTCAGTCACCATGGATGGTTCTGTTGGGCATTGTTGGCCAAATCTTGAGGGTTGTTCTGAAGAGCAAAAGAACAAGGGCACTTACAGGGCCTAGCTCAGTGCCCTGCACATGGTGGGCATCCAGTTGGGGGCAGCCCTGAGCCCAGCACAGGTCATACCATAATCACCCAGAAGTGACTCAGAAAACCCTGCTCTCTTACCTCAGAACTGCTCCGATGGAGCCGGGCTTCCAGGCTGAGCTGGGCCTAAGGCTGGCCAGCGGCCTGCAGCTAAGGGGCCCAGCAGAGCCTCCTACTGTTTTCATTGATTTGCGGCCCACGGAGCCATCGGACCTTGGGTCTTCAGAAAGGTACTGGAAGTGGTGACAGCCCTGTTTTGCATTAGCCACATTGGCCTCAGGAGGAGCAGGGGCTTCGACAGGTGGGACGGTGTGGGACAGCGCCCATGTGGGCTAGTACCAGAGCACTGCTTGGTGAAGTGCTCGTAGCCAGGAGCTGAGCCCGGCCGGCAGTCCCACTTGGTCCCATCAGCAGGGTCTCCCTGCAGGGAGAGCAGAACCCAGGCAGAGCTTAAAGCCAGCAGTCTAGGCTTTGGTACATCACCCTGGAGTTTGTCCCTCCACCACTTGGCAGGAAACCTCAGTGGTCTTGGGTCAGTAGGGAGGCCCGGGTGGTGTGGGATACATTCTGTGAACCCAGGTTTCATCACCTCCAGCTCCAGCTCCAGCTCCTCTGACAGCGAGGAGGAGGAAGAGGCAGCGGCTCTTGGAGACCAACAGGGACCAGCAGAGCAGGAGCGTCATTCCTCCCAGGGGCTACGGTAACCACCAAGGGGCTCCCACCACCTGGGCATGGTCCATCTCTGCTTTCCACAGCAAGCCCTCAGCCTGGCACGTTTGATGTTTGTGCTTTCAGCTTTGTCTTGCACCCACAGGGCCAGCACGTGTGGGCCTAGGGGTGGTCTGGGAGGTGGCCCGTGGGAGCCCACTTGGGGCCCAGCCTGGGCTGCTGTCCTCCTGACATCACCAAGGATACCTCACTTCGCTCCTGAGAAGGGATTAGTACTTTCCTTCTAAAAAATAGCTCTCCAAATTGATTTGGTCCCTACTGCTGATAGCATTGGAAGTGAAAAGAAGTTGTCAGGATGGAGTAAAGTGATGGCTATTAGCTAGAAAGGAAAGGCCAGTGTGAATTAAGAAGTGCAATGTTAAATTCAGAGAAGTTTCCACTCTCCAACATGCAGAGGCCCCACATGGTGGTCATGGGGCCACTTAGACTTATATGCTGTATCTATAGTTTTTGGAATTGAAAAGCCTGTGGATCCTACCCTGTGGGACTGTCAGAGTCAAAGGCAGTGTTCCCCCTAAAATGGAACATCATTAGGCGTATGGGAAAAAAGAAGAAAAATCTGAGTTGAGAAGCGTCACATAGGTTTCCTCCCACAGGCCTTTAACATGCTAACATGCCCTATGACCCAGCAAGGGCTGAGAGGCCAAAATCTTAACTGTCTTGAGAACCAGTGAACATGCTTCTGGAAGTACTCTGGATAGGGGGGGTCTGGCTCCACTTGGTGTTGAGGTTGCTTGTCATATGTCACAGGGACTGTACTGGGAAGAGTCAGCTTCTCCAGCAGCTCAGGGCATTTCGGAAGGGGACAGCTCAGCCCAATCTGCCAGCCACTGAGGGTCCCGGTGGCCAGAAGGCTCAAGTCCTTGAAGATACAGCCAGCTCCAGAACTGGGAGGAAGCAACATGTGACACACCGGGCTGAGAAGCAGAGCACCCAGACCAGGTGCTGCCCCAGGGCGCTGGAGGACCCTCTTGGGCCAGGGACAGCCAAGGAGGCCCGGGTGCCTCCTCTGGGCCAGCTGTAGCTGCCTCCAGGACTGGGTCTGAGAAGGAGCTTGGCGGGATGATTCGACTGTCCATCGACATACCCGGGCCCTGGTGGTCCCCTGGCTCTCCCGTGTTTCCATGAGAATGTGCTTATGTAGCCCAGGGACCCTCTGACTGGGGGCTGTCACCCAGACCTCTGTTAAAATGTGGTGTGATCATTCTATGCCCTCAGAGCAAAGATGCTAAATTTGCACACAGAGCGTGATGACAACTCCTTTGAAAAGCGTCTGGAGGGAGACTCCGCACACAGTAGTCTGTGCGGACGGGGGGCTGTCCAGCCTGTTCACTGCTCCTGCAGTCTTCTCTTTAAGGTGCATCTGTTGTTTTCCATCATACGAGGTCTTTTTTAAAACTAAAACTGCAATAAAACATATTTAGAGAATTTCAAGGTTGAAAGGGTCTTTGAAGAGAATTTAGCCTGATCTTGAGTCCCTGGATGCTTGCTATTTTATGTGCTTGCATTAACATACCACACACCCCCTCACACACACACACACACACACACACACACCAAATGGACTTTTTGATAAAGAGGTGAAGACTGGACTGTTTTTTTCTTTAACCAAGATACAAAGGCACACATCTGTTCTAGGGTCCTTCCTGACTTCGGGTGGGGCTGACCTTTACGTGGAGATAGAGTACTGAGTGTCTTAACACCCAAACTGTCCCCATGGAACAGAGAGCGGGGCCCCACCTCGTGGGCGACATCCTTCCCTATTACTTTGTGAACATTATCCTCCACTGTCCTCCATATTCAGTCATTTCTTCCAGTTCTCAGCCCTGCAGCCCCCAATAGGCTGCAGCCCTGATCTGTGGCACCTCTCTTCTCTCACCAACTTGTTTCCAGGATTCTGTCTCTGCCCCTGCTCCCTGGTAAGAGCAGTCAGCTCGAGTCTCTCCACATCACAGGCTCAGCAGCTTGTCAGGGTCCTTAGCATTTAAGAATGTATTCCAGTATTCAGCTGGGGTCATCACTTGCTGCATGTGTTGAGGCTGGCCAAGGGTCTCTTGTCATCAAGCCCTGCCCTAGGCAAGGCAGGCTCTGCCTGGCCTCAGCCACAGATAGCCACGATCGGGGCCACAGACCCCACTTGACGTGGCCCAATGACAAGGGGCCAGGTGCAAGACAGCTTCCACCAAGGCCACAGGAGGCCCCGGGTGGGCCTACTTGCAGGGAAGGTGGCCAGGCTGCGTCACCTGCGCTCCTGGCTCTTCGCACATCCACGGAGACCCCTCACCCTCTGCTCCAGGACACATGCAGTGTGGTCGGGGCTCCACCACAGAAGCCCAAATGTGACACACCTCCACCCATGCGGCCTGTCAAGTGCAATGGCCAGCTTTCCCCCCCCATCTCTATCCCTTTCAAATGCCAGAAATTTGGGATGCTTCACAAACAGTGACACAAAATAACTTCTTTGTTCCAAGTTCAACGCAGTGAACCACCAGTAAGGCAAGTCAAGAAGATGACGTGGTAGACCCGAGCTCAAAACCAGTTCTGCCACCTGAACAAGGTGCTAAAACCATTCAGGACCTCAGTTTCCCCTCTGTAAAAGGAGAGGCACAAAAGCCGTATGTCTCAGGGTTGCTTGAGAGAATGTTCTGGAAGAGGCATCAACAGGCCCAGGTCCCAGGCCGGGAAGCAGGCGGCCACCTCTGGCACCAGCCTGGACACGACAGTAGTGAGCCTGCAGACTCGCAGCTACTTAGGGAAGCTGGGTTACCGGCAGTGCTGGAGCTCTGGAAGCTGGCCTAGAAGGTAAACACCATGCTTAAACTGAGTGGCCCCCCTTCTCTAAAGAACACATAGGGCAGAGCACACGAGGCCAGAAGGACCCGCTTTGTTTATTAGGGAAACAGAGAGTAGGTCATGCACCCTGGAACCTGGGTTATGCTGGAAGGTAAAAATATATACAGTGATTGGGTGACAAATAGAATGGAGCACAGCCTGAGGTCCAAGGCCACCCAGCCATGGGAAACTGCCATACTCCCTGCGTGGAATGTTCCGGAACCCAGTGGTTTCAGCAGCTGCCCCCAAGACTTCAGTGATAACTAAATGGAACAAGTACTCTATACTGTTCCCCTCAGCCACCCAGGAGATAGTGGATGTGCACAGATCAGAAGCATGTCCACCGCAGAAGGACAAAGTGGGCAACCAACGCTGCCTCTGTCCTGGCCACTTGGGGATGGAGCAAAGGCGGCCCTGGCTCCTGCTGTGGGGACAGATGTCAGTCATCTCCACAGGCTTCCTCACACGCCTGCGGAGGTCGGAAGATGGGCTATCAGGGAAGCGTACTCACATGAGTCATCTGTCCTTTAGAACAGCTGTGGCTCTAGGCAGGTGACCCGCAACTCATCCCACTGCCCGCTGACACCACTGGGATACGGAACAAGTTCTCACAGGCTATGTTTTGAAAATGTGGCAAGGCTGGAGGGGAAAGGGGGGAGACCAGGGAAGGCTGGGGTATGTTAATGCTGTAAGGAATGGGAGCCACTGAGGTTTCCCTGAAGTGGACTAACGAGTGTCCCCCGACTTCATGTCCATCCAGAACCTCAGAATGTGCCCTGATTTGGAAACAGGGTCTTTGCAGATGTAATGAGTTAAGATGCTGTCATTCGGGATTAGGGGCCCTAAATGGAACGACTGTGCCCTTACAAGAGGACACCAGAGACACGGGAGAGGCAGAGATGGGAGTGTTGTGGCCACAAACCATGGACACCAGGAACACCGGCAACAGCAGAAGCCAGGAGAGAGGCCTGGGATGGTCTCTCCGTCCGGGCCTCCAGAAGGAGGCAGCCCTGCCCACATCTTGGTTTTGGACTTCTGGCCTCCTGAACTGTGACAGTCCGTCCCTGTGGTGCTGAGCCACCCAGGTCGTGGCCATTTGTACAGCAGCCCCAGGACCCACGTACACCCGGCTTGGTGTCTAGCCGCCACTGCCGAACTCCGTGTCCAGATTCCTCCTTGGGCCTGAGCACCTGAAATGTCCCACTGCCACAAGCTGGGCCCACACCAGGGGCAAATGGGATCAGTGTGAAATGCCTTAAGGTTAGGATTTTGGTTCCAAAACAGAAACAACTCCAGCAGCTTCATGAACTGTGACCTCGAAATTCTGAAACGGATCCCGGAAATGGACAGTTCAATGAGCGGCGGCCAGGCTTTGGCCCAGGGGCCTCCCGGAGCCGCGCTGTGGGGCTCCGCTGGCCTGGGGGGCGCTGCTCTCTGCTGTGGGTCCGCTGGTGTTTGTGGAGGTCGGTGCCCCGGCGGAAGCCCCTGCCACAGGCCGGGCACACGAAGGGCTTCTCAGCCGCGTGCGTTCTCCGGTGCGCACTGAAGTGGGAGCTGTTGCTGAAGCGCTTCCCACACTCGGCACAGGCGTAGGGCCGCTCGCCGGTGTGTGTCCTGCGGTGGATGACCAGGCTGGAGCTCTGGCTGAAGCGCTTCCCGCACTCCGCGCACGCATAGGGCTTCTCGCCCGTGTGCACCCGCTGGTGCGTGCTGAAGTTGGAGCGGTCACTGAAGCCCTTCCCGCACACCTGACACTTGTAGGGCCGCTCCCCGGTGTGTGTGCGCTGGTGCTTGGTCAAGTGGGACGTCTTACTGAAGCCTTTGCCGCACTCAGGGCACGCGTACGGCTTCTCACCCCGCCGGGGTCCTCCTCTTTCCAGAGACTGCTCAGGCCTGGTCATGCCCCCAACCAGCTCTCGGTCCTGCTCCCTTCTCGTTGGCACGTCCTGCCTGGCGCCCTCTCCATCCTCAAGTTGCAGCCCAAGCCCTGAGACAGAGAAAGCACAGTCCCTGAGGCCTTCGTGGGGCGAGGGGATGCTCCTGATAAGAAAGAAAGCAAAGGCTGGGCGGAGCCTCAGAACACTCAGCAGGAAGTGCTTGTCAGACCCTGGATGGAGATAATTAACCATGGGCAGCAGCTCGTGAAACCCTCACCATGCCAAGGAGGTGGGTGCTGTTATGACCCCATTTAAAATGAGGAAACTGAGGCACGGGAAGGTTAAAGAACTTACCCAGAGTCACTTGGCTAGTAAGTTACAGGGTGGGCTCTGGAGTCTAGGCTCTTAGGCTCTAAGCCAGGGATTCTAACCCTGGGGCAATGGTGGCCTTCAGAGGGCACTTGGCAATGTCTGGAGACATTTTTGGTTGTCACAGCCAGGCAGTGGAGTGTTGCTAATGGAATCTACTGAGTGGAGGCCAGGGGGGCTGACGAACACCCTATGGCACACAGGATGGCATAACAGAATTATCCAGCCCCAATGTCAACAGTGTTTTGGTGTTTAACTGAACAATGGCACCACAACCAGGCTAAACGACCTCTTGGGTTGGGACACCTGGGCGGCTCAGTCAGTTAAGCATCGGACTCTTGATCTCAGCTCAGGTCATGACCTCATGGTTTGTGAATTCAAGCCCCGCATCAAGGTCTGTGCTGATGGCGTAGAGCCTGCTTGGGATTCTCTCTCTCCTTCTCTCTCTCTCTGCCCCTTCCCTACACTCTCTCCCTACCCTCTCAAAATAAATATACTTAAAAAAATCCTCTCAGGTTGCTATACTCTCTACTTAACATCTACACTCAGCTGTAAGTAAAGCAGATCAGCCTCAGTACTAGTGGATGGGCCTCATCTAATCAGCTGAAGCCCTTAAGATCAGAACCTGTGGTTTCCCAGAAGAGGAATTGTGCCTGGGTTTCGTGCCAGCTGGCCTGCCCTGCAGACATCAGACTCAGGATTGCAACATCAATTCTCACTTGAATTTCCAGCCTGCAGGACTGCCCTACAGATTTTAGGCTTGCCAGCCTCCACCATCCTATGAGCCAATTCCTTAAAATAAATGCCTTTACTTACACACACCACACACACACACACACACACACACACACACACACACACACACACACACACACACACACAATTGGTTCTGTTTCTCTGAAGAAATCCAACTGATACCAAACAAGCACCTCAATTCCTTCAAAACCAGACAGTGTTGGGGGATGAGCTGGGGACGGGGCTGGAAAGGAGAGGCTGTGGATGGCCAAGGCCCTGCCAGGAGCAGCTCTACCCACAGGGGTCACGGGCGGCACAGAGGCTAAGTGAAACTGGACGAGCCGTGTGAACGGAGGAACCCAGGACAGCTCTGGGCACTTGCCTGGGATGAGCTGAGCAGCCATACTCTCCCCACTGCAGCTGGGCCTCTGACGGGTCTCTAGCAACCCTGCCTTTGCAGGCTGCACTCAGCTGGGTGCAGAGCAGGCTCTCCAGGGAGTGTGCCCGGCCCATGGAACCAACCTGGTGCGGGGTGTGAGTTCCTAGTTTAACATGCTCCCCAGGGATTCCTTGGGCCACTGCAGTCCAACAACTGTTGGATTGGCTTGGGTAAGTGGAGAGACAGGATTGGCTTGTGGTGGAGAGACAGGAACGGTACTGGGCAGGGGGACGGCCTGGGAGATGCCAAGTGGGCCACAGCCAGCCTAAGGGAAGGAGCCACCCTCCCTGAGACTGGCCCACATCACAGACATGCCACTGATGAGCACGTTACCCCCGCTGTCGGGCAGCACATCCCAGACGCAGCCCCGCTGAGCCGGGTCCAGGCACTCCCACTCCTCCTGGGACAGGTATGCCGCCACGTCCTCCAAGGTCACCGGCACCTGCTGGAGTGCAACCCACTCAGTCCCCTGCCACGGCTCCTTCATGCGGCCGGCCTAGCGGGCTCACCCACCCCCTCCACCTGTAACACAACGGCAGATCCTGCTTGCCTCCCCCACTGCCTCTCTCCTACACCTTCCCTCTCCATATACGGTCATCCACTCCTGCTCCTCAAGTTCCGCTCACAGAACAGCGGAATCCTGCTAGCTGGGAGGACACCGTCACCACCAAGCCGTGTCCCACTGCTGCAGGCCCAGAGACACCATGGACAGAGCCACCGTATGGAGCAGCTGGTCCACTGCGCGCTCAGCCACTGGGGCCCATGCTCCTCAGGGGCACGAGTTAGACATGCCTTGCCTCAGGTCGAACCAGCAGCCCTGGGACCTGAGTCGGGTGTCTTGGGAACTTCAGGATGCCTCCAGGCCAGTAGTTCCCAAATCTAGCACCACAGTGACCTGAGGAGCACATTAAAACCCAAGCAAGCAATGTCTAGAAGAGGCAAATGCACAGAGACAGAAAGAAGACCGCCAGGGGCTGGGGAACAGGGGTGGGGAGGGACCACTAACGGGAACCGGGTATTTTGAAGAGGAGTATGTTTTGAAAACCATCACGATAGTTGCATAACTCTATACGTATACTAAATGTTAAGTACTCTAAATGGCCGAGTTGTGTGGTATATGAATTATATCTCAATAAAGCTGTTATTTAAACAAGCTACGGAGGCTCTGATTCCAGGCCAGGGCTGGGGGATGAATCTATATTTTTACCCAAGGTCCCAAGAATCTAGCGCCCAGCTAGGTTTGAAGCAATTGCCCCAGTCCACCACTAAGCCCCGGAATCCTCTGCGACACACCTAATACCCAGATGGCATCAGAGAGAAGACTTCCAGGAGGTGAAAGTAAGGGTAAAGGGGTCATTCCACGAGGAGCACCTCCGAAAGCTGGACCTGGCCATGGAGAAAGTGTCCCTGTAACAAGGGCGTGGGACACACAGGGATGCAGCAGAACACCCACTCACCTGGGACCAGGATGAAACGAAGGACGTGGCTGGTGCCATCTCCTGATGCTGGGAGGCCACTGGGCCTGGGGAAAGACACAGAGTGGTCAGAGAAGGCCACACAGCTCAGGTGTGGAAACAGTAGCAAAGGCCCAGACAGGGCCAACTACTCTGCACCTACGCTCAGTCCTGGGCAGGAACCTGTCCTTCCCACATGCAGTGGCCCAGCCTCCTGTGACAACCTCCTCCCTCTGCTTCCTTTCCCTGCAGGGCTTCCTTCATCCAGAGGGATGGCTACTCACCCCTCTTTGGCCAGAGCTGGGGGCTCCTCTTTGGTGTGTGGCTCAGCTGGGCTGGGGGCTGCTGGCTGGAGCATCCAGACCCTTCCTCCAGAGACAGCCCCTCTGGCTCAGCCTCCACTTGGTGTTTCAAGCACTGTTCTCCTGTCCCGTGGGGCAGTACATCATCAGGGAGCACTTCCAGGCCCTGCATGCAGATGGAGATCTGCCCAGCAGTTCCCAGAAGTTTGGGAGAAAACCCACAAGGTCCCCAACCACTTTTGCCTCAGGCACCCCTGGCCATGCTCCCTTCCCAGGCTCCCAGGCTCCCCCCAGCTGTGCCTCACCACCACCACCCCCGCCGGCTACCTCCCCAGGTCTGCCCCCACAGCCCTCCGCATCGCACAGAGTCCTCCCTCCAGACTGTTCTGGGAGAAGGAATGTGAGCTGGGAAGAGGTCAGGCTCCCAACCTGGACAAACGGAGGCTTGCTCTGCCCCTGAGTGAGACTCCACTGTCTCCCCATCACACTGCACTCTCTTACCCCTCCTTCCTTGGTGTTCCCCACAGACCCTGGACCAGAAAGGCCCTGAATCAGATCTCATTTCAGAAGTTCACACTATAGCACGTGCTACATTTCCTGAAGCCAGTGACAAGTGCTCTGAGACCATCTACGTCCCAATTCCAGAACAGGTGAACGCGATCAACTTGGGTCTCAGCGTTTACTGAGCTCTGCAATAGTACTTGGGATAAGAAAACTTTAAAACCAGTGCCAAGGATCCCTGCATCAAGCTCGACATCCCACACTTCTAAGAAGAGACAGTCCCCTGAGGTTATGGGGTGCATAGAGACAGAGGAAAGGCATGCCAAAGAACTAATCCAATCCGAGCTAAGAGCTATGCAGTAGGACTAATCTAATCTGAGCAAGAAAAATTTAAGACTTCCCTATTACTCCAATTTGGTTACAAGATGTTGGGAGCATGCTCTAGAGTCGTGCTGTCCACAGAACTTTCCATGACAACAAAGTGTCCCATATCTTCGCTGTCCAGTACAGTAGCCACTGGCCACGTGTGACAACTGAGCCCCTGAAATGTGGCCAGTGTGACTCAGGAACTACACCTGACATTTTATTTAGTTTTAATTAAAAAAATCACACGTGGGAGCGCCTGGGTGGCTCAGTCGGTTAAGCATCCAACTCCCAAGTTTGGTTCCGGTCACGATCTCACAGTTGATGAGATGGAGCCCTGTATCAGGCTGTCAGCTCAGACAGCCTGGTTGGGATTCTCTCCTCTCCCTCTCTCTCTGCCTCTCCCCTGCTCACACTCTGTCTCTCTCTCAAAAATAAACGTTAAAAAAAAAAAATCACATGTTACTGATAGCCACTGCACTGGCCAGCACAGCTCTGGAGAGGTTGGGGGTGGGGGGGAGCTCTAACTGGGACACCCACCAGCCCCTGCTCTTTCTTCCCAGTGCTCCTCTCCTTCTGGAATCTCTTCAACCCCCAGGGCCCTGCCTTGGAAGATCTCCAGCCTCTTTCCCATCAAAACCTGTGTAGGACCTATGCTGGGGTGAAGTGAATGAACCAAACCACACAGTTCAAAGAGAGCTAGTGGGGCTACATGTGCTTAATCGACAGGTTTACACCCATCGGCCAAGGCTGAGAAACACTTTGCAGTTGCCTTGTTTCACAGGTACAGGCAGCCCCAGGTCCTCCCAATGGCCAAGGCAGGCCTCGGTCTCCACAGCCCAAGGAATCTCCAAAGGCAGATCTTAGGAGCAGAGCCCTGAGGTCTTGGGGCCCCATCTCCTCACCTTAGGGCCAAATTGCCCCCCACCTCACCCGCTGCCTCTGCTTCCTGGGCTCCCGCTGCAGCCCTTCCACGAGGACCACGGCCTCCTCACCACTCTCCGGCTGCTGCTCCCGCACCCGGGCCTGGATCTCCCCAGGCAGCACCATCAGGAACTGCTCCAGCACCAGCAGCTCCAGGATCTGCTCTTTGGTGCGCAATTCAGGCCGCAGCCAGCGGCAGCAGAGCTCCCAAAGGCGGCTCAGGGCCTCCCGTGGTCCGGCCACCTCCTGGTAACAAAAGAGCCTGAAGAGCTGGCGGAAGGTCTCAGGGCTGGGGTCTTCTGTCTCCAGGGAAGGCTCCTCTTCCCAGCAGAAATCTTCCTCCACCTTCACGATCAGGATCTCGTCTTGCTCCAGGGGTGGTGGAGGCTGGAGACCAGGTGTGGTCGCCATTGTCTGGGGCAAGTCTTGCTCTTTCTTGTGCCTGAAAGGTCAAATCTGTCTCTCCCTGTACCTCTGGCCAGACACTGGAAGTGATGTTTTCAGGGCTCTGTGGAGAAACAACATAATCATTTGGGGTGCAGCACTGGGGCTAGTTAAGTGTCCACACCCATAAGGCCCTGCCCTAGCCCCAGAGCCAACTCACCCTCATTGGCAAAAGACCTGAAGTAAATCAAACTGTCCTTGCTTCTAAGCCCCCTGGTAATTCCTAAGCAAGTTGCTTAAACTCTCAGGGCATCGATTCCTCGTTCAAAAAGTAGAGATGATGATATTCCTACACATAGGCTTTTTAAAGGACTAACCGGGATTTTGCAAAGGGTTTTGAGCACTGACTGGAACGGGGCCAGAGCTTGGGAAGTGCAGTTTTCATTACTACGGTTGGCCCTTTTAGGATGGGGTCCCCTTGGAAATAGAACCAGGGCCCTCTGTGTCCAAGGGGACGCGGGTTCCGTCACGACTTGACCCTCCAATTCGGGCTCGGCAAGCCCTGAAAGCCCGCCGGGTACCCTCGGTGGATGGGTCACCACGACCCCTCCAACTCCAGGGTCCTGAGAGAGTAGGGACTCCCCGGCCGGGCATGCTTTCCCCGGTTTCGTCCTCAGGTGCAGGGTGAGCGGTGGCCCAGGCCGAGCACAACCCCGGGTTCTGGTGAAGAAGGGCTGCGGGACGCAAGCGGCGTGGGCCGGAACTCCGCGCCCGCACTCACCGGCAGCGCGGCGGGTCGGGCCGGGGGCAGGACCGTGGGCGCGGGGAGTGCAGCAGGCGGGCCGGCTAGACCCTAGACCGACAACCTGCACAAAGCGGAACCCAAGCTACGTCCTCTTCCAGCCACGGGCTGAGCCCGCTGTGGTACTAGAGAACGAGGCCGTGTGGGCGGACCCACCGCAGCACTGTGGGTAATGTAGTCCTCGCGCCATTAGCTGGGCCGGCTGTCGAGGGTGGGAATAAGCCTGGAAGGGCAGGCCCGCGAGATGCATTGTGGGCAACGTAGTCCTCGAACCCCTGGCCGACTACCTGTAAGCGCGTGGGAATGAGACCGCGTGGGCGGGACCACAGGAAGCATTATGGGTATCGTAGTCCTTGCACCTTCAGTGAGTAGGGGAGCGTTTCGAGGTCCCGTAGCTTCTGGGCCATGCTACCCGTGTCGCCTCCATTCGCCCTCCCCTAGCCTGAGAAAGGTCCACGGTGGGAGGGGATTTTGTAAATTTACGTTTCTACTTACATAGTACTTTGTATGTACCAGGCTCTTTTTTAAATACTTTGCAACTTATTAACAGTTCATCTTTGAAACAAAGACGGGAGGTAGGTACTATTAGCAATATTTTACAGATGAGGAAAGGAGGCAGAGAGGTTCAGTGACCAGACCAAGGTCACACACCCTCAGTAAGTGGAGAGCTGAGGTGAGGTTGGAATCCAGGCATCTGTCCTAGTCCAACTCCTTAATTTTAGAGACTAAGAACTGAAGACCCAGAAAGTTACTTATTTGGAGCATCTTGGATACCAATGGCTGATTTCTTTTATTTGTTAATTTAATCAACAAATACTGGGCTCTGCTTTGTAACAGGCAGGCACCATGAACAGGAAGTGAACTAGACAAATGGTCCCTGGTGTTACTGTCCAGACTGGAGAACACTAAGCCCCTGGCCCTTTAAGCAGGTAAAGGGTCTTGGTGAGGGTAACCTGCCTACCACATGGTAAGTGCTCCATCAGCATTATCGCTGACATAAGGACCAGGCCATCCCTGAGTCCTTTAGTTCTGGCATCCCCAGACCTAGCACCTAACCCCATCTTCCCACTAGCTTTTCTCCCCCTCCTACTCTGCATTCTGTCTCATGTTTCATTTCCCCTGCTACATCCAGCATCCAGTTTTTATTGTGAGCACACCAAGCGGAACAAGGCACTGGGATGCCTATGACTTATTTCTGGAGACAGCCTCTCCCTGAGTGGGAGGCATCTTTAAAATAATTTTTTTTTTTTTAACATTTATTCATTCTTGAGAGACAGAACAGAGCATGAGCTGGGGAGGGGCAGAGAGAAAGGGAGCCAAAATCCAAAGCAGGCTCCAGGCTCTGAGCCATCAGCACAGAGCTCAAACACAGGGCTTGAGCTCACTGACTGCGAGATCATGACCTGAGCCGAAGTCAGACGCCCAACCAACTGAGCCACTCAGGCGCCCCCTGAGTGGGAGGCATCTTTAAGAGCAGATTTCAGGACTGCCTTCAAGACCACCACAGCCTTGTGGTGGGGTCTGAAGAAAGGCAGGATGATATACGCCTCAGTTTCTTCTTCAACATGAGGGTGCTGGTCAGGACAGGCGGGGGTGTTAAGAATAAACTAACACCAACATGTGGAGCTATTCAGAGAACTGGTACTTAAGTCCAACACAAGAGGCCTGCCAACTGATTTGCTTTGGGAACAGAATGTGCAAAGGGGAACTTTGAACAAGTCACAGGGAGCATATAGCAGGAGAGGAAGAAGAAAGGACAAATAAAATGGGAGAGGGAAAAGGAGGAAAACAGAAGAGGCTGGTGGAGAATCTGAGGGACAGTCAGCAAGTTCTGTAGGGCTGACAACCATCATCTAGTTGCAGAACGTGCTGGGTTGCATCTAGGGAAGGGGACAGGTGTGGGGACGCCAGCATTTTCAAAGCTGTCCCATGCCTTCCCCTTTCTGACTGCCTCCTGGTTAGCTGTGGGAACCAGGCATCTCCTCCTCAGAGCCGTATGCACAGAAGTTACCAAGTCTATGTAGTGACCCAGGCTCTGGCCTTCTCCTGTCTGGGCAATTTTCAGTGACTACAACCGACAGAGATTAAAAGGACAAATTTCTCCTTTGCTCAGGATTTCATGTTTGCTTGTCTGTTTAGTATTTCGGTCTTAATTCTATTATGGGGGGAGACACAAACAGGCGGCCCCTAACAAATGTGAATCGGGGTGAACTGGGGCCTCCAAAGACGTACACCAAGCCAGTGCTTCGAATCCTGGCTCCACCCCTTGTCAACAAGGTGTGCCTTGCCTTCCGCACCCGTAAAATGAAGATTGCCACAGCTTCCGCTTCAGGGAGCTGAGAGATGGGATTAGATGAGATTACGTTTGTAAAACACCCGTGACAATATCCAGCACGTGACAAACGCTCCTTAGGCTTCATGACTTGTAGCTACTCTGAGATGGAGTACGCGGTCTCAGTGCGTGGGTCTCAGATGCCTGGTGCCGTGGAGTTCCTGTAAGAGGCCCACGGGGCTACTAAGGTCCCAAGCATTGTTCGTGGTCTGAATGAGAAGTATTTATCGTTATACACACATATCACTATATTTATACTTCTAACTGTAGCTTGTTTTCGTAGTGGTTATGGAGTCTACAAGACCGTTTGAGTTAAAACGGCAGCCTCCTACTCACAGAAGTTTGCAAGCAACTGAGCGACCCACACATATGCTTCTCGGAAGACAGAGGGGAAGTTCCCTTCAGACCGATGCCATGGTTCCATCGTCACAGACAAAGCATCGATTCAGCTCGCATTTGCTCTTGGTGTTTAACTGTGGCAGGGAAACGAGGGTTTACAATCAAGCTCTCCAAAAGTTGTCATCTTTGGTAGCAATTTCTCAGTATCCAAATGAGTAAGAAAAAAATTCAATATACAAGTCAAATAGTTTAGCTAATTTGACTACATTATCTAAGAGAGTCGTCATGGAGCTACCATGCCCCAAAACTGATATATAATGGGTGTTTTGTTACTTTTTATAAGGCCTCTATGAGCTAATAATAAAACCTAATGTTTTTAAAGCACTTCCTAAGTCCATGGGATTTTCTTACTGTGCTACTGAAATCTTCACAATGACTCTCTTTTATAGATATCATTATGACCCATGTTTTAGATGAGTAAACTGAGGCTCCGAGAGGTGCAGAACTCTGCCAAGGCCGCACACAGCTAGGAAAGTGGCAAAGCCAAGTCAAACTCCGGCAAGTCCACTCCAGAGCCTGCTGCCCCAACCACTCACCTAAGGCACTCCTGAACGCCAGCCCGGTAATCAGAGCTCTGCCTTGAAATAAATATCCGAGTGATTTCTTGGAAGATTCTGGTTATCCTTAATTTTTAAAAAATTTTTTTTTAACATTGATTTATTATTGAGAGATAGAGACAGAGCATGAGCATGGGAGGGGCAGAGAGAGGGGGAGACATAGAATCTGAAGCAGGCTCCAGGCTCTGAGCTGTCAGCACAAAGCCTGATGTGGGGCTCAAACTCACAAACCGTGAAATCATGACCTGAGCCAAAGTCAGATGCTTAACGGACTCAGCCCCCCAGGCGCCCCTGGTTATCCTTTAAAGGATAAGGTTAGAGGTTATCCTTTAAAGTGGCTACTTTGGGCCAGAATACCCACTCTGTTTTTCTAAACATAGTGGGAAAATCTGCTTGGTTCATAGTAGGTGCTCAGTAAATATTTGCTGAATGACTGAATAAATTAATAGGAAGCACTTGTTCTTCGGACACTGACCTGTGCTTCCCAACCTTATACAAGTTTGATTCACAAACCTGATGATGGTGACATAAAGGGGGATAAACATGACCTACGCCCCAGAGGAAACTTGCTAGGATTAAATGAGCTAGTACATTAGAATACTTCACACTAGGGTGAAACAAAGAAGCAGTCAGTAAGCATTAGTGTTGTCACTGTTTTCACTAACAGAAAGGATGAGAGACAAGCTGTGAATGCTGGGAACCCTCTCCTTGGAGTCTGGCTGTGTTTTGGTTCCATTATTAAATTTGAGACAGACGAGAAGGACACATCAGTTAACAGGAGGCAGGAGACAGCCATTGTTTATACCCTGAATCACCCAGCATTTGAAACTTTATCTTTTTTTTTTTTTTTTTTTTTTTTTTTTTTTAATTTTTTTTTTCAACGTTTTTTATTTATTTTTGGGACAGAGAGAGACAGAGCATGAACGGGGGAGGGTCAGAGAGAGAGGGAGACACAGAATCGGAAACAGGCTCCAGGCTCCGAGCCATCAGCCCAGAGCCTGACGCGGGGCTCGAACTCACGGACCGCGAGATCGTGACCTGGCTGAAGTCG
Organism: Panthera pardus; assembly: GCF_024362965.1. Taxonomy (NCBI): domain Eukaryota; kingdom Metazoa; phylum Chordata; class Mammalia; order Carnivora; family Felidae; genus Panthera; species Panthera pardus. The sequence goes on from NW_026526969.1 coordinate 20,593,293, forward strand.
GACGCTTAACCGACTGCGCCACCCAGGCGCCCCTATCTTTTTTTTTTTTAATGTTTATTTTTGAGAGAGAGAGAGACAGTGTATGAGTGGGGGAGGGGCAGAGAGAGAGGGAGACACAGAATCTGAAGCAGGCTCCAGGCTCTGAGCTGTCAGCACAGAGCCCGACACAGGGCTCGAACCCACAGACCACGAGATCATGACCTGAACCGAAGTCAGACGCTCAACCGACTGAGCCACCCAGGCACCTCTGAAACTTTATCTTCTTGTCCCTACAGACAGCAGGCCAAATAAGAACCAGACAAGTAAGAACAGCCTTGCAAAGCATGACTATTCCTCCGAGAGAGCTGCTCCAGGATAAAGGAGAAAGGCTGGAGTGTGGAGGAAGGGGGATTCAAGGACCACCAGGCTTACTTGGAAATCCTTACTCCCAGGGATGACATCTGCTAGACTCTCCTGTGTGTGGTCAGCTCACGCATCACTCAGAATGGGGTGAAGATTCCACACGCTCCTTTTGGGAAACACAGTGTCTTCGTCTGCCAGGCTGCCATAACAACATACCACAGACTTTTATGTCTTACAGTTCTGAAGGCTGGAAGTCCAAGATTAAGGTGTCAGTGGATTTAGTTCCTGAAGGGAGCTCTCTTCTGGCTTGCAGACTGCTACCTTGTCATTGTGCCCTCACATGGTAGAGACAGTGATCTCCCTCTCTCTCTCTCTTTTAATGTTTACTTATTTTGAGAGCAAGAGAGAGGGATGGGGAGGGGCAGAGAGAGGGAGAGAGAATCCCAAGCAGGTTCTGTGCTGTTAAGTGCAGAGCCCGATGTGGGGCTCGAACCTACAAACTGTGAGATCGTGACTGGAGCCGAAATTAAGAGTCGGATGCTTAACTAAGCCACTCAGGCGCGTTTCTCCCATTTTTCTTAAAACACATGTCCATCTTGGTCTTCTGTGTATACCATGTGGGACAGTGACATGGGCATGGAGAACTTCTCCCTACCACAAGAAACAGAGCAGCTCTGGCATAGACAGCTGCTGATGCAAGGCAGTGTCAGGGACATGGGAAGTAGTGGGGGGCGCAGGCCCCATGCTGCCAGCCAGTCTGACTGTTTCTCAGAAGTCTGACATATGGAGGTTTAGGTAGAAACTCCTAATTTTGAATGTAGCCTCAAAAGCGGCTTTAAGTCCTATGTGGGGGTCTCCTGGGTGGCTCAGCTGGTTAAACGTCCGATTCTTGACATTGACTGAGGTCATGATCTCACAGTTCATGGATTCAAGCCCTATGGATGGGCTCTGCGCTGACAGTGTGGATCCTGCTTGGTTTTCTCTCCCTCTCTGCCTCTCCCCTGCTTACCCTCTCTCTCTCTCAAAATAAATGAACGTTAAAAGAATAAATCCTGTGTGAGATAAATAAAACCCACCAACATGCTTCCAGGTCGAGTCTGGCGCACACATAGACGTACATACATAGTCGTATAAAATGATGCAGGTGCTGATAGTGGAGGAGAGAGAGTGATGCAGTTGTTCCTTTAGGTGGAGAATATTTACACAAAAAGACCCTCCGTTCACCTGGGCTCCACCAGCATCTCCTTAGCTTCAATATTTTCTTCAACAGCTTTCTCCAAAAGGGCATGAGGCCAAAGCTAAAGGTAGAGAAACAAAGGTAAAATATCTGTCTCCCCTCAAAAATCCATTCAGCCCTACTGAGGGCTGAAGCCAGCCATGCAGAGGAGAGCCAGCCTGTGCAAGACAGACAGAGGCAGACACAAAGAGGGAGAAAGGCACAGATGAGGAGTGCACTTTCTCAATCACTGTTTAGGAAAAAGTGACTCATGTGTTACACAATGGTATGTAAAGCTTTATCCAGACCAAAGGTAGGTGCAGGGACCCCTGCAAGGGGGTGTGCAGTAAGGAAGAGATACTGAGTTCAACTCCAAGTACAACAAGGAAAAGTGGGGCTTTATAGCCAAGGTGGAGGAGGATGGAAAATTAGTAAGAGGAGACATCGAGGGATTCTGACAAAATCAACCTAGTAGGATTCTTCCTGAAGGCAAGCTGGGGTGATCAGACATCACCTGAGGGATGCTGGGGCGTGAAGAACCCAATCAGGTATAAAGGGTTGGGGTATTGGCTAAAGTGACCCTGCCGGATTCTTGCTAAAATTGGGCAATGCATAAATGAATACAGAAGTCCAAAGCCAAGGCCTTGTTGAGAGTTCAGAGTAACCTAAGTAGAGTTTGGTCGAGGAACCTTTGCCACCACCACCAGAGTAAACGGATTCTCTCTCTCTCTCTCTCTCTCTCTCTCTCAGACAGGAAGACTGATCTCCAGAAATAGGAAGTGAAGTGCCCTTTAGGTTTCTAAAGGCACAAGTTGTTCAAGAAAAGACTTCAAAAGATGCCAAGGGCCCCCGCCCACCGTCTACCTAAGAGATAGAGACCTTCCAGGTCAATGCACAGCCCCAACCCAACATCCAACCCCAAATATTCCTTGTCCTGTCTGCTTGCTTTTGAAATAATATCAGCCACCAATCTCTGAGCACCTGGCAATACACATTTCTCCGTCTATTCTTAATCTAGTAATAATAGGGGTAGTGTGATCTCTACAGGTAAAACCCCCTGAAGCTCCGAGTTTTAAGTACTGAAACCAAGGAGGGTCACACAGTCAGGAAGTGACAGAAATGAGCCTGAAACCCACGTCTTTGATTCCAGAACCCCAGCCCCGAAGCACCAGGTTTGAGCACTCAGCCCGTAATAATAACCCAGGCTTCCTAAGGTCTGACTCGGGTGCTACGCTGGACTCTCTCTCCCCGTCCTCTTCGGCTGAACACGCTCTGCCGCGTTTGCCTGTCTGGGGAGCGCCCGGACCCCTCCGCCCAGAGAGACCGGGAAACACCGTCCGCTCAGGTTCGAATCCCACCTTTGCACTAGTGGCTGCAAAAGCGCTGAGCGCACCGCCCGCGCGCAAATAAACGTTGGCGCCGCTGCCAACCGGATTCGCCGTCTCGCGAGTCTTTCGCCAAGGATCGCGCGAGGTCTGTGATTGCCGGAGGCGGAAGTCGCTGACGCCGGAGCCGAAGGGAGGACGAGACTACACGTCCCAGAGTGCCCAGCGCCGCGCTGGAAAGGCAGACGCCTGGGCCCACCCGGCTTACAGTGGGGTGCAGCGCGTCTTTGGGGGTCTCCACAGGAGGCGGCTCGGCCAGGGCCTCAGAGGGTGGGGCTTCGTCTTCAGGGCGGCCGCGTCTTGGTTGCTGAGGCCGTGCCAGGTCTTGGGGGGTTCTGAGCCTCAGTTAACACATCTGTGAATGGGGACGTTAGCCCTTCAAGGTTGTAACAAGTTCAAAACCATTCAACACGTTTTTCAGAGCATGCTGAGTCCTCCCCTGTGCTAGGCGCAGGGGTTACCAGAGTGGTTAGCAGGCGCTTATTTTCTTGAAATTCAAATTCTACCAAGAGAAGTCGCTTTGATCTTCATTAGCATGGTGCTCTTTAAGAGGTGTTTGGTTTTTTTTTATTTTTTTATTTATTTATTTTTTATTTTTTTTATTTTTTAATATATGAAATTTACTGTCAAATTGGTTTCCATACAACACCCAGTGCTCATCCCAAAAGGTTTTTTTTGCGCGCGCGCGCGCGCGAACGGGGGAGGGGCAGAGAGAGAGGGAGACACAGAATCCCCAACAGGCTCCAGGCTCTGAGCTGTCACCTCAAACCCACCCACTGTGAGATCATGACCTCAGTCTAAGTCAGATGCTCAACCGACAGAGCCACCAAGACACCCCTAAGAGGTGTTCTTAAGTTCATATGATTGACTTACTAATCCTCCTTGGGTATCTAGAAATCTTACATTCCTTTCTAGAAGGAGAAGAGAAAAGCCCTCGCAGGTCACAGAATGGGAGTTAGACCTCTTGCCCAACTCTCAAGCACCGAAGGCTGTAAATAGACACCACTAAATCTGCACAGAAGCAGGAAATGTTACAGACCACTGCAGCCCCTCAGTGATGAACAGCCCCCGGTCCCTTTAAAACCCTCTTGGCTAGGCAGAAACCAGGGAACTGGCTTTTGGACAAGAGCCACCTTCTCCCGCAGATGGCTGGCCTCCTGAATAAAGCTCATATTCCTTTCCAGTCAATACTCCTCTCTTGAGTGTTGGCCTTTGGAGGGGAGGGCAGCTGAAGTTGGGATCTGGTAACAAGAGGCATACAGTGATGAAATCACTGCACAAGTAAGTTAGTTATATCCTTGGTACATCCTGCCATAGGGTATACAAGTGTACAAGCATACAAGGGTACACATCCTGCCTTTGGGTTCAAGTGATAGTTGAGCAGAGGTGTTAAAGCAGGATGGAGTTAACCTAGGGAGTTGCGGGGGGAGAGCTCTACACAGAAGGAACCTCAAGTGTGAAGGTCGCTAGGCCTGAGAGATTGGGGTGAATTTAAAGGACAGAAAGGGGGGCGCCTGGGTGGCTCAGTTAAGCGTCTGACTTCAGCTCAGGTCATGATCTTGCGGATCATGAGTTTGAGCCCCACGGTGGGCCCTGTGCTCACAGCTCAGAGCTTGGAACCTGCGTCAGATTCTCAGTCTCCCTCTCTCTCTGCCCCTTGTCTGCTTGTGCTCTATCTCTCTGTCTCTCAAAAATAAACAAAAATTAAAAAAAAAAATAAAGGACAGAAAGGATGGGGCGCCTGGGTGGCTCAGTTGGTTAAGCGTCCAACTTCAGCTCAGGTCACGATCTTGCAGTTCACCAGTTGGAGCCCCACGATGGGCTCTGTGCTGACAGCTGGGAACCTGGAGCCTGCTTCAGATTCAGAGATTCCCTCTCTCTCTGCCCCTCCCCCATTCACACTCTGTGTTTCTCTCTCAAAAATAAACACTGGAAAAAAAAAAAAAAAAAGGACAGAAAGGAGGGACCCCTGGGTGGCTCAGTCAGTTAAATGACTGACCCTTGATTTCGGCTCAGGTCATGATCTCATGGTTTGTGAGTTTGAGCCCCACTTTGGGCTCTACAGTGACAGTGTGGAGCCTACTTGGGCTTTTCTCTCCCTCTCTCTCTCAAAATAAATAAATAAACTTAAAAAAAAAAAAAAAGGACAGAAAGGAGACAAGTATGGCCCAGGATCAGGAGATGAAGCTTGGAAGAGAGGCTGGAGAGGTGAGATCATGCAGGAGGGCCTTGGAAATTCTGGTGAGGATTGAGGCTTTTATCCTAAAAGCAATGCGAAATCAGTAGAGTTTGGGGTTTTAAGTAGGATAGTGTTGCAATACGGTAGGAAGCTTTGTGGAGTAGAGATCTCGGAGAGAACAGAAGGAGCAATGAGACCAGCTGGAAGCTCCTGGAATGTTTCAGAGATGAGGTAATACTAGCGAAGGTAGTAGTCACAAGGTGTGGAGCTAACTGAGATTCCTGAAGCAGAATCAGCAGTTAATTGGGCTGGGCTGAAGGAAAGAGAGGGCAAGAAAAACTGATCAGTAAAACAGGGACCATAACATCTACCACTATAGGTACCATTTTGATTAAAAGAGGCAAAACGGGTGCCTGGGTGGCTCAGTCAGTTAAGCATCCAATTCTCGATTTCAATTCAGATTATGATCTCAGGGTTCATGGGATTGAGTCCTGCGTCAGGTTCCATGCTAACAGCGCAGATCCTGCTTGGGATTCTCTCCTCACTCTCTGCCCCTCCCCCTGCTTGCGTGCGCATGCTCTCTCTCAAATAAATACATTTTAAAAAGTTGTTAATGTTTATTCATTTATGTAGAGAGAGAGAATAGTAATACAACATTTCCATAAATTGTGAAAACATGCAGAACATACTACATGCAACTTAGGGATATATGCCTATGTAGCAAAAGTGTGAAGAAATGCTTAGGAATTGGATACACACCAAATTCAGCCTGTTGATTGCTCATGGCAGTGGGGGCAGGAGTTGGAGAGAGATGTGATGGATAAGGCTTGCAGCAGGCAATAAACTGCAAATTTTAATGTTTTTTTAAATTTTTTATTAAAAATTTTTTTTTGAGAGAGAGAGAGCACACAAACAGGGGAGAGGGGCAGAGAGAGAGAGAGAGAGAGAGAATCTTAAGCAAGCTCTGCACTGAGTGTGGAGGCTCATTTCCACAATCCTGGGATCACAACCCGAGCTGAAATCAAGAGTTGGATGCTCAACCAACTGAGCCACGCAGGCGCCCCTAATGTTTTTTTTCCCCCTTAATATGCTTTTTTAAACAGCATCAAAATAGTTATTATTGGGAATTTGCATTCTTGAAATATTGAAACCCAGCAAAAGTTTTCATAAGTAATTTTAAATAAATGCAGTGCTAACTTTTAAGCAGGCATTATTGGTCGTACGCTGTTTCTTTTCTTTTTTTTTTTTAATTTTTTTAATGTTTATTCATCCTTGAGACAGAGACAGAGAATGAACGGGGGAGGGTCAGAGAGAGGGAGACACAGAATCCGAAACAGGCTCCAGGCTCTGAGCTGTCAGCACAGAGCCCGACGCGGAGCTTGAACTCACCAACCGCGAGATCATGACCTGAGCTGAAGTCGGACGCTTAACCGACTGAGCCACCCAGTCACCCCGGTTGTACGCTGTTTCTATTTTAATTGTTTTACATTTCTTCTTACCTTCCAAGATTTTTACTTGAGGCATGACATATACCAAGTAGGGTGCACAAATATCTCACGGTAAAGTGCACATATCTGAAGTGCATGACTCAAAGAATTTTACAATCTATGTATTTGTGTAACTTCCACCCAGATCAAGGTATAGGTCATTTTCAATACCCTAGAAGTTTCCCTCATGCCCCTCCCCAGTCAATACTCCCAACTCCGACCACAAATCTGATTTCTATCACCTTAGGTTGATTTTTTTCCCCTGTTCTTAAACTCCATAAAGGGCATCCACATAGTACTTTCTATTTGCTGTCTGGCTTCTTTCACGCATCATTATGTCTGTGAGATTCCTTCACGCTGTTGCATGCACAAGTAATTGTCTCATATTTATTGCCAAGGAGCATTTCATTGTATGACTATCCCATAGTTTATCCACTGTCCTGTCACTGAACATTTACAGTTTCCAATTTGGGGCTACTGTGAATACATTCTTCAATAAATATGAATAAGTTTCATGTAATCTGGTAGATGTTTTATTGAACCAGGTACCGTGTCACTGATTTTGTGATTCCCCTTGTAAAAAATGATCCCTACTGGGCGCCTGCGTGGCTCAGTTGGTTAAGCGGCCCACCTCAGCTCAGGTCATGATCTCACAATTCATGAGTTCGAGCCCCACCCACACCGTGCTCACTGCTCTCAGCACAGGGCCCACCTCAGATCCTCTGTCCCCTCCTTTCTCTGCCCCTGTCCCACTTGTGCGCTCTGTCTCTCTCTCAAAAGTGAACATTAAAAAAATGCTCACTATTGTTATTTAATATTGTGACTGTATCATTATGACATGAACCTGCTTGGTGTACTGCACAATGCAAACCCCCTCTCCCCGCGCCCCCAGACACCTACAAAACAAAGCAATTTATCCCCACACAACCCTGGGGTAGGAGGTTGGTGTTGCTATTACCATTTCTCACAGGAGGAAATTTATTCCTGGATGTCAGGTGACTTGTCCTAGGTCCCGCAGTTGAAAAGAGCCAAAGCTTGGGGCACCTGGGTGGCTCAGTCAGTTAAGTGGCTGACTTCAGCTCAGGTCATGATCTTGCACTCTGTGAGTTCAAGCCCCACGTCAGGCTCTGTGCTGACAGCTCGGAGCCTGGAGCCTCATTCGAATTCTGTGTCTCCCTCTCTCTCTGCCCCTCCCCTGCTTGCTCTCTGTCTCTTTCTCTCAAAAATAATAAACATTAAAAAGGTTTAAAAAATAATTAAAAAAAAATTAAAGGGCCAGAGCATGGCGAAGGCTTCCACAAGTGGAGATAAAGTCATCCACCGGGAGCAGGAACCAACACTCTGCAAAATATCAACACTGGAACACCCCTCCCCGGCCAAAGAAGAAGATTGCCCCAGTGAACACGCAAGGACAGGATGCGTGACAATGCGTGAGAGCAGGTGGTTGGAGCCTGAGGGACCCTGCAGGAGAGCCTCCGGGTGGGGGTCGGCAGAGCCAGGCTAATAGCGTTCCACCAGCGCCCGCCCACTGGTGACCCTGGTTGCAGTAGATCCTAACTTTCAGGGAAGGGACAAGAGCTAATATTATAAATGTATTGATGTTTTCCGAGTAGGTGATATACGCCCCTGTTAACAAGCCAGTACAAAAGGACACAGAGTAAAAATTAAATCTCCTTCCCATTCTTGACCTCTAGGGCAAGTGACCTCCCCAGAAGCAACCATCTGTTCCAGTCTTCAGTACTTTATGGAGATACTCATGCCCCATGAGCTGCCTTCCGCTGTACCCTCTATTGCTCCTTGTTTTCCTCTCATCAACATCCTTAGGCAATCAGTCTGTATCCGTACAGAGTCATGATGGGCAGCTCAAATTCGACAGACTGTGGGTCCGCCCTTCGCCACTTCTCTGTCCTCACTTCCCCCCGATAGCACATCTGTCCCTCCCATAGTTATCTTTTTTTGAATGTGGTTAGAACATTTAAGATCTGTTCTTTTAGGGGCGCCTGGGTGGCTCAGCCGGTTAGGCATCCAACTCTTGATTTCGGCTCAGGTCACGGTTCTTGTGATCGAGCCCTGTATCCTGCTGTGCGCTGACAGCATGGAGTCTGCTTGGGAATCTCTCTCCCTGCCTCTCTCCCACTCTCTCTCTCAAAATAAATAAACTTAAAAAAAAAATCTGCTCTCTTAGTGACTTTCAAGTATAAGATACAGTGTTGTTAACTATAATCACCATGCTGTGTGTTAGGTCTTCTGGAGCTATTCATCAAATAACTGAAACTTTGTAGCCTTTGACTTGCATCTCATTTCCCCCACACCCCAGCCCTGGGCATCCACCATTCTACCCCGTTTCTATGAATCCAGCTCTCTTAGGTTCCCCGTATAAGTGAGACCATACAGTGTTTGTCTTACTCCATTCTCTTCAAGGACCATATTATATTCTATGCTGTGATGGCTGAAGAATACCCCCCCCATGCCCCAAAATATCCAGTCCCTCCTCCAGAATTTATAAATATGTTAAGTATGTTACCTTCTATGACAAAAAGGACTTTGCATATATGATTAAATTAAGAATGTTGACCGGTATTCGGCCTGGCCTGGGTGGCTCAGTCAGTTGGGTGCCTGACTCTTGATTTCGGTTTAGGTGTTCAGGTCATAATGTCAGGGTTCATGGGGTTGAGCCCTGTGCTGGGCTCTGAGCTGATGGTGCAGAGCCTGCTTGGGATTCTTCCTCTCTCTGCCTCTCTCTGCCCCTCTCCCACTCACACGCACGCTCTTTCTCAAAATACTTACAAGTTAACAACAACAACAAAAAAAAGAATGCTGGGACACCTGGGTGGCTCAGTCAGTTGAGCGTCCGACTTCTGCTCAGGTCACGATCTCACTGTTCGTGAGTTCCAGCTCCACGTCAGGCTCTGTGCTGACAGCTCAGAGCCTGAAACCTGGTTCAGATTCTGTGTCTCCCTCTCTCTCTCTGCCCCTCCCATGCTTGCACTCTCTGTCTCTCAAAAACAAAGCAAAACAAATATTAAAAAAAAAAAAAGAATGTTGAGGAGGGGAGATTATCCCAGATTATCCCAGCAGGCCCACTGTAGTTCCAGGTGTCTTCACAAGACACCTGTAGAGGGAAATTTGACTCCAGAAGGCACATGGCACCTGCATCAAGAAAGGGGAGGGGCCGTAAGCCCAGGAATGCAGTCTCTAGAAGCTGGGGAAAGGCAGGGAAATGGATTTCCCCCCAGCACCACCCTGCTGCCACCTCCGTATTGATTTCAGACTTCTGTCCTCCTGAACCGGGAGAAAGTAAACGTGTGTTGCTTAAGCCTTCCAGGGGCGCCTGAGGGGCTCAGTCGGTTGAGCATCCGACTTCGGCTCACGTCACGATCTCATGGTTCGTGGGTTCGAGCCCCGTGTGCAACTCTGTGCTGACAGCTTGGAGCCTGGAGCCTGCTTCGGATTCTCTGTCTCCTTCTCTCTCTGCCCATCCCCAGTTCATACTCTGTCTCTCTCTCTCTCTCAAAAATAAACACTGAGGGGCGCCTGGGTGGCTCAGTCGGTTAAGCTAAGTCGGACCGACTTCAGCTCGGGTCATGATCTCGTGGTCGGTGAGTTCAAGCCCTGCGTCGGGCACTGTGCTGACAGCTCAGAGCCTGGAGCCTGTTTCAGATTCTGTGTCTCCCTCTCTCTGGCCCTCCCCCGTTCATGCTCTGTCTCTCTCTGTCTCAAAAATAAATAAACGTTAAAAAAAAATTAAAAAAAAAAACACTGAAAAAAATTAAGCCTTTCCAGTTGGTGGTAATTTGTTACAGCAGCCATAACAAACGAGTGCATGTGGTGTGAATGCCCCATGATTTACTTCCTGACCCACTCCTGGCAGACGGGTAGGCTGCTTTCTGTCTTTACTATACTGGGTGCCAGGAGCCGTGGTTCTCAAAAGGGGAGACTGTGTCTCCGGGGGGTCAGTGAATAATGTTTAGAGACATTATCATTATCATTATTATTATTATTATTATTATTATTTAAGAGAGAGAGAGTGAGCAAGCATGAGCAGGGATGAGGGGCAGAGGGAAAGAGAGAATCTTAAGCAGGCTCTAAGTTCAGCGCAGAGCCTGATGCAGGACTTGATCTCATGACCCTGGGATCATGATCTGAGCCAAAATCAACAGTCAGACACTCCACTCCACTGAATGAGCCACCCAGGTGCCCCAGGAGACATTTTTGATGTCACGGCAGGAGGGACGGTGCTACTGGCATCCAGTGGTGGGGGCCCAGGGCTAAACATCCTATAATGCATGGGACAGCCCCACAACAAAGAATGACCCAGCTTCAAACGTCCGCAGTGCTAAGGTTGAGAAACTCTGGTCTATCCTTAAGATCTGTTCCTAGAGATAGAATTTCTAATTACAATGTCTAAATACAACTGCTGAGCCAAAGGGTGTGTGCTGTAGACATTGCCCTATTGCTCAGGGCTAATATTAACCCTAGGAATGTGCTCGGCCCCTATGTAGCAGCACACTGCCTCTGAGATGTTGGCGTGCTAGGTGTGGGTCCCCACAGGCCCTGGGAGATCGTCAAGCCTGGTAGGTAGGTTTGTGAATTTGAGGGGTTAATAGCTGAGGCAGGGGCTCCAAGGGTCATTCATTTAACAGCTGGGTCCTGAGCACTTGTCTGATAGATCTCCATCCTCACGGAGGTCCCAGCCCGATAGGGACACTGACCTGAAAAGAAACCATGAGATACATACAGAGTACGTCGGGCAGTGAATACGTCAGACTTGGGAAGTCAAGGAGGGCATCATGCAGGAGGCAACTTTTAGCTCATGTGATGGTTAGTTTTAAGTGTCAACTTGACTGAGGGGCGCCTGGGTGGCTCAGTCGGTCAAGCGTCCAGGTTCGGCTCAGGTCATGATCTCACAGTTGGTGAGTTTGAGCCCCACGTTGGGCTCTGTGCCGACAGCTCAGACCCTGGGGCCTGCTTCAGATTCTGTGTCTCCCTCTCTCTCTGGCCCTCCCCTGCTCATGTTCTGTCTCTCTCAAAAATGAAAACAAACATTAAAAAAATGTTTTTAAGTGTCGACCTGACTGGGCCGAGGGTTGGCCAGATTGCTGGCAAAACATAATTTCTGGGTGCATGTGAGAATGTCTCCGGAAGAGATTAGCATTGATTCAGTAGACTGAGTAAAGAGGATCTCCCTCCCCAGCACTGGGTGGGCATCACCCAATCTGCTGAGGACTCTAAAAGAGCTAAAGGGCAGAGGAATAATGGATTTCCTCTCCCTGCGTGAGCTGAGAGGACAATCTTCTCCCCGCTGCTGGTCAGCCAGGGCGGGGCGGAGAGGCAGACAGGAGCGGGGAGCACAGAGCTTGGGGACGAGAGCTGAAGACGGGGAATTGGTAAGTGTTTACGACACAGGGCCTGACCCTGTGCCAGGAAGGAGGGTCGGCAGTGACAGCAGAGCCTCATTTGGAATGGGGCAGGAGGGGCCGGTTGTCCAAGGCACGAGCTCCCGGGTCCTCAGGATCCCCGAGGGCCTTGGGTCTCACATGGTTATTTTATTTTATTTTATTTTATTTTTAACGTTTTGTTTATTTTTGAGACAGGGAGAGATAGAGCATGAGCAGGTGAGGGGCAGAGAGAGGGAGACAGAATCCGAAACAGGCTTCAGGCTCCGAGCTGTCAGCACAGAGCCTGACGCGGGGCTCGAACTCACGGACCGCGAGATCATGACCCCGGGCCGAAGTCGGCCACTTAACCGACTGAGTCACCCAGGCGCCCCTCACACGGTTATTTTTAAAAGAACCGTGCTTTTATTTTGAGGATAGCTCAAAGAACTCATTTACAAAACGCCTTTTGTTTTCAAAGCACAGCTTTTCATTAAAAGCAACGTCTGCCTTTAATACACCCTCTCGTACACAGTCCCGAGTTGGGGGCTGCCGGGTGCCCCGCCCCCGCCCCCGCCCCGTGCTCAGTAGTCATCTTCGTCGTCGTCAGAGTCCTCCCGTGCCTGCCTGCACACCTTGGAGGGCCCGGGGGCGACAGGGGGCCCCGGTGGGGTCGGGGCCAGGTTCACCCAGCAGGGCCCACGAGGCAGCACGTGGCTCTCGTTGAGTCTGCAAACTCGATAGTTCTCGTAGTGGACGTTGTGGGTGATGTCCTTCAGGTCTTGGAGGTGGGAGCTGGGAGATGGGAGGCAGTTGAGCCCAGGCTGGCCACAGCGTCCCCCGCCCCCCGGGGTCCCTGCACCCTCACCGGATGAGCAGGTCTCTCAGCAGAAGAAACTCACAGTGCGCCATGTTCTCCACTGCAAGACACGACACGGACCGCTGGCCCTGTCCCCCTGCCTTGCCCTCGATGAGCACCGAGTAAGTGCCCACTGTATGCTGTGTACCCCTGATATCCACCGCAACCTTTCCGCCCACATTTCTCACTGTCTTTTCTCACGTCCCATTTATTCATTGCTGTGCCCCCCGCACCTGGTACAGAAGGCTGCTACCGATACTTGAGCCAATGAATCCACTAATCAATTATTGTCCACTTAATAATTACTACAGTACATTATGTGTATGATACCATATATATTATATTTTACTGATTATGTTGATAAATGGGGGGGCGCAGGCCCTGGCTGCTCCTCCTTCACTTCCCATCCCCCACCACCACCACCCCCCCTCAGCAAAAGGCCTCCCTCCACCCTCTCAGGTAGCCTCTCCTCCTGCCCTGCCTTCTCCCACCTGTCATTGTCTCATCAGCTCTCTGGGGACAGGAACCTTGTCTGTCCTGCTTTCAGTGTATCCCCTGAGGAAGCGCATAGAGTATGCCTGGCACATAGAAGGCCCACAACAAATTCTGGCAAATGCATAGGGTGTCCTCTGGGTGGTGGGCATCATGCAAAGCAGTGGCCTGCCCTGTCCAACCACCTTCCATGTACAGATGCGCAGTTTGTTGGTTGCACAGACGCAAATGGCCATGCATGAGGTTGATGCCCATTTTACTGTGAGGAAACTGAGGCCCAGAGAGTCAGGTAACTTGCCTGAGTCCTCCCCGCTGCAAGGAGGGACTTGATTTCCAGGTCTGTCTGCTTCCTGGTTGTGGGCTTGCCCACTCTGGGCCCTGTGATGAGTGTTGAGGGTGCAGCAGGAGGAGGCAGCAGGATGCGCCTGGATTTTCAGCCCACCCTCACCTGTGCTCTCTGCAGAATCCCTGCACTGACCTTCAATGATGCCCCACTTGGTCTTCCGGCCCAGGACACACCTCCCGTTCACCAGGTACTCTTGGTCGGACCCGACCACAGCAAAGGGGATCCGGTCCTGCGGGAGGAGAGGAGACAAAGGGTTGGCCCTGCCTAGGAGGTGGGTAGAGAAATCACGGAGGTGGGGTGGGGGAGGCACAATGTCCTTTGCGGGAGACAGTGGTAGAAGGAGCAGAGAGATCTGAAGTCAAAAGACACAGGGCACCTGGCCAGCTCAGTTGCTGGAGCCTGCGTCTCTTGATCTCAGGGTTGTGGGTTCGAGCCCCACGTTGGGTGTAGAGATTACTTAAAAATAAAATCTTTCAAAAAAAAAGTCTGATCAATGCCTCAGTGTTCTCATCTGTAAAATGGGAGTCAGTAGAGTACATACACAGGGCTTTGTGAATGTTTGGGAAGGTTACTCAGAGCCACATTAATAATATAATCTTGGGGATGTCCCATCTCTTACCTGGGTAAGAGATGACCTGCAATCACCTTCATCGGTTATCAACAGGGTTAAATGACATGACTTTGCAACCCAGGGGTTGGCAACCTATGGTACATGGGCCAGATCAGGCTCCTGCCTGTTTTCCCATATAAAGTCTGTTGGCATACAGCCCCATGCATTCATTTACTCACGTCTAGGTTGCTTTCGTGCTGCAACAGCAGAGTTGAGTAATTGCACTGAGACCAGTTGGCCCACAAGGCCTAACATACTTACCATCATGTGGCCCTTCACTAAAAAGCTTGCTGAGCCCTGCTGAAAATTCTGGTGGTTCACTTGCTCATGGCCGGAAGTGGAGACTCAAATTCCTGAACTCCAAACTGCTATTTAGGGGTTTGCTTTTATTTCTAGGAGTTAATTTGTGATGAGGAATAGTAATTGATGGTGGCAATCATAATTATCTGTTCTGCGCTTATCCTGCACCAGCCTGGAGCAAACCCTCAATAAATGTTAGATGTCTGGACGATTTACTGAGATGTTGAGTCAGTATGTTCAGGTCTGTTTCAGTTGCGGCCACGCTGCTGCCTTCTCAGGCCTCAGGACAGAAAGAAACTGGTCAAGGTCAAGGCTCTTTGAACGTTTCACAGGAGATCCTGTTTATTGTGCCAGTGGGGAGGGGAAAGAGGGAATGGTGGAGACATTGGGTCTGAGATGGGAAACAGGGCCATGTCCGGATGTGGTTTGTTTACTGCACAAAGGGAACTGGCCATGAATCTGTGTGGGGCTGAAATCACATGCGGGCCATGTCTGTGAAGGCAGAGTTGTTTGCTTCTAATCCAGGCAACAGCACCGCTGTGCAGGTTAACACGGTCCCTGAGGGAGTGATTCAAGGCCTGGGGTCAATGCATGATGAATCTCAGCCCTCACCTGAGTCCTTTGCAGGATCCAGACAGACTGACATTGGACAAACCACCAGGACGACAAGATAGAGGCTTGGAGGTGGAATTCAGTTGATTAGGAGAAAAAGAAGAGGTTAGCTATTTCCCTCTTTCCTTCTCTTTTGAAACAGCTTTACTGAGATGTAATTCACGTACCATAAAATTCACCCTTTGAAAGGTGCAGCTCACAAGACTGTGCAGCCATCACCACAGTCTAACTCCAGGGCATTTTCGCTGCCCCAGAATGACACCCCACACCCATCAGCAGTCACTCGCCACTGCTCCTGACCCCCAGCTCCTGGCAACAACTAATCTACTTTCTGTCTCTATACGATTTACCTATTCCGACGTTTCATATAATGGAATCATGTAATATTTGTCCTCTTGTGTTTGGCTTCTCACTGAGCTTCATGTTTTCTTTTCTTTTGTCTTTTTTTGTTTGTTTGTTTATTTTTGAGAGAGAGGGAGGGGGAAGGAGAGAGAGAGAGAGGGAGGGAGAGAGAGAGACAGAGCGTGAGTAGGGAGGAACAGAGACAGGGGAAGACACAGAATTCAGAGCAGGCTCCAGGCTCCGAGCCGTCAGCACAGAGCCCAGTGCAGGGCTCGAACTCACAAACCATAGATCATGACCTGAGCCAAAGTCGGACGCTCAACCGACTGAGCCACCCAGGCGCTTCATGTTTTCAAGGTTCATCCGTGTTGCAGCAGGTGTCAGTGCTACATCCATCCGTTTTTATACCTGGAGGACACTCCATTGTGTAGACAGACCACGTGTATTTATTTACTCGTTCATAAGTGAATAGACATTTGGCTTATTTCCACTCCTTGGCTATTACACGTATTTCTGCCATGAACATCTGTGTACACGTTTTTATGTGAACATAGGTTTTCATTTCTCTTGGGAGTGGGCTTGCTGCTGGGTACCATGGTAACTCAGCGTTTAACCTTTTGAGGAACTGCTAGACTATTTTCCAAAGTGGGAGCACCGTTTGACATTCCCGTCAGCAGCGTCCGCCTGCAAGTTCAACTTCTCCACATCCTCACCAACACTTGGGATTGTCTGTCATTTTGCAAACAGCCACCCTAGTGGGTATGAAGCAGTACCTCGCGGTTTTGCTTTGCGTTTCCCTGATGGCTGGTGATGTCGGACCAACATCTTTTCGTGGGCTCATCGGCCTCTTGTCCAAATTCTTTCAGGGAATGTCATTCAAAACCTTTGCCCATTTCTAAATTTGTAAGCGTTCTTTATTATGTTCAGGATACAAGTCCCATATCAGATAAACCATTTGCAAGCCTTTTTTCCCTCCCATTTCTGTAGGTTGTTGATGTTTGAGTTTACGTATGTATGGAGATTCATACCTGCCAGAAGTATGTGAACTTTCCCCAAGCTGTAGAGGGAGATGAATCTTTAGACAGAAAGAGCAGGTGGAAAGCAAATCGCCCAGCCGTGGTCACACCAGCCTGCCCCCCACCCCCACCCCGTGGCCTCCTACCCGAATCTTGCTGTTGAGGATCCTGTCATTGATATCCTCGTCAAAGCATTTCTGTGGGTACACCTCGATGCAGTGAGTCCTCAGGTTGTGCTGGATCTGGGGACGCAGGTGACCTCATCTCATCCTGTGCACTTGGCCTCCTCCGTGCCCCCACCAGCCCCATCACCCCGGGTGCCCAGATCACCCTGCGCCTGAAGGCCTCTCGCTCCTCAAGGGTCAGGCTGTCGGCCCGGGCAATCACAGGCACCACGTTCACGGTCCGGCACAACCGCTGTAGTAACTCAATGTCCAGAGGCCGCAGGCTGCTCAGGCAGGGCAGCAACAGTGGAGGCAGTGGCAGTGGATGAGTGAGGGGGTGCCGGCCTGCAGCCCAGGCCAGGGACTCCTCCTCCTCCTCTCTGCCCCAGGCCAGGGTCCCTCCCCCAGCTGGCTCAGCCGTTTACCAGTGCCCAGTGGGCGGCACGAAGTACACACAGCAGTGCACCCGCGTGTCGGGGATGTGGCGCTGGCGGGTGATGAGGATCTCCTCCTGCAGGTACCGCTCGTACTGTTCATTGATGTAGCCTAGGATGGGGTCCCAGCTGGGGTGGCAGACGGACCCGACCTCAGAGCCGCCCCTGGGAGCCCCACCCCGTCTCCCCAGGTCCTCTGCGTGGTCTCCCCTTCGGAAGACCAATTGCCCCAGTTGGCCGAGGACACAGGACCTCCGTTCCCGTAGGAGCTGAGACCTGTGGTTACCTGATCACCCTCCCCCCGCTCCCCTGAATTATCGGAGAGACCCCTGCCGTTCTCAAGCTGAGGCCTTGGCTTCCTTGTTCATAAAATGGAGAGAATAAGAGCACCAACTTTGCTGGGGTGTGGTCTTAAAAGAGATGAATCGCCACAGCCGGGTTCCAACCACCATGGGCACTCACCCCATTGCTGCAAGGATCTCCTGAGTCCTCTCCCTGGGTCCCTTCCCCTGCCAGGCTATTGTCAACCAAGCAGCCAAAAGGACTCCTCCACCTTTTTTTTTTTTTTTTTTTTTAAAGATCCTTTTAAAAACAGGAGTCAGAGTACATCCCTTTTCTGCCCAGCCTGCCCACAGTGGCCACAGAAAAGCCTAAGTCCTTACACTGCCCTACCAGGCCCTACAGCATATCACTGTTGCTTCTGCCTGCCCTCCCCTCCTCGTTTCTCCCTACCAGGCACACACCTCCAGCCACACCAGCTTTCCATGAACATACCATTCTGCCCACCGCAGGGCCTTGGCACATGCCACTATCCACTTTGAACACTCTTCCCCTGCATGTCCACAATGTTCATTTTCTTATATCCTGGAAATCCGCCCAAGTGTCACCTTATCCGGGAGGTCTTTCATGATCACTCTGCTTAAAGTTGCAATACTTCTACAGCTCCCTATGCTTTTCCTTCTCAGAAATGTCCTCCTTGAATGATAGAGTTTAGGCCCACCTTATGCATAACTGATTTGTTGTGTTCATTGCTCAGCCCCCCTTCCCACGACAATGTAAATTTCACGTAGCCAGAGATGTTCATCTGTTTTGTTCATTGCTGTATCCCCATGTCTAGAACAGGGCTGGCACAAAGCAAGTGCTCAATGAAGCATTGTATGCAGGGCTGGCTTCATACAAGCACAAACAGACCATTTCCACAGAGCTCCGTGCTTTGAAGGGCTTGCAGTTCATTCAATGTCCTGTGGTCAAGGTTTTACAATTCGTAATACTTTTTGAACAGTGGGTCCCACATTTTCATGTCACTGGGTCCCACAAATTATGCATCCAGTCCTGATTGTGTGTGTGCGCGCGCGCGCGTGTGTGTGTGTGTGTGACCAACTATTGTCGTGGGTTTTGTCACTGAGAGCCTAGAACAACTCTGCAAGGTGGGTGTCATCACCCTCAAGTTACAAAGAAGGAAACTGAGGCTCAGAGAACTCCCACGACCAGTCCCAGGTTACATAACTGGAAAGTGGTCTAACTCTGTGGTCCTGACTCTGTAGTGTGGGCTTCTAACTTCTGCTATATCATAACCTTGACTGAATACCTACTGTGTGCCAGGCAGGAAGCCTTGACCTTTATGTACTTGACTCCCTTCAATCTTGGGAGGGCTGGTTGCATGCACCCATTATACAGATGAATAAACTGAGGCTCCAAGATGCCACAGTCAGGTGTTTCAGGGCTGGGATGTTTCCCAGGGGCTGGAGGGGCAGGGGCAGGGGGGCAACCAGGGTTCGGCCCCCACTGTCAAGGACCCACCATTTGTCATTGTTGATCTGGTCTCCAAAGCCAGGCGTGTCAGTCACTGTCAGCTTGAGCTTCACACCTTTCTCCTCGATGACTGTGCGTGGAGAGTGGAGTAGGGAGAGATTGGCCTGGGTGGGGTGGGGATGGGGTGGGTGGGGTGGGGGTGGGGGACCACTCACCATGGGTCACTGACTTCAGCTGCAGCGTCTGGGGTATGGGCATCCCCAGGCCCGGCAGCGTGCACTTCCACACCTTGGACTTGAAAAGGGTGCTCACCATTGTGGACTTGCCCAGCCCGCTCTGCCCTGGGGGTAACCAGACGACAGCAACAGAGGTGGACATTTTAGGCAGTGCTTCTCAGGCTGTCAAACAGTTTTAGAAAGTGAACTCTTTTCTAAGCATAACATAAATACTGAAAAGCGGGTGCTATCGTCAGTGTTCCCCCTCAATCTTTATCCCACCCATTTTTATTGAGGCAAAATTCATACAATAAAAAAATTAACCATTAGCCATTTAAAGTGAACAATTCAGTGGCATTTAGTACATTCACAGTGTTGTGCGCCCACCAATTCTGTGTAGCTCCTATTAGAAAGAAATCCACAGGCCGCAAATGGCGGAACTTAGGCCAAGTCTCCAAATGGGTGCCTAATATCTAACTTAACTGCAGTTCCAAACTCCCCCGGAAACGTAGCCTAAACTGGTCCGTCAGGGATTTTCTGGTCAGCACCAGTGAGTCATGTCACATGGGCCCTCACTGTCCCCCAAAGGAAGATGAAGTCATCCACCTAAGACCCTCTGCCTGTCCTCTAAGGGAAAGCAACCCTGCCTGGAATAATCCTTTCCTTTTGCTAATAACTTCCTTGCTCACATCCTCCTTTCTATCTAGAAACCTTGCATTCTGCACAACTCCTTGGAGCTCACTTCTTACCTGCTGACCAGGTGCTGCCCGATTCATGAATCCTGTCACAATTAGATCTTCAAATGTACTTGGCTGAACGTTGTTTTTTTAACCGTCAAGAAACATGCTCATTGCCCCAAAAGAAACCTCACACTCATTAGCAACCCCTCCCCATTCTCCCTCCATCATCACCTCTGGCAACTGCTAATCCATTTTTTGTGTCTCTGTGGATTTGCCTACTCTGGACATTTCAAAGAAATGGAACCATGCATGGGGCACCTGGGTGGCTCACTTGGTTAAGTGTCTGACTTTGGTCCAGGTCATGATCTTGCGGTGTGTGAGTTCGAGCCCCTTGTTGGGTTCTGTGCTGACAGCACAGAGCCTGGAGCCTGCTCCAGATTCTGTGTCTCTTTCTCTCTCTGCCCTTCCCCAGCTCATGCTCTCTCTCTCTCTCTCCCTCTCAAAAATGAATATGCATTAAAAAATTTTTTTAAGAAATGGAATCACGCAATATTTGTCCTTTCATGTCTGGCTGCTTCCACTAAGCGTAATGTTTTCAAGGTTCATCCAAGTCCTACCAGGTGTCAATACTTCATTCTTTTTCATGGCTGAATAATGTGCCATTGCATGGAGAGATCACATTGTGTTTATCCATTCATCCTGATGGGCAGTTCAATGCACCTTACAAATTAAATGGCCCATGTATACAGAACCAGATCCAGAGATGGAGCATATAGTTCCCCACACGCCCAATCATGCCCATCTCAGTAACTATTAACCCAACACTCCAGGGACAGCCACTCTCCGGGCTTCTATCAGCAGGGAACATCTCTGCCCACCCTTGATTTAGGGAAGTACACAGCATGTGGTCTCTCGCGTCTGGCTTCTTTGGCTTGACACTACTTGGTGAGATTGACCTAAACCGTCTGTGGTTGTAGATGGTCCATTTTCCCTGCCGTGGGAGCTTCTCAAACTTGGTGGACCACATCTGCAGAAGGGAACACCCTACATCACAATGCAGGGTGCACACGTATTTTTGTATTTAACAAAAATTGTCCGAAGGGTTGTGCTGTCCAATATGGGAGTCCCACTTGGCTCCTGCATGGTTGATATGGAAAATCTGAATTGAGGAATGCCATCAATGGAAAATACAACCCAGATTTTCCAGACTTGGTGTGTGCCAAAAAGAATGCAAAAGTTCTTTTTTTAAACTTTCAAAAAAAGTTTATTTACCTTGAGAGAGAAAGAGAGCACACACAAGTGGGGGAGGGGCAGAGAGAAGGAGAGACAGAATCCTAAGCAGGCTCTGCGCCCTCAGCGCAGAACCCGATTTGGGACTCGAACTCACAAACTGTAAGACCGTGACCTGAGCCAAGATCAAGAGTCAGACACTTAACCGATTGTGCCACCCAGATGCCCCAGGAATGTAAAAGTTCTCATGGACAATTTTTTTTGGGTGTGGATTACATGTCATTCAGGATAGTATATACTGAGTTAAGTAACATAAATGGTTAAAATTAATTTCTCCAGTTTCTCTTCCCTTTTTTAAAGGTGGCTACTGGGAATTTTTAAAATGACATCATGTGGCTCACATTATACTTCTATTGGACAGCACTGCCTTGGAACAATGCCCTTAATTGGTGTTGCCCACTCTGACATTTTATAGTCTGCTATTATCTAGTTTATTTTGTTAAAGGTGTAGTTTTGACCTACAGAATCAATTTTGCACCCATATAAATGCAATTCCAGAGAACCTCCTGAACGCCAGGACAGTGCTAAACCCAGTGAGGAAACTGAGGCAGAGAGGGGTCAGGGACTGTGCTCAAGGTCACACGTTGGCCGGTGTTAAGGGCCCGGATCAGGATCTGGGTCTGGGTATTCACCACTTTCTACCATGGCCTCCCCTTTTATTGCTCTATTTGGGTTTGGCTGGGGCTTCATGGATGATTTTTGTCTTTTAACGCCTCAGTATTTCCAGATTTTAAACTATGACACCTGGTGAGGGACTATTAACAGACCCACTTTTGAGACTGAGGCTCAGAGAGGTGAAGTAATGCGCCCACACCCACAAGTCTGCATCCTTTGGTCTGTCCTCCCGTGAGCCCCTGCCCCTCACTCACCCACCACCATGATGTTGAACTCAAACCCCATCTTCATGGCCTTGATCTTCACTTGGTCCAGCACGTCCTCAATACCCACATAACCATGTATCTCGCAGGGTGGGGTCTTGGGGCTGGAGGGTCTTGATGAGCAGGGGGAGGGGGACTGCCTCAGCGGGTCCATGGGGTCAAGGGCACAGTAATGTCTGTCATCTGGGTGGGTGGGGAGAAGGGCGTTACTGGGGCTCTGGAGGGGGACCCTCTTGAGTTCTCATTTCTGGACCCTGGCTCCTGAGCTCTGCCACCAGGCACTCCCACACATTATCCCCCAAGGCCCCGGGGCCTAAGGGCTTTGGAGAGAAGTGCAGGGAGGAGCTGCCTCTCAGAGGAGGCTGAATCCCTTCCCAGAGATACACCAGCCCAGTAATCTGTTCCTCCCCCACCCCAGTTTCCTCCCTACCCCCACCCCTGGCCCAGGCAGTATCCTTGCTCAGACACTCCCCCCAGAAGAATGAGGCCAGACTGGTGAAGCCCAGGGTCTGGACCCATGGCGACAGAGAGAAGCAGCTTTGTTAGCACCTGATGGCCTTGGGTCTCTGACGGAGCTTCAAGGAGCTTCCCTGTCCTAGCTGGTGTGTGTGGTGAGGGGGGAGGAGACAAGGTGACAGTTAACTGAAGAATCTGAACTCCATCCCCTTCCCCATGACTTCAGGGGGAGGGGCAAGGGGTGGGCCTCCTCTACAGTGGGGAGCTGAGGGAAGGGGCAGGTAAGCTCTTCCAGGGTCCTTTTGGAACACTTACCCTAAATCCTTACAATGACCCTGGCCTAGTGCTATAGACAGGAACCCAGGGCCTCTGGGCAGCTCCCCTGCCCAAGGTCTGGGCTAAGTGGGCTTCAATCAGTCCTTCTGACTTCCAAATTCATGACTCTGCTAGCAAAAGCAAACCCATGACCCGCAGCCAGAAAGCAGAACGTCCATGTTTTCTTTGCTCTGTCCACCGCTGGGGCCACAGTGTTTTCAATGGCCAGATTGATTTAGGAAATATTTACCCCACACTTAGTCCGTGCATAACATTGTTCTGGGGCTGTAGGATGGCAGCTTGTTTCACAATCAACCCAGTGCTATCAAGCTAGTGCTGTTACTCCCTCCAGGTTACAGAGAGTCTGAACCAGTTGCGCAAAGTCACCTAGTAAGGAAGTGGCGGGTTGGGATCTGCGTCCACGTGCTTACCCTCTAATGCTTTTCTTGTTCACGGGAACATCTAGATTTCCAGTGTGTCTTAGAGATTGTAAGCCCTGGCAATTCTGATGGCTGATGAGCTGCCCTCTTTGGCTGGGCCATGAGTTCTCCAGTGTGCCACAGTCCTCACCCCTCCCCGATGTGTCCCTGACACGACGTTTCTTATACAAATCCATCTCACTCACTACTTTCTCACCTGTTTCCTGGCACATGAGGAGTCCTCTGTCTCATGATGCTGAGCATTTTCTCTGAAAGCCAGATAAAGAGTTATTTTGAGCTTTGTGGGTCATAATATCTCTATTACACCTACTCTTCAGGCCTGCTGTTGTAGTGTGAGAGCAGCCACACACAGGTGAAGGGGGTGGCTGTGTGTAGGTAAAACTCTTTACAAAAGCAGGAAGTGGTTTGCCAACCCTGCTTTGCTTGCTGAAACTCACCAAGTCTGCCCCAGTCCATTCACCTCAACTGTCCTGAGCCCCAACGAGCCTTCTGTCCCTCTCTGGCCGTGCCCTTGTGCTTCCCTACCTTCTACCTATCTCATGACAGAGCTTAAACTTCATCTTTGAGGCTTGAGGCTTTGGGTGGGGCTGGGCAAAGCCTGCCCTGGAACATGGTTCCTTTCCCAATAGAGAAATCTCTCAAGCTACAAGTCCACAGCTCTCAAGGCTGATGGGAGGCTGGCCTCCTCATCAAAGCGAATGGGCACGTTGTACATGGATGACCAAACAGTACTGGTGGCCTGTGGACGGAACTTGAGCGGGAGATTCTGCTTCCTAGGAAAACCATCCCACGTGAGTGACAGTAGGATTCTGAGCAACTGGGAGAGGAAAAAAAAAAAAAAAGAAAAGCGAGCCTCAGTGGGTAGCCACTAGGATTGCAAGCGTCATGACCGTGCTTGCAGAAAGCAGTGGTCACTTGCATGGCGCTCTTGGCTGTGTTGATTGGGAAAAGCCCAGGGTGAAGTGATCTGAGCAGTGTGAGGACAGCAGATGAGTCCAAATGTATACAAAGAACAGAAGACTGAAGGGAATCACACCCATAAGTTGGGTGAGTAATACATAGCCATTCAGTGCATGTTTCTAGAACACCTCATTGCGCTAAGGAAGTGTTTTATGGATCATTCCATTCAATCTAACCCAAGAATAAGGGGAATGATATTTATACATCCATTTTACAGAAGAAGAAACTGAGGCAGAGAAGGTCAAGGATTGTGCCCCAAGGCCACACACGGGTAGGTGTTAAGGGCTGGGAGCAGGATCTAAGTCTGAGGGGGGTCTGACCCACCTGAAATATGCCTTGACATGGCCTCCCCATCACTGCTCTGCTCCCATCTTAGAACTCTACAGGTGGTTTCTGTCTTTTAGTAACGTGGTAATTTCTCAGATTTTAATAAGTGTTGGATGCTTAACCAACTGAGCCACCCAGGTGCTCTGGGTTTTGTCTTTTAACAAGTTGGAATTTCCCAGATTTTCCCTAATAAAGAGCAACCACCCCCCCCCGCCCCTGCCATCAGAAAGTCTTACTTTATTATTATTATTATTATTTTAAGTTTACTTATTTATTTAGAGAGCATGAGCAGGAGAGGGGTAGAGACAGAGAGGGAGAGAGACAGAATCTCAAGCAGGCTCTGCACTGTCAGTGCGGAGCCTGATGCAGGGCTCAAACTCATAAACTGTGAGATCATGACCTGAACTGAAACCAAGAGTTGGATGCTTAGCTGATTGAGCCACCCAGGCACCCCTAGGAGGTCTTACTTTCATAATGAAAAACAAGTAACAAGGCACCCAGGGGTCTGGACAGGAAGGCTGAGGGTCAGTGGGGAGCAGAGGCGACAGAGGGCCTCTTGCCCACCCAGCCAGGCCAAGTGGTGGGGGGACAGGGGCCACAGTTGTGGACCTCCATCCTCTTTTTTTTTTTTTTTTAAATGAGGTGGAAAGGAGCTCCTGGGTGGCTCAGTTAGTTAACCGTCCAACTCTTGATTTCAGTTCATGTCATGACCTCACAGTTTTGTCAGTTTGAGCCCCATGTTGGGCTCCTTGCTGACTGCAGAGCCTGATTGGGATTCTCTCTCTCTCTCTCTCTGCCCCACCCCTTCTTGCGTTCTGTCTCTCAAAATAAATAAATAAACTTAAAAAATTCTTAACGAAGTAATAAAATTGCGGTAAAGGGGCACCTGGCTGGCTCAGTCAGTAGAGCATGTGACTCTTGGTCTTGGGTTTGTGAGTCAAGCCCCACATTGGGCATAGAGCCTATTAAAAAAAAATAATAATAAAAAAATATATATATACATATGTATAGATACATAATTTAGGCAAAATTTGCATACAATTAATTTGCATAAAATTAACCATTATCCACTCTAAAGAGAACAGGTAAGTGGCAGATCACTATTTAGTACACCTACAATGTGGCTCAACCACCACCTCATCCTGTTCCAAGACATGTTCATCACCCCAAAGGAAATCCCATCACTACTAAGCAGTCACTCCCCTTCTTCCCCCCTCTCCCAGCCCCTGGCCACCACTAACTACTTCCTGTCTCTATGGATTTGCCTGTTCTGGACATTTCACAGAAACAGACCTACACACCATGTGGTCTTTTGTGTGTGGTCTCCTTCATTGAGCGTCACGTTTTGGAGGTTCATCCGTGTTGTAGCGGGTGTCACTGCTTCCTTTTGTGCGGCTGGATGACATCCCACTGTATGGACAAATCACCTGGTGGTGGTCATCCATTCATCGGTTGACAGGCGCTGGGGCGGTTTCCACCTTTTGGCTCTTGTGATCGGTGCTGCTGCGAACACTTGTGTACAAGTCTTTGAGAACTTGTTTTCAATTTTCATGGGTCTATCTATACCTAGGAGCTGAATTGCTAGGCCATATGCAATCACCATGTGTAACTTTTTATTTTTTTATTTTTATTTATTTATTTATTTATTTATTTAATTTTTTTTAAATTTTGGGGTGCCTGGGTGGCTCAGTTGGTCGGGTGACCGACTTCAGCTCAGGTCATGATCTCACAGTTCGTGAGTTTGAGCCCCGTGTCCGGCTCTGTGCTGACAGCTCAGAGCCTGGAGCCTGCTTCCGATTCTGTGTCTCCCCCTCTCTCTGCCCCTCCCATGCTCATGCTCTGCCTGTCTCTCAATAATAAATAAATGTTAAAAAAAATTAAAAAAAATTTTTTTAATTTTACTTTTTTTTTTTTTTTTAATTTTTTTTTTCAACTTTTTAAATTTATTTTTGGGACAGAGAGAGAGACAGAGCATGAACGGGGGAGGGGCAGAGAGAGAGGGAGACACAGAATCGGAAACAGGCTCCAGGCTCCGAGCCATCAGCCCAGAGCCTGACGCGGGGCTCGAACTCACGGACCGCGAGATCGTGACCTGGCTGAAGTCGGACGCTTAACCGACTGCGCCACCCAGGCGCCCCTAATTTTACTTTTTTAACTTACATCCAAGCTAGTTAGCATATAGTGCAACAAAGATTTCGAGAGTAGATTCCTTAATGCCCCTTAACTTTTTTAAATATTTATTTAGTTTTTAGAGAGACAGAGAGAGAGCAAACTCACAATAGGGGGAGGGGCAGAGAGAAAGGGAGACAGAAATTCCAAGGAGGCCCCACGCCGTCAGCACAGAGCCTGATGCGGGGCTCGAACTCAAGAACCGTGAGATCGTGACCTGAGCTGAAATCAAGAGTCAGATCCTCAACCGACTGAGCCACCCAGGCACTGCCCCCGCCCCCCCACCATGCGTGAGTGTTTGAGGAACTACCTCAAACTGCACCCTCCTCCTTTCCTTCTGCAGTAACACTCTAGTTGTTTCAAAACTCCTCTGCTCCTGCAACAGCCGTCTGAGATCTGGAATAGGACGGAGGGGTGGTAGGGTGGAAGAAGGGGACCCAGGACAGGAGCCCCAGAATGTGGTGGGGAAGGGCTCTGGGGTCTAAATGCCTGGGCCCCAGTTCTGGCTTCTCTGCTCACTCTGGGGATGGCTGACAGAATCATGGCCCCCAGAGATGTTTCCATCCTAATCCCCGGACCCTTGAGAGAGTATGGTAACTTGCTCAGCAAAAGGGACTTTGCAGAATGTGACTAAGGATTCAGAGGGTGGGATTATCCTGTGGGCCAATGTAATCACAGGGGTCTTTGTAGCAGAGAGGTCAGGCGGGTCAGGGCCAGAGGATATATGAGCATGGAGGCAGAGACTGGCATGACCAGTGGGTGTGGCCACCAGAAAGCCAGAAAAGGCAAGGAACGGACTGTCCCCTCGAGCCTTCAGAAGAAACACAGCCCTGCCGACCTGTTATAGATTCTGATCTCCAGAACCCTACGACAATAAATTTGTATGGTTTGAAGCCATGAAGTGCGTGGTCGTATGTCACAGCAGCGACAGAGAAGGAGCACCTTAGGTGTGCGACTTGAGCTGGTCGCTGAGCTTCTCAAGGCCACACCTTTCATATCTGTGAGTGGAAAGGACAGTGATGCCAGTTGAGGCTTGCCCTGAGGACAAATCAGGAAATGAATGGATGGTGTTAGGTGCGGAGCCTGACATCAGCTGACACGTTCTCCCCTGCTAGACCACAAGCACCACAAGAATTAAGATATTGTGTCCACTTGGTTTA
Organism: Panthera pardus; assembly: GCF_024362965.1. Taxonomy (NCBI): domain Eukaryota; kingdom Metazoa; phylum Chordata; class Mammalia; order Carnivora; family Felidae; genus Panthera; species Panthera pardus. Next base: position 20,621,094 of record NW_026526969.1, read on the forward strand.
CGGCCAACCTCAAGTGCTGAGCAGCGTCTGGCCCTTGGTGGGCCTGGACACGTCTGCGCTGAAAGAAGGGAGAGTGAGAGCTGCCTTTCTGGACAGGGTCGGGGCCCCAGGCCCCAGGAAGAGGTCATTTGAGAGAGGATAATCATCTTTTTGTAACGACCACGCTGAGGGTAAGAATAGAGGAGACAAGGACCACAAAGACTCCTAGTATAGTGCCAGGCACATGCCATCTGCCCAGTGGAGGGGAAATGGAAACCACTTTTCCCTCCCTGTCCCTCCCTCCTGTCTGTCTCTCTTCACTCAAGTCAACAGAGGCCCAGGCCATACTGTGTTCCAACCTGCATGTCTGGCCTGTTGAGAAAACAGTGAAAAATCCCCGAGTGAAGAGGCTTACAGGCCCGTGGGGACCTTCCTGGGTCCCGCAGCACCTGCTCCTGTTGGGAAGCTGTAAGCACACCTGTTAGGGCACAGGCCCCACCCCCCTGGACGCTAGCCACCCCTAGGAAGGGTGGGGCTGGTTGCCAAGGTGCCAAGGCCTCAGGTAGCAGCTATCTTGGGTTGCGGATCCGGAAGCAGGAAGTAGCCTGTGTTCTCAGGACCTGGCAACTGGCTGACTGGGGGAGCCTGGAGGCTGGTAGGAGTCTGGGCGCGGAGTTGCTGGGGGCGGGGGGCAGGGGGTGGTGGGAGGGGACCAGGCAGGGTTTTGGGGGTGTTGGTGTGGGAGGGGGCAGGGGCAGGGGCAGGGGCAGGGCAGGGGCTGGGCTGTGAGAGGTCTGGCTGAGTTCTGAGGCAGCCCCTTGGGGGCTGGTGGTACCCAGAAGGCTGGAGCTGAGATGGCCTTGGCAGAAGACCTGGAGAAGGAGCTGGAGACCACGGCCCAGGAAGTGCTGGGGAAACTGAGGAGCGGTCAGCTGTTCCAGTCCAGGTGGGACACTGCTGCCTTCATCATCTTTCTCATCTTCCTTGGTGAGTGTGGCCTTGGCCTTTGCCCCGCCCTCCCCCCCCGCACCTCCTGACCCAGACGTGGCCAGGACCCTCTCTGGACACCTGTCACTGCCCCCCCCCCCCCCCCGCCCACTCCAGGCACTGTGTTGCTGCTGCTGCTGCTTGTTTGCATCCACTGCTGCTGCTATAGCTGCTGCAGCCGCCGCACCTCCAGATCCCAGAAGGTGAGCCCCGATCAGGTGAGCCCCACTGGCCTCCTGGGCTGGGCAGGTGCGAGGGGCAGCCTGGAAGTGCACTGGGGAGACGAGGGTGCTGGGCCTCCTGTGGACAGGGGGCAGGCAGGGGACACATGAGTGAAGCCCAGCTGATTCCTGTGCCTCTCTTGTAGGAACACCGCAGGGGTGTGGATAACTTGGCCCTGGAACCTTAACACACCGAGCCCCCCAGCCCCTCTGCCCATGTGTCCTGCTGGGCAACAGGAACAATGCCTTGTTTGTCCAGAACCTGAGTCTGGAGTGTGTTCTGAGCCTCCCGTCAAGGGGTGGGCAGTTGGGAACTCACTGCTTTATCCAGATGCCCACCTGCTCCCTCACAGCTTTCAGCCTACACGACGGCCACCAGACCCTGAGTCACCAGCGACTGCCCATGGGAGGGGAAGCTGGGGCCCAACTCAGGGGCCGGGACCCCCAGGCAGAACCCTTGTTCCCATCCCACTCAGCCCCTTGGCAGCCCAGAGGACCCCCTCAAAGGTGGTGTGGGGAGGCCAAGGGCTCAGTCACTGGGTACCCCACTCAGGTCCTGAGTATCAGGGATCCCCAGCCTGGTCCTCACTCAGACAGACAGACGCTCCAGGTAAAGTCGGGTGATCTTTATTTCCTAGAGGCCTTGTCAGGGATGCTGAGCAAACGCATTCTAGGACACCACAGCTCACGGTGGGTGGCTTCTGTCTGCTCTCCTAACTCACAGTTTAGGGTCGCCACCCACTCCTCACCCTCCATGGAGGGGGTGTGCGTGGCTACCCTTCACCATCCAAGGGCAGCTCAGAAAGCAGAAAAAGGAGGCGGAAGGAGAGCCCTGGGGTTGGCCCCACCCAGAGTCCAAAGGTTTCTGCCTGCAGGGAGGGAGGGTTTGGAATGTGGGCCACATCTCTGCTCCGCCTTCCTGACCACCCCCCTCCGCAAAATGAAAAGCAAGCCTTCGTCCCTTCTTTTCAGTGATTCCAGTGTTCATTTCCATCTGTGCAAATATGATGGGCAGGATGGGGTAAAGACGAAAATAAATAGCCCATGCTGCCCGGCTCTGGCCAACACTCCAAGAGGGGATAGATGAGAGGGACAAGGGCCATTTCCCAGGTGGACAGACTCTTGGGGGTTCTGTTCAGAAAGGCCTGTAGCTCCAGTAGCTGGAGAACACGGAGATCTGGAGAGGGAGGGGGGGGGGGGACATGGTGAGTGCTGGTGCTAGGGAGCCTCCCTTGCTGTACCCTGTGACCCGGGTGAGATTTCAAGGTCATCCAAGGGCAATTTGTTAGGGAGAGGGTACTGTTGCTCGGCAACGTTGTGGCCCATCTGCTGGGTGTGTGTGGAGGGTACGATGGAGATTTGGGGGTGCTTTGGAGGTATGACCAGAGCCCTTAGGATCCCCCCAAAATGAAAAGGCTTAGCAGCCTGCCACCTGGCTGGCCCAATGTGTCTGAGAGGGAGGCCCACCCCGACCCCACAGTCCCCCGTGGCCCACCTTATCCTTGAGCTGCTGGCAGAGCTGCAGGGAGACCGTGAAGAAGACTAGGGCATCGTTGAGCCACGGGATCACACACTCCACCTTGTGCACATGGCTCACCTCCAGACGCTGGGAGCCCCACTCGCTGTGGGGAGAGGGGAGGGTCTCCCCTGGGCAGGGGGTGCTGACCAGCCTGGCCCCCCAGGCCCCAAGGTGCAAAGGGTTGGGGAGGGCAGGGTGCTCCCCGGCAGCATACTTACAACATGGCCCCAGGGCTGTGGAGCACGGCGCCTCCAGCTGGGCGGAAGTTCTAGGAAAGAAGGGGACCAGACCCGGTCAGGCCCTGGAGGCTGGTCAGGCCCTGGAGGCTGCCAGGCACGTGGGGGCGGGTGGGGTTCCCTCACCTTGGTGGAGTTGGGCTGCAGGGCGTGCAGCTGGTACACGGTGAGGCAGAGCTTGTTGAGGTTGATGTACACATTGACTAGTAGGTCAGAGGGCAGGGCAGGGGCGAACATCCGCTGGGGACGAGCACCGGGCAAGCAGGTCGGATGAGGGTCGCGCAGGCGCAGGCCTCCCAGAACCACCTGGGCAACCCCATTCCCCAACCCAGGCACTGGGGCTTCTAGACTTTTCCGAGGTGTCCTGGGTGGCTTTCTGCACCAGGCTTGAGAAGCACTGATGCAGACTAGGAGCATTTGGGGGACGCAGGGTGGAAGCCAAGGACCTTGTCCCAGAAAACTGCATAGACAGAGGACTCAGACAGCAGTTCGGGGTTTCCAGGGCCCCTTCACACCCGTGTCCCTCCCAGGGGCAAGCTGGGCTCCTCAGTGGGGATTCCCTCTCCTGGAGCAGGGGCTGGACTAAGGTACTGACCGTGAGGCCACTGGCAGCGATCTCAGGCAGAGTAAGGGTAGCCGGGGTGGTGAGCCGGTTGCGGGCTCTGGTCAGCTGCAGCATCACAGCGTCCATCAGCTGTGGGCAGGGGGCTGGTCAGAGCTGCTTCGAGGGCAGCCCCTGCCCTCCCACATCAGAGCGTGACAAAGTCATGGAAGCTCCCAGCTCCTGCCCTGGGTGCTCACGGTCTCAAGGCCTGAACCCCTGCTGTGTGGGGCTTGTTAAAGGTGCAGGTACTGGGGTTCCAGCTGAGGGTGGGGGTAGGACGTCTGCAGTGGTGACCACCTATCCAGCAGGTTCTACTGCATGGGATCTTGGGTGCTGGTCCAGTGGGGAATGGAACATGGGAGATCCTGAGCGTCAGTCTCAGGGGCATGAGGGCTTTGTGGATGGGGGTACAGGCAATGAAGGAGCTTAGAAGAAGGGGCCTGAATCCAGCTTGGGTGCAAGGAGCCAGGGACAGTGATGGCACGGCTAGGTTCAGGTCTTAGCCTGGGGTACCAGCCCCATTTTCACAGTTGAGGAAAGAGAAGGTCCCAAGTGCTAAGGTCACATGGCTAGTGAACAGTGGAACCATCTGGAACTCATCCTTTTCCTTTGCCATGACTAAAACTCTTGCTTGGACTCCTCAGAGCCCCAACTTCCACTGCTTCCAGCTATTGCCATGGGCATGGGGGTGACCTTGCTTCCAGGAAAGGCAAATCTGGGTGGAGGCATGGGGACTACACCCCCTGTCCCCAGGGTGGTCACAGTTCTGGGAGGGACCTTAGGCCATTAGTTGTAAGTTTTCATATGAGGACACAGAGGTCCAAAGAAGGAAACTGAATCACCTGAAGACACATAGCAAATCAGGGACAGAGTTTAAGCATGAGTTTGGGGCATATGAGCGCAGCTGGTCCCTGCAAACCATGTGGATTCCCTTTGCTAATTATAAGAGTTCCTCTAGTGCTAGTCATGTGACTACTAGCATCTACTAGTAGTAGCTGAGCACTTCCTGAGCATTTGCTAGAGGCTACTTTACCTGCATCATCACAACTGGTCGTCACTGCAGTGAGTCCCCCCTCTATAGGTGAGGCTATTGAGGCATCGAATGACTAAGAAAGTAACCTGAGGTTGCACAGCTTACAACGGAGGCCCTGGAATCAGAATCTCAATCTGAGTCTGGAACCTGGGATATGAATCATTTGACTGTAGCTGGATGGACACGGGTGCGTTGAGAGGTGATGGGTGGGCCATCAGCTGCGCCTGAGGATGTGGGGGCAGAATTCTCCAGGGGCCTGGTCAGGGCCAGGGGGAGGGAACCTAGTTCTCCTGTCCCTTCTGGCAGCTCACCTTGAGGACCTCTGCTCCCGTCCTGAACTGGTAGCTTTCATCCCGGTTGGCAAGGAGGTAAATGGCTTGGCTTACATGGTTCCTGGCATCCTGGATCTGAAAACAGTGCCCATCGAGAGGTCAGCGGGCTGGGCCTCAAGAGGAAGAGATGCCAACTTCATCTCTCGGTGGGCAGTTCCGGCCCCAGTCATCACGATGAGGGGCCATTCTCCTTGGAGGGGTGGGGTGGGAACCGCCTGCCTGCTCTCTCCCCACCAGCTGCCAGCTCCGTGTCCTCTGAATGCCAGGTCCTGGCTGGGTGTTGGGCACATGGCAAGACTGTGGCAGGCCTGCTGTCACACAGCTCACCTTCTAAAGGAGGGCAGGTGATCGCAGAGTAAAGGCCTAAGATAAAAAGACTGACTTGCACAAGGAAAGAGGGTGACTCTGCAGGATGGGGGAGGGGGGAGCCTCTTTTGATGGATGGAGGTCAAGGGAGGCCCCAGGGAAGTGATTCTTGAGGATCACCCAAGTGACAAGAAAAGCAGAGAGCCGAGCATGGGCAAAGGCCCTGAGGTGGAGACCAGCTGGTGTCCAGTGAGAGGGGAAGGGGCTTGGATCAATCCAATCACACAGGAGCTTGTAGGGAACATGGACTCTGTCTCCAGGAGCCATCAGAAGCCCCCTGGAGGCTCTGGGAAGGGGAGTTCCTGGCTCCAGAGGACCCCAGTGGTTCCTGCTGGGGCCCCGGGGCCTACAGACAGGTTTTCCACCTCCTTCAAGGCTAGGCTCTGGAGCCCCAGGCACTGCCTGCCCCAGCTCTGCTACTAGGAAACACCCTTCCAGGCTTGCTCCGGCTTCAAATCCCCATGGCCAGCCTGGAGCCCTCAGTGCCTCTCAGGCCTGCCCCTGCCTGCCCTTGTGGCCTGAGCCCCAGTAGGGGAAGGGCCCAACTACCTGCTGCAGCTTCCACTGCTTGTCTTCTCGGAAGGCGAAGTGCAGCAGCTGGTTGTTCCGGGGTATCTTCAGGTTCACATCCTGACAGGCAAGAGTGGATAAGCAGAAGGATGACACCCTCCTGCTTTTGGCCACCCTGAGCCCTTGAGCAGGGGGCCAGAAATGGGGTGTATGGGGTGGTTCGGGCCCCCGTCATTCCACAGGGCAGAAGGTCTCCCAGCACAGTGGCCATTTGGAGTGTGAACAGGGAGGTCAGGAAACAGGAACTCGGGCCCAAGAGGAACCACAAAGAAATGAAAGGGAAAACAGAAAGGGGAAGGTGGCCTCAGCCAGGAGGAGCTGTGACTGTGGGCAAAAGGGAACACGGGTACAGGGCAATGGACTGAGCACCCACCCACTACTGGAGGAGAGGCACCTTCCCCCACATCTTGGTGCCTGGCACCAACGGAGCTCAGATGCTGGCCGATTTCACTTTGAATTGGGGCCAGCTTAATCCCGCTGCTGCCCACGCTTCACTGGGCCCAGACTCAGGGCTGGGCCGTGTGCAAACATCTCCCTTCGGCACCTCACACAGAAGCCACATGCCAATTCCATGAGGAGGCTGCTGGGGGGTGGGGGGAGTATTTTACAAGGGAGAAAACTGAGGCCCAGAGAGGTCAAGGATCCTGCCCAGGGTCACACAGCCAACTGGTGGCAGAGCCAGCAGGAGGCTCCCATATTCTTTCCCGCTGGTTCCTCCAGCAACAGAGAAAGGGGAGAGGGGCTGGGGGACTCACCGCCTGGCTCAGTGCATCCCCTTGCAGAGTCAGCACGCCTTTCACCTGGTCTGTGCTGCAACACGTGGGGGTCAGAGCAGTGCCTGTGGCTGCCCTCTCCCACCACCTGGCCCTCCCGGCAGCTTGCCCCTGGCTGTCCCAGGATGGCCCGCTGGGCCTTGGCTATGCAGCCTCTCCTGGAGGGATCCCAGGTGTCCCCCTCTCAAGCAGCTTCATCGCCCTCATTTCTGCTCAGCCCCTGCTCACCTACAGCTGCCAAGGATGAAGTTCTCCTGCTTGGCAGGACCCTCCGTGCCGGTGCCAGAGCAGGGCAGAGTGAAGCGGAGAGAGGCCTCCTGGAAGGGCAGAGGGGATTAGGGTAAAGTTCATCCAATCCAGTTCAACGGTCTTTCCAGAAGCCCCATTTCCTAGGTTGGCCAGGGGAGGGTCAAGTGGGTTGGTCTCACCGGAGCACCTTATCCAAGCCTCCAGGGCACCTTCCCATTTCTCAGGCCTTTCCGCCCTCACCTGGGTTTCAGGTCCTACCAGAGTGGATGGATAGCTGTTCCTTCCACATTCCCCAGAAACTTGCCTCAAGCCCAACTCCAGGATATAGAACAGAGAGATGGCCTCCTGGCTTGGTTAAGATGCTTGGTTTGGAGGATATTATGCTAAGTGAAATTAGTCAGAGAAAGACAAATATCATATGACTTCACTCATATGAGGACTTTAAGAGACAAAACAGATGAACATAAGGGAAGAGAAACAAAACTGATATAAAAACAGGGAGGGGGACAAAGCATAAGAGACTCATAAATATGTAGAATGAACAGAGGGTTACTGGAGGGGTTGTGGGAGGGGGGATGGGCTAAATGGGTAAGGGGCATTAAGGAATCTACTCCTGAAATTATTGTTGCACTATATGCTAACTTGGATGTAAATTTTAAAAAAAAAGGGGAAAAAAAGACGCTTGGGTGTGGGGACAGAGTCAGAAAATGTTAGTAGTCATGACAACTCGCAATTTCTGCCCTACCAGGCAATGTCTGGACATTTCTGTGAGTTGCCTTATTTCACAATAGCCCTGTGAGGCTGGTACTGCAATCTTTTTGCGAAAGGGAGCCCCCCCAGATGTTGAGTATGATGCTGGAGACCTTGAGATAACAGCTTCAATGGAAGCCTTCCTTGACCCCGACTCCCCGCCCGGGAGCTCATTCCACGCCCGACGCACTGCGCTCACACAGCTGCCTGTGATTAAGTGGACAATCATGCGTTGGTACCCCGACTGGACTCCCAGTCCCCCGAGGCAGGGGCTGGTCTGCACACCGCGCATCGCGCCCACAGGAGGCGCTCGGAAGGCAGGGGCATCGGCCCGGGAAAGAGCCGCTGCTGGGCCGGCCTGCCAGGCGCCTTACCTTGAGGATGTCTTGCAGCTGCCTGAGGACGGCGTGCACCTCGTCGTGCAGCAGCCAGCGGAACTCCTCCTCCTGCGGGCACAGGCCGACTGTCAGCCTCCCGGGCCCACCGCCCCCGGCTCCACCCTGCCCTGGCCGCGCGCCTCACCAACACCGCTCGCTCCGCCGCCGTCGCTGCCATCGCGGTCGCCATCGCCGCCGCTCGCCGCCCAGCGACCGTCAGGCACCCGCCGTCAGCTCGAGGCTCGGTGCACCGGCCGTCAGTGCGCTAGCAGCACCCGGGCCCACCCCCGCTGCCGATTGGCCGCACGCGCGTCCGCCCCGCCCCCGGGCCGCCTCTCCCGCCGCCGACCGGCCGAGCTGCGCTCCGAATCGAGGCTGGCGGCTGCGCGAACCCGCCTGCTCCGGCTCTCCCAGGCTGCCGCTGGCACCCACCGCGAGCGCTCTGCGCTCGGGCGCCGCGTCCACCGCCGCTCTGCCGCTGGAGCCCTTCGGCCACTTGTCCCGCCCCTCCCCGGCCCTGATAGGGCGCCCTGCTCCGCTTGCGCACACTGATTGGCCAGAGGGATGGTTTGCTCTCGCCGCGCCCGGCGGTTGGCCGGCGTGGCAGCCTGTTCCTGCTCGGCCTCGCCCTCCTCCCCCGGAGCTCGCGAGTTCCGTTGGTCCAGGAGGAACCAGCCGGATAACCAGGCAGTCACGGCGCAGTCCCGGCGCGAGGGCTGCGGGGCCGCTCTGGTGCTCCCGGCCCTCCTCCCTCCACCACACAGCGCTCTGGGTCTAGGCACAGGCCACTGCCGAGGTAATCAGTCACAGTTGTGTTACCAAGAAACGTTTTATTTTGCTTGCAGTAGCTTTTTTTGTTAATTGCACAAAATCATGTTTTGTTTTTGCCATTTAAACATCACACAATCCTATTCTGAAAGACAAATGCTCATTAAAAACAAAGCAAAAATAAAAATTCACAATCTTAATTACCTAGAAGATTTGTCATTTAAAGTAGGTTTAAAGGGGGAAAAAAAGGGATGGTGGAAGAGGGGCTTTCTTACAAGCTTTTTCACAAGTGTCACATTTTCTTCTAAAAGGGAAGGATTTCAAAACAAAGGTGAAATAGCTTAAACAGAAATAGTCATAAAAAGAAACTTTACAGAATTGTCAACAATATTAAGACAACATTGACTAACCAGTTTCATTACAGCATCTTCCCCCACCCCCACCCTCCCACCCCCAACCCCGAGTGTCCGGCTAGGACTAGAACAGGCTTTGTGTTCAGACAGAAAAGAATTCCAAATCCCAGTGAAATTATGCCAAAAACCCGCAGGCATCTTCCCTGCCCTCCCCCCTATGTCTTCTGAGATCCCCTAGCCTGGGTTCTATCAGTGGAAAAGGGCCAAATTTGTGAGGGGGAGGGGCCCACACCAGTGTGGTCTCCTCATTATATATATTCACTAGAAATGCTGACCTGCAAAGTATAACTTTGGAAAATTCAACCCATATAGAGGGAGAGAACATGGACATCCTTTGGGTGACTTCTCCTTGTTTTTACACCACATCGCAAGTCCCTCTGGTCCCCTATCCAAGGAGAAATGTTAGGGTCTCAAAGATGTCTTAGATCTACCTCTTCAGGTCAGTTAGTTCAGGTTGGGTCAGGTTCAGTTCTCTTCCCTCCCAAAAGACCCTGGGGCCCTGGAAGCATTGAAGGCTATGCTTCTGGCTGAAGTGAAGACACTCGATCCTGTTTCAAGAGCTGAGCCTAAGAAATGGCCATCGTTGGTCAGGCTGGGTTTGGGCCAAAGAAGGGACAGAAACACTGTCTCCATGGGAAGAAGAGGAGGAAGGGAGAATGAAAAGGTAGGCAGGTGGGGAACATGTGCAGGAGCAGGTTGGAGAGGATGGGACTGCTGTGAGGGGACCCAGTCAGAGTGGCTCCAGGTGGAGTCTGCAGCATAACGGAAACAGGAAGGAACCCCACTCTCCTCCCTCTTTGCTCCTCCCTGGTGGCCCTCAGGATCCCCTTCCCAAGGGCTGGAATGCAAATCCAAATACTAAGAGCCTGGTGAGGAGTGAGCTCCCCCTACACCAAAGTGAGGAAGTCTGATCCCAGCCCAGGGCTCTGCAGTGATGGTGACTTCTGGGACAGGTGCTCAAGAGCGGCGAGGAGAGCAGGCTTCTGTGAGGCTCACCTAACGTGCTGGCGATTTGCTGCTCTCCCTGGAGAGCCAGAGCCCTGTGTTCGCTCAACTTTGCCAATCTCTTTTCAGTTCACAAAGGCATTTACGGAGAGTTGCACATTGGTAGCTTAAATATGACAATCCTCATCAGCTGGTCACCTGAGGTTGGAGGGCCCATGGGGACCCTCTGTTTGGAGTCGGTGCTGGCTCATCTTGACCCAGAGCCTCTCTCTCACATGGGGGATCCAGTGGGGGGACGTGGACGTAACCACAGCCTCTTTGCTCTGAGGGACGGCAGCAGTGGGAAGGCTTCCAGTTCTCACTGCTGATTCTAGTTCCTCTACTGGAAAGGGTCTGAGATAAGACAAGCTCAGGAGGAAAAAAAAGCCAGGCAGCAGTTTCTGGGCAGCTTCTATCCTGGGGTGAGAGCCAGTGTGTGGTGTGTAGGGTGTGTGTGTGTGTGTGTGTGTGTGTGTGTGTGAACACACAGCCACCTAGTCCGGGGCCAGTGCCCAGCTCAAGAGCTTTCCCAAAGGCCAATCCTGCCGACACCCCTCCCCTCCCCAGGACCTCCAGGGGAGGGGTGACGCTGTGTGCTGTGCTGATGGCAAGTCTCAAAGTCTGTAGAAAAGGAGATGGAGACAGGTGGACTGGTCCAGAGCTAAGTCCCAGGACCCCAACCCCATGTGAGGAGGAGGGGCCAGAGGGAAGACTTGGGGGGCAGGGATGGGGTATCGAGGGCTTAGTGTATATAGGCTCGGTACACGGCAGACATGTCGTTGTCAGACTGGTCCAGTGCCTTGGCTCTTTTGTACACCTGGAAAAAAAAAGGAGATAGGCTCACACTCTGTCCACAGAGCTGACTTAAAAACACAATCTGCTTCCTGGAGGCAGTTCTAGATGTGGTCAGGCAGGCAGGCGGCAGGCAGCCTTTGGAGTCCAGGCTATCTAGGTACAACTCCTGGCCAACCCCCACACTGATTTTTTTTTTTTTTTAAATAAAAAAATGTTTATCTATTTTTGAGAGACAGTGTAAGCAGGGGAGGGGCAGAGAGAGGGGGACAGAGGATCTGAAGGGTGCTCTGTGCGGACAGCAGAGAGCCCTACGCGGGGCTAGAGTTCACGAGCTGTGAGATCAGGACCTGCGCTAAAGCTGGGCGCTTAAACGACTGAGCCACCCAGGCCCCCCACTGATCTTGAGCCAGGTGCCTCAGTGTTTCTTTGCCGTCACCACTACTACTTGATGTCATGGAGAAGGTGACAAGGTTTTATCATGAGGTTTAAAGGGACTGAGGAGGTAAAGTGCTTAGAGCATTGTTAGCAATTATAATCACGTCCCTTCCTACCTCCAGGGTCTTCCTGTGTTATGCTCTGGGCCGCTATCCTCGTCCTTCCCTCTGCGTGGGATGCTTTTCCCTCAGCACAGCTGGCCCCTTCCCAGTCAGCTCCGAGGCCTCTCCCGAGCAGCCTGAGACAGTGGCCGCACCGCTTCACTCACTCTGCTGTATTTTACTCATACTTCTGACCTTTACAGACTCTTGTTCAAATACTTATCTGCCTGTCTTGTGCCTCTTTCCATTAACATGTAAGCGCCACAAGGGAGGGAACGGGCTGCTCCTGAACACGTCCCCAGAGCCTAGAATAGTGCCTGGCAATCAACAGCCACTCCAGAGACACTAGGTGAATATTATGAACGAGTGTGAAGAGAATGAAAAAGCCATTCGACAAAGGCAGTATGGCATCCAGGCACACTGAGGAAATGCAGTTGAACACAAGGTTCCCCCATACAAGCTGCATTTTTGTCTTTTTTCAAACAGTCCAGCTGAAGCCACCATAGTTAAGTGTCCATTACAGCTCAGGTGTAGCTGTCAACTCAACACGAAGGCTCCATAAGACCTTTTCAGATACAAGAAAACCAATCATTGCCAGCAAACCTGCACTACAGGGAATGCTAAAGCAAGTTCTTCCAGCTGAAAGGAAACAATCCCAGAGAGAAATTCAATTCTTTAGAAAAGAATGAAGAGCCCTGGAAATGGTAAATAAGAGAAATACACAATTATTTTCTCTCTTCGTTAAAATAAAATACATAAGACTACTTAAAACATTCCAACATTGACCGTATGTTTAAAACAAAGGCAGATGTAACCCAGAGGACATCTGTACCCTAAAGCAGGGGTTCTCAACCAGGGATTGTTTTGCCCCCACTGGACATTTGGCAACGTCTATAGACATTGTGTCAACTGAGGGGGTGTTGCTGGCCTCCAGTGGGTATAGGACAGGGATGCTGCTAAACATCCTGTAAGCACAGGATGGCTCCCACAGCAAAATGTCATTGTGCCCAGGTTGAGAAACCCTGCCTTAAAGGAGGAGGTAGAGGGGGAGGGAAATGGAAATGTATCTATGTTGTATGTGAAGAGGTACAAGATTAACTCTAAGTAGACCGTGAAGTTTAAGGATATTGCATATTCTTGCATATTGATATCCCTAGAGCAAAGATAAAACAGAAACAATGCGTCATTAAGAAGACAGTAGGTAAAATGGAATTCTAAAAAAGATTCAAATAATCCAAAAGGCAGTAAAATAGGAAGGACAGTCAAAAGCCAGAAGAGACAAGCAGCAATCAAATGATAAAACGGTGGCTCCAAATCTGACCATACATTAACAGACTTTAAGAAAAGGACTAAATGTTACTGGACTAGTTAACCTTAAGATCCTGAACAGTAAGCACCAGTGAGGAGCCTAAATTCACACCATCCAAATGGCCAGATAGCACCACGTTCCATTGAGAAATTAACTAAAATATTTGTTTTCAAGCCAACAAATCCTGTAGACTCAGGGCAGAGGCAAGTCAGAAATCACCTCACAGAGAAACCTGCCCACACAAACCACACATAGAACCCTTTAGAACTGACTTCAGTTAAAGACAAGCTTGTTGACAAAAAAAATTATACAAAATACAAAAATAAGTCCGCTGCTAAGAGAGAATCCAAGATAAAACAAACATGAGTAACCCGAAATTGTACTGCAACCTGAAAAAGTGAAGTAAGTACTCTGGCATGTTCAGGCAGACAAGGAAGGGACAGAAAACACAGAATTCAGGGACAGAAGATTACAGATTATGAAAAGGTAGGTCTGAAAAGAGCAGAACCGTGTTTCTTTTTTCCTTTTTTTTAATGTTTATTTATTTTTGACAGAGAGACAGAGAGAGAGAGAAACAGAGCATGAGTGGGGGAGGGGCAGAGAGAGAGGGAGACACAGAATCCAAAGCAGGCTCCAGGCTCCGAGCTGTCAGCACAGAGCCTGACACGGGGCTTGAACTCACAGACCGTGAGATCATGACCTGAGCTGAAGTCACACGCTCAACGGACTGAGCCACCCAGGCGCCCCAGAACCGTCTTTCTTTACTTCTTCACTGGAACAAGCCACTGGAGACTTCTAATTAACTTGAGTGATGCATATCCTTTTTTTAGCACTTGGAAGATACAGCTTCTAAAATAAATGAATTTATGTGTTTTACACAAAATGTAGAGTTTTGTTTTTTGTTTTTTTAAATGTTTGTTTATTTTTGAGAGAGCACATGTGCTTGGGGAAGGGGCAGAGAGAGAGGGAGACAGAGAATCCGGAGCAGGATCTGAGCTGTCAGCAGAGAGACCAACGTGGGGCTTGAACTCACAAAGTGGGAGATCATGACCTGAGCCAAGTCAGATGCTTAACCAACTGAACTACCTGGCGCGCTACAAATGTAGTTTTTATTGTAGCTCTACAGTAAAGAAATAGTGCTCAGCTTTTTTAAGGCTACACTTCCAAACAGCTTTTCAAAAAGTGCATGTGTAGGTGCTTAATAAAGTTGTCATTCAAAAAAATGTAAATGACCAAACACCCCAATTAATAGGCAGAATCTTTCAGAATGGGTAAAAATCCAAGCTCCAATGACAGACTGTATACAAAAGATACAGTATAAAAACACAAACTGAAAGCAAATGAATGGAAAAAAATATACAATGGGGCACCTGGGTGGCTCAGTTTGGTTAAGCGTTTGACTCTTGATTTCAGCTCAGGTCATATTTAATGATTCGTGAGTTTAAGGCCCACATTGGGCTCTGCGCTGACAGAGTGGAGCCTGCTTGGGATTCTCTGTCTCCCTCTCTCTCTGCCCCTCCCCTGACTCGCTCGCTCTCTCTCTCTCTCTCTCTCTCAAAAATAAATAAATATTAAAAAAAATATAAAAACAATAGCACCTATAGTAAAACTGGGCAATAGGCTTCAAGACAAAGACCAGAAAGCGACATTTTATAAAAACAGAAGGGCAAACTCATAAGGAAGATGTGGCCATCGTAAATGCTAAGAGTTTCAAAATTACAGGAGTTTCAAAGATAATAGACAAAATCAAAGGGAAAAACAGACAATCCCACAATCACAGTTAGAGATTTTAAGACCTTTCAGCAACTGAAAGAACCAGAGAAAAAGGCCAGTAAATGTGATCCGAAAAAACTACCAACCTCAACCTAACTGGTATCTGCAGGACATAGTCCTCTTAAGTGCACACAGCACACCCAAAGACAGACCATCTGCTGGGCCACAAAACAAGTCTGAATAAATTTAAAGAACCAAAAATCATACAGGATGTGTTTTTTTAACCACAACAGAGACATATTAGTAATCAATAATCATTAGATATGTAGGACAACTCCAATTATATGATACACTTTTGAATAATCCACAGGTCGAAGAAATCACATGGGAAGTAGGCATGGCTAAGAAGGAAGCGTACAGTTTTACATGCTCCTGTCTAGAAACAATGACCTGAGATTCCACCCCAAGAGATGAGACACAAAGCAAAATAAAGATGGGCGGGGGGTGGGGTGGGGTGGGTAGCGAATAGTAAAGACAAAAGGAAGATGGCCAGGGTTGTGCTTCGCCTCTGGCAGGTACCTCGTTGGCTGCAGCTGCCATAGGAGTAGGATGGTTGACCGCATCACCCAGGGCAATGGCTAAGCGGAGATCCTTCTGGATGTACTTCAGGTAGAAATCAGGCTTAAAGTTTCCTTGCAGGATATCTGAGGAAGGAAAGCCACTTATCAGGCAAATTGAATAAACTCTAACTAAGAAACTATCTGTAATACTGTCAGGCCTCAACACCTGGCATTTCCTCCCTCTTGGACACTGAAGAGACAAGTTCCCAACCAGTACCCCCAAATCCCACCTGCCAGGTCTCTGGACCCCCTCTGACCAAGGGCATGGAATGAATGAAGAGAGTGCGTCTTTCACACCCAATGAGCCCTTGAAGAAGAGACTCCTCTGTGAGAGCTGCCTGACTCAGTTTCTCAGCTCCTATCAGAACTAAAATGCAAGAGAGGCCAAAGGCAACTCACTTTGGCACTTCTGGTCCAGGAAGATGCTGGCCAACTGTCCCTGATTGAGGATGTCCAAGAGTGTCTGCTGGGACTGGCCTGTCACTTGGGCCAGGGTCAAGCCCTCAGCGATGGTGGCCATGAAGCTTCCCTGGACCATGTTCACGATCAGCATCATCTTGGCTGCGTTGCCAACCTCACCTGGCCAGGGTAGAGAATGACGGTCACTTCTCAAGAATCTGAGGGCAGGGACTTTCTGCCCACCCTCATCCCTGCTCGGACCCACCTCTACACCCAGGGGAGGCCCCATTCACCTGCCCCTGACAGAACTGGCTCTGACCCTTCGGGCTCTTCCTCCTTCCAGGCACTGACTGTGCAAGTCAAAGGAAACCTTCCCACGGGGGCCCCAGGCAGAGAGGCCGTGCGGGAGTGACGCTGTCATCAGTGCAGTCTAGAGGGGATGTGGCCCACCCAGCCTCCGGGCCTGCAGTGGCCCGACAGGTGGGCAGGCATGTTACCTAGAAAGAAGGAGGTCTTCCCCATTGCCTGGAAGCAGCTGCTGCAGTCCTCATACAAGCCCCTGTCTCCTGCTGCTAAGATCACCAACATCCCGTCATTAGACAGCTGCTGATTCCCTGAGACCGGGGCTTCCAGAAAGCGGCCCCCCCTGGACACAATCACCTGGAAAGGAAAGTCATAGCTTCTGAAGGCCTTGCACCTCACTGGGGTTTCAAGTGGGAACACCTGGCCCTCCACACCGAGGCCCTAGACAGATGCCTGAATCATAGGAAGCATGCAGCTAAGCTGAGGTCTCCCCACCTGCTCCCATTTACTTGCAATTTCTTACAAAGACCAAACATGACCATGCTCATGGCTTGGCCGACCATACCTCCTCCAGACACTTCCCTTCTCTGACTTCAGCCACCCTCAGGGCACAGAGGGGCCAGAAGTCACCACTTGGCCCAGCAGCTTAGTGGAAAGAATACTGCTAGGATCAAATGTGGATAGCTGCTTAAACCAAAAAGGTCCTGCCAGCTGCCTGGAATGCTTCTCACTGTGGGTCTCACAGCTCTGGGACCTAATGCCCATCCCAGCTGGGCAACACCTCTCCTCTCATGGCTATTCAGACTAGCTGTGGCTTTGAAAGTAAAGAGCGAAGACAACCTAGTCCCAAGGCTACAGGCCTTTCTTTCTCTCCCTGCTTTTGTCTTTAGAGTAACCAAGTTGCCCACACAGGAGTGATCAGTTAGAGTCTTGGGCTCCAACCACAAGGATGCTGGAAGGCCACCACAAACGAGGCTGCTACCTGGGCCAGCTCAGTGACTGTGTCAGCATCCACTGTTGACATGTCCACATAGCACTTCCCAGGGCGGATCCCTTGCAGTACACCACTGGGGCCCAGCACCAGCTGTGGAGACACAAGGGAGAAGCAATAGCCCAGGCTCTTGGCTAGATGCCCAGGAGCCCCTTAGACCTCAGGTTAGAATTCTGTTGCTTTTTTGGCTCACTTACTGATTAGGAACTAAATATTGAGGCTGAAAAGGGGGAAAGCAAGTGAAATAAGCGTAGGAATGAAAAATACCTCTAGTACGTTCCCAACAATCTTGTAAAAGGGTTTATGTGTTCCTTTTTATTAAAAACCTCCCATTTAAATGATAACCTCAGTATTTTCTTGGGTTTCATTGGATTTACCCGGATTAAACTAGTCACCAGTTTAACAAGATGACTACTGTACTTGAAATGTGAAAACATACAAATAGAGCCACAGCTAAACAGAGGATCTGGGCACATGGACGCAATATGAATACACAGGGCTCGTCAGCACAGATCTCAGGGACCCTCATTTTTATTCTTTGTTCTGAATCAAAGGAAGTCTGTATTCAATTTACAAAAATATTTTTCACAATGGGGGATGGCCCCAGATGGGAAATTCAACTCCCCCACATGCTATAGATACTCACTCATGGGCAGGGGAGATAGGGTGGGGGAGAGGGAGGCCAGACAGTTTTCCTGGCCACAACATGATGGGAGAAGAGGGGATCCTTACGTCCTTGGCTGCCTTGGGATCTGACACGCAGGCGAAGGTGATGTCACAAGTTGAAACGACTTCAGCGGGGGTTCTTCCTAGGCGGGCCCCCTCCTGGATGAACAAATCACACTGCAAAAGTCACAGATCCTAATGTGAGCTACAGGCAGTGCACAACCAATACAACAACCAGGCCAGAGACACCCTGCCCAGTCCTCCTGGCTGGCCTCTCAAGGGAAGAGGCTGAGGCTAGGAGCTGGGGACACCAGAGTTGGTGGTCCAGCTTTTTGAAGGAAGTAGATTGGGCCCCTTAAGGACCGTCTCATATTTTTGCATAACTGGTGCCTAGAACGAAGTTCTACTTCATAGTAGGCACAAAACAAGTGTCTGCTAAAGGTTTCCTGTTTCAAGAACAGGATGTAAATAGCACCTGTCCGCAACCCTCTGTGGCTGTCTTGGCTGTGGCAAAACCTGCCCAGTGTCCTGGGCTACCCACACTGTGCGGGGAAGCAGGTCTGGGGCTGGGAGGCTGCCATTCCTTACCGAGATGTTCCTGGGTGCCTAAAAGCTTTAACTTTTCTTCCTTGAGAATTAAAATTACCCACCTCATAACAAAACATTATCAATATTTCAGTTTTTTCCTTTTCCAAAATCATTTAAAGAAGTAATTAGAATAACATGAACCTATTTTGTAACCAACTTTTAATATCATGTGTGATTTACATTTATCCACATTACAGTCTTTCTTAATTATTGTTTATAATGGATGGCTGCAGAATATCCCGTTGAGACACACCTGAATTTACCTAATGGCTCTCCCGAAGTTCACTATCAAACCTGCTTTTAATTATAAATGACTCCAGGGGCGCCTGTGTGGCTCCACTGATCAAGCATTCGATTTTTGATTTTAGCTCAGGTCATGATTTCACCATTGTGAGACTGAGCCCTGGATTGGGCTCAGTGGGAAGTATGGAGCCTGCCTGGGATTCTCTTTCCCTCTCTCCCCTGCTCGTTCTCTCTCTTTCAAAATAAACAAACTTAAAAAAAAAAGTGACTCCAACTAATATCTTTATGTACAATTCTTTTCCTTTATGTTTTGAATCTAGGTCCCCGAAAGTAGAATAAACAGGTTCCAAATGGTGTTCAAGTTCTTAATACACGTAGACAAATGGCTTTCCAGTGGAGCCATGTTAATTTATAATGATCACTGGCAAGGTATCACATCACCAGCACTGAGTACATCATTTAAAAACAACAAACAAGCATCCGTAAATACATAAAAACTCTGCCCTACTTGATGATTTAACCAGCCAAACCCAGTAACTTTTTGTTTGATATATATTTTGATTATTCTTGATTACTGAACCTTTTACATATTTTTTAATTTCATAAAAAATTTTTTATGTAGGCTCCATGCCCAATGTGGGGCTTGAACTCATGAAGATGAGATCAAGAGTCATAGGCTCCACCAACTGAGCCAGGCAGGTGCTCCAATTACTGAACCTTTTAAATTTACTATCTTCATTTATTGTTTCTTTTGTAAGCTATTGTGTGTATCATATTTGCTATAAGCACGTTTGGTTGATGTACACTTTAGTCTATTTTCAATTTATTTTAGTATGTGGTAGGAGGTGAGAGTAGCATTTCCCCAAACTTGCAATCAGTTGTCCTGAACAGAATTTACTGACTGACCTTTCTCCTATCTCACTGATTCGTACAGAGCCACCTCTATCAGATGAAGCCCCAGCTGTCCATGTCCAGCCTACCTGATGGGTGTGCTTCTTTATCACGGTACACAACAACTCAGCCTTTTAGTATATCGCTTTATGTTTTAAACTTTGCTTGAGAGATCTCATTACTTTCTTTTCTGAAAATATGTTTTCCATTAGCTATTCCAGAAGAACCAGAGAGTAATTTTTTTTTTTTTTTTTTTTGCCAAGATAGTTTAAAACAATTCTACAGGGATGGTCAAAAATTAGATGGCTTTCTAAAAATGTTTGTTTATTTATTTGAGAGACGGAGACCGCCCATGTGAGCTGGGGAGGGGCAGGGAGAGAAGGAGAGAGAGAATCCCAAGTAGGCTCTGCGCTATCAGTGCAGAGCCCAATGTGGGAGCCAAACTCACAAACCATGAGATTATGACCTGAGCCAAGAGAGCCAGATGCTTAACCGACTCAGTCACCCCAAAGAATTAGACAAGTTTTTAAAGATGACATTTACTACTTAAGTTGTGCCAAGCATGGTGCTGAGTACTTTACATCATCTCATTTAATCTTTTGCACAGATGACAACTCTGAGACTTAGGGAGATAAACAGCGTTGCTAAAGAAGGTGAGCAGGATGGCTGTAACTTGGATTTAGGTCTGTCTGATTCCACACCAGATTCCTAACTGCTATGCTCTGCTTTCCCATAAATTAATCTGGAAAGAATGGCCATGTTTACATAACATTTAGGTTTTCCAATCAAAATACAGGATGGCAAGAGGCACTTCTATCAAAGGGGAAGGCACTTATAAGGAAAACCCTGACTCTCCCAACTTCTACAACTGTGCATCTACATTTCCTGGTTACCCTTGCCTCGAATCACAAGCAATACTGCCGATGGGACCTGATCACCCTCCTGACTTAGGTCCCCACAGCCCCTACCCAATGCCCAGCAGCTGAAGCCCAAATCCTTCAGTAAGGCTTTCAGGGCCTTCAGTGCCCTTTCCCCCACAGACCCTTTGACTCTCCAACCAGTTCCTTTTATCCTTGAAAAGGCATTTGTTTCATTAGAGTGATTTTTTTTTTTTTTTTTTTACCTTGCCAAGAACATTTCTGTTAATTCTAATCCATTAGGCCTGCCACCTCCTTCAGCAACCACTCTCCTACCACAGCTGCATCTAGCTGCACATGGGGTGCTCATCCAGTCACTTTGTAAGCACATGTTCAGCCACACAGGCTCCCAACAGGCTGGTCCTTCCTCAGTCTCTTCCTGTGTTCCTGGTGAGTACAGGGCTTTAGTTTCTTGTACTCAGACTACTGTTCTTCACCTTTTCTTGGATAAGAACTTGATGGGAGAAGCCATGGCTTCTCTCCAGTGCAGAGGTGCACATTCAGACCTGGAGTTCCATTTCAGGGGATGCACAGACCCTTGAAGTGATGGACCACCACCCTAGGTTAAGAACTTCTAAACCTGTCCTGCCCACTTTGGTTGCCGTTAGCCATGGGAGACTATTACATTTAAGTGATGTAAAATTAAAATTTCAATTCTTAAGTCGTACTAGCCATTGATTCGAGTGCTGAAGAGCCACATGTGACTAGTGGGTGTCACACTGGACAAATCCTGGACATCTCCATCACTGCAGAATGCTCTACTGCAAGGTGCTGTTAATACAATCCCAACGACAGAATACAGTGCAGCCATGCAAAAGGAAGAAATAAATCTATCTCCACACATTCGGTATCAATGAATTACTAACACACATGTATTTGCACGTGCATGAACAAAAGGATACAAACACCTGATGTGAGCTACCTCAGCTAATGGCAAGGAAGGGAGAATTTCACTTCTTTTTATAGGCCTGTATGTTTTTAAGTGTTTACTTTTTATAAACAGCATCCTAAGCTTATATCCTTTTATAAATAACATCCTAAGCTTCTGTACCTCCATCTTTACTTGCCTGAACTATAGAGCTTGGCTCTATACTTGGCTACTCTACACATGCAAAATGCTGAGCGGAGACAATAGGAAGATTCCTATCCTCAGTTACTAGTTACTCCAACTCCAAGGGTCAAGGGTTTGTCCCACCCCGCCTGACAAGCACCACCACGAATGCTTACTTTCTCTGCAGTCCGGTTCCAGACGGTTACTGTGTGACCCATTTTTAGCAAGTTGGAGACGATGCCACTTCCCATGAGCCCAAGGCCCAAAAATCCTATCCTGAAAAAGAGAGACACTGATCGGTTCAGGGTGGAGTGGGACCGTGGTCACCAGAAACCACTCAGCGGCTGGCAGCACCACAGCAGAGCCGGAAGCAGTGTGTGTATGTTGTGCCTTTTCTTACCCTGCCATTGTTTAAAAGTGTCCCTCAATTGAAATGGGCTTTTCTAGACCTTTGCCTGCCACAGAAAGAGGTGTGCCTCTCATATGGTTTAGGGCAAGTCTCCCAAATTGTTTCCTTACTGCTGTGATAGACGGTCTGAGCTTTTAATTCCGTTAGAGCAAAAAAGCAGGCTTCTGTCTTCGGCTCTTGCAACAGCTTCCTGATCGACCCCTTCAAATGCCTGGCTTTCAGATGCCACTTTAAAACACATCAGCATCCATGACAAGTGACTGGAGTGATGTGCTCAGGATCAGCAAACTTCTTCAACTGTAGGAATCAGGATCGGTCTTCATCTCCCTGTCCAGCTCTACTTCTGACACTACACTTGTGTTCTTCCCGCTACCAGCAGAGACGGGTCTTGACCCTCTTCAAAGCTTCCTTTGGAGCCAATCTTTTCCAGAGCACGAATTCTTCCTACGCCTGCCTTCTCCTGACCCCGTCACGGCTTTCCACTGGCCTGTCCACAGTTCTCCACCACACCCTTCTAATTGTAGGCCCATCCTCATCTTTGGGGAGTAAAGTTCAGGTGGACAGCATGCCTGTTCACTTTCACGCCCGGTAGCCTGCTCCTTTGTGCAACCCCGAGAACTCGGGGGCTGTTGGCTACTATTCCCATTTCTACTGCTTTTACAGGTGATTTTATCTTACCCCAAGGTCTCTTTCTGGTTCTTGCACTTCACTCCTTGTATGTGATATGGCTAACCAATGCCTCTTTCTTCATTTCTTATTCCTTGGTGTGCTGGTTTTTGGCTTGGGTTTCTCTCCACAGCTTCTCCACCTCACTTGACCTGAGTTACCCTTTTATTATTTTTTTTAATTTAATTTTTTTAAAAATATGGAAGCTTCACGGATTTGCCTGTCATCCTTGAGCAAGGGCCGTGCTAACCTTCTCTGTATCGTTCCAATGCTAGTCCATGTGCTGCCGCAGTGAGAACCCTATTAGCCTTTTAGTATTCTCGGTCTCCTGGGGTCACATCCACAGCCACCTCTGCAAACTGGCTCTTGTACTGAAAGGGTCCCCTCATCCTTGCTGGGATACAGATTCTCACATGCTCCCCCAGTCTGAATCCAATGATGAAAACAGAATCTACCACCTTCCTCACCGAATGGCACCCTCGCCCACTAAGCTTCAGCCAAAGCTCAAAACCAGGAGATCTTTTGTCATTCACAGTTGTCTGAGTAGCGCCAGTTTCCCCTAGGATTCTAAACCATGGCAGACTAATTCTCTTTCCTTTTCTTGGCATTTGAGGACACCCAGCAGACCACATAGCTGCTTCACCTTGTAGCTGGCTTATCTTCGTGTCAAAAAAGGGTCTGGCTAACAGGGCAACAAAGGCGTTAGGTGGAAGCACTGGACTCTGTCCTCAGCCCTGTCCTTGTCTTTTCGTAAAAAAATCAACACAGTCCTGAAATCAGTGGGTGATACCCACCTCCCCTTTCATTAGCACATAACATGCCTGTGTCTTCTGCACTCCACCCACCCAGGGACGTTCACCCAAAATAAACAGTAGGATCAAGCGTGTTGTCAGCATGAAAACTCATAAATCAAGTAAAAGATGTACTGTTTTTGTCTGAGAAAGAACCGCATGGGAGATACAGACGGCAGCTTCAGACTGGGCCATCTTGCTCAAGGGAGTGGTCCGTCTTGGCACTTTCATCACCATGACCACAAACACCATCAGAGTAAGGGCAGGGGTGTGTGTGGGCACAAGCTAAGCTTTGGGGATCACAGTCAAGGCTCTCGTACCTGCCCAGGCAGGGCAGAGAGGTGCTGACAGGTGCACGAGAAGGACCAGGTGGCGACGGCAGGGAGAGCTGGGAAAGGCAGGACAATGGGCTTTACTCCAAACATCTTCACCTCTCACCCCCCACTTGCCTCCACCACAGCCAATTTCTGGGTTTTCATCACTGTTCTACTGAGCCAGTGGTTCTCAAAGTGTGGCCTCTTGACTGGCAGCGGCAGCATACCCAGGAAGGCGTCCAAGACACAAATTCTCGAGCTCTACTCCAGACATAGTGACTGAGAAACCCAGGGGCGAGGGGCCCTAGCAACTGGCGCTTTACACGCAGCCTTCCAGGTGATTCTGAGGCACAAGAAAGTCTGAGAACCACCAAACTGAGTGTTCTTCCTACTCGAAGAGCCACCAGTGAGCTATGAAGCCAACCCCATTGTATATTTATAGGACCAGGGTCTACCGCAGGTAAAATTACCCTCAGGCAAAACAATGTCATTAAAAGTTACAACCTTCTCCCTCTTTCCACTCAGTCCCAGCAATGGCTGGGATACAACCCTTAAAGAGCCCCCTTAAAGAGTCATCCCCAACTCCCTAACAGAACTAGAATCATAAGAAGCGTTTTCATCAAAGGTCTTACTTTTTGTCTGTGGGTGTGATGCTGCCATTCACGGCTGTGCTGTCTGCTGCCTGGATGGAGGTGGACCCGGTTTCCTAGGGAAAGGAAGCACAAATCATCAGGTCAGTCTGCCCACGGCAAGGGCCCCAGTGGAAGAAAAAAATAGGGTAATATGGAACCTACGTACCTCTTCACATATTTTCAACTTCTTTGTGATTGCTTGGTAACAGACAGCTGGCTAATAAACGATGGAAAAAAACCATTTATTAAACCGAATGCTTAACTGGTCTTCGTTATAAATTGCTTAAGAAGTTTGGCCTAAAATGTGGCATTAACACTGAAAACTTATTTGCTGTTCGACTTTACTGATTTCCAAGTAACACATTAGAAAGTGAACACACACTACCTCACTCAATTATCTACACAACTCTGCAAGGTGCTTTTGCTGCTGATGACATTAAGGATCAGATGTATTAAGTCATGTGCCCAGAATTACAAAGCTAGCCAGTGTAACTAGGCTTGGAACCCACATCTGTCCATCTCCAAAGCCGTAGCCTATCAGGTCCCATCAAGACTCAGCCTAACTCATGGCCTTGCAGATACTCTGGGAAGCTTTCCCTCCACAACCCAATGGTCCAGAGAGATGGTCTCCCCAGTTAAACCTGAGAATGTGCCCACCCAACAGTGTGGGCTACCTGACGGGTGCTGACAGCTCATGAGGTCTGGCTTCTGCCCTAGACTCTGAAGGTAACCACAAATGTCTCAACCACACAGCTGCTGAGTCTTAAATGCTTTTTTTTATTTTTTGGTTTACTTTTAATTTTAATAACACCTAATTCATGAGTGAGTCTCTATGTGACTTTTTAACTCGTTGCTCTGGGCAGTGGTACAGGCAGAGCTTGACTTTTCAGATTAGTAGGGAGCCGTGGAGCCACATTGTCCCCTCAGGCCAGCCCCTGACCAAGGATCAAAAATGTCAAAGGTCAACTTACCTTCTCAGTTTGGCTGAGCAGGAAATGATGGAAATGAGGGTCTGCATCTTTCACAGGCTAAAACCAGAAAATGATGAAATAAAACAAGTTATTTCCCACCAGAGATCACCTTGCATGGTTAACTGCCTGGTAACTTGACTCTTCTCTGGCTGAAACCCCTTCGGGAACTGGTCTCGACTATACGATGGCCTGGAAGCACCTTCCCACTGTTGGTCAAAGCCTTTTTACAAAGGACCCCTATTTCAGCTAGAGGGAAACTGACTACAAGTGGAAAAGGAGAAACAATTCTGTCAGGATGGTATACAAATTATTCCAGTAACACTGTAGGAAAATATTTAAGAGGCACAATGCTATTTTTAAAACAGCATTCACCAGTCCCTTTGGATAACCCAGCAGACAGGGCCAAATCAATTCTCAGGACTCTTCCAATTTTAGGGTTTCAGCCTACTTGTGTCTGGTGCCAGCCCCTCGAGTGTCTCGTCTCACGGAGGATCAATATAAACAGAAACACAGTGGCAATGAGTGCAGGCCTTTCAAGGGCTTTTTCACAATTAGGCTCAACAGGAGATGAGGGCATCCTTTCCAAGGATGAAACAATGTGCAGCTACTGAATAGCAGAGTTGCAGTGAAAGATTGTCTATAAAGCATCAAGTGAAAAAAATTTGTGGGCCAATCTCACATTGTGAAAACCAACCCTATTTCCAACAATAAAAACCCCATGTGGGTCTGTAATTCTATAAATGATGGCTGAGTTGGGGGAGTGTACTAAAGGGTCTGGAAGAAGTTGCATCAAACCTGACAGTGAGCACCCCTGAGGGTGGAGACTTGCAATTTCCCCATCATACACCTCGGAACCGTCTGGCCATTTAAAAAAGGGGGAAAGGACAAGTGCCTCACACAGGTCAGGAAACTAGCTTGGAGGCCAGGCTTATCTTGGCCTGTGGGCGGGGTGGGGTGGGGTGGGGGGGGGGTGTTACCTCGCTCACAGTTGGCTGCCATTTAAACGCGGCCATCGGTCCAGCCATCACCCCCTTCACGGTACTAGACTCAGGGATGGTGAGATCCTACGGAGGGAAAGGCAGATGGTCAAGACACTGTGGCGACCTCAGTAGATGTCTTCCTGCCCCAAATCAGGAAGCACTTCTTCACTGATCTGCTTCCTTTAGTCACATGCCACCTTAAACTAAACCCCTACCCAGCTCCATGGTCTCAGCGTCAGTCCCCAGGCACGGTTCTGACTGTCCATTGCAGGGAACCAGGCAAGTTCCCATCGACAGGGACTGAGCCTTTCTTCTCTGTTGAGATAACAAAATATCTTCTTGTGCCCAAGTTTCACGAGGACAGATATCACTGGAAAACTCAACTATGGTGTGCGGTGTTATCAGCAAGTCACAGGGAAGATTTCCTTACGGCCAGTAACGAACATTCAGAAAACAGTACCAGCTTTAGAGGGAATCCACTGCATCTCGAAAAGACTGAGAAAACCACACGGTGCTGATGAGGAAATGTGCCCAACGTTTTAGCTACTAAATGACAAAGCCAGACTTCAAACCCAGGGCAACTGGGGGCCAAGAGTTCCACTCCTTCCCCAGGCTGATGCAAGGGCAGGACCCAGTGGAATGGGGTGCGCCCCCTCAACCAACAGTCTGGCCCACACTCATCCTGGGCAGAGGTGCTGCTTCAGCTTCACACCTGCTGTGCTCTCATCCTTTCCACCACTGAGTTTACCTCACGCTCACTTTCCACATGTGTGATCTTCCGGCCACAGTGGCCCCCTGACATTTCTACTTGGTATCTAATGGGATTCTTGGCCTGCTGAACTCTGGATCTCCTGCCCAAGCAGCTCCTTACAATGTCTTCGCAATCTTAGAAAAGCAGCTCCGTTCTATCAGGCTGAGATCTTTGTACTCCTTCTTGATCCTGCCTCCTCTTTCCTCTTATCTCTTGGCAACGATTATGGCTTTACAATTGGGGATGTGCAACCCCTCCTTACTGCCCCACTGCTTACACCCACGCTCAGGCCACCATCACCTGTCACTTGGACAACAGAAAAATGGATCTCTCTGCTGCTGGTCTGAAACCCTGCACTGTAGACTGTACATAGCAGCCAGAATGAAGCATGTCACTCCTCTGCCGAAAACCGACGTCTGGTCTCGCACAGTCAGGCTAAAAGCTTTATTACCATGGGGCGCTACAAGTTTTACAACCCCACTCCACACTAATCCCTGACCTCGTGTCCTATTATTTTCTACCCCCTCACCACTTTCCAACTCACTGGCAACTCCTTCGCCTGCTACCCATTCTCGAACACACCAAGCATATGCCTGCCCTAGTGCCTTTGCAATACTGGGAATGCCCTTCCAACAGTTATGTGCTTGGCTCACATGCTCACTTTAGATTTCTGCTGAAGTGTCACCTTATCGGGATGCTTTCCCTGACCTCTCTGTCTTCCCCCATTAGAATATGATGCTGATGTGATTATGAGTAAATTCTATGAAAGCAAGACCTTTTCCAATTTTGTTTACCTTGTACCCCTCGCTGGGAGCCATGTCTGGCAGAGAAGATGTTCACTGTGGAAGAAGTGAACATGAGAGAGGCCTTGTCTAACTATCATGCTGCTTTATCTCTAGACACCTGGCCTGTGTTGGAGCTGCACAACATCTGCTGAATGAAGAGCTCTGGGGAAAAATGAGGCCTAGTGCAATACTGTCCAAAGAAAGTGCCGCCGTGATGGACACGTTCCACGTCTGTCCCCTGTGGGTAGGGGCAACACAGCTCCAGTGACCTGCCTCAGGCCCCAGAAGGACGGTGAGGTGGAGCGCACTGACTCTCTACCTGGCACCAACCAGAGGCCCCGACTCCCAAATCATCACTCTCTGCACTACTCAGGGATTTTAGGAGCCACAGGACTGACGGTTCTGTCAGGCTCGTGTGTGCCTAGAGCTGCAGTTTTACTTCTCGGCTCAGGACTCAGAAATAAGAGCCCCTGAGAGAGGAGAGAGCACACCTCTCATGCCAGAGTCTAGGCATGAACCCAGCCTTCCCCTGTGTGCAAGTAACTGACACCTCCACCATCAAGGTCAGCCTTTTCCACTAATCCTCATGGGGCAGGGGATTACGGCTCAGAACAGCCAACAACCAGGGCTTTGCCCAGTTATCAGCCTAGGCTACTGCTGTTTCAGAAAGAAGTCTGACAGCCAAATGACAATTGTGTAGCAACACACACTCTTTTTTAAACTATAAGACCTATTAGATCAGAAGATGTACCAAAATTCCAAGCCCATTTTCTCTACATCCCTGAAGGTGCTTGATTAAGACCAACAGTCCCAACTAAAACAGCTGAGTCTGCCCTGCACCACTAGCCATGGCTCCTTCCTCTCCAGCTGACAAATCCTTTACTAGAGGCTGGGCCAAGCAAGGAAGCTACAGAAAGGACTCTGCTAAAGGTAAATAGTAGGCAGAGCCCTTGGCTGAGGACCTGGCTCGGAGAACAGCCAGCAGCAGTGTTACTACCCCTGATTAATAATTCAGATTCAAGGGCAAACTGCTCTTCCCTGGGAGCCTGTGAGAAGAGTCTCTGCAGTAAGCCAGCGGTGGCCTCTGGTTCAGCTAAAACCACTATGCTCTCACTGTACAACGGGCCACTGACAAAGGTAAAGCCGGTGACCAAATGTGAGTGCACTGCACACACTCCTCTAGGTACTCTGCTCTTTTTTGCTCATTTCCTTCTTATAACAAAGTGGGGGGAAGGGTATCATGATCAGACCAGGAAAGCAAAGCAAAGGTAGCTGGCCAAGGTCACACAGCGGCACCAGTTAGAGTCACAGCTCTGACTCCAGGCCAGCCTGAGACCTCCTCCTAACCTCTCCTGTACACTTCCCTTGATCCAAAGAGAAGTTGTTTCTGTCTGGGGCTAGCACAGGAATTGGCAGGCTCCATAGCTTTAGAAAGCAGAAAACAGGAATTGGGAGAACAGTATAAAACCCGACAGTTCAGATTCCTCTGGATCCCCAGGAAATCAATCTAATTGGACCAAATTAGATCACACCCCCTAAAAAGTTCTTCATGCACCACAGCTAGCTTCCTAAACCTTCTCCACCTTTGGCTGGTGGTTCCCTGTGCTCACAGTCAGCCAGGGCTGGCACAACCGCCAGTAACTCTCTCTACTCTCAATCGCAGGTTATTTGACAGCAAGAAGCACCCTCTGTGATGCAGAGGTCACTGAGTAGCAGCCCACAGGCTCAGTCTAGCCCCGAGATGTTCCTTTGGACCTAAATGTATTTTAAAATTTTAAACTGGTTTGTAACATGTAAAACTGGAATGTTTCACATAAAAATCTGTATTTTCAGCTTCTCTTGAGAAAAAGCAGACAATTTGGCAAAAGTTGGCTGGAACCCCATGGATGGAGCATGACCTCCCCAGAGCGCCAGCTGCCACACCTCATGCTCTCAGCACGGAGGCAGATCGGGGATGTGGACCCTCTGCCAGCTCCCTTTGCTTCCTTCTATTACCTGTCTGGTCTCGCTGGTGTCTGAATTTGCATGCCTTGATCTGATGATGTCTGGTGTTTCATCATGGCCTTATCACCCAACTGTTTCTGCCAGACATCTGGCTCTTGTCCCCTCGACTGTGCTCTAACAATCCTCCCCTGTGTTTTGACAGACTACCTCCTCCATCTCGAATTCTCTTCCCTTGGCTTTGGAGACTTGACCCAAATCTTTTCAGGAAGGTGGAAGGCACATCATTTCTGTTTCACTTCAGTATGACGATCCTCCGACCCCTCGCAACTCTGACCTATGGACAATCTCACTGCAAAGCAGACTTCTGTCCTTCTCTCCTTACTTTCCTTGAAGACAGATCCCGCCAGGCCTCACCAATACACACCTACATATTCACCTTCCACATCTGTGTTCCATCCTGACATTACTCCAGGGTTCCTCGACGGTCTCAGCATCATCTCTGATTCATCACACTCAAAACAGAACCAAGTCCTCTTGCTCCAAGAGGCAGCCCTACTCCTGACTCTTCTGCTCTTGAGAATGGCATCACCATTTCCCAGGCAAACACCTGAAATCCTTTCCCATTCCCTTTCCTCACTCAACCCTATGTATCCGGTTGCTAAATCTTATGAGCCCTTCCTCTTAAGTGCCTTTCAGGTGGTTCTTTCCAGTATTTGCTATCAAGATAGCACTCGATAAATGCACACCTGGGTTTAACTTTCCAACCGGCTTTAGCCTTTCTTCTCTGGCCTCCACCACTAACACACAGCCTGGAGCACGCTGCCACACTGACACCCAGCTCAGACATGTTCATGGCCCCCTGATTCCATGACAGTAACTACTGCTTTAGTAGACCTCAAGGCCCTCCACAATCCAGGGACAACCCACTTTTATCTCTCTGCTCTCTCCCCTGTCCCCTACCTATGAGAATATCCACACCAACATCAAGCCCCATGTGGGCTATGCCCTTTGTCTCTGGAATGACTTCCCCTCTTTCTTCCTAAGCCCCGTCCAGTGCCAGCCCTTGCAGGCTGGCTGAGGTGGACTGTTCTCCTGCCTTGACTGCCTAGTTGAATGCGACACCTTTCGCTGACTTTTGCGCGTATTTCACGCCTGTGCATCCAGGCTGTGTCCCTCCCCTGGTCTGCAGGATTCTTTAGGGCAGCGCTTAGCATTGGTTCTCTGTGTCCACTCAGTGAGCTGAGGCACACTGTGGAGCTCAACTCTGCCACAGACAGAAGGAAGTCACTAATCCCAGAAGCTGCAGAAATAAAACAAACCTTCTCATCCTTTGGGGGCCGACCCCGTTTCCGGGGACTCTGCTCTTGGGCTCTTTTCAGAGGGGACTTGGAGCCTCTCTCTGAAGAGCCTGAAGACACCCTCTTCTTTCCTTCTCCCATGTTCTTCTTCACCTTCCCTTCAGACAGGCTAAGCTTCCGCTTCTCATCACCTGAGTTTGGCCTACTTCTCTCCTCACTGGAATTACGCCGATTCTTGTCATCAGCAGAATTGTGGGACGATGTCTGAAAGTTTAATAATAATCATGATAACCACCCAAGCAGCCACTGCCATTTACACCAGCCACACCTTATGAGAAGCACTTTACATGGGCTATCCGCACAACTATCCTACGAAATAGATTCTGCTATTGCTCCCATTGATATTTGGAGAAGCAGATAAAAAAATCGTATCACTTGCCTATAGTCCCAAAGCTAAGTGGGATTTACACCCAGGCAGTGGATATATCCTAGAAGCTAAGCCCTAATCTTTAGGATATAAAAGAAGAGAGAAATGGCTTAAAATACTTAAAAGCTGAGATTTTTCTCCTGAGTCCAAGTGACTTTCCTAAAAGCAGCAATCTATTTCAGAAAACTCAGCCGCATGCATGGAGTTTCAAGGTGACTGGCAAAACAAGGATACCTTAGAAACAAAGTGGTGTTCTCTCCACTGACGTTTCGTAAGAATAGAGCTTTGGGTTTGGGCAACAGTTAATCTGTCAGTTACTATGCCAAAACAACCAGTCTGAGGTTGGCATAAAGCGAGAATCAGTCTCTCACCTGGTCTTTCCCTTTGGCTCTCCGGAGGAACTCTTCAACGGCATCCACAGCTTGCTGGAACCGTTTTCCCTTGTTAATCTTTATCATTTCCTCCTTGTGCGCATGGTATGGCTTTAGCTGTTCCACTTTGATCCAGGCACTAGCAGAAAACACACACAGAAAGCATATGATCCACAATGCCTATGCCAGAAAGTATCAAATACCTCATCTCAACAGAATGCAGATATCGGTTTGGTTTAACTGGACTTTGAAACAGGCTTGCCATTTTTTTTTAAAACAAGTTATCAACCACCCCAAACTCTTGGGGTGTTATAAAAGCAAGTTTCCTGAAACAAGTCAAGCACAACCACCACCACAAACAAAACCAGAATATCCTCCACACAAAACTGCAGGTTATTTATGTGCACTCTTGTTCAGCAGCCTACCACACTGAACCACACACTGCCTGCCACTGGTGGAGGGCAGAGGTGGCCCGGAGATGTTCTTCCATTCTCATCACAGAGCATCAGGAAGCATTATCAACCACAGCGACATCACCACCCAGTCGACACTCACACCAGAACGACAACCTGACAATCAGCTGAGAATCAGCGATGCTCCCAAGGCTAAAGAAATGCAGCATCTGGAATTTGCTGTCCTTATAGGTACCTGTTCATAAACGACAGTGTCCGTGGCTGCTAAACCACACAAAATGTGTGACATGTGATTTGGAATGAGGGCAGCATTCGTAACAAGAGGTCTTTAGAGACCAGATTGTGCTCGTGATTAAAGGCAGAACATACCCTTATGATATTTAATTTTTAATTCCCACCATCAACATAAAGCACATGAAAGTAAAAAAGCCATCTATCGTCACTTTTGGAATATCCAGCCTGCCACACTAACCTGAACAAATCTGTCCCAGCTGGCCTTCCTGTGGTTTCCCTAGATGACATTCAGCTTCCAAGCACAAAGGAAATGATTTTTATGGGCTTGGCGAGGTAACAGTAACTTAAATGTTTCTTCTGTGTAATGCTCATAGGTTTCATGGTATAACCTTCTGAAAAAGTAGGTTGGGTTAAAGGAGAAACTGAGCTATCACTCTGACTTAGGGGCCTCTCCTTTACCGAAAGCTAGAGAATATTCACTAGCAACAGTAAAAGGGCTACCTCTGTACATAAAAATAGTGTGACCAACACACCAACAGCCACCTATGCTTTGAGGGTCATGTTAATAACTGTGACAATAGACCTGTACAAACACAATAGCTGTCGGGCCATCAGCCTGCAAATATGGCAGCAAATCAGGACTAAGCAGGATATCTATGGCCAAACCCACAGAGAATGGAACGATAAACAAGGACTCAGACACGGTCTTGCTGTATAGAGCTCCAACCAGGTGAGATAAGCAGATACCTTCCAGTGACCAACTCAACTTAAAGTCTGAAAGTTGACATGATAGAGTCAATTGGTCTAAACTATGGGGAGGAAAAATGGAATTAAATTTTGCCCTTACTTTACCTGGCAAGTAAACCACTGAACAGACCCTCCTGCTTCTCCCCCCTTTTAGGGTTTCTAAGGATAGAGCAGATGCAAAGCCAGACAAGCCCTGAAAAGCAGGTTAAACTGTCATACTGAGATGACACAAGTGTCAGTGATAAGCTTAAAGAGCCTCTGTGCTCTGGACATGCCTCTTCCTTCTCCAAGCCTCAGGTTAGAAGCTGAGACCTACACAAGTTCCGATGTTAGACCAATGGGGTGGTTTTTATGGAGCCCCCTGAGATAAGACAGTATGCTCCAGGCATCCTAATCCCTGCCTCCCTCTACCCCACACGAACCTCCAATTCACAGAAATGGAGAGGTAAGGACATCTGGAGGAAGCACCAACAACCTATGCCTATTTTTTTCATTGAAGCATTTTAAGTGGATTACTGATTTCTGCCAGAATGGTGTGGTGAAAATTCCATTCATCCTGAAGACTGGCATTTGAACACTAAAATGAAAATTTCCTCTCTGACCATTTTTGAAAGTGAAAATGGTTTGCTAAATGAATGGAGAGTATAAACACAACTTCAAGAAAATAAATGCAAGAAATATTAATCTGGCTAAGAAATTAGTCTGTTGTTGAAGCATTGTGTCCCATCAGAGAAACCGTAAATAAAACCCCAGCTCACCCGAGCCCTACGAGGATTACCTCTTGAAAGCAAGCCAAATTGAAATCACTTTAGTCATCTGAATAGAGTTTTTTCTCTAAAGCCTGTATTGCAAAACCCTCTCTCCTTAAAGAGTATGCTTTTCAGCTGGAACTTCAATAATGTGCCATTCTCCAATACACTGAGGCCCATCAGCTGGGCTTGGCATGCAACTGGTGCTCAAGAAATAATCACTGAGGAAATGATGCCTTCCTGGCACATTCAGAGGGGCTGAAACGCTGGCCTCTTGGTTAAATGTCGTCAGGCTTTGGTGGCCCTTTGTGGTTGTTGCTGTTGTCTGTACGTATTTGTTTATTATTATTTTTCATGTTTATTTATTTTTGAGAGAGGGAGGGGAAGGGCAGAGAGAGGGGAGAGAGAATCCCAAGTAGGTTCTGTGCTTTCAGCATCGAGCCTGATGTGGGCCTCAAACTCATGAACCGCAAGATCATGACCTGAGCCAAAATCAAGAGTCGGAGGTTTAACTGACTGAGCCACCCAGGTGCCCCTGTTTATTTTTAAGAGACTTCTGTTTCTGTGACATAAGCTATGACTTGTGATTTCTTTCCCATCATCCTCCCAATGCCTAGATGGAGCAGGACCTTTTCTTCCTAATTTGCTTATAGGCTGGAAATCAGAAAAATCAAGCTTAGTCAAGTGGTGTGTCAAGTACAGGCCTTTGCTTTTTATATACAAAGAAGTTAATTACGTTGTTTGTAGCGGCAATCAGTGAGGTCATTACTAAAAACAAAACAGAAAGTCTCTTAAGATATGCGGCTAAGTGGAAAAACCAAGGGGCACAGCACTGTGTGTAGTAAGCTATCACTTATGTAAAAATAAGGAAAAAGGAATCTGTAACCTCTTGATTCTGTACACGGTACTTCTGGAGGGACATGCCATAAGAAACTAGTATAACTGGATGCTCACCGGCTGATAACTGGGTGGCTGAGGGATGGAGATGAATGGAACCCTTTCACAGTTCATAGTTCGATTTTGCGGGGGAACCATAAACATGTATTATCTTTTTTTTTTTTTAAGTTTATTTATTTTGAGAGAGAGAGAGATGGAGAGAGAGAACCCCAAGCAGGCTCTGCACCAGCAGCACAGAGCCCGACACGGGGCTTGAACTCAGGAACTGTGACAGCATGACCTGAGCCGAAACCAAAAGTCAGACGCATAACAGACTTAGCCACCCAGTCTCCCTAAACATGCATCACCTTAAAAAAACAAATCAATAATAAAGGTCACTACTATAAAATATTGGCTACTCTACTCAGGGGGTTTCCCCCACGATTTCCTTGTTTGTAGGTTTGCTCAGGTAGGTAGCTACTGCCTGGTTGCAGGTGTAACTGTCACTGTACCTGTACCACGGCCAGGAGCAGCAAACTTACCCTGGTATTCTGATACACCTCCTATAAATTCTCTTCATTTGCAAACATAAACCTTCTACTACAAGCCACCCTCAGATTACACGCTCCATTGAAAATGAATTTTTTTTTTTTTATTCCCCCCCCTGAAAATGAATTTAAACACCTCACGTTTTCAAAAACTTCTGTAATTCTGACCTGCTTTACTCTTAAGTTAAAATCACATCATGTAGATATCACATTAAATATGTTGCTCTAGGACCAATCTCCAAAACTCTCACATATGTGTCTCAGACTTTGCAAGACACGATGACTTGGGTGGGAGTAGGGGTGGAGAGAGAGAACAGGTACATGGTGAGCACAGTCCAAGGTGAGAACAAAGATGGGGTCAGAAGACTTGGGTCTGCTTCTCCATCTGGTTGGGTGTGTAGTACTGACAAACCAGTTCTGTGCTTTCCCCCCAAACACCTTACACCAATGAAAGAGGCTGAGGGTGACGGGTAGCTGTTACAGGTCCAAGCCTAAGTTGCTCCGAAATCACAAAGAAAGCAAACAAACAAAAAAACCCCACAAAGAAAGTTAGAGCTCCTCAGTTAATTTCAAGTAACGCTTATCATACAAACATCAACAAAGACTCGCAGATAAGACAGATTCAGAAGATTCTGTTTTCAAACCTTGACAACATTCCCAAATGCTAGATGAGGCTTTCAAGCTGCGTTGCCCATGCCAGTATGGCCAGATGCTTCTTTTGTGCCAGACTCTTTAATTCTGGTGCATGACACCTGCTCCTGGAGTCGACTGTCTCAGCCACGAAGGGAGTCACCTGCAGGATGGATGCTGGTGCTGGGAGAGGAAAATCTACTCAATGCTCTCTAGGATAGGGACTGTCCAGCCCTGGCAGAGGGACAGTGCCGGCTCAGTCCAAGTAATACCCGGAGCAGAGCACTCACTATCCTCTTGGCTCCGTTCTCCAACTATGACACAGTGTTGGATGTAGGGAAAGTGGGCCAATCAGGTGCCAGGCGAAAAGAAAAAGGGATGCTCAGATAGTTCCAATATGCTATGCTTTTAATGACCAGCTACGGGTTTTTCTCCAAAACTTACTTTCATACTCACACACTTCATACCTTATATCTGGCTTGATGTAAAAAGTACCTCAGGTTGGGATCCTGGACATCTTATCACTTAACTCCACAAATGTCCTGCCTCTCATTATCTATGTCTGTTAAAGAGAGAGAACCAGAACAAATATCCTATTCGTTTCTTGAAAGGGCTGTTGTAGGTTCAGATATGAAAACTGCCACAGAAACTCACAGGTGGTCATTTGGGATCTACCCACTTTTGCTGGCAGTATTCTCCTGAACTGTTTGTTTCTGGGGGTTTTGAGTACCCACAAACTAAATGAGCTCCCTCCATTCTGCCATCCACAGCGGCTGATGAAATTTTTAAACCCTGAG
Organism: Panthera pardus; assembly: GCF_024362965.1. Lineage (NCBI taxonomy): Eukaryota > Metazoa > Chordata > Mammalia > Carnivora > Felidae > Panthera > Panthera pardus. The sequence continues at coordinate 20,657,610 of NW_026526969.1, forward strand.
CTCGGTTTCTATTTTGAGGGGCAACCATCTGTCCAGGGTGGGCCTCGTAGGCCTGAGACTTCATCTTTGGGAGTGGTCACCTGGCGGAGTTGTCAAAGTTAATGCTGAAGGTATTCTTCCTTCCGTATTTCCGTGAAACAGAAAGGAACCACAGGTAATTCCCATAGTGACCATCCAGGCTCAGAGAGCTCCATCTACCATGTTACTCAGTCCTTCCCCTTACAGGGGAGGCTGCTCAGGAAGGTCTGGTCCTCTCTTTCTAATGGCATGTCAAAATATTTGTTAGATGTTTTGGCAGAAGTAGGGAGAGAGAGAAATTAGTTTTCTAAAAGATTGAAATCTTGGTTTAAGGGGCTACCCTTCTTACTCTTTAATAAAAATCCTTGCTACTATAAAAAACAAACAACCTTATCCACGAATATTTTTTCCCATATGTAGTATGTCAGTTTTGAAACTGAATATCGCTGATTGAATCCTAATACTCTTTAGGAATTTAGGAACAGCACCATGGGGTCAGACCCTATCCACCAAAGTCAGGCCCAGGAACCAACAGAGTCTCTAGCCCAGGTTGTGCCAGGAGAATATGGACCTCTCCCTGACATCAAGCATTAAAGGTGAGGTAGATAGAGCCCGATTTCTTCTGGAGCCACTTATGGCCCTGCCCTGTACAAAGCAGTTCTCACCTCTAAAAATCCACTCGTACTTCCTGTCTAAACCACTTCTCAAATGTCTGTTTCCAACAGCGCTCCTTATGCATGCCCTAAACACAGTCACCACAACACTTCTTCTACTCACACTGCCCTTTGTTGAAATGTGTGATGATTGATGAACACAACAGGGTTTACCTCCTTAAGGCCATTCATCATTTGATCAATTCTGATTGTGCTCTTTTTCAGACTTTGCTTTTTCGAATTAAAGAATCCTACTCTTTCATCTGATTTGGTCCCCTTTTCTGATCTTGATGAGATCCATCAGATCCCTTTGGGAGCATGGACTGCACTGCACACAGTACTCCTGGCAAGGCAAACTTACTGTTTTGTGCTCGAAGCCTTTTGACCAAAAGAGGAGACCTGGCTGAAGTCCTTAGGAATTTCCAACTCTTGGATGCCTTTCTTTTCAAATAGATTCTCTCTCAGTTAAGTTTCCCTTACTTAAAGCCACCCACTTTTTACCAGCTTGTCTCTTGTAACACATCTCTACCCTGACCTGAAGTTTACTAAACACTTGCTATATGCCAAACCACACTATGAGCAAGTGCCGCCCCTTCTCCTTGGTGACTGCAAGGTAGGTAGCATCACCCCCACGTGTGGGCAAGGACACAAAGGCTTGGAAAGGTGAAAACAGCTTGCCCAAATTGTAGGGCAGGTACAACTGGCATGTGAAGGCAGAGTAGGCCAGCATCAAATCCAAACTCCAAATACTTTCCCCAAAGTAATTCCCTGGTACCCAATGGTCTGGATACTTCACCTTCAGATAACATAAAGACACTAAATAACATTTGCTGATCACTGGTCACTAAGAACCCTTCTCCCTTCAAAAGTGCTTGGAGATCCTTACCCTTTGTTTCCTTTCATTGTCAACTGCCTGGCCACAAAAAGGTAACATGTTAGCCTGTGGTAACATAGTTTTTAAATAACATTTTAAAAAATAACAACAAAAAAAAATTATTTTGAGACAGAGGTGCACAGAAAGAGAGGGAGACAATCCCAAGCAGGCTCCACGCTGTCAGCACAGAGCCCAACACAGGGCTTGAACTCACAAACTGTGACATCGTGACCTGAGCTGAAACCAAGAGTCAGATGCTTAACTGCCTGAGCCACCCAGGTGCCCCTTTTACGCGAATTCTACCAAGGGAGTCTGAAAAGCTTAAAGATATTATAGCTAACAGTTGCCCCAAATCCACTTGCTCATGAATCCCCTCAAAACTCTTTAGTTAGAAATCATATCATCTCCACCACTACTAACACCGTTAGATTATTTTGTGTTTGGTAAGTGTATCCTTCTCACTGGCTTCACTTGTATACCTGGTTAAGTGCTGAAATACACTCAACTTCAATTTTCTGTCTTATCTGTAGTATTTGTTATACAGAAATATCAGGTTATTCTTCTGACCTTCCAACATTTTAAAAATTATAAGAACACAAAGGCTTTCAGGCCTCTTGTAATTTCATCAAGCCCCCACTTTCCATGAGTTTCCACTTTTGTTCTAGACTTGTGTGCATCTTCGTTTAGCTAACCAATTGGACCAACCATACTGCCTCGGTTATTCTCAAGTACCGTTCTTCACTCCAGGTGGGGGCCTCCCTCTGCCCACACATCCGATTTAATACCCAGTTGTTCATGGTCTTCCCACTGCCTACAATGCCTGACTTCTTGCCTATTTCAATTCTATCCATCCTCCAGAGGTGGATTCTAATCCCATCTCTTCCATCAGCCTTCATTGACCTGCCTGTTCTCCACTACTCTTTCCTTGTTCTAGAACGCTTTAATAATCAATCACCCATATCACTCATTCTGCACGTATTCCCGTCTGAAATGTTTATGTCTTGTTACTTAAGTTCCTGAAAAGCAAGCGCCACAACATTCACTTTTCTCCAGTAGTTCCCTTCGGTGTCAGAAACTCAAATTTGCTAAGAGAACAATTAGCACTTGTTTTATGCATCAGGACAATCTTTCTCATCAACTCAATAGCATTACCAGAACATTCCTGCTTGCAGAGTGTCTCTGGCTCTCACAGCTCTGGGCCAGTGACTCCCTTAAAATATTGTCATCAAAAGGTCGTTAAGTTGTTTTGTGACAGAAAACAGGGGCTGAATATATGGGTAGATCTGCATGGTGAAGGTACACATACCATTTAAACTCTCAACTGGGATAAGCACCCAGCATATAAACTCCAGAAAGAGTAACACTGTTTATAAGAGATTTTGCTATAGAATATCATATATCGCTTTGTAGGAATGTATATTTTAACCACTGGTATTAGATTCCTTAGGTCATACACACACACACACACATTTTCCAAAGCCAAAGCTAAACTTTTCTCTAAGAATCTTAAGTGGAAATACAGCTACTTAAATCAAACCATCTAGCTAAATCCAGGTAATCAGACCCATGTAACAATGAGAAAGCTAAATCACTGGAAACTCAAGTTCCATTTTCCCCCTCACTGTGACCTCTACTGCCTATCAAAGAATCTCAAAAGAATGGTCCTGATTTCAACTCTAGGACAGATCTGGTTAGAAAAGCTCTACTGCTACAATATTAGAAAGTCATCTAGTTTTACAAATGAGAACAGAATTAAACAATTACTCCTCTTAGAATAAACAAGATTTTAGTTTCCAGTGTATACCTCATACATGAACCACAATGATAAACAGCCATTAAAAGAGAACTAAACGTGGCCCTTATAAAAGGAACTGCCTATGGAGTTGGATAAAAAGATGTGAAAAATTATCTTATTGTGATTACCATATTAAGAAGATGATGAATCCTATTTCTCACTTGACTGACATTGTTATTGGCCCCAGAATAATTTCTATGAGCTAAGAATAGCATCTTTTATTTAGGTATTTAGGTATGAAGCCAGAACGATATGCCATTCTGACAGACTACGGTAAAAAGGAACTAGGGTCCCTAGAATATTCCTGCAAGTAGCTCAGATCCAGGATAATGCCCAAAGGGAAAGTGAAACTCTTGATAAGCACTACTCACTGATCTTCTGTTCCAAAAAACTTCACAAAGAAGCATTTCTTTCCACGCGGTTTCTTCAAGTCTTTGGGTGGATTAACAATCTGGGGAGTAAAAGGGAGGAAAAAAAGGTTTTTCCGTACCTCTAAGTTGGTAAGAAGAAAAATGAAATAAAAGAAAAGGAATATGCTTGAAAAGAACCCAGGGCCTAGTGCATGTCCAAATCTGGCACTTATATACTGAGATGTATGGAAATGTGCAAATATTCTAGGAACTTCTAGAATACATCTACCATGTAGTAGGGTTTGGTAGACAGAAAATCCCTTTCACTGCAATGGCCCTGTTTTAAAAGCAGTTAAAACTAACATCAATGTCAACTCCCCCAACCATGTGACCCTTAAATCACTGAAGAAATGCAGAGAACGTTCTTAAAAACACTTCTGTGAAGTAATGACGTCAAGTGAGGATTACACTTCTCATGGTAAGCATCGGGTATAGAATTGTTGAATCAATACCTCGTACACCTAAAACTATTGTAACGTTGTATATCAATTATGCTTCAAAAAATAAAAATAAAAAAATCTGTGTAGGAAGAGTTGAGACAGGTAATAATGACAATGAAGGACAACTGAGGCAATGAATATGCCATATTGCACAGAGATAGTCTAAAGACATTTCCTGGGCTCCTAGCAAGAATATAAAAACAGAACATTTGGAAAGCTATGACGGATCGCCTCATGCAAAATCTGGAATGCCAACTTCTGCAAAGAGGCACTGGAGCAGCACATATGGTAACATGGAAAGAAGATTTAAACTTAGTTGGGACAAAAATACTTTGACTTTTCGCTAACCTACATTTAGATTTCTCTCTTCCTGGAGAATTTATTTTCTTCTCCTTTTGTTACATTTAAGTGTAAAGCTAAATTCAAATTAAAACTGATTTCCAGGATTAAAAAACTTCACCAAAACCATCTCTGATTCAAGAGATAAGCATTTACTGCAGATTAAATAACCTGGTTTATATTATATTGCCTTTTCTAAACAATCTGAGAGTAGGAAGAGAAAAACTCTGAGTGTTAATTTAAATAAGTCCAGTTCAGGGATGCCTAGGTGACTCAGTCCGAAGAGCATGGGACTCTTGATCTCTGGGTGGTGAGTTCCAGCCTCAGATTGGGTGCAGACATTACGACAACAAGTAAATAAGTAAATAAATATTTTTTTCCCCCCCAAGTAGGTCCAGTTTAACTAAATGTTTAACTAAATTTGAGGGGAACACATCTTACATTCTCACCTCCTCACACCCAATTTCAGATGTCTTCCATTAATAGCAAGACACTCACCTTTCCTGGCCAAGGAGGATACCGGCCGAGTTTCCCCCTAGAGAAAACACAGAGTCAGCATTTGCCCTGGAAAAGCCAGTCCATCTCCTTCAACCCACTCAGCATGAAATTTATTTTCCTAACTCTCCACCTGCACCCTCAAGTGCCAAAACAAAAGCTGGCAAACAGGAGTTCTTAATTTGGCTTCCACAGCTGGGCCCAAGAAGCCCAAACTCTTCAGAAATAGAATGCACAAGTGCTTAAGATTTGTGCATTCTTTTGGTGACAAGGAACACAGAACAACAAAACCAATCAAGAGTCACTTGTCTAAGAGCCTCCCCATGACGGGGGTCGGGGGGCAGTTTGCTCTGTAAACACAGACTTCCCCTTACAAAGTCTGGTTTAATTCACCGCGAGACCAGCCCGACTTTGACAAATGCTAATGGAAACCTTCCTCTGGGTCGAGAAGAGAGCTACGTCGCTCGAGGGAAGCGGCGACGATCAGTCTTGGTTCGAGCGGTAGTCTGAGACACAGAAGCACACCACGAGAGGCACCCAAGAAGGCACTGGTCACTGCCAAGCCTTCGGTCGTAAAGGAGAAGTCTCCCTTCATTTCTTCACGGGGCAGCGCCAGCAGTCCGGTTTCGACACCCGTGGCCAAGCCGCCCGCACAGGTCGATTCCATCGCAACGGGAGTTTTGACGGGCTTGCCCAGGCGAGATGGCCCCGGTGGCTCCCCGGTTCTCCCGCTTTCCGGGAAGCCTCCGCAAGACCCCGAGAACCCGGTGTCCGCGGGAGCTGTGCGGCGCCGGTGACTCCCTTCACGGTGTCCGCCGGCGTGCAGGTGCGGAGCGAAGCCCTCCCCCGGGCGGCCTTGGAGCTCAGAGCCCGGCCCGCCGTGGCCACTCTCGGCCTCAGTCCCCCGGGGCCGGGCTGCCCCTTCCGCCCGGCGTCGCTCCCAGCGCCGGCACCTCGTCTCGCCCTCTCTCAGCAGCCTGGAGTGCATAGAAAGGCAGCTCCGGGGCTGGCCGCGAACCCCGCGCCCAGTGAGGGAGCTCCCCGGCGCACCTCGCTTTACCCTGGCCGCCCGGACTCACCACACCAAATCGCCGAGCCGCAGACTCACAGCCGCCATCTTACCACCCAACCACAGCCGACGCACGGGCCGCCGGGAACATCAGGTCGCCCCGGCGCCGCCCATTGGAGTGCGCCCGGCCACGTGACGGGGACCGGCTGTCACCGGCCACGCCGCTGCTCTGACGTCACCGCGCCCGTGGGGGTTCATTGGCCGGCCGAACGGCACGTGACCCGGGCGCCGCGGTCTCGGCGCGCCGGAGCCCGGAGACTCCCGGCTCCTTCCCCCTCCCTCCGGCTCGTGACAACGAAGCGCCCGCGGTCTGAAGCGGCGGAGGCGGCGGTGAAGGTGCTGCCGGCCGAGTGCGCGAGGGAGCCGGCCCTGCGGCCCGCCCTGCCCCTGGGCTCCGGCCTCCAGCCCCCTCCCGTCCGCGCTTCCGTTACGGCCGTTAGTCCGGCGCGGGGGCCGGCCGTGTCTCCACTCCGGGAGCTGCCCTGACGGACCTCGGCGCGGCCTGGAAGCCAGCCTCCGCCCGAGCCCGGGGCCCGCACCCGGCGGGCTCTGCGTGGCCTCGCCCGGGAGGGCGGACGGGTCCTTCCGTGCGCGCTTTCTAACGGCCGGCGTCCGAGGAGCGGACCGGAGCCCGCGTCCGCCTCTCAAGTTCTCCCGGGGCGCCCGAGCAGCCCGCCGAAGGTCCCGAGTTGCCCGACCGACGTGGAGCCGGCGTCTCTCCGCTTCCTCCGGGGCCGGCGCGGCGACACGGCCGGCGAGGCTCCCCCGGGCGCGCGAGGACCCAACCATGGGCCGCGGAGCGGGCCGGCCGCCCGCCGGGAGGCATGGCTCGGGGGCCGGCCGCTAGCAGCGCCGCAGCCCGGGCGCCCGGGCCGGCATGAGGACGGCCGCGGGGGGACGAGTGCGGCCCGTGGGGCCGTAGCCTGCGTCGCGCCGGGGACAAAGGTGCGTGTCTTTGTCGGGACCGGGCTCTCACGTAAGCCTTGTTGTAGTTTGACACTTTTAGAGAAGTTGGGAGTGGCTGTTGTGACAACAGGAAGGCAAATGCTCGCGTAGTTTCAGTACGTGAAAACCAAGTCATTGAATGGGGAACTTGTTCACATCAGTTCAGCACAGGGCCCACACGCACATCCCGGGGAAAAAATAAAAATGTTTGGAAAGGTCCCAATCGCAGTTGCAGACTCCGAGTAAGTCTTAAGTGTCTATTTAAGAGTTTTTCTTGAGTCGTCCTCTGCTTGAAAAGGTGGCGGATCCACACGCACCTCCTGTAGGCGTTTTTGTCCTACAGACTTTGGTTTCGAGAGTGTTTTGTTTTTTTGTTTTTTATTGAGTTGGCTTGTCCACAGCCTGGTATTTTTTTAGACTTCGGTTTCCCTAAAGTGCCGACAATTAGTTTCAGGAGCTGTCATTTACTGTTTTGTCCTAAGGACAAACCGATAATTGGAAGCACATTTAAGATTCCAGGAAATGATTTCATAAAATTCAACATATGTTCTTAATTTAAAAACTTTTAATTTTGAGGAATTGAAGGAGATCTTAATGATTTGATAAAATATCCGAATTTTAAGTCAACATCACATTGGACCTAGAAGTATTCCCATGAGAGTCAGAACATGGTGAAGAATATACGTTTAATATTATTCTGGAAGTTTTAGCCAATGCAATAAGACATGAAACAAAAGTAAACACTTCAGAAAGTAGACAGAATTCTTATTTCTGGGGATGATAGGACAGCCTTTTGTGGAAAAAAAAAAAAAAGGGAAAGCCATTAAAGTAAATGAGTTTAGTAAAGAGACTAAAAAACTAGCAAAAAAAAATTAAGTTTTTCTTCACTGATAATCAGTTTGAAAGTACAATAGTTATAAGGATGCATATTAAAAAATACATATTTTCTGAGAACCGAGATGCAACAGTTAGCATTTCTTGGATAATTGCCAGTTGAAGTTTTTTAAGAAGGATGTTTGCGTGTGTACGATATTGTGCTTTTATTTAGATTGATGTTCAACTTGTTAAAGTTGACTATTTAAATACTTAGTTTTTCTTAAGCCTTTTAAGTTTTACTCCCCTAAATTATTCTATTTGCAAATTTAAGAATAGAGATGTAAAGAGTATTTGATCCTTGACAGAGTTTCAGTTAAGGTACCAGTTTAACAGATTATATTCCCCTAAACAGTGAACTTTTTACAGTGTTTTAAACTACACTTAAAGTCCATATGTTCTCTCACGTACTTCAAACTTCTAAAATGGTGAACTTGTAAACTTAATAGTAAAATCTTCCCAAAGACCCAACTCTGATATGTCTGATAGCTGTATAAATCAGTTTTAAACGAACACTTTTAAACTTTTGTTTAAGCATTTCAAATTAAAATTGTAAGTCTAACATTTCAGTCCTTATTATGTCTGATTCTCTTAAATATTTCACATAATTTAGTAACAACTAGCAAGCAGTTGTCATGATTATAAGATATAATCCAAACTCTAACTTCAAAGTGTTAATATGCTATAGGTTTGATTTACTTTAGTCTTATTTCTGTAACTTCTTAGGCCTGCAAAGTCACACAAGTGAGAGAAACAGTTTTACCATCTAAGTGAATGAAGTTACAGTATGTAAAATGTGGATCATGATAAAGTTACATTTAAAAATTACTGCCTGGGGGCACCTGGGTGGCTCAGTCCGTTAAGTGTCAGACTTCAGCTCAGGTCATGATCTCACTGTGCATAAGTTTGAGCCCCACATCGGGCTCTGTGCTGACAGCATCGAGCCTGCTTTGGATTCTGTGTCTCCCTCTCTCTCTGCCCTTATCCCACTCATGGTGTGTCTGTCTCTCTCTTTCCCTCTCTCTCTAACATTAAAAAATTTTTTTTAAATTATTGCCTGGACAGGGACCTGGTTGCCCTTTCCAGAGTTAACTTCCTATATCCCATGTGCTACTTGACAGATTGCCTCCCTATAGTGAGACTCCAACTGCTTGTGTCAGTGGGGGATCTTTAAGCCTCAGCTTTCAGCTGTGATTTATTTTTACAACCCAGTCCATGATGAATGTCTTGGGAGCCTTGAAAGTTTCTTTTAGGGGATTTCTTTTCAGTATTTTAGTGCACAATGGTTTTTTGCACTGCAAACCTGTTTTGCTGCTAATCACTTGGCTGTCTACTTAGAATTATTTTAACTTTTTTTTTTTAAGTTTATGTTGAGAGAGAAAACATGAGCACAAGTGGGGGAGGGGCAGAAAGAGGGAGAGACATAATCGCAAGCAGACTCTGCACCATCAGCACAGAACCTGATGTAGGGCTGGAACTCATGAACTGTGAGACGATAACCTGAGCCGAGACCCAGTTGGACACTTAACCAGCTGAGCTACCCAGGTGCCCCTTAACTCTTCATTTTTGGATATTTTACTCCCTGGTCTTAGAGATCACAATTTTTGGTCATAGTAGAAAGAACAAATGCTGCCTATGGACTAGTATACATTCCTATGTGTGGATGTGTATGATATGTGTAAATCTTCCTGAATTAGTCACTACTTACTCGTTACTGTCAAAATATAGTGAGCTTTTCTTGGGAACTTGTCAAAATGATTCTAAAATTGATCTGAAATAATAAACAGGCTGGAATAGCTAAGTATTATTTTTTTTTTAATACGAAATTATTGTCAAATTGGTTTCCATACAACACCCAGTGCTCATCCCAACAGGTGCCCTCCTCAATACCCATCACCCACCCTCCTCTCCCTCCCACCCCCCATCAACCCTCAGTTTGGTCTCAGTTTCTAAGAGTCTCTTATGTTTTGGCTTCCTTCCTCTCTAACCTCTTTTTTTTTTTTTTTCTTCCCCTCCCCCATGGTCTTTTGTTAAGTTTCTCAGGATCCACATAAGAGTGAAAACATATGGTATCTAAGTATTACTTTTAAAAGAATAATAATAAAGATGAACTTTGGATTGAAGATATTAAAATACACCATAAAATTTTTCACAACAGTGTAGTACTGGTTAAACAATGTCCGGTTTTACAGTACTAATCTAACAGGTTGGATTTCAGTAATAGATCTTAGGATGTCAAATACATTTCTACACACTACATGCCAAATCAGCATTGGAAAGAAAGGTTAGTGATAGATGCTGGGAAGAAGCCAAGTTAGAATTCAACATGTAAAATAATTTTTTTTTTTTATCATACCTCACTCAAATAAAAAACAGTAAATAACATCAGGAAAAAGTATGGCAGGCATTATATATCTATGAGATACCGAAACGCTTACAAATCAGTTTTTAAAAATCACAGTTTTGACAGCCATTCCCTTAATGCTGGATATTGAGGTGATTTTTATCATTTTTCCTAGTCTGCAATGAATATCCTTACTTATTATCATGGTAGAAAGTTCACAGAAAAAAAAAAGTTCATACTAAAGTATGAGTGTGAAAAAGGAAGACATAAGGTTATACAACAAAGTACACACAGAAATCTCTACATATACATGTGTTTACGTACATACATGCACGTATGTATACTTTTATATATATTTATATGGTATATGATTATATTCTGTAAACCCTTACAATTCTGGGCTTTACAATCTGTTTTGACCGTTCCCAGGCAGCTTTGAAAGTCTTCGGCATGTGATAATTTTTCACTTTGCCAAGGCCCAGTTTTGGGTGGAAGAGGCTGGTGTATTAGGAAATGAGCTGAGCCAGATTTCTCCTGAGACACTTGTTTTTTGCTTATCCCAGAGGAGGCAGTACCTTCTGTGAGCTGTTGAAAACTTTGTCATTGTGAAGATTGGCTTTTAATGAAAGTGTACTGCTGGTGATGAAAGTATAGAGATCTTAAGAAAGAGATTATTCTCAGCCAGAAAAAAAAAAGTATTGGATAAATTAAATGAAAAATATTCTATGGTGGTCTTTGCAGTTTTAAGGATTCTTAAAGGCTCTGTCAGCATGGATTCTCTAACAGCAAGGATCCTTTGACTAGGTACAGAAAAAAAGAGTGGAAGGAAGTTTGCTGAACACTGATTATCTCTGAATGATAGGATTTGGGGTGATTTACATATACATATAAAAATGTTAAATTTAAGATGAATAGTAATTGAAGCAGGAAAAAGTACTAAGTGGTAATTAAGGTCAATTTAACAATGGATTCTTCTTGACAATGAAATTCTTTTAAGCTTAAATCTGTATACTTGAACAGGAAAAATCATTTTTATCATCTTGGTTTGACCTGGCCCTTCTTTTAATGTTAACAGAAGCCATGCAGTGACACCCGCTAAGACTTGTTGGTAGCCATGTCGGAGCCCCACAGGGTCCAGTTCACCTCTCTCCCAGGTTCTCTGAATCCTGCATTTTTGAAGAAATCCCGGAAAGAGGAGGTTGGGGGAACAGAACAGCATCAGGACTCTGAGCCGGCTGCAGCAGCTGTTCGGATTACACTCACCCTCTTTGAGCCAGATCACAAGCGCTGCCCAGAGTTCTTCTACCCAGAGCTGGTGAAGAACATACGAGGGAAGGTGAAAGGCCTTCAGCCCACAGACAAGGTACACCCCAGCAGCCTCAGACTCCATCTGCAGATAGAATGCATGGGACATCCTGTGCAAATGGGTCTTCTGGAGGGTGGAAACAAGGCTTGAAAGGCTTTTGCTGCCCCTAGATGACGGCATTCAGCCCCAAGCAGTCACAGGTGTGCTCGTTGTGCCTCTGGGTAAGAAAGGATAGAATTCTTTGTAGAACCATGACTGTTCATTCATCGACTGTTCATTGACTGGAATTTTGTGCTGGACATTTTTCTTTTCAATGAAATCTCACTCTGCCTAGTTAGCATAAGGACAGACAAGAAAAGACACTGATAGCTCATCTCTTCTGAACAGTGATATTCTAGATAGTTTATTTACCTGGATGAATGGAAACCTATTTTTGTGGGAGTTTTTTTTTGTTGTCGTTTTGTTTTATTTGCCAGAATTGGGTTGTAGCCTTCAGGTCTTGTGAGAATCAGTGCGGTTTCTTAAATGTTATTTATTTATTTATATTTATTCATAAATGTTTATTTTGAGAGAGCTAGAGAGTGAGAAGTAGAGGTACAGAGAAAGAGGGAGACAGAGGATCCCAGGCAGGCTCCATACTCGCCACAAAACCTAATGTGAGGCTCGAACTCGCAAACCATGAGATCATGACCTGAGCCGAAATAAAAGCGTTGGAAACTTAACTGACTGAGCCACCCAGGTGCCCCTCTTAAATGTTTTTTAAAAGACCTGTTTATTTTCCTGGCATATTTGTTTTACTTTTTAGTATGAAGCTTCTCAAATAAATACAGAATAGGATAATAATGTAATAAGGCCCATGTACCCATCACCAGCTTTAGCTATTACTAAAGTTTTGATAATTCATTAACATTGTAAAAATTTTTAAAAAGTTTTTACTGAATTATGTATATAAGAAAAATGCATATATGATAAATTCACAGCTTGGTGCATTTTCACAAACTCAACACACCTAAGTAACCAGTACCTGGATTATAAAATGTACCATTTTCCAGGATACCAGAAACCATCCTCCTGCCCTTCCAAAATCCTAGCTAAAATACATGGCCCACTGCCATGATTTCTGACAGCTTAGATCAGTTTTGCATTTAAAAAAAAAAATTAGTTAACTTTAACTTATTTTAATGTTTATTTTTGAGAGAGAGACAGGATGTGAGTGGGGGTGGGGGAGAGGGGGGGGGGGGGAGAGAGAGAGAGAGAGAGAGAGAGAGAGAATCCAAAATAGGCTCCAGGCTCTGAGTTTGATGCGGGGATCGAACGCGGAAATGGTGAGACCATGACCTGAGCTGAAGTCAGACGCCCAACCGACTGAGCCATCCAGACATCCCAAGTTTATTTATTTTTGAGGGAGAGGGAGTGTGAGCAGGGAAGAGGCAGAGAGGGGGGAGACAGAATCCCAAGAGGCTCCGTACTGTCAGCACAGAGCCTGATGCAGGGCTCACACTCACAAACTGTGAGATCATGACAACTGAAACCAAGAGTCAGTTGCTTAACTGACTCAGCCGTGCAGGTGCCCCTGGGTGTGCACGTTTTGTATTTTATGTAGATGGAATCCTACAGTGTGAGTAGGAAGTAGGTGAAGATCACAAGCACCTACCCTGGTGCACTGTGCTAGGCTCTGAGGCAAGGGTTAGTGGGGTCCCGCACTTGGAGTATTTTGATCTCTAGAGTGACTCTTAGTAAAATAAGGATTAGCCTAGTACCTGGCTCACAGGGTGTTTGAGGTTAGAATGAGATCATGTAGGCAAAATTTCTAGCAGCAGAACTTAGTGGCCAGTGCTCCTTCAGTCTGATTCACTGTTGTTTGGGTTGGATGCCTTTGGTTAGGAGCATTGTCTACTTTCTTTGCTCAGATAAAAATGTGTTTCCTTGATTAAGATCATCTTCCATTAGCTGAATGAAGCCAGTAAGTTTGTGCCAAAGGTCAACCTTTCATATTTGGGCTAGTGGGCAAGATGAGGAAAAATAATTTCAAATCTACGCAAGCTTCCTTTTCCAAAGTAGGAATTGGATGATCTTCCTTGAGAGGAAGAGACAGTAGCAGAGATTGATTAAAATCTTTATTTATGGGCTCAAACCAAATTAGTAGGTCAACTGAAATTAGAATACCAGTACTGTGATTTCACCTTTCTTGGGGGTCCAAGTGCCCTTCTCTATTGGAGAAAAATTTATGGAGCATACACAGAGAACTTTGGATTCATTTTCAGGGGATTCACTCTCCTGGCCTTCAGATACAGAACTCCTGAATCATTGTGTCTACTCTGTGGTGTTCAAAATATTACGTAACCTGACATATTCATGTATTAATTCATTTAGCATATGTTTCTTGTAATGTAAAACTATTGTGTTAGATACTGAGGAGTATATAAAGGTGGAGAAGCCACTATCCCAGCCTCAAGGGAACTTTCAGTCTTGTAGGTATTTTAGAATTATGCCAACACAGGTAACAGGTGTTACAATGTGGTAATTGTTTAAGTCTGGTACAAATAAAGCACTGGAAGGGTTGGACAGAGGAGAGCTTACATCCCAGGTGATGTGTTTGGACAGAGCTGGACTTTCATATGTTCGGGAAGTAGTGCTTTTGGACAACTACTGTTTGCAAGACATGAAAGAGTACACATTGAATCCAGGACTGCTCTATATTGGTAGAATTTCTTAAGATTATTTTAACCACTTAAGTTATATGTGATCATTATAGAAAATTTAGAAGATACAAATGAGTGCATGTTCTAAAGACCGCTCATTTGTGATGCCTGCATCATATGTATGTTCCCTATTATCTCATTATGCACATATACCCTATATCATTTAACTGATCTTTTATGGGTGGGTTGGATTTCAGGAGGCAGAAATGGGAGACTGAGGCAATTGAGTTTTGTCTTCAGACAGGCATCCAATCTTTAGTGATTTTGGTCTACTCTGAAGGCTTAAATGTATTTGATACGAGAGACTTTTATTAAAATGAAGGTTCCTTGCCAAAGAAACCTAAGGTCCCAACTCTGGAAAACGTACTTAATGAGAAAAATGCAACAGTTTACAGAGTAGAATTAAACTTTGGAAATTCATGTGAAAATATTTGGAATGTGTATTGATATTGTACTGAGCCATCAAAATAAGCTTCTAAGGAACAGGAATGCTATGAACCTGGGTTTGACTTCTGGTACCACTGAGGGAAGTGCAAGTTCATACCACTCTTCCAACCAGTAAGGCAGAATAGCTCTCAAGAGCTTGCACTATTTTCAGTGGGTTCTTAACCTTTTTGAGCCATTAATTGCTTTGGAAGTCCAATGAAGCCTATGGACCTTCTTAGAACAGTGTTTTTAAATGCATAAAATAATTTTTAGGAGTACCGAGGAAACTAGCTATATTGAAACACAGTTCTGTGTAGGTTGAATATCCCTGAATATAGGCCCTTTGCCATTTTTGGAGCCCTCTGGGACCTAGTGCTATGGTGGGCCATTGTAGTCATTCAGTTAAGTTTCATTGAATCACATGAATGGAAACTTGACTTTAACAACTAATTAAACAGTGATGGGACAGTAGCATGTTTTTTCCCTTTTCTGAAAAAGAGTTGTTTTTATTCAGTTTATAGGTATTGAGTAGTCAGTACTACAGTCAGGTATTACAGATAGGGTTGTGGGAATTTTTTTGTGACTCTTACTTTTGTGAAATGATCTCTTTACAGAAGAAAGATCTCTCAGATCCTTTCAATGATGAAGAAAAGGAAAGGCATAAAGTGGAGGCCCTTGCCCGGAAATTTGAAGAAAAATATGTAAGATTTCTCTCTTGGGCAACAAAACAACCTCACTGAGTGGGAGAGGTTTCCAGACATTTTTATGTTCCTTTAGTGGATTATCACCTAAACAAGTGCAGAGGTTGGAGAGAACAAAATGCGATTATTAGATAAATGCATTAAGGTACAGAAAATGCATGTGGCAGGCACTAGTGTATGAAGCTAAATGGATGAATGAGCAAGAAGGGCCTTTTACCCCTAGAATTTATGCTTAGAATAAATATTATGATACAAAGCATACAAAGCCACTTCGTTCCTTCTTCTGTCTGAGGCCATTTTGTGCAGATAGAAATCTATTCTATTTTAAAAGGTCTTCAGGGAACGGGGTGTGGGGTGGGTGTAGGTGTGTGTGTCACTGTTCCACGCTTTACAACCTTGAGTCACTAGTTGATGGAGTTCAAGGCAGCAATTAATTCTATGTATCAAAAAAAGCATGTGACCTCAGAATTAAACATTTATTAAGAGGGTAGGCCTCATGTTATATGTTCTTAGCACAGTTACACATGGAAAAAGCACATGACCTATTTTAAATTTTAGGGTGGAAAGAAACGTAGAAAAGATCGGATACAGGACCTGATTGACATGGGGTACGGTTATGATGAATCGGACTCCTTCATCGATAATTCTGAGGCGGTAAGTCCTTACTGAAAATGTCATTGGAACCACCTTAGCTCCTACTGAAAACCGCCTGGAGGTGGGAATGGGGTCAGTGTGGGCATGCCTTCAGTGTGAAGAAGAAAGAGCTGGCCTGGTGAGAGAGGGAAAGTGACATCCTTGATCTGGCCTTGATTCCCTCACTGAAAATGGCCAGATCGATCCAAACACCCTTTAGTTTGGACATTTGTGGTTGACGAGAAGCAGGTCTTAGCATACTGACTGTCTGAAACGTGACAGAACACCACAGTCGTACCTGCTCTGTCAAGACCCACTCTGCACCTTTGGATTTGAGTACCAGAACGTGTAGCTGACCATTTGTTTTCTCCCCCTTCAGTATGATGAGCTTGTTCCTGCTTCTTTGACTACAAAGTATGGAGGATTTTACATTAACTCGGGAACCCTGCAATTTAGACAGGCATCAGAATCTGAAGACGACTTCATTAAAGAAAAGAAGAAAAAATCTCCAAAGGTTAGAACAATACATGATTTTGGATTTCGGAATTGCTTTTTTCTACATGACTTTATAAGATCAGTAGGTGACTTACCAGAACATGTGCTGGTTCAGGTTGGCTCAGGAGATTGGTGGAAAGGCTTGAGCCATGCCAAGGCCGACAGGTCACTTCTCATACCTGTAGTTGGGCAAGGTGCTGTGAACCTGGAGCTGTCTGTGCCTGTGTCCCAGCAGGCTCGGCAGCGATTCATTTCTCAAGGTGGTTTTAGGACAGGGACTAGGGCAGTGAAGAGTGTGGAGTGAGGGGAATTTGTACCAGCCTTGCTGTGTCTCTTCTGTGGACATGTAGAGGACTTCAGTTCCCAGGGCTGTCACCCCGACAAAACAAGTGAGCCTTAAGATAAGTTTATTTTGAAATCTACCTACCACTGCTTGCGTGTTTACAACAAGATGTAGGGCCTGCATACAGCTTACTTGAAGTAGAAAAGTTTCAGGCTACAGAATGGCCTCTTGCCTCAGCCCTGGGTGCTTCCAGGAGACACTGTCAGTGGGATTGCTGTGTTGACCTGCTGCAGGTCTGTGGTCCAGGGACTGGTCTGAAAGCTGTTGCTCTTGAAGGAGGTGAGGCAGCTCTCAGGATGAACCCCGGGCGGAGCAAGGCCAGTGCTGTGTAGTGCACTTGCTCCCTGAGTTAGGGAGCCGTGTAACTGTGCCTTGTCTTTAATTCTCAGAAGCGGAAGTTGAAGGAAGGTGGTGAGAAGATAAAGAAGAAGAAAAAAGATGACACTTATGACAAGGAGAAGAAATCGAAAAAGTCCAAGTTTTCCAAAGCCGGGTGAGAGGCAGCAGCTTCTTTGCTAGGACGAAATCTGAACTGTTAGGGCAGGACACCTGGGAGCTGACGTGCCCTCCTCCTCACAGCTTCAGAAGAGGCAGCAGGGCTTGGCCTTCCGTTCCCCATCATGCCTCCCACAGTGCCACCGTGGGCAGTCAGTGCTCTCACATCTCTGTGTGTCAGACATCGGAGTTCGCTCTGTCCCTTTGTCGGTGTTGGCAGCTATTTCTGTCACTGTGTGACTGCTGATGTTTCTTGTTCTCTTGGGCACCCCTCCTCTGCCCCAGTTCTCCTTCTGTCTCTGCCACTTCCCTTGTCTTCTTTGGTCCTGCTTTCTTCACCTCACTCGGTCTCACCCCAGCTGCCCTTCAAGTTGCTGCTGTTCTCTGCTGCTCCTGCTTTTTCCCTTTAAATATTTTTCTTGCCCCCCACCACTTTTTTGCAACCTTTTGTTTCAGCCTGGCAGTGGTTTTTAAAAACACATCGGATATTTAGCATTCTGTGACATTGTTCTGCTAACCTGTATTAAATCTCAAGCTTTGGTCCCAGCAAGAAGGAGCTCCATATGCCAAGAGGAGGGAGGAGGAGTAACAGGGTGGCCCTGTGACTGAGGTTCCTGGAGACAGTTGCGCTGGGAGCAGGGGCAGTCTCTCGTGAATTTCCCTGTTGAGGTGTGCTGCAGCTTTCGTAACCAACTTCTTCCTTGCTTGCAGCTTCACAGCCCTCAATGCCAGTAAGGAGAAGAAGAAAAAGAAATATTCTGGGGCTTTGAGCGTTAAAGAGATGTTAAAGAAATTTCAGAAGGAGAAAGAAGCTCAGAGAAAGAGGGACGAAGACCATAAGCCCGTAGCGGTCTCGTCGGCGGAAGCTCAGGGCCTGCGGGAATTGGAGGGCACCTCTGACCCCTTGCTCTCGCTCTTCGGCTCCACTTCTGACAACGACTTGCTCCAGGCGGCCACTGCCATGGACTCGCTGACTGATTTGGACTTGGAGCAGCTGCTCAGTGAGTCTCCAGAAGGAAGCCCTTTCCGTGATATGGATGATGAGAGCGATTCCCTTGGGGTGGGACTGGACCAGGAATTCAGGCAGCCCTCTTCCCTCCCCGAAGGCCTGCCCGCGCCCCTGGAGAAGCGCGTTAAGGAGCTGGCTCAGGTATGGTGACACAGAATGGCCGGGCTTTCCTGGAAGCAGTTTGGGCAGATTGACAATGGTTCTGCACCACATGAAGCTCGCTGCCCAGAGCAACCCTTAGTGAGTTGGCAGTTTCGGTGTAAGCTTTTCCAAGCTCTCTTCTCCCGAGTGAGGAAACTGTGTAAGCTCTGACCATCAGGCATCATTTTTAGGGCTTTCATGGTTCTTTCACTCCCGAAAAAAAAAATCTTTCTCCTAGGGGAATTTCTTTCCATTTCCTGCCTGTCCGTTCCTTCCTCACAAATGTCTTTCCTTTGGTGCAGTAGACGCTAATGTTGGCAGCAGGCAGCTGAGGCACAGATCTGTCATTTTAGTAATTAGGTTTTGAAAAGTCACAAAAGTTTGCAAGTGTATGTTAAACCTAGGGTATATGCTTAATTGCCACTGGGTTTCGGTTGCTGCCTGGACTTGCCCATCATCACTGTTAGGTAGCGATCACAGGACTACCTAATGAACGAGAAGGAGCTGAACATTCATACTGTCTATGAACCGTTAAGAACAACAACGGTCTTTGGGCTATAGCAGCCCTTGGCAATTGGGAATTGCTTTCTAGAGTGTTAAGAATTGTCAGTTCAGTTGTGTATTACTGACTATGAACCAAACATAGATCATTAGTTATGATGACTTGTAGTTAAGGAACGTTTTACTTCGGGCATCCTGACTTATAATGCAACTGGTGGCATCAGACTCTAGCTTAAGTATTAAACTAGTGGTTCTCATAGCATTTCAGAATTACTGTTCTGTGTAATATCCCTTGTGTTTTATGGTAGGGTAAAATGTTAACCACTGGTACAAATGATTTCTTGTTTTGAAAAAGTTTTTGAGCACAACAGATGAAGTAAATCAAATGTCTTACTCAGATCCCTAGTTCTTCCTCATTCACCTGTGTGCAGTGTTCTCTCTGTGATGATTTAAATGAATTGTGTCATGTCAGCGTTTCTGAGAATATCTGAATAGGACGTGTAGGTGGAAGTAGTCGAATCTGAACTTGGCATGTTTGAGCATACTGTTCTGTGTTTGCTCTCAGAATTTATGTTTAAACAAATTACTCTTGGTCATTCTCAGTCCTCCGGTTTGTAATCTAATTCTTTTGTAGCTTCTGAAAGTCTTGTTAAGTAAGTTGAGTGAGGTATAAGCGGCAGTAGCCAGTCGTGTTTTTAGAGAAAAGTCAAAAACATTCTTGGATGTGCCCCTCCACCCACCATAGGTAGTGTTCTAGTCTGATAACTTAGACTGATTATATTGCTTTCTTGGAAAAAGATGGACAAACTCCATGGAAACAAAATGGCTTAATATGAAGCAGCATTGGGTTGTGATTCAAGAAAGCCTTACTTTCTGGAGTCCATTGGATGGACCCTGAGCAAGCTGTCCTTCCTCAGTGACTGCCAAGTTCTCTCTTGGGACAGTGGAGACAGGGTTCTGGACCCTATAGATACGGTAGGCTTGGTTGGGTTTTGGTGGGGAGGTGGTGACCAGGACAAATTGACATACTGAAAATGAGCATTCATATGTGAGATTGATACTTAAGTCATCACCTAGCTCTTCTACTATAAGAGCGTTAAGAACCTTTGGGAAATGGGATAGAAAATGGGGATTACCCATCATTCTGCCAATCTGAAAATTATTCTCAATTTGCATATTCCTTTCTAGCCTCTGTGTATATGTTTTTATGCAGTTGTAATTATAGTTGTGAATAATTGTTTCCTGCTTTCTTCACTTAATAAATATTATTGTAAAGCCCTCATTACTTTTGATGGTTGCATGAAAAAGAAGGCTTATTTTTAGAAAGTTACTTAATGCCATTCCAGAGGACCCCCAGGTGGTCCATTCTCACCAGGGTCCTGTACTCGGGCACTTGGAGCCTCCTACATGTGTGCTGAGTGCTCTAAACCCAGACCTCACTGAGACTCTGCTGGGAAAGCTATTCCTCCCAGGGAGAAAATGCCTATGTACACAAAAGTTGCATATAATTTCAAAAGCCATCCATGGATATTTGGATCCTTAATAAGGAGCCCTGTCCTCAATCTTGAACTGGACATTGCGTTTTTAAATTTACATTGAACTTGATGTACATAACTGTAACATTAGTAGTGTTACGTGTTCTCGCTTTATTTTTCACTCCCCTTGTTATCTTTTTTCCTCTTCTTTATTTTTATAAGATTATTTAGTTTTAAAATTTTGGCCTTAGATGCAACATGTATCAGTTTCTACTGTTAACTAAAAAAACTGCCCCAAAATTTAGGGCTTCAAAGAGCATTTCATTTCTCCTGACTCTGGTTGCCTGGGTGGTTTCTCTTCTGGTCCTACCTGGCTCACTCTTGTGGCTCCATTCAGCTGACAAGTTGGCCGGGTGCTGGGATGGCTGGGGTGGCCGAGGTGGCCAGGACATCCGGCCTGTCCCTCCTTCTAGTCTTTCATCCTGGGTTTCTTCAGAGCATGGCAGTTTCAGGGTGACATTTCAAGAGAATGAAAGTGGAAGCTGCAAGGCCCGTGAGATCTAGCCATAGAAATTCTGTGTTCACATCACTTCTCTCCTCTATTGGTTACGCAAGTCAACAAACTAGGTTGGAGGGTTGGGAAGTTAGAGGCCATCTTCTTGTGGCAGAATGCATATCCTGGGAGAGAAGGGGTCTGGGATCCTGTTTGTCACCTACCACGGTCCTATAAGCAGATCCTAATCTGGTATGTATCCATCCCTTAGGGAATAATCTTTACTCTGAGAAGGAAAAATTAGACTTCT
Source organism: Panthera pardus (assembly GCF_024362965.1). Classification (NCBI taxonomy): domain Eukaryota; kingdom Metazoa; phylum Chordata; class Mammalia; order Carnivora; family Felidae; genus Panthera; species Panthera pardus. The sequence goes on from NW_026526969.1 coordinate 20,678,895, forward strand.
AAGTTTATTTTTGAGAGAGAGCACGCATGGGCGCAGTGCACACCTGAGTGGAGGAGGGTGGAGAGAGACAGAATCCCTAGTGGGCTCCGTGCTGTGGGGCCTCAGACTCACTAACTGTGAGAGCATGACCTGAGCTGAAATCAAGAGTCAGATGCTTAATTGACTGAGCCACCCATGCTCCCCGCCCCCCTTTTTTAAAGTTTATTTATTTTTGAGAGAGGGTAGATTAACTTTCTAACTAGATGTGATGCTCGAAACTTGGAAAAAATATATTTGAAATATATATATATATATATATATATATTTAACTATATATATTTAACTATATATATTTAACTATATTTAACTATATTAAAGAGGTACCCCAAGAAGGCTGCCCTGGTGGATGCCCAAGCAATGTTCACTGTGTTCACTGTTTAGCCTGTTTTTCATTTCCTGTTTCTTTGTACTATACACTCTTATGGCCCCAAAGAATCCAGTGATTTGATCTGATGGCTTTACCTTGTCTTCACTGAATAGGCCTTGATTGTGCCTTTTGTCTTGGTTGTTGGAAAGTTCACGTGTGTTGCCCCCTCAGGTTACTGTCTTGATGTAGTCTGGCAGCTACTCAGCCTGGTCCAGACAGATGAGCAGCTCTATTGACTAAAGCATAAACTGGGAACAATACTGAGAAAAGAAAAACAGAGACCTCATGTCCGTCACCCTTCTACTCCACCTGCTCACAGCTTACCCTGTTATAGACTTAGAACCCCTGCCTCACAAATCAAGGCAGACCTGGATCCAAGGAGAAAAGGGTAGGAAAAAACCTAACCTGTTTTGTCTTTTTTAAAAAGAAAATCATGCCAGCAAAAACAGGTACAGTATATAAGGCTGTGACCTAGGTGCTAAGAGGCTGTAAGTGACTTTTCTTATAATTAAAACAGCTCATTAAAGGGCTTTTGGAACTATTGTAAAATAGCATGACTGGACTGTTTCCATTTAATTTTATTTCTTAGTTAATCTAGGATTGATGAATTGAAACAACTCCTTAAGCAAGGGTATCTCTTCTTAGGGTTGAGGAACCTCACTTATTTCCGGAAGAGTATCAGATATAAATCCAGTTGTTCTTTTAGTTGGATTTATTTAAAAATACAGCCCTTGACTAATTACCTTCATTATAAAACCAGACCCTCAGAGATATTATCTACACAATTGAAAAGGCATTGGAAACCTCCGACATACTGAAGAACTGGCTGATAATCTAAAAGTAAAATTTGAATGTAAACCGAAGCAGTTGATAGGTCTGCCAAATGGTGGGGCATTTGAAATACATGTTACAGTGATTAGATTGAATGAATACGAAAGTGCTTCTGGATCTTAGAAGTAGCAGTTTGTAAGCTTAAACAAAAGAATGACTCCTGTTTATTTTCTCTCAAACTAAAATCATACTGTCAGTATATTAGAAGTGCCAAGACTTCTGAATACTTAAGAAAACGTAAGAAATCGTCAGGTGAATGGATTAAAAGTTGCAACCTTTCTTTCTTTGATTTCCATCCATCGATTTCACCCCCTTTCATCCTGGGCCTTTGCACTTCCCTCCCTCCAGGGGTTTGCAGAGGCTTGAGTTTTGTGTATTCTCTGCAGGTTCTGTTTGTTGGTACCAAACTTTTTTCCTCTGGTTGCATTCTTTCAGTAATACCTGTTTGTTCCTTCATCTGTGCACTTAGGCGACATTTACTAAGCTCTTTACGTAATAGGCAGCTGTGGGAAATATATTGACAAATAAGATTCAGTTCTTGTCCCCCATGAGCTTGTTCTCTGTAAGTGGACCAGTAGACATGTAAACAGGTGGCTGTAGGACAGAGCAGAATAAGGTAAGCTCTGTGATATTTGTGTGGCCAAGCAGATGGTCAGGTGGACAGCCAGACTTGAGGTAAGAAACAAGCTCCTTGGGTATGTAGGAATCAGACTGGAAACAACAGGTTTGGCCTGGCGCAGTGGAGAGATGGCCTTACAGGAAGCCCAGGCATAGGGCTGAGGTGGGACAAGGGGTTGTTGAATTGTTGGATGGTGGGGACCCCCTGGAATGTAGTGGAGAATGGGGACCATAAATGCCACATAAAAGAGTTTGGGTTTGATTCTGGGCTTGGAGAGAACTACCTAAGGGTTTTAAAGGAGTGGAAGGATTTCAGGAGGATGGAGTGTAGTTATTAGAAGTGGGGAACACAGGAGGAGGAGCAGAAACTGGTGGGTTTGGTTTTGGGTAAGTTGTGTGTCCATACCAACAGATCATCCATTGACAGAAGTAATTGGAAATTCTAATCCAGAGCTTAGAAAAAAGGGTTTAGAGCTAGACTGTTAGATTTGAGAGATCTACATGGGTTATGTGTTATTTTGAAGCTATGAAGGTGTAGAAGGTATTGGGAGAAGATAGTTTTAGATAGAATCTTGGACTCCATCTATTATTAAGGAGAGCTAATGACAGAGAGGGAGCAGCCAGAGGTAGGAATGGGTCGCAGAGGATACAATGAGAGGAAGGCACGTGAGGGGACAGGAAGGTGGAGGGTAGTTCTCAGTGCCTGTAGTCTCAGAGGGGTTGATCAGGGTTGATCGTTTGTTGTAAGACGAGAATCTCACTGCCTTTGTTTGCCATCATTATTCTAGATCAAGCCTGATTTTAGATATTTTATTTTACCTAAAGCCTTTGGACCAGCAACTCTTGGGTTTAGGTCAGTGGTTTTCAGTCCCCTCTGCACATTAGAGTTCCCAGGGTTACTTTTAAAGAGTGCACATTCCTGGGCCTCGTCCCCAGAGATTGTGATGCAATCTGGACCAAAGGTCTAGGGTGGGGAAAACTGCCAGGTAATTCCAATATGCAGCCAAATGTGAGAATCGATGGTTCAGACTTTTGCTGTGATTGCTTTCCTGACTTGTGCACTTAGTGCCCTGGCGGCCTGCCGTGGCTGACACGCAGGGTGCGTACTGTGTTCTCGTGGGAAGCAAAAGACTGTATAGGAGCCTGCTATGGCTTGTGTCAACAGGTAGGAAGGTATGTTAGTGGTTAAGATAGTCTGGTAATAGAGTTTGTGATAAACTGTTAAGTGGATTGTGAGTTTCCCAAGAATTGCAATGTCCTTAAGTGCTAAAGTAGCACATTGTTATTATTTAGGGGTGAGGGGGATAAAGGTTTTCTAATCTTGAGGGTTTGTTGCAGTTATGGTTGTTTTTGTACTGTGGAAGTATGGAAATTCCATCTCACAGTTGAGGTGATAGGGTGCTGGTCACAGGAGGTAACCAGCTGGTTGAATCAAATGTGTGATGATTGCTTTGACTCTGTATGATTGACTTTTATGTGACTGCTGTTTCAAGTCCTGGAAGAATGGACAGTCCATAGATGCTTTAGCAGCATTTGAAAAAAGCTGGATATACCATTTTGGGAGCATAGGGTGATCGTAGGTGAACTTAATCTGGGATTAGGGCTGAGTGAGGATTTTCTCGAATCGGCAGGTGTTCTGTAGGGAAGGACTGGCCTTGTGCCTGTGGGTGAGCGTGTGGTTGTTTGAGGAAAGTGCACTAACAGATGTTACTGTCTGCTGTGAACCAGGCTGCCAGAGCTGCTGAAGGAGAGAGCAGACAGAAGTTCTTCACCCAGGATGTTAATGGCACCCTCCTAGAGTGAGTATCTTTTGTTTCCATGTGTCTGCTGCTACCATGCCTGGGTTGTGCAGGCCAGGGAAATGGGTGTGGATGGAACTGCCTAAAGATGACTGCTTCTGAGAGAAAAGAACGGTGATTATTTTCCTTTAGTTTATTTATTTATTTTTAAGTTTACTTATATATATTTTGAGAGAGAGAGGGAGAGCACAAGCCAGGAAGGGGCAGAGAGGGAGAGAATCCCAAGCAGACTCCGCATTGTCGGCGCAGAGCCCGATGTGGGGCTTGAACCCATGAGCTGTGAGGTTATGACCTGAGCCGAAATCGAGAGTCAGACGCTCACCCGGCTGAGCTATCCAGGCGCCCATATTCTTTTTTTTTTTTTTTAAAGGGGGTTGTTTACACCAAATATCTGTTTCCAGGAAACGGTAGGTCTTACTAACCTTAAGCAGCAGGTATTAATAGAACACTGTATATAATGATCATGGGCAGTTGGAAGAGGATTTCTTGGCAAGTATAAGATGAGAGAGAAAGTGTTGCTTGCTTGTGCAGAAAAGTAAGAGGTAACTTGGTATAGTCTCAGGAGCCTGCTCTCCTGGGGTCATTCTCCTCTCCCAAGGCCAGGGTATGTACATATCATCCCATGACATTTCTCCCGCATGCCTGATCCTCTGAAATATTGCACTGTATGAATTGGATTAAAAAAGCAGAAAAACCACACATATAAGTCCAAACCAGGTTCTTGGTATCAGGTCCTCCAGCCTTGCCAGCTTCTCTCTCTGTTGCATTATGTAGGAGAGGAAGCTTGTTCCTCAACAACTGAGGATTTTACACATGCAAGAATAGTTGTCAAGACTTGGGAATATTCTAGCAAATGAGCAGGATTGGGATTGGCCTCTTGGGTCAGAAAGCCTGGACTGTAGAGAGCACCTGAGGGTCAGCATACATGAGAAATTTGTGTGAACGGTAGCCTGCTGGAGCATGCCACATAAAGAGAGCTTGAGGGATTGAAGACAAATATTTTTTCTGCTGATCTAGATGGGGACAGTGGGAGGGGTGAGGACTTCCCTGACTTCCTAATCAGGGATAGAACTGGGAAAAAAGGAAATGCTGTTGGAAAGTATTTCCTGGCCATACCAAGTAACTCAATCACTTTCCATTTTGAAAGCTCTTAAGTTCTTGTTGTTTGTGATATTTAGTACTTCCGAGCTTGTTCTCTCGGGTTCTGTTTTCCTGACTACCTTTGACTTGGTCTTGTCTTTGACCTCAAGGTTTTGTCCCTCTTTACCTAACCGAGTTCATCAGGTGTGGAAGTTCTGATTTGGTGACTACTGGAGATCTGTTGCACTGGTCACTTAGTTACATTGTGTGACTGATGACATAAGGTTTGACCTGTTCTTGGCTCTTAGTTTTCCTCTCTGTGGTAGGGTGACCTAATGATAAGAGAAGCTCCAGTGAGCTATGGACCCTTGATGACTCTGTTCTGTTCTTCAGCATAGAGGTACAAACTCGGGAGCTGAGTAGCCAAATCCGTTCTGGGGTATATGCCTATCTTGCCTCATTCCTGCCCTGCAGCAAGGACACCCTGGTTAAACGTGCTCGGAAACTTCACCTCTATGAACAGGTGAGTGACTTTGGAGTGGAGCCCCTTGGCTTTAGGGCCCAGCAGAGAGGGTAACTGAGTCTTCACAGATGCCACCTCTGCTGTTGTAGTGCCCTTGTGCAATAGGATGTCCTCAGTATAAGAAGTGATACAAAAACCAATCTTACACTACGTTCTGTTTTCTGCAGGGGGGGCGTCTAAAGGAGCCTCTCCAGAAGCTTAAGGAGGCCATTGGAAGGGCAATGCCAGAGCAGATGGCCAAGTACCAGGATGAGTGCCAGGCACACACACAAGCCAAGGTCGCCAAGTAAGTGTGTTCCATCGCTCTCACGGGACATCATCCTCTTGACTTTTCTCTTGTGTGTGTGTGTGTGTGTGTGTGTGTGTGTGTGTGTGTGTGTGTGTTTTCATTATTACATTTGTGAATGAGACTCTTGGTTCTTCTGCAGCATTTGGACCTTTTCTTAGAAGCCCGGGGTCGGGATGGGCAAGTGGGGGCGGGGGGTGGTGGGTGGGAGAAAGTAGTTCTTTTGTGGCCGTGACCCTTAGGGTCCCACTGATTTCTTTCCATGCTATAGGATGCTGGAAGAGGAGAAGGACAAGGAGCAGAGGGAGCGGATTTGCTCTGATGAGGAAGAAGATGAAGAAAAGGGGGGCAGGAGGATAATGGGACCCCGGAAGAAATTCCAATGGAATGATGAAATCAGGTGTGCCCAAACTGGGACCTTGCCTCATTGGAGGGTTTGTGGGGCCAGTGTCTGAGCATGTTCCCGTGTTTCTAATGAAGGTTAGAATCATTTACTTTAATCAGGGCTGCTGAAAGCACATAATTGAAACCTTGAAAGAAGGATTTGGGGTAGTTTGAAGTTTCTGACTTCTGCTTCCTCCTCAGGGAGCTGCTCTGCCACGTGGTGAAGATAAAACTGGAGACCTACGATCTGGAGAGGAACAATAAGACCCAGTCTTGGGAGGACTATGTGAAGGCCTTTCTGGATGCCGAGGTCAAACCTCTCTGGCCCAAAGGCTGGATGCAGGCCAGGTGAGGGCCGTGAGCAGCCAGTATGGTCAGTGTGGTGATGAGGTGGAGTGTTTTTGCCTTAAAGACATATACGAGTGCTTCTGTTGTGCCAGGCCAACACGGTCCCTTCCCTCAGGGAGTCACTGTCTAGCTGACTCAGCTCTGTTCCCACTAGAGGAATTGGGGGCCATACTGGTTGCTGTGAATGGCTCTTACCGTTCCCTTGGAGAGCGAAGTTACCTATGGGGTTTTGGCTTTGTTATTCTTTGTCACACCTCAGTTTGGAGTTGGCTGCATGTTCTTCCCACGTCACTGTGCTCTTACCTGTTTTGAGGTATTGGCTCTTGGTAGAAGTAGAGAAGTAGATTCATCTTGGAAACATGTTCCCGTTCTGAACAGAAGTCTCATTTGCAAGGAACAGGGCTGGCTGATTATTGGAGTTAAGTGCTGAACTTCTGTGTTCTATAGCTTCCCTTTCATGAAAATGGACTCTGCAATACTTGGACAGGAAAGTTAGCTGGAGCTAGTGCTCTGTTCTTTTTTTTTTAATGGGAGAAAATACACTTTACATAAAATTCACCATCTTAACCATTTTTAGGTGCACAGTGCAGTGGTTTTAAATACGTTCACATTGTTTTTGCAGCCATCACTGTCCATCTCCATAACTCTTTTCATCTTATAAAACTGAAAACTCTGTACCCATTGAACAATAACTCTGCATTCCCCCCCCCCCCCGCCCAGATTCTGTGACCATCATTCTACTCTCTATGATTTAAAAAAAAAATTTTTTTTAATGTTTTTATTTATTTTTGAGACAGAGACAGTGCATGAGCAGGGGAGGGGCAGAGAGAGAGGGAGACACAATCTGAAGCAGGCTTCAGGCTCTGAGCGGTCAGCACAGAGTCTGACGTGGGGCTCGAACTCATGGACTGTGAGATCATGACCTGAGCTGAAGTTGGATGCTTAACTGACTGAGCCACCCTGGTGCCCCAACTTTCTGTCTATGATTTTGACTACTACGAGTACGTCCTATAAGTGCAGTCATACAAAATTTGTCTTTCTGTAACTGGCTTATTTCACTTAGTATAATATTTCCAAGATTTTGTTTGTATTACACATTACAGAATTTCTTTCCTTTTTAAGGCAGAATAAAATTCCATTGTATGTATAGATCACATTTTACTTATCCATTCATCCTAAGCTGATACTTAGGTTGCTTCCATGTTTTAGCTATTGTGAGCTATGCTATTATGAACTAGAGTGTACAAATATCTCTTCAACACCCTGCTCTCAGTTCTTCTGTGTATATGCCAAGAAGTGGAGTTGCTGGATCACATGGTAATTGTGTGTTTAATTTTGTCATTAATGTTAATTTATTTGAGAGAGTGTGAGTAGGGAAGGGGCAGAGAGAGGAAGAGAGAGAAAGTCTCAAGCATGCTCTGCGCTGCTGGTGGAGAACCCGACATGGGGCTCGAACCGACTAACCGCGAGATCATGACCTGAGCTGAAATCAAGAGTTGGACTCTTAACCAACTGAGCCGCCCAGGTGCCCTTGTATGTTTAATTTTTGAGGAACCATCAATGTTTTCCATAGTGGTTTTATCATTTTGTATTTCCACCAATAGTTCACAGATGTTCCAATTTGTCTACATCCTTCCCAATACTTGACGTTTTCTGGGTTTTTGATAGTAGCCATTGTAATGGATGTGATGTGGTATCTCCCTATATATTTGATTTGAGTTTTCCTGGTGATTGGTGATGTTGAGCATCATTTAATATATAATATTGGGCCATTTATATATCTTTTTTTAAGAGAAATGTTTAAATCTTTTGCCCATTTTTTAATCAGGTTCTTTTATTGTTTTAGGAGTTCTTCTTGTATTCTGAATATTAATCCCTTAACAGATGTGATTTCCAAATATTTTCTCTTATTTTGTGAGTTGCCGTTTTACTCTGTGGATAGTATCTTTTGATGCACACAAAAATTTTTTTTAATGTTTATTTGCTTATTTTGAGAGAGAGAGTGTGAGTGGGGGAGAGGAGCAGAAGGGGGAGAGAGGGTGGGGGGGGGGAGAGAGAGAGAGAGAGAGAGAGAGAGAGAATGAGAATGAGAATGAGAATATGAATGAATCCCAAGCAGGAGTCACACTCATTGTGGAGCCCAATGTGGGGCTCGGTCTCAGAACCGTGATATCATGACCTGAGTGGAAGTCAAGAGTCAGATGTTCAACTGACTGAGCCACCCAGATGCTCCTCAGTATGCAAATTTTTTAAATTTAATGAAGTCCAATTTGTCTACTTTTTGTTGCTTGTGTCTTTGATATCATATGTAAGATACCATTGTCAGATCCAGGGTCATGAAGCTGAGTTAATTTTTGTATATGGTGTTAAGGGTCCAACTTCATTTTTTTTTGCATGTGGATGTCCAACTTTTTCAGCACCATCTGTTGAAAAGGTTGTGCTTCCCTCATCGGTCTTTGCACCTTTGTTGAAAAATCATTTGACCATATTTGTGAGGGCTTATTTCTGGGCTCTCTGTTCTCTTCCATTGGTTCATGTGTCTGCCTTTATGCCAGTTGCACACTGTTTGGATTACTGTAGCTTTGTAGTAAGTTTTGAAATCAAGAAGTGTGATTCTCCAGCTTTATTCTTTTTCAAGATAATTTTGACTGTGCAGGGTCCTTTGAAATTCCCTATAAATTTTAGGATGGGTTTTTCTACTTCTGCAAAAAACAGTCGTTGGGATTTTGCTAGGGATTGCATTGAATCTGTAGATTGCTTTGGGTAGTATTGATATTTTAGTAATATTAAGTCCAATCCATGGTGGGATGTGTTTCCATTTATTTCTGTCTTTAATTTCTTTTAGCAATATTTTGTCATTTTCATTGTGCAAGTCTCTTACGTGCCTAGTGAGGTTAATTCCTGGTTTTTGTTTTGTTTTCAGATGCTGTTGTGAATGGAATTATTTTTGTAATTTCTTTTTTAGATTGTTCATTTTTTGTGTACAGAAATGGAGCTGATTTTTGTGTTATGTTGATTTTATATCCTGCTACTTTGCAAAATTTATTCTGAAAATTTTTTGGAATCTTTAGAGTTCTCTACATAAAAGATCATATCATCTGCAGAGATAAGCTTACTTCTTCCTTTCCAATTTGGATGCCTTTTGTTTCTCTTTCTTGACTAACTGCTCTGGCTAGAACTCCTAGTACTATGTTGAATAGGAGTGGTGAAAGCAGCCATTCTTACCTTGTTCGTGATCTCAGAGGAAACGCTTTTAGCCTTTCACCATTGACTATTGTGTTCACTGGGGGTGGCAGCGGGGTTGGGTGGGATTTCATACATGGCTTTTATTATGTGGAGGTAGTTTTCTTCTATTCCTAGTAGAGTGTTTTTATCATGAAAGGGTGTTGAATTTTGTCCTGCGTCTTTTCTCCATCCATTGAGATGTTCACGTGGGGCTTTATTCCTTCATTCTGTTGATGGGGCGTGTCACACTGGTCAGTTTTTGTATATGGAACCACCCTTGCATTCCAGGCACAAATCTCACTTGGTCATGATGTATAATCTTCTTAATCTGCTTCTGAATTCTCTTTACTAGTATTTTGTTGGGGAGTTTTGCATCGGTATTAATTGGGGATATTTGTCTGTAGTTTTCTTACAGTGTCTTTGCCTGGCTTTGGTATCAGGGTAACGCTGGCTTCATAGAATGAATTTGTATGTATTCCCTCTTCTTCAGTTTTGGAAAAGTTTGAGAAGGGTTGGTAGTGCTTAAAATACTTGGTAGAATCCACCCATGAAGCCATCAGGTCTGGGCCTTTCTTTTGTTGGGAGATTTTTGATCACAGACTCAGTCCCCTTGCTAGTTTAGCTCTAGTCAGAATTTTTATTTCTTTGGGAATTACTTGGTAGGTTTTGGGTTTCTAGGAATTTGTCCATTTTAAGTAGGTAATCCAGTTTGTTGGTGTGCAGTTATTCATAGCCTCTCTTACAGTCCTTTTTATTGGTAGAATCAGTAGTAATGTCCCCACTTTCATTCCTGATTTTGGTAATTTGAGTCTCCTCTCGTTTCTTAGCCCATCAAGCTAAAGATTTGTCCGTTGTGTTGATCTGATTTTTCTCTATTCTCTGTTTTATTTATTTATGCTCTGATCTCCAGTGTTTGCTTCCTTCCTGTTGGCTTTAGGTTTAATTTGTTCTTTTACCAGTTCCTTAAGTTGTAAAGTTAGGTTGTTGATTTGGGATTTTTCTTGTTTTTAAATGTTTATAGCTGTAAGTACTCTCTTAACATCCTTTTGGGTGTGTCTGTAAGTTTTGGTATGTTGTATTTTCCTTTTCATCTGTCTTTCAAGTATTTTCTAATTTCCTTTGTGATTTTTTTCTTTGCTCCATTGCCTGTTTAAAAAGTATGTTTTCTGATTTCCACAATTTTGTGAATTTGTCAGTTTTCCTTCTGTCATTGATTCGTAGCTGTAGCCTCTTGTGGTCAGAGAAGATACTCTGTATAATGTCTATCTTTTTAAATGTCTTGAGACTTAATTTGTGGCCTCTGTCCTGGGAAGTGTGTCATGTACACTTGAGAAGAATATGTATTCTGTTGTGGGGTAGAGTGTTCTGTGTATGTCTGCTATATCTAGCTGGTTTATGTGTTAAGTCTTCTGTTGTCTTATTTGTCTTGTTTCTAGTTGTTCTATCCATTAGTGTGAGTGGGGTGCTGAAGTCTCCAACTCTTAATGTAAAATTGTCTGCTTTTCCCTCTAGTTCTGTCAGTTTTTGCCTCAGTTGCAGGAATGTTTATGAGTATTATATCTTCCTGCTGTATTGAGGTGTTTATTACTACATAATGACCTTTTTTGTCTTGTAATGTTTCTTGATTTAAAGTCTCTCTTACCTGATGTCAGCACAGCCCTCCTTGCTCTCTCTGGTTACTCTTGGTGTGGAATATATTCTTCCACCTTTTCACCTTCAACTTGTTTTTGCCTTTGGATCTTAAGTGAGTTTCTTGTAGACAGCGTTGAGTTGTTTATCCATTCTGCTAATCTCAGTGTTTTGATTGGAAAGTTTGATCCATTCGTATTTAAAGTAATTAATGGAAGGAAGGGCTTGCTTCTATAAATTCATCGACCTGTGAACTCTGCTCCCCTACAGTTCTGTCCTCACCTCTTTTGGTTGTTGATGTCACAAAATTACATTTTTATACATTATGTGCTCTAAAACATAAGCTGATAATTCTTAGAGATACATTAGTGTGTTAAATTAGGTAGAAAACAAGATTTGGAGTTACAAACCAAACTGATAGTAATGCTAGCTTTTATACTAATAATTACTTTTTTTCCTTAAAGTTTTAGTCTCTTAAGTCATGTAGAAAATAAAAAGCACAGTGACAAACCATTTTCATGAGAATACTAGCTGTTATAATTGCCCTTGTATTTCCATTTCTGAGATCCTTATTTCTTTGCATGGCTTTGAACTACTGTCGGTTGTTCTTTTATTTGACCTCACAGGGCGCCCTGGAGCATTTCCTTCAGGGTAGTCTAGTGCTCAGGATTTTCTTCAGCTCTTATTCATCTGGGAGTACCTTTTTTTTTTTTTTTTTTAATATATATATATATATATACATATATATATATACACGTATATATATATATATATATATATACGTATACACGTATACATATGTACATATATATGTATACGTATATATATATGTATATATATATATATTTTAAAATCTTTGTTTATTTTGAGAGAGAGAGAGAGAGCGCGCGCGTGCGCATAAGCAGGGGGAGGGGCAGAGAGAGAACAGGAGACAGAGAATCTCCAGCAGGCTCCATGGAGCCTGATGCAGGGCTCAATCTCATGACTGTGAGATTGTGACCTGAGCTGAAATCAAGAGTTGGATGCTTAACCAACTGAGCCACGCAGGCATCCCCATCTGGGAGTATCTTAGTATTTCTCCCACTTTTGAAGGACAGCTTTACTGGATTTGGATTCTGGTCTGACCTTCTCTTTTAGCACTTTGATGTTTATTTTTATTTTTAGGACAATTCGAGAGACAGAGTGCAAGCAGCGGAGGGGCAGACAGAGGGAGACACAGAATCTGAAGGGGCTCCAGGCTTTGAGCTGTCAGCCCAGAGTCTGACGCGGGGCTCGAACTCACAAACCGCGAGATCATGACCTGAGCTGAAGTCGACGCTTAACCAACTGAGCCACTCAGGCGCCCCCTCTTTTAGCACTTTGAATATATTAGCTCACTCTCTTCTGGACTCCCAAGTTTATGCTGAGAAATCTGTTGATAATTTAAATGATGATTTACTTCTCTCTATGGGTTTTGAAGATTCTGTCTTTGTGTTTTAAAAGTTCAATTATAGGGGCGCCTGGGTGGCTTAGTTAAGTGTCAACTCTTGATTTTGGCTCACGTCATGATCTCATGGTTCAGGACATTGAGCCCCCTCATAGGGCTCTGCACTGACATCATGGCTGTTGCTTGGGCTTCTCTCTTTCCCTCTCTCTCTCTGCCCCTCCCCTGCTCATGCGCAGGCGCTCTCTCTCTCTCTTTCGAAATAAATAAAACTTTAGAAAAAAAAGTTTGATTATATTGCTTTGTGTGGGGTTCATCTTGGAGTTCTTCGAGCTTCTTGGATTTTTATGTTCATCTCTTTCATGAGATTTTGGGAGTTTTTAGCCAGTTTTTGTCCACTATTCTCTCTGCCCTTTGCTCCCTCTTCTTCTTCTGGGACTTGTACAGTGTGTGGTGTGCATTCTTCTCCAAGTGATGGTGTCCCACACGTCTCCTACGCCCTGTTCACTTTTCTTCAGTCTTTTTTCTCTCTGTTCCTCAGCCTTGGCGATTTCCATTGTCCTCTATTCAAATTTGTGAATTTTTTCTTCTGCCTGCTCACATCTGTGTTTGAACATCTCCAGGGAATTTTTTGTTTCAGTTATTACACTTTAAAGCTCCAAAATCTCTTTTTGATTTCTTTTTAGGTTTTCCATCTCTTTATTTCCATTTTGTTCACACATCCTTTTTTTAATTTCTTGGGAACATGCATCACCTCACATAGTAACAATTCTTCTTTTCTTTTCTTGGACTCTCGAGAACTCTTATAAGATCAACTCGGCAACTTTCAAATTTACAATTCAGTATTGGTAACTGTGGTCACTTTTCTGTTTATTGATTTTATTTTTGTGAATGTTGTGGGTGGTCTCGGTGCCAGGGAGCAGCCTGCGGTGTGAACTTTCTTCCCAGGTCTTGGCCAAACCCTTCCTTGGACTTGTATAGTCACTTTCTCATTTTTCCCCATATATGCAGTTGTTTTGAATGTTCTGGTTTTTAATGTCTGTCTCCTAAAAGTGGGAAAGTGAATAAGTGAAGCGGGGACAAAGGGCACTGGTTTTTCAAATCCCCTGGAAGTCACCTCAGCCAGAGGGGCAGGGGCGTGCAACAATGGTTGGTAGAAGGGGACAGCAGTGGCTGCCCACCTCTTTGCACCTCTGTGATGAAAAGCAGCAATTAGCAGCCGAAGCAGAGATTTCGCCATTAGTTGAAGGACAGGGTCCTTTTTGCCTGCCCTACTTCCCACAAGCTGCGTGCAAGCTGCTGCAGGAACATGTGTATACCTCCCTGCCGTGGGGTTGGGGTCAGGAGGCTGCATCTGTGCTAAGGGCTGAAATTGACAGCAGTTTACCCTCCAGGCCTTTCCCGTCCCCTCCCCCCCCCCCCCTCCCAGCCCCCCATGGTAAGCCTTCAACACACTCTAGCGTTCCCAAATAGTTCCTTTAGACAGATTGTATTATTAGTGCAGTTGCTGTCCAGGAGGGTAGACAGTTTCTGGCGCTTCCTACTCCACCACCTTCCCAGAGTTCAAGTCATGGAACTTCCTCTCCTTGTCTCTGTACCTTCTTTAGGTGGAATTGCTCTTCTCTCTTTACAGATTGAATTTCTTTCTTTTCTTTTCTTTTTTTTTTTTTTAATGTTTATTTTTGAGAGAGCGTGTGCATATGCAGGGAAGGGGCAGAGAGAGGAAGACAAAGGATCCTAAATGGGGTTTGTGTGCTGACAGCAGAGAGCCTGATGTGGGCCTTGAACTTACAAGCCAAGGTCACTCATGATCCATAAAGTCTGATGCTTAACCTACTGAGCCACCTAGGCATCCCTGTGAAAGCGCATAGGGAGGGTCACAAAGAAAATTTTGTTGTGTTTTCCTGGGAAAAGACATGCTGTGGGTCACTCCACATTTGACCTTTGGAAGGGGTAAGACTCAGCAATAAGGAAAGCACTGCTGTGTCTAGGGGAAAAATCCTATGAGAAATATTGGGGCAGAGCCATAGCTTTTTTGGGTCACTCCTAGACTCTTCGCTTTTGAATGGCCAGTGCGGCTACTTTAGATTCTCTCACTAGGAATCAAGCTCCCCGGTCCACTGATATTTAAGGCATAATAGCCACTGAGTACCAGGGGTGGTAGGAAAGCTCTAGAAGAAGAGTGCCTGCTTTCAGGGAGCTTGAGCAAACCATCCAGTGTTCTCTATTTCAGGACTCTGTTTAAGGAGAGCAGACGAGGCCATGGGCACCTGACATCAATCCTGTGAGTCCGTGTTTTCTCTTCCCAGGACTACTATTATTTTCATCTCCTTTGTGGATCTCCTCTAAACCTTTTCTGTGTTCATTCCTTTTACTAGGGCCAAGAAGAAAGTAATGGCCTCATCCAAAATCAAGATGAAGGTGAGTCAGCCTGCTCTGGTCATGTACCATTCTCCATCCTCCAGCCATGCACGTGAAACCTGTCAGTTGACCATAGCAACTTGTCGAGCTTTGCTGGACTGGGAGGCAACTCTCCAGGATGGCATTCTTGAGGTTATACCAAGAGGCAGCCTGCCCCACTACAGGTGCCGGAGGTTGGCAGGCTAGAGACCTGAGCTGGGCCACATAATATCTTCCTGCCTTAGTTCTAAGAGATCATACCCACCTGGCCAGTTCCTGGGGGTGGTGGTGAGATTTAGTGAGGTCTCCTGACCGCCCTCTGAGGAGTGAAAAGCCCCTGCAGATGCTCAGGTCTTGCAGCATGGTGGTAGATTTTTCATGGAAGAACACTGCCAGCTAAGTGGTGAGCCTGGAGGAAGCTGGCTTTGTTGCATTTGCCTGGCAGAGATGGAGGGAAGTACGGTGGGTAGAGAGCAGAGACCGAGAACCATCTCAGGCATTGCAGAAACCTCTCAGTGTAGTAAAAATTGCTATTGTGCCAAAATTTTTATCAGTTCCTGTGCCCTTAACACACCTAGTCCACGGGAGTAAGCTGTGCAGATTCTGTATTCCCAAGTATCTGTTGAGCTCCTTCGGTGTCTCAGACACATGGCAATAAGCACTCAGGATGTGGCATTAATGAGGTAGACACTGTTCCTGCTCCCGTGACAGGACTTTTCCTTTGCGCCCAGCTGAAGAGACAGGTGCTAGAGAAGATCAGGGAGGAAGAGAAAGCTAATTCAAGGCAATTCTCATGCCATGCCTCATTTTCTGAGTGCAGCTGGGAGCACTCTGAGACCATGTGAGGCCAACAGGGAGAGAGCATCTCTTGCTCAAGTGTTACACTTTTTCAGAAACAGAATAAGAGTTTCTTTGTGGATGGATGTGTACTTAACAAGAAAGCATGCTTGGTAAGCCAGACCCAGCCAGCCAGACATGAGCCAGAGAGGACGAAGGGGTAGCAGCATTTTCAAGTGCAAGCAGGCATGGCAGCTACTCTGCTCCTCCCCTGTTTTGTGACCGTGCAGGAAAGCCTGAGTTTTGGGGGCCTGTGGTGCTCTTACATTTGCATCCTCACCACAGGGCCAGCATTGGCATCTTTGGACATTTCTAACCATTGGAAATTTCTACTTTCCTTTAGGAATCCTCTTCTAAGCCTGACAAAAAGGTTTCCGTCCCATCAGGTCAGATTGGTGGCCCCCTGGCTTTGCCTTCAGAACACGCGGGAGGAGGCCTGAGCATTGGGACCACAAACAGGGAGCTCTCATCCCAGGCATCTGGCAGCCTTGCTAATCCTGCTCCTATCAACCTTGAGGACTCGTTGGACGGAGACTTGATCCGTAATTCAGCCTCCTCATTGGAGGTTGTGTCCAAGGAACTGGCTGTGCTGAATAGCAGAGCAACTGGGAGCTCTGAGTTCACATTGCCTGCACCCTCGAAAGCACCCACAGAGAAGATCGTAGGCGTCGTATGTACAGACGAGAAGAGGAACTTTCCGAAGCCCAACCCTTCCGCCCCATCGCCTTCTAGTTCTCTGCAGTCTCCCCTCAATTTTCTAGCTGAACAGGCTTTGGCACTGGGGCAGTCCTCTCAGGAGAAAAAACCGGAGAGTTCTGGCTACAAAGAGCTGTCCTGTCAGGCTGCTCTCAGCAAGGGCCTGCCGGAAGCGCACCAGTCCAAAGCAAAGCACCACGGCTTGCCACGGACGTCTCACACACCCCAGGCGGCAGCTCCTGTGCCCGGCCCCCAGGTGAAAGTGTTTCACGCGGGTGCTCAACAGCAGAAGAGCTTCACCCCCCCAGCTCCTTTTGTCAATAAGCTCCAGGGCCCAAAGCCTTCCTCCCCACAGTGCCATCGTTCCCTCCTCCAGCTTGTGAAGACAGCAACCAAAGGCCAGAGCTTCCATCCCTCCACGCCGGCCTCTTCAGGAGGCCCCCCGGTCTCCAGCAGCACCTCTCATAAGACCCCAGTCTCATCCTCCACTGCCCCAAGCCATCCAGCAAAACAGCACTCCGCTGGCTCTTCAGGGCCGTCTTACAAGAATAGTCCCTTTGCCAGCTCTGTCTCTAAACATGGGGTTTCTTCTGGCAGCAGCTCTTCCTCTGGAGGAACACCAGTCCAGACCTCTACTTCCGGGAACCTGCTCCCTGGCGTACAGCCTCCCTCCGCAGGACAGTCTGCCAGCAGACCCGTCCCAGCCTCTGCAGTGAAAAAACCACCCGTTTCCCAAAAGCTGACCCTGGTGGCCCCTCCGGGTGGTCCAAATGGAGACTCCAGTGGTGGGACCCAGGGAGTGGCAAAGCTACTGACCTCCTCCCTGAAGTCCAGCGCAGTTAGCAGCATGACATCGTCTACCTCCTTGCCAGTGAGTGTCCTGGCACAGCAGTCCGCCCCTCGTGGGTCTTGTGGACAGGGCCGCTTGCCTTGCCCTGGTCGGAGAGAGAGATCCGACACTGAAGGTCAGGTAGGAATAGTGAGCCCGGAAACTGGAAGGAGGCCTGGGCTTCCTGTTTGTGGGTTTTTGCTTTTCTAGTGGTAGGAATCCCGGGAGAGCTGGAAACTTCTCCTGAGGATGAGCAGAGGGAAAGGACTGGTTTGCCAGAGGTGCTATGATCCTGGGTGGCACAGAATGAGCCACAAAACTCCTTTCACATTTCATAGCCTCCTATTTGTCTATCTCTCAAAACAAGTAAATGAAAATGGCATCATCTCTCAACTCATCAGTTTTGTGGAGATGTTCATGCCCCAGGAAATCAGTAACTTGTAAGAGTGATTCCCTTTTGGTTGGATTTTAAATTTTTTTTTTTAACGTTTATTTATTTTTGAGACAGAGAGAGACAGAGCATGAATGGGGGAGGGGCAGAGAGAGAGGGAGACACAGAATCTGAAACAGGCTCCAGGCTCTGAGCTGTCAGCACAGAGCCTGACGCGGGGCTTGAACTCACAGACCGCGAGATCATGACCTGAGCTGAAGTCGGATGCTTAACCGACTGAGCCACCCAGGCGCCCCCCTTTTGGTTGGATTTTAAAGGACTCTGCAGGTCAGATAAAGGCAGTTTGACAGAGTCCAATGGTTGATGAGGCTTGCCGGTAGGTAATTACAGGAAGTTTGGATGCAGGCTGGGGAAATGAGAGAGCAATTGTTTTCATGTTTCCAACATAGAAAATGACTCTGTTGTTACAAAGACAAAACTATAGAAAGGTATGTACAGCAGGATCTCACCTACCTCTACCCTGGCACCACCCCTGCAAGCTGTGTTGCTTAGCTGTGTTCCTTAGTTTCCAGGGTTTTCCCATCTCTTTATAAAGACAAAGGTCAAAACATACAAATATGTATGTGTGTATGTTTAATGTACATACATACGAACACACTGGTGTTTGTGTGTACCTACATCTGTGGATGTTTGCGTAAGGTGGTCTTCCTTTCTTACACAAAGGAGTAATTTATACTTGGTTTTTAAAATTTTTTTTTTTTTTAACGTTTATTTATTTTTGAGACAGAGACAGAGCATGAGTGGGGGAGGGTCAGAGAGAGAGAGGGAGACACAGAATCCGAAACAGGCTCCAGGCTCTGCACTGTCAGCACAAAGCCCGATGCGGGGCTCGAACTCACAGACTGTGAGATCATGACCTGAGCTGAAGTCGGACGCTTAACCAACTGAGCCACCCAGGCGCCCCTATACTTGGTTTTTTAAATGAACATGGTCCTGGGAGCCATTCCATGCCAGTTTTTTTTTAATTTATTTTTGAGAGAGACTGAGTACGAGTGGGGGAGGGGCAGGGAGAGGGGGGGACACAACCTGAAGCAGGCTCCAGGCTCTGATCTGTCAGCACAGAGCCCGACGCGGGGCTCGAACCCACGAATCGTGAGATCATGACCTGAGCCGAAGTCGGACCCGTAACTGACTGAGCCACCCAGGTGCTCCTCTCCGTGCCAGTTTAGAGTCCATCCTCTTCCTTCCTTTGAGGGCAGCAGTGCAGGGGCTGCCTTCACAAGGGGTGGTGTACAAGCGGGTCCCTGCCCTGCACGTCCATCCCCAGCTTTGGTTTGTGAGTGAGCTTTGAACAGTGCTGGTGCTCTGACCGTGCTGTGTTTCCTCCCCAGAAAGGAACGAGTGGGGCTGTGCTGCTGGCCAGCTCCTCGCCCTTAAATCTGCTGTCTGCGTCCTACAAGTCTGGCAGCCCGAAGCTGCCTGGGGCCATGAACTCCAACTCCCTAGGGATCATCTCCCAGTTTCCTCTCCATGTGGTATCCTTCAGCGCCGAGTCCTCTGCCAAAGCAGGGGTTTCCAAGGATGCCATCGTCACGGGTCCTGCCCCTGGGACGTTCCATCACGGCCTCAACCATAGTAAGTGCTTCTCTCCTTGTCTCCTTGTGCTGGATGGACAGAAGGTTCCCCACTGCCTGTGCTGATTGATGAGTTCTGTTGTTGTGTGCTGGGTTCCTGTGTTTGTCTGGTGTGTGACCCTGGGCAGCGTTCCTGGGAACCGTGCTGAGCCCCCTCCCCTTGGGGTTCTGACCCAGAACCAGTCCAGTAGGTTGTCTGGGCTCTCGACCACTGAAGCATCTTTTCTGTTCCTGTCTTCAATGTGTGTGTTTTGTTCTTTTCTCCCCTCCTGTTTTCTCTCAGGTCTCCTGGCTGGCTTGCACTCCAGCCCGCCCCGTGCAGCGCCTCTCCCACACGCTGCCGTGTCCACTCACGTCCCGCAGAGTCTGCCAGGTAATTGCCAGGTGGTCAGAGTGCCACACGCACCACGCGGCATTCTGCTCTCCACTCGTTCAGATGCCTTGTCTGCTGCCAGGGAGTTCAGTGTCTTCTACTTGTTGTCACTGTGTTGTCCTGGTTTGTCCTTGAAGGCTCTGGCTCTTTGGGGACTCCCAAGAGATCAACATAGGCTTCCACTTTGGAATTTCCCCTCATTCTCCACTTGGGATTGCCACTGGGTCGGCCTTACCCTGTGTGCTCACAGGGGAGGCAGTGATGGCCTGTATTCAAAGCAGGGGAATTCCCTTAGCGAAACTTGGTGCTTACGTTGGTGCTCATTTCCAAGGGTTAATTGGGGAACTGAAAAGTGTTCAGTTAAGTTGCTCTACCTTCCAGGTGCTGCAGCTAACAGAAAGCTCTCAAGGCTTTATTTGCTTGTTTGTTTAGAGAGAGAGAGAGGGAGGGAGGGAGAGTGTGAGGGTGAGAAAGTCACCTGGGGGAAGGGCAGAGAGAGAGGGACAGAGAGAATCCCAAGCAGGCTCTTTGCTGTCAGCATGGAACCAGATGCGGGGCTTGATCCCATGAACCCTGAGATCATGACCTGAGCTGAAATCAGGCATCAGAGGCTTAATGGGGTGCCTAGGTGGCTCAGTCAGTTACGCATCTCCCTTTTTGGTTTTGGCCCAGGTCATGATCTCATGGTTAGTGAGTTTGAGCCCTGCATCAGGCTTTGTGATGATGGTGTGGAACCTGCTTCAGATTCTCTCTGTCCACTTCTGCGCCTCCCCAACGTGGGCTCACTCTCTCACTCGCTCTCAAAAATAAATTAAAAAAAATTAAAAAGAGTTGGACTCTTAACTGACTGAGCCACCCAGGCACCGTAAAAAGTGCTTAAAGCTTTATGTGAAAGGGAGAGTCCAATGGTGAGGTTTTAGGAGGGACCCTTACCTGTGCTGCCACAAAGTGTGCCCAAGGGAGCAGCCTTCGGTTGAGTTCAGGGGTGAAAGCAGACATTCAGGAACACATCTGGGCAGTGTTCCTTTTCTTTTCCTGCTTTTCATCTCCATAGAGCAGTGGTTTTCAGAAAAGGGTGTGGTATTGCTGTGAGAAGGCAGCTGGAACCTGATTCTTGAGTACACCTCATGGGACCCTGGTGCGCAGGCTCACCAGGTCTTGGTTTTGGCTTCCTGCTCTTATTATGCTAGACCTGCTCCAGAGGGGACCAGGGAGGCTGCACCGGTCAGGCGAGAGCCATTCTGCAGGATGCTGAGGCTGGGGTAGCCCTGGTGTGCGGGTACCGGGGTGGGAGTTAGGGAGCTGCCTGGCTGGGCATGCCTGTGGCCTGATGTTTCTGAGTGTAAGCTCCTCCACGTTTGCTGTGGGTCCCTGACCCCCTGGCCCGAGGCTGACATATTCCTAGTGAATGCTGGAGGCTTTTGCCTGTAAGAATGGATTGAAGATTTGTAAGGTGGAAATTTTGCTTCTTTAGAGAAAAGAACTGAGGGGCTAAGCCTGTGTGAACAAGGGCTCTGTTTTCCTCTAGGGAAGCGGTAGCTGCAGGGGACTCACCTCACAAACTGGTGGCTGCTACTGTAGCTAACAGGGTAATGCGGGGTCACAGAACCACCTAGGCAAGACCTAGGTTTGAAAGATAGTCCTGCCTCTGCTTGCTTTCAGGAACGTCACACTTTGAAACAAAGAAAATAATTTAAGAGCCATTGGAAACATGACTGTTGGCCTGTGGTATTTTCAGTGCCAAAAAAAAAAAAAAAAGGGAAAGTGCTTTTTTGTACCATTTCTCCATTTCTGTCTCCTTTACACCTTCTTCAGGTTGGAGGATTCCATTGAGTGGTTGTAAATGGAAAGCTGTGTGACTGCGTCTGCTTTTTGCTCTCTTTCCCGTGCAGACTCGGAACGCTAGCTTCTTAGCCCCTTGAGCTGGTTTCGTAGGACCTGAGGATTCTGATGGTGAGAGAGTCTCATAGCTGTTTGAGTGCAGCACAGTCTTGGGACCTCACACAGAGCCTAGCCCGCCAGGGGACTTTGGTGGCGGCCGAGAACACACGCACTCCCGTGGCAGGCATGCGTCGGGCCCCTGCCTTCTGGTGCTCCGAGTGCCGTGCACACTGCAGGCTACTGCAAGCAGCAGTGCACTCAGCCTCCATCAAGGGTTTTTGCGTTCGTCTGAGCCTTGGAACACTCAGCTTTCAGGGGCTTTTGCTAGTTAAGTGATCCCCTTGAATTTTTGTTGTTGGCGCCTTAAGGGAATCCAAGATCCTGAAAGACTTGTGTTGTTTTTGCTTATTTTTTTCCAGATGCTTCTCAGCTTCATGGAAAAGGGCCTGGTGTACCACGGAAATTGTGACCTCTGCAGAGGAAAGGCCCGACTCACTTAGGTCTGGGTGGAAGCTGACCAAGTAGGTCTCAGAAACTGGATAATCACTATGCTCTTTCTGCCAATTGGTTTCCTTCTGGCGAAGGTGTGAGTGCTGAGTGGAGCGTCTCTTGGCACTGTGATGTGCCTTCAGTGAGGGGAGCAACCCTGGGCTTCTCTGTGGAGGCACTGACTGGCCTGGTGCCCCGGGCCCCGTGGCTCTGTCATGGACAATCGTTGGAGGGGCAGCTCTGGGCTGGGGCGCGTGGTGGGTCTTGTACGAAGCTGTGGTGTCAGGGCAGAGCAGGGCGCACCTGTTTGAAACCTGCCTGACCCCCTGGCATTTGGTCAGAGTACCTCCTGGTGCCCTACTGATCAGGGACCCCTGGCCACAGTGGGATCCCCGATGGTCATGGTGTCCGTCCCATCCTCAGGCTGTGTGCTCAACAGGACAAAAACCCAGGCTGACACACAGCTGGGAGACTTACCTTGTCTTTTTGAAAAATACTCAGAACACCTAACGTGTGCTCATTGTGTTGGGGGCCAGCTTCTCTGCTGAACATGACAATGAAGCTCTTTCAGAGAAAAGACTTTTGTAGATTCAACAGTTGTGACAGGATTTTTAAAGACACTTATTTTGGTCCAGATTTCATCATTACCATTAATGCATTGGATAGAATGCATGTCATATTCTAGTAAGACATAATTCCAGTGCCTTTATGGTGGAGCAGAATTAGACACACGTCCATTCGGCCTTCTGAGTGGATTTCAGATGAAGACTTTTTTAAAAGATATGTCTGTATTTAAGACATAGCCAGTTTGAGTTTTTTACAGTTGCACATCCTAATCTGCCATCCTGACTTGAAGGTCATCTGGGCCCCCAGACCCCAGGTCCCAGTATAGCCAGGGCCCCCGTTTTGTTTTTTCAGAGTTCATTCAGGTGGACTGAAGAGCCCCAAAGCCCTTCATCTCTGAGGGCCAAGGATATGAGGGGCTCCAAGTCAAAGACATTCCAGTTTGTTTTATTTAGAAACCATTCTCAGGCAGAGCTGCAGGAACAGGCCCCTGTGAAGCATCTGCCATGTAGAAACAGGCCTTGACGTCCTGGGGCTCTCCGGGCAGCAGGGCTGTGCGCGGACTTGAGGGCGGTGCGCTGATGAGCTGGGAGAGCGCGCCGGAGACAGGCCAGGACAGCGGCCCTGGAGCGCATTCAGCCAGCGGCTGCTTCACACGGATGTCTAGGGCACTTGCCTGTCCTGTGAAGTGTGTCCCACAAGGCCTATCTGAACTGACTGCTTCAGCTAAGTGATTGCAAATATGTTAAGAGTCAACAGCCTCCTCAGAATGTACACCTGTGTGGAGACACAGGCAGCTCTCTTGGTTCCTGCCTTCCAGGGTACAGTGCTCAGTAACTCACAGTTATGCAGAGGTTTGCCCCGTTTCCAGCGGGGCAAGACCTCACTCAGTTATCCGGCTAGGCCTCTGCATTTTTTTTTTTTTTTTTTTTTTTTAATGTAAGAACCAACGTGTTTCACATCTGGCTAAAGTGGATAAGTGGATTCCTTATCCCTTCATTATATTTTTTTTTTTTTTTTTTTTTGCAACTTGGGTTTCCAGTTTGTTTACAGAGTAGTCTTAGGTAGTAGCAAAAGAGCCAAAGAAGAGATTTGTATCGCTGAGCTCAGAGCCGTGCAGAGGCCTTCCGTGAACACTGAGCAGTGGGAACTCTCCAGGCTTCTCGGCCCAAGAACACCCAGGGTCCCTTCCCTGCAGCGCTCGCACCCTCCTCCCCACGTACCATTGAGTGTGCAGCTGGAGCTGAAAACCCTCATTTTTAGGAATCTAGTGATGCCTCTTGCCTCAGGGAAACGTTTCTTTGATGGGGAGTTTACGAGATTTCTTTTTCTTCTTTATGCTTTATTTGTGGTAATGAAAGAGTGAATGACCTAAACAGCCATGGCTGGGCAGACGGGCTGGCAGAGCGGGCTCCCCGGGGTCTGGGGCTGCGGCGCTGCGGGGCTTTCCTTGGAGCAGCCGTTCCTTAGGTGTGAGAGGGGCTGTGGCTTTTGTGCGGCGCGACGATGTTGGTGTTGGGGGGTGGTGTGAAAATTGTTAATCTTGTATAAAGCAACTCAATAAATTGTTTCAAGGTTTCCAAAACATCATTTCTCCTTCTTTTTACCATATTTGAGCCAATTTTTCCTCCCCTAAGAGCTGGTGTATGTGGAATATCCCTTTTGGCCAAAAGCCAAGAGGAGCAGGGGAAATAATTAAGCTTCGCATGCAAAAGAAGAAACGCCATGAAGATAGAATCAAGCCACCCAGGTGTTTATTTTGCACTAGAAATAGAATCCCTAATCCCATTTTCTTCCATAATACGTGAGATAACACAGAACATAAAATTCATCTGGTGAAGAATCAAATGTGTAGCATACCCAAATACCAGTGAGCTAACACACAAGACTTGTAAGGCACTGAAACTAAGGCTAACAGCAACACAGTCCATCATGAAAATATTTTGAGAACCACAATACATTTTCTGATGGTGGACAGTCTGGCTGACAGTTAACCTTCACTCTAGCACCGAAGGCCATACACTGTTCTGGTTTCTTTGCGCCTCTTCTGGCACAGAGCCCAGATCTCTGTCACCAGGAGGCTTCTGACAGAAAGTGGGCTCTCAGCCAGAATCCTGGGGGGGGCCACGAGTACAGGTTGGCAGCCCTGAGGGGCCCAGTCCGTTGGTATACCTACACGTGTGTGGAAGGGAGGCCTTTCTGCCCTGGGGCGCCTCCACGTGGGGTGTGAAGGCCGGAGCATGGAGTGGCTCGTCCGCCTCGGTCGTCATGGCTTTAGTTTTTTGGGTCGTTTCCAGGTGTCACACGAAGAGTCTACTGATGGAAATGTGTGGGAAAAGGGACAGAAGAGGGGCATTGTGGTTGTCCGATCATCAGAGGATGAAGCGGGTCCCTCACCCAGGGTGCATGACCATGAGAAGGGCTTGGGTGACGGGCTTGGGTGACGGGCTCAGCTCCGCACAGGTTCAGAGCCCGCACAGGGCCACGGAGGAGAAGACCCAGTGGTTCTGGGTGGGAGCCAGCTGGCCAGCTGGCTGCTTCCAAGAAGGTGGAGGGCCGGGCTGGGCCTACTTCTGCCCGGACACCAGGACGGCCAGCTCCTGGATGGACATATCCTTGTTGACGTAGCGCTCGTACTGAGCCTGGGTCAGCCGTCCTTTCTGCAGCGCCTCTTCAATGGAGAACTTCCTGCCAGACTTCCTGTCGTGGATCACGGAGGACTCCCCGCTGGGACCCTTCACCGAGATTTCCTCCCAGTCACACTCCTGGCTCCTGAGTTTCACGAACATGTTCCAGTCGATGAGGCCGGCCCGATGGGCTTCCTCTGGGGACAGCTCCCGGCCCGTGTCGGGGTCGATGACCACGATGGAGCGCCGCAGGTGGTTCTCTCTCTGCTCCCTCTTGACAGCCACGGAGCCCAGGCGCTTCTGCAGCTCGTCGATCTCCAGGTCTTTGTCTTTGGAGAGCCTCTTGAGGTCGTCCAGCTCTCTCTCCAGGGACCACAGCCTGGAGTCCAGGTTCGTCCCCGAGTCCGCCGTGCTGGTGGTTCTCAGGTCTCGGGATTCTGTTGCTGCCATTTCCATTTCTGACTGGAGCCTCCGGGTCTCGAGCTGCAGGCTCTGCCGCTCCAGCTGCAGCCTGTGGTTTTCCTCCCTGAGGAAGTCCAGCTCCTTGGACGACTTGGAGTTACAGAACTCCAGCTCCGACAGCTTGGCTTCCAGCCGACTCACTTCTGCATCCAGTTCCCTCTTGCTCCGGCTCTCCTCCTCCAGGCTGCTCCTGAGCTTCTGGATCTCTTGTTCAGTGTCGCCCTTCTCCACCTGGACGCTTTCAGAGAAGACCACCTTCTCCTTGACCTCCATCTTCTCCAGGTTGACGAGCTGCTGCTTCAGGGTCTCGAGCTCACTCTCCAGGACCTGCCGCCGGTGCCTTTCTTCCTCCAGCTGGACTTTGAGCAGAGAGTGCTCCCGGGCCTGCTGCGGGTCCTGCTGCAGCACCACCTTCTGCTTGAGGGTCACCTTCTCCCGGGCCTCCGCCTCCTCCTTCTCCAGGTTGGCCAGCCGCTGCTTCAGGCGCTGCACCTCCAGCTCGGCCTCCCTGCGCGCCTGCCGCTCGCGGTCCAGCTCCTCGAGCTGGCGCTCCAGCTCTGCGCGCCGGCGCTGCAGCCGCCGCAGCTCCCCACGGAGGCTGTCGATCTGCCGCAGCTCCACCTCGATGCTCTCGGTGAAGGCGTTCACCTCGGCGCGCAGGCTGGGCTCCTCCTCGTACCTGACCACCTCCTGCTGGACCACCTTTTCCTTCACCTGGGACAGCTCCTCCTCTTTCTGCCTGATCTTCTCCTCCTGGGAGGCTCGCTCTCTTTGCAGATCCACTTGCTTCTTCTGTTCCTCTGAGAGCCTGGCCCGCAGAGACTCCACTTCCTCCTTGGTTTGGGGGTCTTCCTGGAACTGGAGGATCTCCTGGACCACCTCCTTGGTCTGCACCTGGGGTTTGGTGTCTTTCAGGGACTGGATCTCTTGCTTTAACTGGTAGATTTCTAAGTCGCACCTTTCAATAAGTCTCGTCTTGTCCACGATCTCCTCCCTGAGCCTCCGGAGCTCTTTCTCCATCTCGGGGTCAGTCTTGTACTTGATGACTTCCTTGGTCACCTCTTTGACCTCTACCTGGGGGCCCCTCCTCCTGAGCGCCTCCAGCTCACTCTGGTAGCTCTTCAGCTGCTCCTCGGCCCCCCGGTACTTGCGTTCCTGCTCCACGAGCTCCAGGCGGAGGTTGGCCACTTCCCTCTCTGCCTCGGGGTCCGGCCGGACAATCTCCCGCACTTTCTCCTGTACCAGCACTCGGGCATTTTCCTCCTCCAGGGCCCAAATCTTGCGAAGCAGCTCAGTCTTCTCCCTCTGGTTGGTGCGAGCCTTGGCAGCCTCGTCCTCACACTGGCGCTTGAGGTCACCGACCTCCCTCTCGGTCGCCACATCCCTTTCCACCTTGAGTACCTCCTTCACTGTGATCTTCCCCTCTGCCATGGCCCGCTCCTTCTCCAGCCTCTTCAGCTTGTCCTGGAGGAAGCTCAGCTCCTCTTCGTGCTCCTCCCTGCGCTTGCCCTCCTGCTGCCGGGCCTCCTGCAGCTGCCGGTACTCTGCCTCCAGCTGGGGGTCGTTCTGCAGTTTCACCACCTCCTTCTCGGTGACCCTCTCCTGGGCCCGCTCCTTCTCCTCGGCCAGGGCCGCGATGCGCTGCTGCAGGAGGGCTGCCTCTGCTTCCCGGGTGCCCTTCTGCCGCCTCAGCTCCTCCAGCTCCTCCCTCAGCTTCAGGACCTCGTCCGCCCGGGCTCGGTCCGGCTCGATGCGCAGGACCTCCTTGACCACGTACTCCTGCCCCCCATCCCTGGTCTCCTGCTCCAGGGCACGCAGCCGCAGCCGCAGCCCCTCCAGCTCCTCCTGCAGCAGCTGGTTCTTGTGCCGCTCCTCCACCAGGGTCCGCTGCATCTGCTGGAAGCTCTCCTCGAGTGCGGGGTCCGGCACCTTCTTCAGCACTTCCTTCTGTACTACCGCTTCCTGCGGGCTCCGATTCTGCAGGGTCTGGATCTCCTCCTGGGCGCTCTTGACCTCCTTCTCCAGCTGCTGCCTCCGCTCAGTCTCCTCCTCCAGCTCCTTCTGTACCTTCCACGTCTCCTCCACCGCGGAGCCCGGGGTGCTACCTTGCGGGGTCTCGTGGCTCGCTCCCACCTCCGGCTGCTGAGAAGGAGAAGACAGTGCATGGTTAACGCGCGGCCTGGCCTGTTCCCACCTGGTCGGGGCGCACCTCAGTCCCCCATGGAAAGGTCAGACCCTGTGACGCCCGAGGCTCCCTTGGTGTCGAGTTCACTGAGTTCCTGGGTTACTTTAGAAGATGGTGAAACAAATAGTTTAGGTTTTTTTGAACAGTAAAGTAGTTGACGACCACGGCAGAGCATCCCACCTCCGGTCCTGTTCCCAGAGGCTGTCGTCTTTGAGACGTACCTTTTGAGTGCATGCCACATGTTTCTTTTTCTACACAAGCGGTCCTCCCCTGTTCTGCACCCTGCTTGGTGCACTCAGTACAGACAGAGGCTTCCACGGTGGCCCTGCTTCATTTTCCACTGTATGGACGGACAGACCTGGGCTTCTGAAAACAAGCTACCTGCCCTGGGGACCCAGCAAATATTTGCTGGATGGAATACGTGCTGCTCTCGTGCTCACGGAAGCACTGGCTGGGCCACTACCTGCGCTGGTGCCGTCCGATAGCCAGGGACACTGCCACCAGTTCACGGACTGTTTTGTGGGAGCAGAATGAGCCTCATTTCTTACCTGCTGGAATAGTTGGAAGTAGAATGTCTGACCTGTAGGAGATCCATTACCTGTCTCAGGAGACTCAGGGCAAACTCCAGATTGTGAAGCCTCTGTCTGTTGATGGCGTTAACTTCAGTGAACTTGGCAGCAAGAGCCGCTTCCTACGGGAGAGCAGTCAGCAAACAGGAGTCAACAGGCTGAGCGGGAGCGAGCTGGACCGTGTTTGAAAAGTCTGGCATTTGGGGATAGAGGGTAGCTTCTGGTCTCTTGCTACCTGGAGTTGAACTATAGTCTCAGCTGGTGGAGGAACTGGATTTAGAGCATGAAGGCGAAAGTCTGCATGACCCTGAGCAGCTCTTCCTCTCGGAGCCTTCACTTACTCATACGCGGAAGGAAGTAACCCCAGCTCTCCACGTGTACTTACTTAGGAGGAGTCCTGTGGGAGCCTCCCAGATCCCTGCAGCAGGCTGTCTTTCCAGGTATATCCTCATCATTTGCCCGAGAACAAGTCTACCATCTGTTCTTACCAAACCTGTCTTACCTTACCGAGCACCCAGGAGGGCTCTCGGCCCCGTTTCCCTGTTGGGGTGCATCTCAGAGGCCTGTGTGCCTTGCCTCCCCCAGGGCCCGCCTGCACCGCTCACCTCTTCCCTCACTTTGGCAGCGGGGGACTGGAGCCTGGCTCTCTTGGTGACGTGGCTACTCCTTCCATTCTCCAAGTCAAGAAGGGACCTTAGTTTCTCTGCTTCTAACTCATAGTCCTGGGTGAGAGAGAGACATGGTGGAGGGCAGACAACCGCAGTAGAGACAGAAGTGTTCTTCTGCCCCTAGTAGCGGACTGCGGAGGTCTGCACGGCTGCGTACTGTAGTAACGGCCAGGAGGTGCTGACAACCATCTACATGCCGGCTGTCCAGAGCTGTGTCCCTCAACAACCCAGGACATGACAGAAAGGCGCGCAGTGCCCTCCCGCCCCAGATGGAGCCCCCTCCGGGCCCCGAGTGTGGCGCTCTGCTCTCTCCCCACAGCACTTGAGCCGGTTCTCCTGCTGCCTCGGATCCCCTTTATTCCTTTCCTGACTCCGTAATCCATCGGCCGTGTAGGGTATTTCTAGTTTTTTTCTTTTGCTATTGTGAATAATAGCTGCTGCTACGAAGATTTTTATTTATCCTCCATTGTTGTTTTGTTTTCCTTCTGGGATAAATTCTCCCTGTTTACTGCTTCAAGCAGTAGCAATCCCTTCTCTGGTGTTCAGCGTCTGGGACACACTGTTTTCCTAAAGGGCTGTGCCCGCTCCCAGGGCTGCCTGCAGTGCCCGAGGACGAACCCCCCCCCCCCCCCCCCCCCGCCAGGCCTAGCCCTTCTCTGTCCAGCCCTCCTGACAGGACGAGGCCCTGCTGTCTTGCACTCAGCAGGAGCTTCCCGGCTCACCTTGACAGCTTGCTGGTACTGCTGGGAGGAGGTGCAGACTTTCTGGACTTCCTCTTCCCTTCTTGCTATCTCATCTAGCAGGTTCTGTAAAACAACAGAGACTTTTAAAATAAAAAATTAAGAAACAAACCAACAAAAACAACCCTTGACAGAGTAGCTGGATTCCTCAGAATCTGAAATTCAACTTCTGTAGTACAAAGTTTCATGAACGGCTTCCTTGTGTACAGTTGTTTGTCACAAAAGGCAATTCTCTGACCCTGTGAAGAAGGGCCAGGAAGATCATTGTCTTTGCCAGGAAACCAGTATTTACGGAGTGCTTCAAAATGTCAGGCACTCTTCTAATATCTTCGATCTCATTTTATCTTGAAGTTGTCCTGTGAGGTAAGTGCTATCATTATCTCCAGTCTACGAGTAATGAAATTGAGGCATAGTCACCTTCAGTGACTTGCCCACAAGGACATGGCCATTAGGGTTGGAACCTGAGTTTGAATCTAGGCTGTTGGGGTCCTGTGTCCCTCACTCCCAAGACACTGCTGCCTTCCAGCCAACCAGGACTCTGAACTTTGGAAACGGGATTTTTTTTTTTTTTTTTTTTTTTAACCACGAGGGCTCCTCATGTGTTGCTGTAGCCATTTGCTCATTCAGCCAGCCTATGTGGACTGTCCACTCTGGGCCAGGCCCTGTGCTGGGCACTGAGGCAGGAGCGAGGCCATTCTTGTTCTCAGAGTTAGGTGCTGGCAGCCAAACAGGGCCAAGGTCTTAAGGGACCTTGCCGATCTCCAGCAGCCCCCATGCCACTGTAGACCTGTGAACACGGAGGCAACCGCCTTACCTTCTGATTCTTCAGCTTGGTCTCCATCTGGCTGAGGGTGTCTGTCTCCTGGGGCTCATAGCTGGGGATGTGGGACAAGAACTGGAGCACGTGGTCGTAGCTGCTGCGGTAGTCGTCATACGCGGCCCTGGCGTTCTGCAGGCTCTGGGCCCTGCGGAGGAAAGCCTGTCAGGCCTCTGCCGCAGTCAGAAGATGCCTCCTGTCTCTTTTTAAAGAAGTCCTCTTTGCTCATGTTTTAAAAGCAGGAGGGATCAAATATAACCTAATAAAATAACCTAAACATTGCTCGAAAAGAGAGCAGTTGAGGCACCTAGGTGGCTCAGCCGGTTGGGCGTCCCACTTTGGCTCAGGTCATGATCTCACCATTCCTGAGTTCCAGCCTCACGTCGGGCTCTGTGCTGACAGCTCAGAGCCTGGAGCCTGCTTCAGATTCTGTGCCTCCCTCTCTCTCTGCCCCAACCCACTCTCATTCTGTCTCTCTCCCTCTCTCTCTCTCTCTCTCTCTCTCAAAAATAACATTAAAAAAATATTTTTTTAAAAAAAGAGAAGAGCAAACCTAAGCAGCAGTAGGAAATAACGAACAGATGCCCATGAAAGAGAAGAGCAACAGAGAGCAGTGAATTGATAGACCTCAGAAGAATTAGGAAGGAAAGAGAGGATGTATATACAAATAGAATGAGGAAAGGTACAACATCAGGAATGGGGGCGGGGGACATCCCCTCAAAAAATCAGACAATATTAAGGACAATTTTATGCCACTAAATTCAACTACGTGATGAGATGGACAAGTTCCTCGAAAGACACAAGCTACTGGACATGCCTCCCAGGGCAGATGGCCCAGAAAAGTCCAATACCAATTAAAGAGGCTGAATTTGTAGTTAACATGCGACACACAAAAGCCGCTTGCAGGCCTGCATGGCTGCTCCCCTGGTGAACTGTACCCAGCACCGAAAGAAGCGGGAGCAGGATCTGTTCTACAGGAGCTCTTCCGGGAGACACAAGAGGAGGTCACACTTAGGGACTCCTGAGACCAACAGGACGTAGGACAGGAACAAGCAAGACGCGGTGTATGTGCTGTGTTGTCACTGATGTCACCGCCCCCACCCCCTGCCCGCCAGCTCCTCAAGAACATTTCTGGAAGTGTACACAAAATGGTACCCATGCCTGCCTTGGGGTCGGGGCTGGTCGTTGTAATCACCTTGAGGTTTTTACTGTGCAGATGGATTGCTTTTTCCAAAATGAGAAAATCGAGAAAGCAAACCACTTGCAGCAGCCTCACAGCACACGAGCTCAGCGGAGGCTGCTGCCTGGCCACGGCTGCTCACCTGAGCTCCACCTGCTGGCGGAGGTTGTCAGAGCGCTGGGCCAGCCTGTGCGCCTCGGCCTCCTGGCGCTCCAGGTCCGGGCAGTGCTCCTGGAAGCGGCTGGCCAGGGAGCTGGAGCAGCGCTTGACTGCCTGCAGGTTCTGCTCCACATCACCGAGCAGGGACTCCTGGGCCTGCAGCGCGGAGGCCAGGGCCTGTCGGGGCGGAGAGGCAGAAGGTGGGCGCTGTGGTCAGAGCCCCGGGGTGGGGGTCAGGGCAGCACCACCCAAACTGCCTGAGGCCTCTGGCTTTGGGGGTGGGAAGCCTGGGTGGGGGGTGGGGAGGAGAAGGACGGGGGTTTTGCCTCTGTGTTTCTCATTAAACGTGGTGGTCATCTCTGCAACGTTCTGTTCCGTCGCCGGGAACACAAGCCGGAAAAACTAACGTGTAAAAACCCTGCAGGAAGCAGCATGTGCCCAGGACGAGAGTGGCCAGCTGCTTTCCAGCTTTAAGGCCTGGGCAGAGGCTTTCTGTCTGAGCCAGTTTCCTTGGCCCTGAGGTGAGAATGTCAGCACAGAGCGAGGATTCTGTGGACTGGTGTGTGAATAAGCAGCCTCCTAAGGGCCCACGGACCTGTGTGCCCTCAGGAGTCAGGCAGACATGTGAAGTGGCCCCGTGGCAACTGTGCAGGTAAAGTAGACGCTGGGGGTGGGGGGAGCCAGGCGCTCCCAGAGCATGCGGGCCCCGCAGGCTGGATCTGCTCTCCCACAGATCCTGGAAATCTGGGCGGATTATGCAGATACTGGCCCCTGATTTCCACAAGCCACGCAGGTCCCAGGAGTAGCTGGGATTTATGCCACAGCTCTCCAGCCGCAACTTCTGACTTGGCACACCGCAGCCTTTCAAAACCTGGGGACTCACTGCCCTGAGACTCGGGGCCTCCGTCCCCATCTGTTCAGAGCTGGCAGGCCGGGGCCACCTGGAGAGAAAGGCTCCCGAGGCCCCTGTCCCCATACTCACCACCAGCTCCTGCCTCTTGCTGTCTAGGGCCCGGCTGCCCTCGGGCACCGTGTCGTCTTGGGTCAGCCGGGTCTCATACTCGGCCAGCGCCTCCCAGCCCTGCCGCAGGCTCATCTCCAGGCGGTTGGCCACGTCCACCCTGACAACACGGGTCAGGAGTGAGGGGTGCCCATCTGGCTCCACGGTCCCACCCGACCTGCCCGCCACCCGCCCACCACACACTTCTCCTGGGCCAAGTCCAGCAGCTGCACCAGGCGCTCGTATTTGCGGTTGGTGTCGTCGACCCGGGTCCTCAGCAGAGGTACGCTTCCGCTGCCCGGGAGGGCCTGCATGAAGTCCTGGCACTCAGCCGTGCTGCGTGCCTTCTCGGGCTCGATCCGCAGCAGCTCATTGGTGATGTTCTGTGGGGACCAGAGCCCCTGAAGTTGGCCACAGCCCAGCAGCCCCCTTCCCTCCAGGGGCCTTGTGGGACAAAGGAAGCAGCTGAGGAAGCCTGAGCCCTCTCTGGGGAGCCAGCCCGTAATGAGCACCCCGGGGAATTGTGACGCAGGGTGTGTGACAACAGACCTCCTGTTCCATGCACGTCACGGGGATGATTTCATCCATCTTTGGGGGCGACCCCATGAGGTGGGGTGCTTTTTCTCTCCCCATTCACAGGTGACCCTATGACCGCTTAGGAAGGGATGCGGCATGACATGGCCACGCCCCTACCCCGTGCCCGTCGTCCTCTGGCCTTGACTGTCTCTGAGGAAACTGAGGCCTGGGCTTGAATAGCAGGTCTGCGGTCAAGCAACCAGCACGCGGCTCCGGAACTCCGAAGTGGCGTGTGGCCCCGTGCAGCTGGGGCCGGTCACTAGTGTCATCAACACTGCCACAAGCCCACGAGCGGCAAGCTGTGTGGGGGCAGCGTGAACCTCGCCTGCCCTTTCTCCTGGGGTGGTGTCTGGGGCACCAGGGCTCTGGCACCTCCTCGGTCATCAGCCTAGCACAGCACCCCTCACCGCCATCACTCAGGACTTCTGGTGACATGTGGCAGGTGGTCCCCGTGGAGCACCAAGGCCCCCGTGGGGATGAGACCAGTCTGGCAGTACCTTCAGGTCCTTGGCCCGTTCAGCGCTGTCCTGCACAGCCCGGCCCTGCTCCAGCGGCGGCCGGAGGATCCCCGTGATAGCCTTCTCCTGCCGGTCCAGATCTCTGGCCACCTTGTCCAAGCCAGCCAACAGATGCCGCCCCTGCTGGTCAGAGGCATCTGCCGGAAGGAAATCGCAGTCAGGTGGCAGCGGGGGGTTGGGGGGAGCAAGGTGCAGGGACAGGGCCTAGGAGACCAAGTGGGGCCTTCTGGGGCTGCCCCAGCCTCCCTCACCCCTGCCTTGCCTGTCCCCTGCCCTTCCAACTGCAGCACAGACCGCCCAGAGCCTGGGACAGTGGCCCTGGCACCCACCTCCAGGGCTCTCTGCCTTCAGCACCTCATGCCGCTGCTGGAGTGCGTTCCTGCTCCTGGCCGCCTTCTGCCGCACGCTCCGGTACTGGCTGCCCAAGCTGTGGGTGCAAACATGGGCTGGGGGCCTGGGGCAGCCCACTGCCCCCTGTGCTTACAGACCCGGGACTCCAGGTTGTGGCTGGGTGTGGCCCAGAGGAGTCACGAGGCTCGTGGAAGTGGTTTGAAAAGCTAAAACCCAGCAGACATGGAAAATTTGCTATAATGCGGCTCTTTGCTTCTGGAGGCCTGGCATCGTGACTCAGCCTCTTTTCTTCATACCAGGTTTTACTACCTAAAGTCATCATTTGTTCCTTTGTCTTCCCCACCAAGACATTACTCCTGAGGTAGAAGTACACAGTAGGTGCTCAGTAAATACGTGCCGAATGGATAGATGAAGGCATTCCTGAATCACTCATTTAACAAAGGGTTCGTGGGTACATACTTTGCATGCACCATGTACTGAACGAGGCCCTAGAGACAGTTAAGTCCCCAGGAGCCCCTCCCCACATGAGACTGACAGGGTGATGATAAGGGGCAGAATGTGCAGTGGGAGAAGGTGCTGGACCCAAGAGTTGGCAACGCTTTTCCTGGGGCCAGGGTGGAGGGGAGTAAGCTCTTCACAGAAGAGGTAACCAAGGAGCTGTCTTAATTCAAGAGGCCTGAGCCAACCAGACCTCGAGCAGGTGTCTGGGCAGAGGGAACAGCATATGCAAAGGCCCAGAGGCACCTGCAGAGAAACTGCTCACTGGCTATGCCGCCTACAGCCTGACGTTCACATGTGGCAGGTCAGCCTGGCCAAAGGGGTCTGCTCCTGTCCCACTTGAGCCCCCAAGGAGGTGCAGGTGGGGGGTGGTAGTTGCCTCCTGAGGCTGAGTCAGGATGCCAGGGCTGTGAACGGGGCCTGAGGGGCCCAGAGGGTGGGGCCAGTCCACGCTCATTCCCCGCTTGGCCTTGTTACCTCTCGGCCAGAGCCAGGGCCTCAGGGTCAGTCGGGGGGATCACGAAGCAGACGGCGGGGGCGGTCAGCTTGTTGCCTGTGCTGTCCGTGAGGTCCCAGCTCTCCCCGTTGTTGCTCTGCAGGGTGTAGCTGTAGCCCCGTGAGATGAGGCCCTGGCAGGGGCAGGCCAGTCAGAAGGCATGGAGAGACCTGCCCTGGCCAGTGACCAGGGGCCCATTTGCCATCTTGCCCCACCACCCGGGTCTTAGCCCATCTCTGTGGCCCTCCCCAAGACATTTCAGCATAGAGACTAGGGAGGGTGCAGCTGCACGGGGATGTGTTAAATTTGCTGTCTCAACATCTGCCTGGGTTTCCCTTTGGGGAACCCCCCTT
This sequence comes from Panthera pardus, assembly GCF_024362965.1. Lineage (NCBI taxonomy): Eukaryota > Metazoa > Chordata > Mammalia > Carnivora > Felidae > Panthera > Panthera pardus. The sequence goes on from NW_026526969.1 coordinate 20,714,740, forward strand.
CCCATAGTCCCCGACTACTCAGGCTGGACATGTGGCTCAGGCCTGGCCAATGAGAGAATGGCACCTGCCAGCCACAGTGATTGGTTTAGGCAGGACGCAGGACTTAAAGCTGGTAGAACAGAAGACCAGGGCAACTGGTGGGGTTCTGCGGGGGACTGGTAGAGTGACCCCAACCACAGAGATGGACACAGGTTCCTAGAAAACACTGGTGTGAGGCCCTGAATCCAGCCTTACAACTCCTAAGACCTTTCAGTGACACGAAAGGGGCAGCTCTGGGCCCAGCCCGCCCAGGGCTCCAGGGGCACCTGTGCAGCAGCTCACCTGGTCGCCCTCAAAGTCACAGAGCGCCTCCACGGGGATGGGCTTGAGCGGCGTCTCCCGGCGGTACTTGAGCGGCACCACCTGCTGCCCTCGCTTCTGCAGGCCCCGCACCACATGCTCGTACTTGTCCAGAGCCTTCTCCTGGTCCTGAATGCAGCAGGGGGAGGGCTGGGGTGAGACACGGCCTTCCCCAGGCCGGAGGTGCAGGGAGGGGTGTGGGGACGCCCTCGCTGGGCCCGTCACTCACGTCCAGCTCCCGCAGCAGCAGCTCAATCTGGTACTGGTCCTTGAAGTCGGGGCTGTATTTCTGGTTCAGGTCTGAGTCCACCTTGCACAGCAGCTCCTGAGCAGCCTTCACGTCCCTGTGGAACTAGGGGACACCAGATGGCCCTCTTACGGACACAATCCGGCTATGGCTGCAAGCTCACCCCCAGGCAGGGCCGTCCCTGCCCCACTCTCCACAGCTCAGAGACCCCCCTCCCCCAGTCGGCTTCCGGGTGGCCTCTTGGACCAGGGCCCCTCCCACCAACCCCCATGAGGCCACCTCCAGGACGTACTAAGTTTTCATATATACATACCGTTAAGCTTTCGGTTCTTTTCTGTTCCATTCCTCTCTTTGGGCTAGGGACACCCTGACTTAAATGCTACACTTTTTTTTTTTTTAATATATGAAATTTGTCAAATTGGTTTCCATACAACACCCAGTGCTCATCCCAAAAGGTGCCCTCCTCAATACCCATCACCCGCCCTCCCCTCCCTCCCACCCCCCATCAACCCTCAGTTTGTTCTCAGTTTTTAACAGTCTCTTATGCTTTGGCTCTCTCCCACTCTAACCTCTTTTTTTTTTTTTTTTTTTCCTTCCCCTCCCCCATGGGTTTCTGTTAAGTTTCTCAGGATCCACATAAGAGTGAAACCATATGGTATCTGTCTTTCTCTGTATGGCTTATTTCACTTAGCATCACACTCTCCAGTTCCATCCACGTTGCTACAAAAGGCCATATTTCATTCTTTCTCATTGCCATGTAGTATTCCATTGTGTATATAAACCACAATTTCTTTATCCATTCATCAGTTGATGGACATTTAGGCTCTTTCCGTAATTTGGCTATTGTTGAGAGTGCTGCTATAAACATTGGGGTACAAGTGCCCCTATATTGCTACACTTTTTAAAGTCCCGATACACAGAAGACAAGCCTTGCCACTTTGCTCTAGAAATTTCTCCTGTCCATTTTCCAGTCCATCCACTCTGAAACCGCTCCTGGTCAGCTGTCCTCTGGGATGTGACCACGAACAGGACTTAGGGATCCCTGTGAAGCTCACAGCCCAGTGGGAGTCTAGACACTGAACCAGGAGTTACAGGAATGCCACCTGAGTTCCAGAGTCCCCAGTCCTCAGAATCAGGTGACCAGCTCTTGTTAAAAATACACATTCCTAGGACACCTGGGTGGCTCAGTTGGTTAGGAGACCGATTTCAGCTCAGGTCATGATCTCACAGTTTGAGTTCGAGCCCCACGTCGAGCCTGCTTTGGATTCTGTGTCTCCCCCTCTGTCTACCCCTCCCCTGCTCACGCTCTGTGTCTGTCTCTCAATAATAAAATGTAATAAAAAAAACCACATTCCTATGGAAATCAGACAGTATCCACCAACGAGGAATGGGGCAAACACAGTGTGGTCTGCCTATACAATGGAATACAATTCAGCCATAAAAGGGAATGAAGTTATGATTCATGCCATGACATCGATGACCCTCGAAAACATGAGGTTCAAGCGAAAGAAGCCAAAGACACCAAAGTCCACATAACATGTGAGTCTAGTTTCACAAAATGTAGACTAGGAAAATTCAGAGAGAAAGAGCAAGGGGGCTGGAGGAGGGAGAACGGAGGGGTTGTTTCATGGGTGCAGACTTCTTGTCTGGGGGTTCTGGAAACCTTTCCAAGGTGAAGGCTGCACAACACTCTGAATGTTAAGCCACTGGACTGTGTGCTTAAAAGCGGCTAAGATGGCAAATTTCACATTATATATATTTCATCAAAATGAAAACCCCACACTCATTCCTGAGCTGGTCAATCACATTCTCCAGCCCTGTCCGCCAGGGAAGACAGACCAGGGCCCAGCAAGCTCGGGGGCACACCCACGTATGCCATCAAAAGCAAGGGCACTGGGAGGCTCCCGGAGGAATCAGAGCCGAGGCCACAAGTAAGCCAGGTAGGCACTGAGTGCTCCCAGCAATGGTGCTTCAGGGCTGGCGGGGTACCTGGTGGTAGTCTTCCATGTATTTCAGGTGACTCTCCTCACAGATGAGCAGGTTCAGGTACTCCTTCCAATCTGCGTGCACAGCCTCCATGTGCGCCTGCCAAGACAAGGCGGGGGGTGGGGGGGGGGGTGGGGGGGGGACAGGTCACTGCTTGGCAGGGTTCTGGACCAGAGAAGGGTGGGGAAGGGGGCATCTCCCTGGATGTGGCTCCCACAGAGGCACCTAGCTTCTTCTTGGGCATGGGAGGAGAGGGGACATGGTGAGGAGCCAAGCAGGGTTGCAGTGTTCGGGTACTTGGGCTGTTTACTGCACAAGGAATAAGTAGGGCGTGCATCTTCCCAAAGTGGTGCTCTTAAAAATTCTCACAAAGGCACTGTAGAAAATTGAATGGTGTCCCTCCCCTCCCCAAATTCATGTCCACCCAGAACTCAGAATGTGACTTTATTTGGAAATAGGGTCTTTGCAGGTGTAACTAATGAAGGATCTCAAGATGAAGTCATGCTAGATTTAGGGTGGGCCCCAAGTTCAATGACTGGTGTCCTTGTAAGAAAAGGAGATGAGGGGCTCCTGAGTGGCTCAGCAGTTAAGCGTCCAACCTCGCCTCAGGTCATGATATCACGGTTTGTGAGTTCAAGCCCCAAGGCGGGCTCTGTGCTGTTGGCTCGGAACCTGGAGCCTGCTTCAGATACTGTTGTCTCCCTCTCTCTCCCCCTTCCCCACTTGTGTTCTGTCTGTCTGTTTCTCTCTCTCTCAAAAATAAACATAAAAAAATTTTTTTTAAAAAAAAAAAGTAAAGGAAAGGAGATGAGGGGAGCCTGGGTGGCTCCGTGGGTTAAGCGTCTGACGTCAGCTCTGGTCACGATCTCGTGGTCTGTGAGTTCAAGCCCTGCGTGGGGCTCTGTGCTGACAGCTCAGAGCCTGGAACCTGCTTTGATTTGTGTCCCATTCTTTCTGTCCCTCCCCCACTTACACTCTGTCTCTCAAAAATGAATAAATGTTCAAAAAATATTAAAAAAAAAAAGAAAAGGATATACAGACACACAAGGGAAACAGTTATGTGACTACAGAAGCAGAGATATGAGTGAAACAGCCCCAGGCCAAGGAACCCCAAGGACTTCCAGCAAGCACTGGAAGCAAGGAGAGACACAAGAGGAGTCTGTCCTTGAGCTTCCAGAAGGGACAAGCTGCTTGCCAACACCTTGACTTCAAACTTCTGGCCTTCAGACTGTGAGACCATAGGTTTCTGTTGTCTATTCTTTTTAAAGTTTTTTTTTTTTTTTTTTTCAGTAATCTGTACACCCAACGTGGGGCTTGAACTCATAACCCTGAGATCAAGCGTTGCACGCTCTTCTGACTGAACCAGCCGGGAGCCCCAGTTTCTGTCATTTAAAGCCACCCAGTTTGTGGTCATTTGTTAGGGCAGCCCCAGGAAGCTAGTACAAGGCACACTGCATGGGCTTGAGAAGTCCAGGGGCCAAGGGCAGGACGTGGTAAAGGGGAAGACAATGAGACCAAACATGGTCAGACCGAGCAAGTAAAGACAGCACGACAGAGCAATAGAGACACAGGATTCAGGACCCTCATCTTGGGGGCTGCCTGAGGCCACCCTGGAGGAAGCACCCCCTCCCAGGGCACACGCACCTCAATGGAGTTCCTCCCAGGGTGCTCGGCGGCCAGCAGCTGGTCCCCCTCGCTGTGCAGCTTGTTAATTCTCTCCTCTTTGGCCTCCAGGTTACGGTTGATGAAATTCTGCATGGGGGGGTGGTGGGGGGAGGGTGGGCGGCACTCAGGGCCCGGCCGGCAGCCCTGCGCCCCCTCCCAGCCCCTCCCCAGACGCCCCAGGCCGCTGGGCCCACCTCGTACTGGCGCCTGCGGCTGGGGTAGTCGAGGTTGCGGTCACTCCAGTCATACTGCATGCGGCCCTTGGCCTGCTGGTCCAGCCAGTACAGCTCGTTGGTGCAGCGCTGCATGTAGTCTCGCAGCGTGCTCAGGTGCTGCTGCCGTGCCTGCGACGCCGCCTGCGGCAGGGGGTGGGGGACAAGGACGGGGCTGAGCCTCCCTCTGCACCTCCCCCAGGGCCCAGCTCTGGCCAGCGAGCAGAGAAGCCTGGCTCGACGCTTCCCGGCCGGACCCCCTCGGACCGGTCACTTGACCCTCCAGAATGCATTCATGCACTCAGCAAACGTCTGTGGGGCACGTGCTACATGCCGTTCACAGTAGTGAACGAAGCTGACATTTTTCCGGGAGCCTCAATTTCCTCACCTACAAAATGGGGATAACGGCTGCACTGATCTCGTAGGACACAAAGACTGTCAAACGGTTGGTGCTCAATAAATGTGAGCATTAGCAGCTTCCACTTTTGTCTGTCACGATCCCCGTACAGAAGGCTGGGAGGACAGTAGCAAACTGCCACCACTTTCCACGTGAGAAGGGGTGGGTGTGGGGCCGGGAGGAGAGGTAAGGGGGAGGGATGTTTGCTCAGCAAACAGGGACAGTAGCTAACATGTCCATGGGGCCCGCCCTGTGGCAGGACTGTGGTAGGGCCTTCTCCCCAGCTGAGGCCCTCCTAGGAGACAAGGGCTCAAAGGAACTCCGTTTTTGTACACGTGAGGAAACCGAGGCTCCAAGAGGCTAAGTAGCTCTCTCCAAGTGTCCCCACCAACACGGGATGGAAGCGTCTGCCCCAGAGCCCCGGCATCCTCACATCTGAGGTGTCTGAACCCTTGCAGCAAGGAAGGATTTATGCATCACTTGTGCAGTTTTATTTCAATTTTTTTAATTTTTTTTTTTTTTTTTGAGACAGAGAGAATGGGCACGAGCAGGGGAGGGGCAGAGAGAGGGAGACAAAAGGTGCAAAGTAGGCTCCACGCTGATGGCAGAGCCCGATGTGGGGCTATAACTCACAAACTTCAAGATCATGACCTGGACTGAAGTCAGACACTTAACCGACTGAACCACCCAGGTGCCCTAACTTGTGCAGTTTTAAAAAGAACACATTCTTGGGAAGCCTGGGTGGATCAGTCGGTTGAATGTCTGACTCTTGATTTCAGCTCAGGTCATGATCCCACAGTTCGGGTTCGAGACCCGCATCAGGCTCTGTGCTAACAGTGCAGAGGCTGCTTGGGGTTCTCTCTCCTCTCTCTGCCCCTCTCCCGCTTGCTCACATGCATGCTCGCTCTCTCTCAAAATAAACATTAAAAAATAAAAAGCACATTCCTTAAGGATTTTGAAGTGGGAAACAGAAAACTTTTTCTCAAGCACATGGCATCATACTTGGTGGACAGAGAAGGTGCTTAATAAAGAGATAAAGCAGCAGATTGTAGGACGGGCCATATCCGTGGGCTCCATCAGGGTTTTCCGTGAGCACAGAGCAAGGTGGGATGCTTCTCAGGTAGGGACTCAGGGTACCACCTCCTTCCCACTTACCCCTCTTGTTCTGTTTGAAACGTTTACTGCCCACGCCTCCTGTGTCCACAGCCCTGACTGCCCAGCCCTCCTCCCTCCCCATTCCCTGGGGGCCTCGCTCACCAGCAGTTTCTGGTACTTGGCCTGGAGGTCGCTGTTCTCCTGCGGACAGAGTCGAGCGAATGGGTTGAGGTGGGGGCCGCAGGCGTGAGCCCCTCCCTCCCCAGGTCCAGGCCCGCTCCACCACTGTGCACACCTTGCCCCCGTCCTTGGCCAGGTGGGGCCCGATGGCCTTGACCTCATTGTGGAAGATATTGTGGTGCTCCACCTGCTGATCAACCAGCGGCAGGTCTGTCCCAAAGTTCTGGCTGCTCAGTTTGTCCTGGGAGGGTGGAGAGGACCGGCAGAGGGTGGGCGAGGGCCGGGGGACTCACAGCCCCCCCCTCCCCCACCAAGAACCAAGGAGGGAGCCAAGGGTCCCTGGGAGAGATGCAGGGAGACACTGTCCCCTTTACCACAGTGTCCTCTCACTGAATCTCACTGTCACCTCTGAGGCCCACACGGTTGTTTCCATTGCACACGTGGGGAAACAGAGGCCTGGCCCAGGTCAGGCCACTGAGAGAAGACCACTGGCTCCAGCAGCCACGCTTCTCCGTGGCGGAGGGCATAGGAAGGACAGCAGCCGGCCGCTCCTTCTAGCCAGCCAGGACCCCAACGACCAGAGCTGGAGGACAATTGCAGGACGGTCCCCATCTCCACCACTTCTGCTGGGTGACCCTGGGCGAGACGCTACACCTCTCTGAGCCTTGCCCTTTTCCCCGATACAGATGTCGGGAAACATCAGGAACACCACACTCAGAGGCAGGACCGTGGTACCCATTACATGGCGGGGTCCACCCCGCCCACAGCTGAAGCCTGGGCCGTACCAGCTTTTCATCCACCAGCGCCGCCCAGTTGACCTGGGGGTCTACCTCCTTCACCACCAGGTTGTATATCTGCTTGTGTTTCCCGCGGAGGTTGGTCACACGCTCCTTCAGCTGACGGATGCTGAGTGGGAAGAATGGCCATGCTAGTCAGTGGGGCCAGTTGGTAGGCCCTCTGCCCATGTCCCTTCCCCCAACAGGGGCCTCATACCCCAGACCCCAGCCTGGGGCTTTCTGCTTAGTGGCCTGGAGGCACAGGATGACCCGGCAGCCTTGGGTTCCAGTCACTGATACCCTCCCTCATCCTTCCTTCCCCTATCAGCATTTCCCCAGGGCCTACAGTGTGCCCAGAACCATAGAAGGTTCTGGAAGAAATGATCAGGTTCACTGCTCTCTGGAGCCTCCCAGCGAGCGGGAACCACAGGGGTGGTGTGGACCGTGACAGGAACAGCACAGGGGGTTGTGGGGGCATCAAGAGACCCTTGCTCCTGCCAGGGTGGGGAGTGCAGAACAAGGTGGGAGGCACCGTGGGTGCCGACCTATCCACATCTGTACTGAGGGGAGAGCCATGAGCACGGGAAGCTGGCTGGGGCGTCAGGCAGTGTGACAGAGTGCTCAAGAGCTTGGAGGTTAGACAGCATGGTGGTCAGGGAGCTGTGGTCACACTATGACCAGAACAGCCTGGGCCTCAGTTTCCCTGACTACAAAATGGGTTGTCATGAGGATAACACGAAGTGTTTGGCATGTGTGTGGCATCCACTTAGCCCTCAGTAAACCCTGACTTGGGCTCTGGGATGCTGAGCAAGCCTGCAGTCCTCCTGCCCTGTGTCAGGAACGCAAAGCGGAGGGGACCTACTCTTCGGCAATCATGTCTCCTTGGGGATGCTTCATGTGCTTGGCGATGGCCGCGTCTGCCTCCAGCACGTACAGTAGCTTCTCGGAATCCGACACCTTCTGCAGGGTCGTGTCCCGGTGCTCAGGCTGTCTGCCCTCCTGCAGCCGGGCCAGGTCCTGTGACAGTCAAGACAGAGAGGCAGACAGCAGATGGGGATTCAGTGGGTGTGGTGGGGGTGGGAGGATAAGGAGGAGACAGCCAGCACGGGGCCCCCTGGTCCTGCCTCGCCTCTCCTCTGCCTCTCAACAAACAGCCCAAGTGCCCACTTTTGGGGGCTCTGACACATAGCTGCAAATGAAGAGGCACAGCCTTGCTCAGCCCCGTCAGGGAGACCACCAGGTCAAGAGATAAGCCTCACAAAGGTGACTACAAGTTCGAACATGTCAGTGTTTCCCAAGTAAACACACCAGAGGTTGAATAGCGGGGACCTGCTTTTATTTGTTTTTTAGTTTTATTTTTGCGAGACAGAGAAAGAGACCACACATGTGCACACGGGGGAAGGGCAGAGCAATCTACATTCAGCTCAGAGCCCCATGTGGGGCTCCATCTCATGACCGTGATATCATGACCTGAGCTGAAATCAAGAATCAGAAACTTAACTGACTGAGCCACCAGGTGCCCTGGGGACCTACTTTAAGATCCAATGGTCAGTGAGCCTCCTGGGAGGTTATGACACCAGCTAAGAACTAAGGATGAAAGAAAAGAGTGTTCTAGGCAGAGGGAACAGCCTGTGCAAAGGCTCTGAGGCAGGAAAGGGCAAGCACATGGCTGGAAGGCAGGCCGGAGGAGGAAGTGGGAAGGGCACCAAGCAAAAAGGCCCCTCTGTGTCCTTAAAGGCAAAGCCTTAGGGCTCTACAGGGTAGGAGCGGAGCCTAAGAGGGCAGTGAAGTCAGAAGTCAGGCAGTCAGGAGTTGTGACAGGGCCAGGTGGGAGCTGAGGGTGGCCGATGCTGGGGTGGCATCTGCAGAAATGGTGAGAGTAAACAAAGGGTGGATATTTGGAAGGTACAATCAGTGTCGCCGATGAGCCCAGGGTCTCTGCTTGTTTAGGGAAGAATAACGAACTGGCAGTCAGGACAGCAGGTGTCTAAACATAGCCTATGAATTCACTTAGTCAACATTCCTGAAGCCCAGCCACATGCTGTGTGGGGCTCCAGGGACCCCAGGCCAGCGGGAACGCCTGCGCTGTTGAGTTACCGGAAGTAACACGGGGGGGCCCCCAGAGGAGCCAGTGCCCTCCCCAGCTGGGCCTCAGGGCCCCCGTTGCTGCCACGGGGATAAGGGAGAGGCGTCCAAGTGAACTGAGGAATTTCTCACCTCTAAAAAGATGGATCCACCGACAGGCTCTGTCAGGGATGAGCCTTGGGGACTGCAAAGCAAGAGAAGCCAAAGGCCACATGGTGTGGGGCTGTGCTTGTGTGAACTGTCCTGGATCGGCTAATCCATAGAGACAGAGTAGATGAGCGGTTGCCAGTGGCTCAGGTGGAAACAGGAACTAACAGTAAATGAGCACAAGGGATCTTATTTGGGGGTGAAAATGTTCTAAAACCCGTTTATGGAAACGGCCGCACCACTCAGTGAAGTTACTAAAAATCGATGCATCGTAAACCTGGAGCGAGAGCATTTTGACATGTAAACTCCGCCTCAGATCAGCCTGTTACAGAAGCAAAAGTGAGTGGAGGTGATGTGGTGCCTGGTCCAGAGAGCCCTCGGAGGAAGGAAGAAAAGGTGTTCAGCCCATGCGTCCCCGCCCAACTCCAGGAAGACGGAGGGGCGAGTGGGGCCAGGCGCCCGGAGGGGCTTGAGTCTGGCCAGTTAAAAAAAAAAAAAAAATACAACAAAACATCACGGTTCTTGGCTCGGATGGAATTTTATCCACTCTATCATTTGCAGCAGACCTGCAGCTCTCCTGGGCACTTACAGTGTCAAAGATTAATTTTGCAAAAGGGGGAAGTAAATTAATCATTACCTCATTCATGCAAGTGCTGTGTGGGAATGCAGGCCTGCTTGAAACATGGCAGCTGGGATGAGAAAGAGAACATCTAGCTGAGAGATGCCATGTAGGAGTTCAAGAGTTCACAGTCGGGCAAAACAGATCGATGGTGATAGGGGTCAGCCTGGTGGTTACCTCTGGGGGATGTGGATTGGGAAGGTCACAAGCCAGCTCTCCGGACATGTTCTCTATCTTCACCTGAGCAGTGGTCACACGGTTACTTTCTATATACCTTACAGAATGTATAGCTCAAGTAAAAGGTTTTTACAAGTAAAAACAAATTATACGGACTGATGTATCTAATAAATGACACAGGGCGCCTGGGTGTCTCAGTCGGTTAAGCATCTAACTCTTGATTCGGCTCAGGTCGCGATCTCAGTGTTCCTGAGTTCAAGCCCCATGTTGGGCTCTGTGCTGACAAGTGCAGAGCCTGCTTGAGATTCTGTCTGTCTCTCCCTCTCTGCCCCTCCCCTGCTCATGCTCTGCCTCTGTCGAAAATAAATAAATGTTAAAAAAAATTTTTTATTAAAAAAAATTATACACGTGCTGATGGTCAGATGAGTGATAAAGCAAATCTAGCAGATGTTACTGGTGGAATCTGGGGAGGAGAGATATGGATGCTCTCTGTGAAACTCTTTCAACTTCCTCCACTTTTAAAAGTTTGGCATAAAAGGTCACATGTGGTCATGTTGTACGATTCTGTTTATATGAAATATACAGAAGTAAATCCATAGACACAGAAAGCAGATTAGGGTTTCTGGGGGCTGCAGGGAAGGGGAACAGGGAGCGACTGCTTTGGGTATGGGATTCCCTTTGGGGGAACAGAAATGTCTTAGAAACAGACAGACGTGGTAGGGGTCCAAATACCACTGACTTATATCCTTTAAATGGTTAATTTTATGTTATGTGACTCTCACTTCAATTTAAGAAAACAGGAAAATTCAAGAGAATTTTTGGGTAATTAAACAGTGATGTTTTCTTCTGAGAAATGATAGGAAGGAAGGAAAGAAGAAAGAAAAAGATTAGTTCCTATGGTCATCAGAACACAGTTTCTTTTATCAGGTGTGTTCATTTGAAGTTAAAAAACAGTTCAAAATTATTCCCCAGGCACATCCTTGTTACCATGAGTCATTAAGCAAATAAAATCAGAGCACTAGACCCTCCTATTCACACACGCACGCCTGCGTGCACGCATGGGAAAAGGTCAAAAGATACACCAAAATGTTAATAGCTGATCAATTTCTCTGGTGGTGGAATTATACATGATTTTAATTTGCTTTGTTATACTTGTTTGTTGGTTCTGAAATATTTGTAACAAACCCATATTCCTTTTATTAGGACAAAATTAGGACACACCCAAAAAGCTGTTTTCATTTAGGAAATAAAATAGCACGACACCATATGAAGAGAGGAGTAAAGATTCCTGGGATGCCTGGGTGGCTCATTGGTTAAGTGTCTGACTTCGGCTCAGGTCATAATCTCAGGGTCCTGAGTTCAAGCCCCATATCGGGCTCTGGTGTTGACAGTGTGGAGCCTGCTTGGGATTCTCTCTCTCCCCTCTCCCCCTCTGTCCCTCCCCTGCTCTGTCAAAATAAATAGATAAGCTTAAAAAAAAAAAGATTAAGGGGCATCTGGGTGGCTCAAACTATTAAGTGTCTGAAGAGTTCTAGCTGTGGCTCCCTCTCTCTGCCCCAACCCTGCTAATGCCGTCTCTCTCTCTCTCTCTCTGTCTCTCTGTCTCTCTCTCTCAAAAATAAAACAAAAGGGGAAAAAAATTAAAAAAAAAAAACAAAACTACAGAGGAGCTGGGACAGAGCTGCGGCCTGAACAAAAAGCTAGCAGCGGGGGAGGGTGGACACCTGCATGGTCACAGGGAGGGACAGCTCCCCCGTGACCTGTCCACCTTCCATCCCCAACTCCGCTGGAACCGCCTCTTGGTCACGCTCCTGGGTAGGAATGCAGATGAAATACAGACCATCCAGTTAAGTTCATATTCCAGATAAATGATGGATAACTTTGTATTATAAGTATATCCCATAGTGTTCTCAAAGTCAAATTTAACTGGATGTTCAGTATTCTTGTTTTCTAAATCTGGCAACCAGACCTCTGGGATGCTTCTTGGGCTAGCTCTGTCACTGACTGGTCACCCTCGCCCTCTCTGAACCTCAGTTTCTCCAGCTACAAAATGGGTATAGGCTCAACCACACTGGGCTGGTGGGGGGCTCAAAGAGAAGATGATTGGGGGCGCCTGGGTGGCTAAGTCGGCTGAGCGTCCAACTCTTGATTTCGGTTCAGTTCATGATCCCAGGGTTTTGGGGATCAAACCCCATATCGGGCTCTGTGTTGACAGCATGGAACCTGCTTGGGATTCCCTCTCTCTCCCTCTCAAAATAAATAAACTTAAAAAAGAGAGACAGAGGGGCGCCTGGGTGGCTCAGTCGGTTAAGCGTCCGACTTCGGCTCAGGCCATGATCTCACGGTCCGTGAGTTCGAGCCCCGCGTTGGGCTCTGTGCTGACAGCTCAGAGCTTGGAGCCTGCTTTAGATTCTGTGTCTCCCTCTCTCTCTGACCCTCCCCCATTCATGCTCTGTGTCTCTCTGTCTCAAAAATAAATAAACATTAAAAAATTAAAAAAAAAAAGAGAGAAGATGATCATCTTGGCAGCTCACAGGTGTGGGGGCAGCTCCAATGTCCCACACAGTACAGACTCCTCAGAAGAGTATGGCTCAGAGCAGTTGTTAGCCCATGTCACAGACGAGGAAACTGAGACATAGACAGGGAACATGATTTTCCCAGCTTTCTCTCCTCTGCAAGAGGAGGATAGCACGCAACTAAGGAGTGGCAGGTGTAGTATAAGAAGAATAAGGATATGATGATAATATTGAGCCCTGAAGTACACCTGTTTAATCTCATCGAATCTTTACAGCAGCCCGGAGGTGGGGATGATCCCTCTTACCCTCTCAGAGGGAATCACATGCACAGAGAGGTAACGTGACTTGCCCAAGGTCACACAGTAAGTGGCAAAGCTGGGATCCCAAGCAGGGCCTGGCTCCTGAGACCACGATTCTCCTCCAGATAGGGTTCATAAACTGCAGGAACTTGGCCCCCAGGGTTGGGGGCACTGATGGGTGCCCATTATCAACAGCAATAATGACGTTTCTCCATCTCAGCACTACTGACATTTGGGGTTTGATCACTCTGTGTGGGGGGCCGTCCTGTGCCCTGTAGGGTGTTTATCGGCATCCCTGGCCCCCACCCACTAGATGCCCAACCACCACACTCCCCAAGTTGTGACGGCTAAAAATGTCTCCAGATATGTCCGCGTGTTCTCCGGGGGGGGGGGGGGGGGGGGGGGGACAGAATCCACCCCACCCCCACCCCCTGGTGAGAACCACTGGATCAGACGAGACTGGCGGCACAGGGGGACACAGGGGGGCACAGGGGGGCACTCACACTCTGCATCTTGGCCTCCGTGTCCACGATGTTCTTCTCCACCTGGTCGGCATTTTTCTGCAACTGCTCGATCAGATCGGACAGCTCCTTGTTAGAGATGCTGTGGGCACAAGACAGGAGGTGGGCCAGGGTCCCCACCAGCCTCAGAGGGAGCTCCCCCACCCCCGCCCTGGGGTGACATCACTAAAGCCACAGAGATGAGGCAGCATGGGGCAAGGGCTTCTATTTTTCCATGTTGGCAGAACACCCTCACTGTGTTCTTTTTTCCCCGTTTTTTACTGAGATAGAATTCACATACCATAAAATTCAACCTTTCAAAACCTCTAATTCAGTGGGTTTTAGCGTACTCACAAGGTTACACAGCTATCATCGCTATCTAGTTCCAGAACATTTTTGTCACCCCAAAAGAAACCCCATTAGCAGCCACTCCCCATTGTCTCTCCCCCCAGCCCCCACTACTCTACTTTCTATCCCTATAGATTTGCCTCTTCTAGACATCTCACACAAATGCGATCGTATAATGTATCTGGCTTCTTTTACTTAGCATGGTATTTCTGAGGTTCATTCAGGTTATAGCACATGACATTCCTTTTTATGGCTGAATAAGGTTCCACTGCATGAATAGATCACATTTTGTTTATCTAGTCCTCAGTTGATGGACATTTGAGTTGTTTCCACCTTTTGGCCATTAGGAATCATGCTGCTGTGAACATTCCGACCCAAGTTTTCATGCAAGCTATTGAGGATTAATTATCTGGCACTTTCAATCTATGCACTCAGAATAAACTCTACGGAAACACAATGACATTACGTTCTACCTGGACACTTGGTCGCCTGCACACATCAAAGCCTAACCCTGCCCTCTCTTGCTGAAAAGCGGGCCTTGGCATGTATCATGATCAAGTCAGAGCTGGGTTAGCACCAAACTGAGACTTGAAATCAGAAGAGTTTTCTGATTCCACATAGCTTTCTGGGTGGGGTGTTAGAACGGGAGGGAGGTTGTGCAGGCAAAGAGCTGGGCACCTATTCGGTCCCAAACGTTTGTGGTTATAGTTGTTAAGGAGCGTTACTGATGTGTACGCAGCCCCGCCTCTATTGTTGTTTTCCTTCAACAAAGAAAGAAACAGGGGCGCCTGGGTGGCTCAGTCGGTTAAGTGTCCGACTTCGGCTCAGGTCACGATCTCGCGGTCCGTGGGTTCGAGCCCCGCGTCAGGCTCTGGGCAGATGGCTCAGAGCCTGGAGCCTGTTTCCGATTCTGTGTCTCCCTCTGTCTATGCCCCTCCCCCGTTCATGCCCTGTCTCTCTCTGTCTCAAAAATAAATAAACGTTAAAAAAAAAAAAATTTAAGAAAAAAACAAAGGAAGAAACAAAAAACAGAGAGGGAATGCAACTTGGCCAATGTCACCCAGCCAGTCAGTAATGGTCAAGATTAGCACTTAATTCCCCAATCTCCATTGAAAACCCTTTTGTAATGACTCCACAGAGGAGCCCAGGCAGCCCAGAACCCAGAAGTTTCATTCCACCTGCACACATTAAGCGCCTACTGTATGCCAGGCCCAGCACTGCACACAGACAAAGCCTCACCCTCTGAGAGGTCACCCCGCTAGATGGGGAGGAAATCAGCATTTACAAAAATAGTCACAAGATTGAGATAGAGGGCTAGGGATGCTCAGAGGAGCCTCCTGGCTGGTGGGTGGGGATGGGACTGGTCACTGAAGGCTTCCTGAAAGAGGTATGGGGGCTAGGTTCTGAAGAATGAGGAAGAGTTTGGGGTCTAGGCATGTCCCTCGAGGTGGGTCAGCCCAGGGCAGGTCAGGCCACCCCCTCTTCAGAGTGGAATTTCCAAATCAAGGCCTGGGACCCACCTACTGTGGCATGAAACATTCAGATTCCCAAGCCCTAACCCAGACCCTCTGAATCTGCATCTCCAGAGCTGGGCCCGGGAAGGTGTATTACTGCTTTTGCTTATACAGGTTCTCCAGGGGACACTGATACCCCCAGATTTCAGGGTCCACCACTGCAGGTATTACTGGTACGGGTGGGGGGAGAGCCGAGGAGGGGGTCAGAGACTGGCACAGGAAACAAAACCTGTGAGCCTGTCCATCCATGCCTCAAACCCTGCCTGAGAGCCTGCTCTGTGCCAGGCCTGGACACACAGGAACCAGGGGAAAGAAACAAGACCCAGGCTGCACCCTCTGCTAAGTCAATCAAGGAGGCAGCCTTTCCTAAAGTAGGGTCCCAGAAACCCCAGTCCTGTAAATCACTCCTAGAACAAAGGCTTTGTCAGTCAAGGCAGTTAGGAAAACCTGGCCCCTCTAGAAGTCCATGAGCCAGTAAAGGCTCTGAGCAGTCCTGCAGCACAGAAAGGTGGTATTCAGCGGAGAAGGCAAGGAAGGCTGAGAAGAAAGGAGTATGTGTAGAGGATCCCAGTAAGGAAGGGCTACCAGGTCATGGGCTGAGCCCAGAACCCCCACGGCCTGGCTTGTCAGACCACGTGGGGAACATGAGCATTTCCAGGCCCCTCCCCACATAGAACCACTGATCCTCAGCCTGGCCTGCTGCACTCAGATGGAGTGAATCTGAACCCAAAGAGTTAACCCATGACTGCTCGAGCCAGCATGGGGAAGGTGCAATGTGGAGTAGGTGGGAGCCTTCGGCCTGGCCCAGCCCCACCTCAGGACATGCGGCCAGCTCCCAAACCAGGCCCTTCATTGACTGGGCAGTGTGAGGAAAGCGCCTCCTGGACCCTGCCTTGGGCCCTGCCTGGACCCAGCCAAAGCCCAGCACCACAAGGGGACAAAGGAGGGGGTCGAACAGCCAGTCCCGGGAACCTGGTGTTCCTGGCAGAGAAGAGAGGAGGGTTCAGTGGGAGCTTCTGGCCAGACAGGCATGAGTTCCAAGTCCAGAGAGGGCATTTTCTGCTTGGACCATCTCAGGCAAGCGCCTTTCCCTCGAGGTGCCTCAGTTTACCCATCTGTTAACAGGAGATGACCACCAAGGCATCACGGTAATGTGACGATGCACATGCTTCACCAGACATCAGGCATGTTCACAGGCACCGCCTCGACAACACCCTCACCCCAAGCCCCTGGGAAGGTTTGTGTGACACTTTATGGATAGGTTATAGGAAACCAAGGTTCAGAGATGTCAAGGTGCTTGCCCAGCGTTACACAGCTTGTGAATGAGGCTCCCAGACTCTCTTCTCAGGCAGTCTTGCTCCACAGGCCACTTTGTCAAACACTGGGCTCACAGTTCCTCACAGGGGCACTGGGAAAAAAGTCACAAGCCAACCTCCAGCAACAACTGCTGTCCCCAAAATACTACGAGCTCAGATTTACTTTCCACACGCCAGGCTCTCCACTCATTTCTTACTTAATTTTCATGACAACTCTGGGAGGTAAGTGTTGGCCCAGTGGGTAATCATCTTATTATCCCCACTTTGCAGGTGTGGAATCTGAGGACCAACGAGTTTCAGTAACTTTCCTAAAGTCACACAGTAATTAAGTGTTAGAGCCAGGATTCCAACCCAGGCAGGCCCCCAAGTCGATGCCTTTAATGACCCCATGTGACAATCCTACAGGACTGCCAGCACATCCTAGGCATGTAACAGATGAACTTACAATGCCAAGTGCCCTAGGCCACAATGGGATATCACTTCTCACCCACTAAAAAGGTAATAATCAAAAAGACCGTAACGATTTGGTGACAAGGATACAGA
The DNA here is from genome assembly GCF_024362965.1 of Panthera pardus. Lineage (NCBI taxonomy): Eukaryota > Metazoa > Chordata > Mammalia > Carnivora > Felidae > Panthera > Panthera pardus. The sequence continues at coordinate 20,731,701 of NW_026526969.1, forward strand.
GAAATCAGAACCCTTGCTCACAGCTCGTGGGAACTGTAAAATGGTGGGGCTGCTTTGGAAATTCTGGAAGTTGCTCCCTCAAAAAGTTAAACCTATGGGCGCCTGGGTGGCTCAGTCAGTTGAGCATCCGACTTTGGATGAGATCATGATCTCACGGTTTGTGAGTTCGATCCCCGTGTCAGGCTCTGTGCTGACTGCTTGGAGCCTGGAGCCTACTTCCGATTCTCTGTCTCCCTCTCTTTATCTTCCCCTCCCCCGGTCATGCTCTGTCTCTCAAAAAATAAATAATCGTTAAAAAAATTTAAAAAACAAAACGAAAACAAAAGTTAAACATAAAGTTGCCACATGACCCAGCAATTCCATTCCTAAGTATCTTCCCAAAAGAAATTAAAACATAGGTCCACATGAAAACTTGAATCAAACACAAATGTTCATAATAGCACTATTGACAAGAGCCCCCAAATGGAAAAAACACAAATGTTCATCAACTGATGAATGGATACACAAAATGTGGAAGATTCATACAATGGAATAGTACTTAGCATAAAAAGGAGGCACAAACTGACACCTGCTAGAGCGTGGATGAACTGCAAAACCATCACACTGATAGGAGATAGACACAAAATGTCACATACAGTATGACTCCATCTATATGAAGTATCTAGAATAGGCCAATCCATAGAAGCAGAAAGCGTATTAGTGGCTGCCCAGGCTGAGTGGGGGCGAGGGGGTGGGCAGGAGGGCCGTCAAATAAGCTCTGAAGGGTTATGGGGTATCTTTTTGGGGTGATGAAAATATTCTAAAGCTGGTTGTGGTGATAGTTGTGTAATTAAAAACCACTTAAATGTACACCTTAAACGAGTAAATGGTACAGTATGTGGGTTATCTCTCAATAAAGCTGATACCAGGGCACTGGGTGGCTTAGCTGGTTAAGGGTCCAACTTTGGCTCAGGTCATGATCACACGGCTCATGAGTTTGAGCCCCGCATCGGCCTCTCTGCTGTCAGCACAGAGCCCGCTTTAGATCCTCTGTCCCCCTTTCTCTCTGTCCCTCCCCTCTTGTCTCTCTGTCCCTCCCCCACTCTTGCATGCTCTCAAAAATAAACATTGAAAAATAAATAAGTAAATAAATAAAACTGAAAACAAAAATATTGTCAAGTGCCATTTTTAAGTGATAGGGACGTGTTTCTTCTTCTGCCAACCTCTGAGCCCTCCTGCCTTTTATCCTGTTTTCCATGAAAGCTAGACCAGTTCCAGGCTATGCTCAGCTGTGTGGAAGATGCTAGTTAACACACAGAGTCCACCACTTGCCCATCAGTGCTAAGCAAGTCACATACAGATTCGTTTCTTTAATCCTACCAGAGCCTGCAGTAGCAATGTTCTCCAATTTTACAGATGGGGAAACTGAGGCACAAAGTGATTCAATAACTTGGCCACAGTCTGATTGCCAGAAAACAAGGAGAGCTGGGGTTCTAAGCCAGGCCTCTGGAACACAGTCCTAGCACTTTTGCCTTGTGGGTTTGGATCCTGAATGAGAAGCCCCATAAGATCCTGCATTTTGGCCAGGAGAGCCCAGGGCACTGTTCTTCTGAGAGCTCAAAGCCTCCTGCCAGGAGTGCAGGAATGTGGGCAGGTCAGGAACTTGCAGGGAGGGGGCACAGATCCCCAAAGGGCTGGGAACTGGCCTGGCAGGTCCAGCTTTTCATCTCACTAATAAGCCCCACCGGGGCAGCCAGATGGGGCATCAGCCTGACTGATGGAGACCAAGATACAGCCCTTCCCCACCACCCCCGTCCAGTCCTGTTGCACCCACAGAGATGACAATCACCAGCTGAGCCAGGAAAGCTGAGGTGCCCCCACCCCGGAAAAGGCAGGCAGGTCTGAGTGACAGGCTTAGAGAGGGACACACCCAGCCTCCTTCTACTTACTCAGAAGTTTAACATGGACACAGGTTCTCAGGGCAGTGGCCTTTGGCACTAGAAGGTGTCTGGGAAGCCATCCAGCCCCACCTGCTCATTACACAGACGAGCAAACCATGGCCCTCGGAAGCAAAGGCCCCTACCCAAACTCATAGAGGAGGTGGCCGGTATCTGGAGCCAGGTAGGGTTCAAATCCTGACTGTGCCAACCATTGGTATAACCTTGGAGAAACTGCTTGATGTTCCCGAACCTCTGTTTCACCATCTGTAAAATGGGAATAGTCCATCCTCCCTAGCTGAGTGAGGTGGGTGGGGGAGGGTCAGGAACATTTCTAGAAACACCTGAATTGAGTTTCAAAGACCATTTTGGGGTTCATGGACCGAGCTAGAGGTTCAGGGAAGCCTCTGGAGTCCCCAAAGCAGATCAGAGATCATTTAGGTGCACGAGTGGGGTGTCCCTGGTTTCACCAGCGCCTAATCAGTATCTGGTGCCTAGGAGACGTTTAAACAGTACTCGTTCAGTGAAGGAACTCAAATTATCCAGCACATCGCAGGGGCCTCACGAATGGTGAGGATGACCATTCATTCACACAACACGTGTTCATTGCACTTGTACTCCCCACGGTGGGGGTGCCAGTCACAATGCTCCTGAGCCCTCACACCACTCCCCGAGCTGTGCACACAGACTCCTGCTGCCAGTGGCACTTGGTTCTGTAGAACAGGTTCCTTCTGAAAAATCAGTAAGTTCACAGTGGAAAGGACAGAGGCCATGTCGACAGGGTAGAACTCCCGACACTGGGTACCAAGGAGGACACAAGATTGCTTCCAAGGAACCCTTTCCAATATATGACCTCCACCTCATGGCGGGGAGCCAGCAGACAAGCCCAGACTGCGGGACGGTCTACAAAACACCTGACCAGCCCTCTTCAAAAGCATCAAGGTAACGAAAGACAAGACCGAGGAAGTGTTAGCCCGGAGGAGTCAAGGAGATGTGATTCTGCTAAATGCAGTGTGAGGTCCTGGAACAGAAAAAGGACATTAGGGGAAAACTGGGGAGTCAGAAATGAGTCTATAGTTCAGCTTTTTTTTTTTAAGTTTATTTATTCATTTTTGAGAGAGACAGAGACAGTGTGGTGTGAGCAGGGGAGGGGCAGAGAGAGAAGGAGAGAGAGGATCCCAAGCAGGCTCTGCACCATCAGCACAGAGCCTGACATGGGGCCCAAACCCACGGGCCTGACCTGACTGAGCCACCCAGGCACCCCTAGTCTATAGTTTAGTTTTTAAAGAAAAGTTTCCTTCCAGATTTCTGGGTTTTCCGGCAAACCCCTACAGGAGCGGATGCTTCTTGGTGACAGGAATGGCATCCGGGACAATCCCCTATGGATAGGCAGAGAGGAGGTGGGGTGCCGTGGCCCAAGACCCCACCTGGTAAAGGCTGGTGGGACTCAGGATACAGCTGTCTCCACAACAGCCCCCTCAGCCCAGCCCAGGTGCTGCTGTGAGGGCTGCACAAGCAGGTGGGGGTCACCGGCAGATTGGGGCCCATTTCTCCAGAGAATGGGCCCTCATTTTCTTCACCTGGGCTGAGGAAGCCAGAGTCTGGCAAGGGCCCAGGAGGGCGAGGGTCCTGTCCAAGGTGCCCCATTTATGTGGCCTCGCCTGCGAATGAGACTCCTGGCACAAGGAAGGAAAAATGGGGGGCAGGCTGGTCAGGGGGCTACCTGACATGTCCTCAGAGCCCTGGGCCAGGTTTGAGGACACGTTGAGGGACAAACAAGGGCTTTTTGGGTCTGAGCCGCAGGCGCCAGCCTGGAACAGGTACCTCTTTGTGTCCAGGATGTACTCAGAGAATTAGAACTGCAGGGAGAGAGTGTGAGAGCCTTAAATGGCATCAGGTACTCCATTCTCTCACCAGGAGTTAGAAACTCAATAACCACAGTCCAACCTGCTTTACAGGTGGCCACTCACAGCCCAGTAGGTCAGCAGCAATGTGGGGAGCTGGTCAGCTGGCCAGCAGGGGTGCTGTCCAGAGAAATGGGGACAGAGGTGGCACCCAGATCATCTAGACACCATAGATGGAGTACATGGGCAGGAAAAGAGAACACAGGCATCTCAGGAGACACTCATCCACCCCCCACCCCCCCCCACCCCCACCCCCCCACCGCTAGGCCCCTCTTCCCACTTTAATTCTGTGCAGGTGTCCCTCACCCTTTTCCACAGCTCAAGGGGTAGTATGGCCTAATGATTAAAGCACCCAGAAAGAAGGCAGCTGGCCTGGATTTGAATCCTGTCTCAGTCCTTACTACACTGTAGTCCTTACTACACTACTCTGAGCCTCAGTTTCCCCATCTGTCAGTGGGGGTCATCACAAAACGCATGCCACCGAGCTGGGCCAGGGGTTAAATGAGAAAATGCTGCTGCATGGGACAGCCCGGGCTCTCTGCTTCCACTTGGGGTCACTGTCCAGAGACCTGGGCTCCTTTTAAGGAGCTGATAAAAGCCAGCAGCCCAGTCCCAATGTCAGAACCCGCTGGCACCGGGAAGCTAAAGAAAGCTACCGTGCCATTCACACTGATCCTTGTACAAGCCAAGACATGCTCTGGCTCCTCCTTGAGGATGTCGCCTCACCCAGGCACGGGAGCTTCTCAGGTAACTTCAACATTTGGACATGTGTCCCCCAGTCCATGCAGGGAGAGGCTGGTGTGCATATACGGGCAGTGAGGCTGCTGGGAGGGTGTGGGTCCCAGGCCTGGTGGGGCCGAACTATCTTGGGATTGGGCTTAGAATCAGATGTGGGATTTGAAGGCCGTGGGTGTTTCCACCAGAGGGTTTCTGTTGTTCTCAAGACTTTCCCCTGTCTGCAGGAGGGAAACCACACAAGCGGCAAGATGGGCCTGTCTACCTGGTTGTTCAAGCAGAACCCCAGATGCCCGCCTTCCCCTCCCCTGGTTCCTCCTGGGAACCAATCTCCTGTGCCTCCACCCTCCCTGTGCTCCACGGTCTCAACCTGATCAAGGCTGCTGTCGCTCACCTGGACCACTGTCCACGCCCAACTGTCTCCCGAGCCAGCGTCAGTGCATTTCAACAATGCAACCAGATCTCACCACTGTCCGGCCTCCAACTTGCCAGGGCGCCCAAATGCTCTGAGACCAGAGCTCACGCTCCTGCCCACAGCCTACAGGACCCTCAGCCCTCAACCTGTGCCCAGCTTTTTCTTCCTCAGGGCTTTTGCAGCGGCTGTGCCTTCTATGGGTCTCTGTCCCTAGATCTCCTCCGGGACCATCCTGGCTAAGACTTGGTTTACTGGCTACAGGCCCATTGGTTTACTGGCTACAGGCTCAGCCTCTCTATCTCCTTCCCGAGCCTGCTTCCCAGCCTCCGCCCTCCACGAGAGACCCAGGCCCTCCAAGGACACTGCGAATGACCAACCCTCCAGCTAGCAGTGACAGCCACCCTTGCCGCCTTCAGCCCTCTGTGCCCAAGTCACGCTGAACCAGCGGGCCCATTTTCCTCTCTATCCTGCCTGCAGGGAGGAAGACTGAGTCATTTTGATGCAGGGAAACAAACATGGACTCTGGTGTTGGTCTGACCTGGTGGGGGGCTCCTTAGCCTCCCTGTACCTGTTTTCTGTGAAATGGAGCTAAGACTCGGTCCCACCCCAGAGGGTTGAGACACTTCAAGGAGACAATCCCTGTAAAGCACCATGGGAATGGCTCAGAATTTCTGGGCTTTGGTCTGTTTTGTCCATTGCCATGTGTACAGGTCTCAACACAATGCTGGTCCCAGCAACGCGTCCATGAGCTGTGCCAGCGTCTGGCGAAACTCAACGTGCCGTTTCCTCTGCCCACTTCAATTTCCTCATCCATAAACAGGGTTATGGTATCTACTAGCAGAGTGGCAAACGGAAAGACACACTTAATAGGTAGGAAACGCCCCCAAGAGAGGGTTTGGTACTATGTCCCTTTGCGTTCAAGGGCACTGCTGTGTAATAGAAATAGGCTGCGAGCCATGTTTGTAAATTTTTCTCACAGCCACATGAAAAAAGTCAAAAGAAATAGGTGAACTTAATGTTTACACAATATTTTATTTAACCTAATATATCTAAAAAATTATTTTGATAGGTAGTCGACAGAACATAATTTTTTTTTTAATGTTCATTTATTTTGAGAGAGAAAGAGTGTGCGAGCAGGGTAGAGGCAGGGAGGGAGAGAGAGAGAGAGAGAGAGAGAGAGAGAGAGAGAGAGAGAGAGAGAGAGAGAACACCAAGCAGAGTCTGACATGGGGCTTGATCTCACGACCATGAGATCACGACCTGAGCCGAAATTAAGAGTCAGAGGCTTAACCAACTGAGCCACCCAAGCACCCCAGAACATTATTAATGTGATATTTTACAAGCCTTTTTCATATCATGTCTTCCAAAGCCCAGCATGTAGTCTTAACCTGCAGCACATCTGAGCTAGTTCTAAGCACACTTCATGTGGGCAGTGGTTCCCAAGGAGGACGGTGCAATTTTAGGTGATTCTGTGCCTTCCGGACCACTTGGCTCTAAGCCCGTCAGTTCTTCCATAATAAAGCTCAGGACATCTAGTGGTCCTGCTCAGAGCCTGGTACCTCGGGACACTTAGTAAATTATCATTCCCTTTGCTCTCTGCCACTATCCCACCAGACCAACTCGGGCTGCCCAGGCACCTGTCCCAAGGCCAGGCCTTATCTACAGGTTCCTGGCTGTCTGACTTCAAAACAATCCAGGGCTCCCAGCTGTACCCAGCAGAGCATGGCACCTGGGTGTAGAGTGCCAGGGCACATAAACCACAGCCCAATGCCCCTTCCAGGCCCCCAGAGCTGCAGCATCCTTGGCCATAGGCCACAAGTCAGAGTCAGGGGCATTTGGCTAGCTTCCTAGCCATCCCTCCCTTCAGGCAGGCCTCTTTCCTGTCCTGGCCTCTTTCATGACCTGCCACTCTGGGAATAGATCACATCCCCAGAGACAAGAAGTGCCACAGCCCTGCCATAAGCCCCTGCCCCAGCTGTCCCTGCCTGCCTATAACTGCTCTGTCCCCCACTGGTCACAACCCAACTTTCTCTTTCTGTGTGTAGAGATGGGATGTGGTAGGCACAGGTCACATCTAGTGGGAACTGCCCTCCTTTCTTGGCCAGGACCACCTTGTCTTCCAGCCCGAAGTCAGCCCCCCATGTTCCCCTTGATCACGTCTACTGTCCCTCCCTTTTGGGGTTAATTCTGTCTCAGTGGGTGTGCACAGGAGTACGGGAAGGGTAGGCAGGAGGCATCAGCTTTGGAATGTCTGGAATGCATAGGAGTGCACACCTCTCCCCAGAACCAGCCTCACCCATCCCAGAGCCCAGAGAAGTTACCTGGCTGCCTGTTGGCCAGGGTCATCCTCGCCTGGGTCCTGCCTGCCTCTAGGGCCAGCCAGGGCATAAGCAGCTCCCTAGGAACATCCAGTCCTGGTGGAAGGCTTATTTCCGGTGCTGGGTGTCCTTCAGCTCCCGTTTTCTTTAAACACTGCCTGGCTGATTGAGGCACCTGGGTGGCTCAGTCGGCTAAGCCACCAACTTCAGTTCAGATCATGATGTCAGTTTGTGGGTTTGAGCCCCACATCAGGCTCTGTGCTGTCAGCCCTGAGCCCGCTTCAGATCCTCTGTCCTCCCCCACCTCCTCTGTGCGTGCACTCTCTCAAAAATAAACATTAAAAAAAAAAAAATCCTGCCCATTAGGCTATAAACTTTTGGACAGAAAGAATGTAGTCACCTTTTGGGGGGCCCTTTGTTGCCCTTAATTCCAAGCCTTGCATAGGCTTGGGCTCAATAAATAGGTATTGAATTGAGCAGATGTGTTATTGCATGGCCGCAATTCCTACACCCCCATTTTCCAGATGAAGATGATGGAGGCTTGGAGAGGATGAGAAACCCACCCGACATCACACAGCTGGGAAGTAGCAGTGCCTAGATTTGAATAGACTCCAGAGCGACCTTCTCAGAACAAGGGGGACATCAATACCAAACCACAAAATGACAGGGAGACACTGGGGATCTAGGATGAATCAACAAGGTGTTCACCACTCAGGGGAGGCCTAGTGATTTACATCTCGTTGGCGTCTTCCTTGATACAATGAATCCTGCTGGTTGAGTAACAGTGGTGGCAAATGAGTCTGAGAACTTCTCCCAAGATGCCACCACGAGGGGATCCCAGTCTGTCTCTCTGAGCAGGCCTTTTGGGAGGAAGGAATTGGCGCAGAAGGAACACCTCCCTGGGCCACACCCTACCCCAGTGCCTGACACACGTTTCCACTCTGATTCTCCTAACAACCCCTCAAGATTGGTACTAAGTGCAATTGCTCCCAGTGTATAGACTGAGCCTAGGGAGGAGGGGCAACTTGCCTGGGGCCACTGGGCTAGTAAGAATCCAAACTGGTGACTACTGTGACCCCAGTCAGTTTTCCAGGGAATCAGTCATTGCTGAATAAACTTTCACCACCCCCTCCCAACTCCTTGTCATCTCTCCACCCCCAAATAGGCCCTTCTCCATTACCAGCCCCTGAGACAGGAATTATTAGCATGCTATCAAACATCTGCTCAATTCAATACTTATTTATTGAACCCCAAACCTATGCAAGGCCTTGAATTAAGCCATCCCACCCCCCAAAAGATATGTAAGCTCAAAGTTTTATAACTTAATAGGCATGATTAGAAAAAACACCCTGATGACTATAATTGTCTGGGCCAGGGTATTTTCATCCACTCTGTCCCATTCAGGTCTTCTATCCTATCTTAATTGTGAAAATATAGCTTGATCCAATAAAATGCAGAGAAGGGCCAAAAAGAAACAAAGAGAAAGCATGATAAATAGGAAATACAAACTAACATGGCAGGGATAGGTCCAAACACATCAGTCATTACAATAAACATGAATGAGTTAAACTCTCCTATTAAAATAGAAGACTCTTGGGTGAGAATACAAAAAACAACAACAACAAAAAACAAAACAAAACAAAAGCAGTTCTGTGCCATTTTACAAAACACACACCTGAAACGGAAAGATGCAGGAAGTTTGAGAGTAAAAGAATACAGCACAACAGACCAGGCAGCTGCTACTGAAAAGGCAAAGGAAAGCAAGGTGTGCATACCTCAAGGACAAGAGGGGTGGAAGTAATCAGTGTAAATGTGTGGTTTGTGCCCCTGGCTACCCAACAGAAGACTGAAGTGCGAGCTCCACCCCAGAGATTCTGACTTCATCAGTTTGCGACACGGCCTGGACATCACTTTTAAAAGCTCCCGCGATGATTCTAATGTGCAGCCAGGGCTGGGAACCAGGAAACAAACCACAGCATTGTGTCGCAGCGTTAAGGGGAGCAGATTGAGTTAGAATCCCCAGATCTCTATAGGAAGGAAGTCTTGTAAGAAAGCAGTACACAGGAAACATCCAGTAAATACCAGATTGATTGGTCAATTGACTGATACTCTCCTTACTAGAAACTGCCATGGTAATTAGACAGTAAAATCCTATACACCCATCTATTAATCCTGGGGAAGTATATCCTAAGCTGAGAAGATTGCTGGTATAGTAACTGTGGTTCCCTTTCTTGGTGACCCAATCTGTTTCCACCCAGTGAAGGCCACCCTACCTCCAGGCCCATGTCAGGCATGTGCTTTCAGGCTCTCATAACCCCACATGTGCAGAAGTTCAAGCTGCCGCAGGTAATACCAAGGCAAGTCTTGAAGATTTTTGCAAGGTTTAAACAGGGCTCCAGGGAATCTGGTGTCAGATTCCACCCAGGTGTCAGGACATCACTCTGGGTTCAAGACCAGTGGTCAAGGAGTACCAGTCTCCATTTATTAAGCACCGACTACATGCCAATCCTCTCCACAGTGTTACACTCCTACAATTCAGACTCAAAACAGACCTTCCACCACCGTTTACTGAATACCTACTATGTGGTTGACACCGTTCTTGGGGGGTATGGAGTGACTGTACAGCATGAAGTGACTGCCTTCATCAAGCCCAGAGAGGGGCGGGAATGTGGCCAGCGGCACAGCTGACAAGCAGCACACCCAGGCCTAAAGGGCAGGTCTGCGGCTCCCAAACTCAGGTTCTTTCTACTCTACTCACCATGCCTTCTGTCCCTGCCCATGGGCCTCAGCTTCCCCCTCAGGAACAAGGGGGCATTGGCTGCCCATTTTATACTTGGGAAGAGTCAAGCTGCTTATCTGGGGCAGCCCTCTCAGTTCTTGGCACAAACTCTGAATGCTTCCTCAACTTTCAGTTGGAACCACAATGTCCCTGTGCCCAGGATGGAGGGTGGAAACCATAAAAGTTATGAGTCTGAAATCTGAGCCCGGGCTGCTGGGACAGCAAGGAATTCTGCACAGGACTGCTTCCCTGCAGCCACGCAGCCTTTCAGGGTCAGCAGACAGCAGGTGGGGCTGCTAGCCAGTGAGCAGCCGGGCGCGAAGTTAGACCTGACACACCCCTCGCCCAGCAAAGGGTGGGCAGCCAGCTGGCACACTCCAGCACTGCTCCCAGCTCAGAATGCCCGTGTTAGAGCAGCTCATATCTTCAGGCAGCTACTGAAACTCTGAGCCTCACCTGGAAGACAGAGATCTGGGTACTATTACCTCAGAAACACATGATCATAATTTAGAGCAGCTCAACCCCAGAGCCTCTTGTATGTTCCCACTTGTGGGGGGAAGGTGGGGGACGGTGGGGGGGGGGGGTGGGGAAGGGTGAGGCATCACGTGCATAAGCCTGAAAGGTCACCAGTGAACAAAGTACCCTCCCCACTTCCTGAGACTTTCCATTTGTGTCTCCCCATCCAGAACCATCCTGCTTGCTCTCCATTCTCGCTCCTCTGGCCTCAGCACCTGTCCCTCCTGAGGTACCTCCTGCTCTTCCCTGAGACCCCTTCTCCCACTATTGACTGGACTCTGAGACGCTCTCACACCTCACTTTAAAAGACCTGAACTGGGGCGCCTGGGTGGCTCGGTCGGTTGAGCGTCTGACTTCGACTCAGGTCATGACCTCGCGGTCCGTGACTTCGAGCCCCGCGTCGGGCTCTGTGCTGACAGCTCAGAGCCTGGAGCCTGCTTCAGATTCTGTGTCTCCCTCTCTCTCTGCCCCTCCCCCATTCATGCTCTGTCTCTCTCTGTCTCAAAAATAAATAAACATTAAAAAATATAAATAAATAAAAAAATAAAAGACCTGAACATTCATGGTCTAGCTCAAACACACAGAGAAGTACAGAAGAGAATCCTACCGCCAAGTCTTAGCTGATGTTCCCACACTACCCTATTTGCTCTGGGTTTTGTTTACAAAGAAATATGATGTGATCACCTCTTATCCCTTCAGCCCCCTCCTCTGGGGTAGGGTCATTTTAAAGCTGCTGGTTTCCTCCTAAGCCTGTTTTAGGCTTTCACTACATATCTGTGTCTGCATCCAGAAACATTACATTGCTTTGCATGAATGTTTTTTAAAATGTACACAAACATACTCTTTGTATCCTTCATTAACTTTATCCACTGATGACTTTTCATGCTTACGCGAGTGGGAGTGGATGCATACCTCCTCTGCCGCATCCTCACCCCTCTCCCCGGTGTCTCCTGTTCCACCTACCTCCTGGGGGATCTTCCAGAAACCCACTGGCTGGGCCAGGGCCCCTCTGCCTTCACTATCTTAGCACTTACCACCGTGCATTGTTGCTGCTGCCTGTTTACGGAGCACACAGAAGGTGTCTGGACAGGGACCACAGTCAGAGCTGTGCTCTATCCAGGCCCTCATTCTGTTCCCCCCCTGACTTTCTTGGTCAGTGAGTGTGTGCATGCACACGCCACTGTGTGCTCTGTGACAGGTTTAAGGAGGGAGAGAATCTTAGCAGTCCCCCATGGCTCACCCTCAATCATGCATTCAGGACATGTGCTGCACCAGCCAGTCTCGGGGAGGGGGGACACGAGGAGGGGAAGGAGACAGAGCTTCATTCCCATCTGCCCAAAGGCGCAGGGTCAAATGGCTACTGAGATAAGACCCAGGAGATGGGCAAGACAAAAAGTTAGGGAGGGCTTCCCTAAGGAACAGAGACCAACCAAGAGAGAGGAAGAGAAATGAGCCAAAAGGGGTGGGAAGGACATTCCAGGCAGGAGGAAGAGTGTGGGCAAAGGCCATGTGGCTGGATGCAGTGTGGAAAGGACAGGGTGAAGGGCACACATTTGTGCTATGCAGGGCTGCAGCAACCAAGGCCTGGGAGCAAAGGGAAGCCTGGGGCAAGGATTAAGCTACAGGGGACAAGATCAGATTTGCATATCGCCAAGAGCTCCCTGGCAGCCATGGGGAGAAGGGACTGAGGTGTCAGAGTGGAAGCACAAACTATGAAGAGGCTACCACTCCAAGTACGCCAGGCAAGAGGGCCTGGGCTTCCAGCTACGCTGGCAGGCCAAGTGGATGAAAGTGCAGGGCTGGCCCAGCAGCCTCCTGCCTGGGGCCCAGGGGACTCCCTTCCCAGGCTCAGGAGGCCAAACGCAGGACCACCAAAAGCAGAGAGAACAAAGACCAGAGGCCACTTCCTTCTTCCCCCTCCAGAGACAGGCTGGGGCAGGCAGGCTGGGAGACTGGCAGGTAGCCTTGCCTGGAGTAAAAGGAGCTGGGAATCCCAGGTCCTTGCTTTGAAATGCAGCTTCTTCTCCTGGGGGCCTTCTGGGTGCCCCTCACCCCTCCTTAGGGTGTTGCCTAAATGGTATGAATTGAGCTAAGCCTCTCCCCCAAAACTTCCTGTCCCTAGATGGTTGCCCCTGACAATGCTTGAAACGCCACAGCAGCCATTCTAAACGTTCACTGCTGTTCTGTTCTGAATCTAATTTATCAGGTCTCCTTCCCTCTGCCAAGAAAAAAGACTGGGCAAGTGAGGGCAAAGCCAGAGAAAGGAGAGGTGTGACAGGGTTGCTGGGGCGGAGTCAGGGAATACAAAAGCCAGTGACTCCACCATCTGGCCTGGGGCAGTCCCTGGAGACAGCTGCCACCAGACCCAGGTGTGGGTGGGAAGACCCAGTTTCCCTTCCCAGGGTCCCCTGGGCCCCCCAGCATCAGCCACCTGTGAACTATGAGCCCAAGATGAGCGCCTTTACTCTTGGCCTCAGTGTCATCCTTTGTGAAAGGAGCCACAAACACCAGCCTGGCTGTCACGGTGTCAGAATGAGAGGCTATAATACCCATGGCCGTGTGGGGCACACAGTAGGTGCTTGAGAAATGGCTGGGCAGATCACTCCAGTACAAGTCTCCCACATGGTTGGAGGTGAGCTTTTCTGACAGAACCCTCTCCAAATGGCTCCAGGCTTTCCAGCTGTCACTGATCAAGGTGTGCATGTGTGTCTCCAGGCGTCTGCTTGAAGTGGGGGTCACGTGAATGTTAAGGGGACTGGATGACAGTCAGCTGAGCGCCTGCCCCACCCAGGGAGAGGAGACCAGTTAGTTGCATGGGCTCAACACTGTCCTTACCCTTAAAAGTGTGTATTGTATTATTGAGTGCTCACTGTGAGTCAGGTCTGGGGCAGGGCACCCAGGAACTTCACCAGCTGGGGGTTGCTATCATCAATCCCATTTCACAGATGAAGAAACTAAGACAGAGATGTTAAGTGACCTGTCCAAGGTCACACAGACACAAGGGGCAAAACTAAGGTTTGAAGTCACATCTGGCTGACAATAGACTCCGTGCTCTTAACCACAAAGAGACTCAGGGCACCGTAGCCAGTTTCCAGGAGGGCATGCACCCCTTTCAGCAGCCTTTAAAGCCTGGGGCCCTGCCTCCCACACAGGGACCTCCCCTTTAAAACCAGATGCAGCCCCGGTGAGGTTGAGAAGCAAGGCCAGGCTGCTGGGTGCTTACTGGGACACAGGTCTGGGTGGAGGGGCAAAATTAGTCCCATTTTACAGATGAAGAAGGTGAGGCTCAGTGAAGGTAAATTTCTTTGCCAAAATCAAACAGAGGCAGAATTCAGTTTAACTCCAGAGCTGAATCTTAACTATTCCACTCCTCCCCATGACAGGTCAGACACCTCCCCAGGAAGTCCTGCCAGATCTCCCAGGTCTCCACCCTAATGCTGACAGCTCTTACTTCAGACCCATCAGGGGCACCAGAGCCGATAGGCTACAGACCTCGTACATCCAGCTTTCTGTCCCACCACGAAGACATGGTCCGGTAAGGCACACTTGTAATTAAGCTTAACTCCATCAGGTACAGGAAGAATGTCAACATCTCCTCCACGGCCCCGCCCCGCCCCACCCCACCCCCGCCAGGAATGGCAGACCTAGAGTTGTGAAGTGCACAGCCTGTCCATCAGCATCCAGTTCAATCCCAAGCACACGGTAGGTGCCTTATCTGCACTTGCTCAATAGTTAAAATCACCACAGCTATGGTACATTGAGGCCTCCTACACCTTTCAACTCTTTCCCTGTGTCATTTCACTTAATCTTCATGCTAATGATATCATCAGGCAGGACCTATGCTTATGCCCATTCTACAGGTGAGCAAACACTGACTCTGAGGCCAAGCAGCTCACCCCAGATTGCATAACCAGGAAGGGGCAGCTGGTAGGGGCTGCACTCTCAACCAGGGTTCAGGACAGTGGGAGCAGGTCCCCTCACACCTTCCCTACTGGGCTGGATACCCATCCTCAGCGACCTGCACCATCAGGTCTGACCCTGTCATTAGCTCAGGTGTGAACATCAGCTCCCACACCTGTTATTAGGAACCAGGGTGACAGGAGCAGCGGGGTTCCCCCGTCCTGGCCCTCCCCAGTTTCAGACGCTAAAAGGCTGACAAACAGGGAGGGGCGGGTTTTCTCCAGGAGGGCTCTTCTGTGACTGCCTGGGTGTGAAGGTCACAACTCCTGGCTTCTTGGTCCTGGGTCCCCTCAGCTGGCAGCGGTGATGCTGAGCCCCTGTCTGGTACTTCCTACGTGCCAAGGGCATTCTGTCTATTGTCACATTTGCTCCCCCTAGGGCCCCATGCAACAGACACTTAGTTGCACCATCCCTGCTTTGCAGATGAGGAAACTGAGGCTCAGAGGTTCCCCGATTTGCCACGGCAGCTGTAGCTGAGCTGGGATCACAAGGGAGGCATTCTGCTCTCAGGGCGAGAGCTGCCACACACTTTTCCATGCTGAATTTTGCTGGCAGCCCCATCTTCCCTCAAAGGAGGCCCCCCAAAAACTCAGGGTGAAAGAGTAACTTGAGGGTCAGTGCCCCATGACCAGTGACCACATCTGAGAGCTACAAGGAGAGTGCCAGGCACCAGGTAACACTCAAAGATTCTTGCTGAGACAACGGGGCAAGAGACCGTCTCCCAGCCCACAACTCAGTCCATGAACTTGTCCCCATGAATGGGAAGGGGCAGAGGGGATGCACTGGTCTGGTGAGACCATGTACGGAAGCACCTGGCCCCTACTCAGGACTGTGTCTCTTCCAGGCCATGGAACCCAAAGGCAGAGTCTCTCCATCCCATCCTGGGGAGAGAATCAGGAGGGCTTCCTGGAGAAAGAAACCTCAAAGCTGACATCTGGGATCAATGGCTGTCAGCCAAGGGCAGAGGGTGGCTGCTTTGGGCCAGAAGCATGCGGGGAGGGGGACAGGGTGGGGGACAGAGAGGTAGGACTGAATCCTTGCCACCCCAGGCCCTCAGAGTCCAAGCAGCTCTAAAGGATGGGAATTCCTTCCTTCCTATCCTCTGTTGGGAAAGCCAAGCCCTTCCCAGTGTGTATGAATTCATCCTAACCTTGTTAGGCCCAACCTTCTATTAGGGGCACCAGACAGAGGGCTGGAGGGATTGGGGTCCGGAGAGATGGAAGAGGCAGAGGGCAGGGTGAGGCCTGGCCCGTCTCCTGGTGTGTGGGTGTGTGCATGTGTGAAGGATTGGAGGGGCCCAAGTCTTAGTGGGGGGAGAACAGAACAGTCCTCCGTGGCTGGCACAGAGTATGCGATTGTGCAATGCCCCAGAGGACAGCTCGGGGACTGGACGGGACCCCGGCGAGGTTTGAGAGCCAGCTGGACCTAGACATAGAGAAACAGCATGCAGGGCCCTGCCCAATCTCTGGGGTTGTGAAAGTCTGGGGAGGCTGGGGAGTGGGGGACTTTGGAAGGGGAGAAAATAAATGTCTCCGAGCTTGAAGCAGAACATAGGAGAGATGGGGACCCTGAGATCACAGGGCGGTGCAGCTTCTGAAAAGGCTGGAACTCAAAACAACGGACTGCCCACACTCCCCTGCCAGTGCCCAGGCCTGCCTGCACCTGTCTTAAGGGTCTGCCTGGGCTGGACCACAGGGGTACTGTGACAGCCCTGACCAGAGTCTTCTCACCTTTAGCTGGTCCTGGAAGGGGGTGAGGATACCTTGGGGTGGATAGTCCCAGGCAGGGGGGCTGGGCAGTTTGGAGTCTCCCACCTGAATGAAGCCCTTTGTCAGGAGAAGCTTGGTGAAGTGTACCTTCCAAGCCAGGAGCCCCCACCTCATATTTGCTAGAGAAGGGAAGAGGCAGGGGTCAAAGTCCCGCCCCTTCTCTCAATCTCAGCATCTCCAAGAGGCTTCCCTAAACCGTTATTAAGTGAATACATCAGGCTTATCAAAACGGACGTGGGCTGCAGGCTCAACGCAAACACATCAAGACAGGTCATACCCTTCCCAGGCCGCCCTGGGAACCAGCGGCTCAGAGACGCCGCCAGTTTCTGGGCTGGGGGGGTGGGGGTGGGGCACACCCCTGAGAAGTCATGCATCTGCGAAGGAGGCCCCGACGCCGCCCAGCCACCGCGCAGACCGCAGCACGGCTGCCAGAGAGCGGGGAGGAAAAAGGGGTGCCTCAGCCTGTGCCCCCCATCCACTGACCCCACACACACCGGTTTTTCGTGCTGAATCTCGGGAGGGCCGGGTGGCAGACACCGGCAACTGCTGCGGGAGGTAGCACACAGACCACCACCCCCCCCCCCCCCCCACTGTCCCGCCACCCCCAAGCCAGAAGCACCTGCCCGTTCTCCAAGAAGCGCTAGTGACGCCCGCCAGCCCCCGTCCAACTCAATTTCCCTTCCCCCGTGAGCCCCTAGACGAAGCTTCCTGAGTCCCTGTGGCACCCCTACCTTGGGTGTAGGGTTCTCGGACACACCATTACCCACCCCCGCGGTGCTTCCCCGTCGCAGGAGAACCCCCAGCGCAAGGGCGACCCTGGGACACGGAGGTCCCCTCTACTTCCAGCTCAGTTCCCCGCCCTCTAGGTGTCCAACTGAGTGCTCCTCGGGGCTCCTGCAACTCCCCGGGGCCAAGTATCGCGTCTTTCTTCGGTCGCCCCCAACCGATAGCCATCCCCACCCTGGCAGTGCTTCCCAGCTCAAGGAGGGGGTCCCTCGGGAGCCGCGTTCCCGCACATCGCGCACTCCCCGCTCAGCTCCCCGCCCCCTGGGCCGTGCTTTCTGGGCCCCCGGCAGCTGTCCAGGCCCGGCCGTTCCCCCCCGCGCTCCGGGAAGTGCTTCCCCGCCCAGGGCTCCCCACGGCGCGCGGGTTTCCCGAGGGCGTCCCGGGAGCGCCATGCGGCGCCTCCTCACCTCCGGGTCTGCACGGTGGGGCTGTATTTGCCTTTGTTTCTCTTCCTGAAGAGCGAGTTCATGGTGGCGCTCGGGGTGCGCGGGCGGGGGCGGCGGGTCGCGGCGCCGGGCTGGCAGTGGGCGGCGGGCGGGCCCGGCGCGCACCGAGGCGCAGGCAGCGGACACAGGTGAGCGAGCGGCGGCGCGGGAGCCCCTAGTGCGGCGCGGCGCGGGCGACCGGTCACTACTCACGGGGGGCGGGGCGCCCGCTGGCCTCCGGCTGTCCCGGCCGCTCCCCGAGAAGGTGGCGCTTACCTTCCCGGAGGAGGGGCCACCGGGCGGGCGGGGCTTCCAGCCCCCTCGGGCGCGCGCCCTAGGCCTGGTGCGAGCGAGTGGGGTGCCAGGCCAGGGCTGGGGGTGGGACACGCGGTCCTATCCGGACACCTCCCACCCTCCCCGGCCCCCGCACGCTTGTGGCTGGCAGGTGGGCAGGGGCGCTCGGCCAGCTTTCCCGCGCACACCCAGCCCCACCCTCACACCCCTTCCCCAGGGGCCCCGGCGCGCCCCCTGGCTGAGGGCCTTCACCTGGCTCCCGGCTGCCCCTGGCGCGCAACGCTCCCCTCTCCTTGGCTCACACCCAGGTGTTCCCCCCACCCCCACCCCCGCCCAGCCAGGTGTGGCAAAGACCTGACGGGTCTCTGTGCCTTGGATAGCTCGTGAATGACACTCAGGTGGTAATAGTGTCGATGACGATTGAGAAAAGCACGCACCTGTCGCGCATCAAATCCCCCAAGACTTCCGCCACAAACGGTCAGCTGACACCTGGCAAGGCTGCTGACCGCTCCCAGCCTCAGTTTCCTTATTTGCCAAACAGTGATAACAACTGCCCCCAGCCCAAAAAAGGTTAGTAGGAGAGTCCTGCTGAGATTTCACACAGAGTATGTAACACGGTGCCTGGCCCAAATGTGCAGGAAGTGTGGCCGTCATTATCAAGCCATCTTGATGGACAAAAAGTCCTTTGAAACTTGAATAACTCCAGGCCCTGGCATGATGGAACCACTTCGTGGCTGGTCATAAAAGCAGCTGGGTTCTGGTTCAAAATAGCCATGTTACACAATTCTGCCAGCATGTACCCAGGTTAAATTGTGTGCCACCGTGTGCCTGGGTTAGACAGTGGGCGTCTGTGCACCCAGGTTAGGCATGTGCTACTCGAGAAGCCTGCAGTTGGGCCGTAAACAGTCTGGCAGTGAGCTCACATGGGGCCCAGACAGCTGGGAAGGAAGGTTCAGCGCCACTTTAGAGGGTGCTGGGGGTGGGGTCTGAGCCCAGCTGGTAAGGAGAAGCAATGAGGTCTGCAGGGCAGGGAGGCAGGATCCCCCACTGGGGATCCAGAGTCCTCAGGCTAGTCCCTTCCCCAGATGTTTTTCTTTATAAAATAAGGACGTTGGTGGGGATGTTGATCCCCAAGGGCTTTTACTGCCCCAGACCTCAGAGCATCTGAGAAACACAGGTTCCTTTAGGCCATCTCTTGTCCCTACCATTTAAAGACTTCAGTTTTGAAGTGTTACAGAGACGCTAGGAAAAACTAACTCTTTTTTGTTTGTTAATGTTTATTTATTTTTGAGAGGGGGGAGGGGCAGAGAGAGAGAGAGAGAGGACAGAGGATCTGAAGCAGGCTCTGCACGGACAGCAGAGAGCCTGACGCGGGGCTCCAACTCACTAGTCGTGAGATCATGACCTGAGCCAAAGTTGGACGCTCAACCGATTGAGCCACCAGGCACCCTGGAAAACCTTATTCTTAATGAGGCATCTGTGGGTGAGCTTAGGAGGGTCTGTGCATCCTTATAGCTTCTTTCAAAATGTGCCCATTTGTGCATTTTTCTTGGGGAGGGCCTACTGCTTTCAGCGAGTTCCTTCCTTCACTCATCCAGCCGATACTCAGTAACACTCTTCCAGCTGTGGCTGCCTGGTTCCACTACAAGATAAGAAAGGGGAAAAGACAAAACACAGCAAAGGGCCTTTCTCTTAAGGGATGGGGCCTGCGGGGCACCAAAGAACTCAGGTCCAGCCAGCTAACATTGGGAACAGGTGTCAGGGAGAAGCCAAGGTTTCAGATTACAGGTGTGGGTGGAGGCGGGTGGACTTGGGGCCTGAACACTAACTCAGCAGAGTTTACCCGCCCACAACCCCTTCGCCAGGTCCCAAGTGGGCCTTAGCCGGGGCCTCAAGAGGAAACCTTGTTGATCCCTCTGCTTTTGCCCATGTGGCAACTCTGCCTGTAAACTCTTTCCTTACTTCTCTCTCTTGCCTATCCCCACAGGGTGGCTCTCACATGGGAGCTCAGCATGCCTTAAGGGATGTTCATGGAAGCACTGTTGCTATGGAGAAAGCTCCGGAGACAACCTGATGGTCATGGGGAGAAAGTGGTTAAATAATCCACGGTGTATCCACACTACGAAACTATGCATCTGGAAAAGAATGAGGGCCTGATGTGGACACACTTAGCCAGGCACCAGAAGTACGGTGCGAGGAAGAGAATATACATATGTATATGCACAGAAAGCTTCTGGAAGGATCCACAAGCTGTGAGTCCCCTTAGGGGGGGATGACAGAGAAATCTGAATTTTCATTGTATCCCCTTTTACAGTATTTGGATTTTATTTTTTATCTATTTTTATTTTTAAATGTCTCTTGATTTTATTTTTTTTATATGTGTTTGAATTGCCTTTTCAGTTACTTTTTAAAAACTTGTTTAAAAACGACTGAAGTCTGGCATTCCCTCCTCCCAGAGCCTTCCCTGATGACCCTCTTCTGCTTCACCCACCACCACGCTCTAGTGAAGTAACCTCTTTCCTTTTCAGACTTTGTTACTGGACCAGGAGATACTGAGGAGTAAAGATCATGAAAGATAGGAAACTTGGGGGAAAAAAGACCCTGTGCTGAAGCAGGAAGCTGCTCTCCCCTCAAGTTGCTGATAGTCTAAGAGCTGAGACAAAGATACACCTGCCAAGTTCACCTGGATGAGTCTGGGAGGAAGAAGAGCCTTATCAGAGCTCCAAAGATGGGGAAGAGCAGCCTGGGAGACCTGGGTTGGGGTCCTCGCTTGGTCTCTGTCAGCTGTGTGGGCGTGGGCAAGTCATCTTGCCTTTCTCTGCCTCAGTTGTCCTCATCTGTGAAATGGCCACACAATGATAGCATCAACCTCAGAGAGCGAGACCCCATGGGTTGTCACCCACTTAGCACACCCTCTGTCTCTAGTGATGGCTCAACAAATGGGAGGACGTTACATCCATAGCTGGAGGCTGGATGCTTGTGGCACTGAGGGGTACAAGCAGCTACAGGAACTCCAAGCGGTGTCAAAACTCTAGACTTCTCCCAATTTCTGAATCTCCTTTCCCCATACTTCTTAGAAAGGTGAAGGTCGGCTTTGGGGAGGAAACTGGGCTGGGGGTGCTTCCCGGTTAGCCTGCTTGTAGCTCAGCTGCTGAGTAACAGTCATGACACTGATTATATTAATGCCGTGTCTCATTTATTGAGGATGGACTCTGTGCCAGGCAACATGGCATGTGCCCAAAATGCCTCAGCTGATTCCTTCTCCCCCACGGACCCCCACGGGGTGAAGCTGGGGGTGGGGGGGGGGGAGACCAGTCCTCCCCACCTGGGGCAAAGCTCTCTTATCTCCTGTTCCAGGAAAGAGCATCGAGACCCTGCGAGGCCCAGTGCACAGCGGGGCTGGTTCCTGGGTGAGCCTGCTCCAGCCCTGAGCTCGGACCCCCACCCACCTCCACCCTCCCAGCCTCCCGCTGACTCAGCTGGGTCAGGCCCAGGAGCTTCGGGGAGAATTAGTAGATTCAGGGAGGAATTTGGGCTGTGCTTCACCATCCTCCCCCTCCATTCTCTCCAAGCTGGGCTCCAAGCTGGTGCAGCTCTGTGTGCGTGCACACGCGTACACACGTGTGCACGACACTGGCTTGTGGGCAGGCCGGATGGGGTGGGAGCTGTGTTCTGGCCCCGTGCATCCTCCTCTGGGCAGATGGGATTTGTTTGGTTCCGCAGAGCCCTCGTATGCCAAGTGACTCATCCCTCTGCCGACCGGGGGTGGGGGCTTCGGGGGAGGGTGTTTGCTTTCCTCGGGTTTGCTTGATGGTTAAACCCACGGAGAGGGCACCTGCGCGGCCATCCAGTTCTCTGGCAACCAGGCCACCCTCGGCCCCTGAAGCCTGTCCCCTCTCTGCAGCTGGGCTAGGCTGCTGACCCCCGGAGGCCACTACCTTCTGAAGGGTCACCCACCCCCTCCTTGTTTTCGGTCATTGTTTCCCCAGCAGCTGGAGAGGTGTTCACTCACTCACTCACTGGTTTGGGGTGTTCCTGCGAACCAGTCTGAAACAAGAAGGGCAACATTCCCCCAGCCCCAGAAAGAGGGGTGTGATGGCCCAGCAGCCTGTTCCTTACCACAACCCCTTCTCCTCCCATCCTCCCGTGGACAGCCATCTCCTGTCTCCAACTGTATGACCTCACCTCCACCTGAGGAGCATTTAAAAATGCAGATTCTAGAGTCCCCTTGTTGGGCGGGTCTGGAAGGGCCACGGAATCTGCATGTTAACAAACAACTACCCCCAGGTTACTGAAGCGGGTGGTTTCTGGGCCACCCTGAGAAACAGCTGTGAATAGAAAGATGTGGTACATGCTCAGGCCCTGGTCTACACCCACCTGGGAAGAGCCCACAGGCTGTAGCTTGAAGCCAAACTGGGTTTGAATCCTGACTCTGCCACATCCACCTGTGTGTCCTTTCAGAGGTGGCTTACCCTTCTGGAATCTTGGTTTCCCCATCTGTAAAATGGGGAAGAGCCAGGGTGCCATGATGCGTGCCAAGCACCTGGCATGGGATCCCCTCTTCTCCCCACTCTTCAAGGGGACAAGAGGGGAATGGCCCGGCTTCACCCTGTGTTTTGTAACATGTATTTACTTTTCTTGCAGAACAATGCAAGGGATGGAAAAATCACGCTGGCTCTCCAGCCCAGATGGGCTGACTCACACTCAGTCCTGGGCTGGGGGCCTGGTGAGCTCCCCACAAAGCCCTTGGGGCCAGATGGGAGGTTGGACCCTGGCAGCAGAGGCAGGAGAGGGTCCATGGTGAGTCACCCACTCTGCCTGCCCCTTGAGTCATCCCCCAAGAATGTGCCTCCGGCCCCTACCCGCTGGGGGCTCCTGGCAGACTGCCCCATCCTGGCCACCTCCCCACTGCCTGCCAGGCAGCCCCACCCTACTGCCCTCCCAGAGAGCCATTGCTCAGATGACCATCCTGCCAGCCCTCTCTGGATGCAGGTGTATACCTATAACAGCCGTGTCTATTGTCCAACTATTGAAACAGCTCCTGACAGTGGTTGAGTAGTGGCCACTCTGAGGCCCTGGTGTCCCTTGGCAGCCCTGGCCCTTCCCCCTCAGGACCCAGTCACTGAGGGGTTAACCCTTGGCTCTGCAGGGGACCTCTCAGCCCCTGCCCCACCCACAGGCTGGGACCCACTCTGACCCAGCATTACTATCCCCTCAGTCCCTCTTGCAGATCCAGGCCTCATACCGAACCCTGGATTGCTTTCCAGTACAACCTGCTCCCTCTCTCCAGACACTTCATTTCCAGCCCATCCCTGGGCCTCTCAGCCAGGCTGTAAGGGCCTCCCAGTGAGGAGGTCACGCCATCAGGGCAGAGAGCGGAGCTGGGTGGGACCAGACAGGCTCTGCCAGGCCTGAGATCCCCGCAGGACAGGCTGCCCAACCCTACCCCAAAACTGCTATCCTCCCCTAAACACCCAGCCTTTCTTCCTTCTACCCCGCCTTGCGGGGCCCTGCCAGGGCTCATGCTGCCCAGACCGGTAGGGCTGCATTTCTGGGGCCAGTGTCCAGGGTGTGACAGCCCCTGGGAATGGCCAGGTCAGAAGGTCAGAACCCCATTTCCTCCAGAGTCTGGGGGCCTGAGTGATGGACAAGCTAGGCCACGAGGGGCAGAACACAAAATCCAATCAGGTTTTAGCTTGAAGCCAAGCTGGGTTTGAATCCTGACTCTGCCAGGTACCCAGCTATGTGACCCTGGGGAAATGTCTTCACCTCTCTGAGCCTCAGTTTCTCCACCTGAAAAGTGGGAATATTCTGGCATCTGCTCCATAGGGTCTTGAAAAGATTCAGTGAAGTAAGACATGTAATATTAACAATCACAACTTTTGCTGCACTATGTGCTAGGCCCTGTGCTAAGTGCTTGGGTTAGGGAGTTGGCCTATGTATTCCAGCTTAATTGACGTGTGACAGCCATATAATAAAGTGTATATATTTAAAGTATACCATCCAGTGGATTTTGACGTCAGCAACCAATGGTAAAATTATGGCCACAACAAAGATGATGAACTGGCCCTCCTTCCTCTCCCCATTTTTCACATGTGGAAACCAAGGCTCCAAGATGTTAAGTGCCTACTCAAGGTGGTCAGGAAGGAACTCAGGATTTAAACCCTGCAAAGTGAGGGGCGCATGCATGGCTCAGTCGTTTAAGTGTCTGACTTCGGCTCAGGTCGTGATCTCGATGTTTGTGAGTTCGAGCCTCACATCGGACTCTGCTGACAGCTTGGAGCCTGGAGCCTGCTTCAGATTCTGTGTCTCCTGACAGCTGGGAGCCTGCTTCGGATTCTAAGTCTCCTCCTCTCTCTGCCCCTCCACCACTCTCACTTGGTCTCTCTCTCTCTCTCTCTCTCTTTCTCTCACTCTCTCTCAAAAATAAACATTAATGGGGAGGCTGGGTAGCTGTCGGTTAAGCATCCGACTCCGGCTCAGGTCATGATCTTGTGGTTTGTGAGTTCGAGCCCCATGTTGGACTCTGTCCTGACAGCTCAGAGCCTGGAGCCTGCTTCAGATTCTGTGTCTCCCCTCTCTTTGCCCTTTCCATGCTCATGCTCTGTCTCTCTCGGTGTCTCAATAATAAATAAAGGTTAAAAAAATTTTTTTAAATAAAATAAACATTAAAAAAAATAAACCCTGCAATCTGAGCCAGGGCCCTTGTCCCCCACCTCTGCCACCATTCAGCAGCGTGCCTGGGACAGTGTAGGCGCTCAATGTCATTATTGAATGAACAAATGAATGAATGAGAGGGTCAATGCATGATAGTGTTCGCAGGGAAGGTCCACAGAGGGGGTCCAACCAAAGGTGAGTAGGTCCTGAGTGAGAACTATGGTATACAAAAGGTGTTCAGATGAACAGAAAGCGTTCGTTCATCAAATATTTATTAAGCACCTACTATGTGACAAGGCCTGTTTTAAGCACTCAGGATACAAGGTCAAGTACAACATATTCAGGTTCCTGTCGTCAGGGAGCTCACTGCAGAGGGGTGGGGATGGGGGATGGTGTAAGTTTAATGCCACCTGTGTGTGGATGATGACACCTGTCCTGTGTCCCCAGTGATGGGGTACCCCAGACAGACAAAGTTGTGGAGGAGGGGCCTGGAGACACTGTGAGGAAAGCAGTCAGACCCAAGGATGAGGGTGGTTGGAGCCCTGGCAAGGAAGGGGAGGGAGATCCTTGCTTGCAGGGACCCTGGTTCCTTCATCATACTGCCTCCCAAGCATCACTGACATTTCCAGAAATATCAGGCTCCCCCTAACCCCTCAGGGGAGGATCTTGACTTCTTGCCTCCACAGTGCCTCCTATACATTCACCCATCCATTTATTCGGCCCCTATTGTATGCCTAGCCCTGGGAATACAGCAGCTAACAAGATACAATGCACACATTCCCAGCCTGAGAAAGGAAAAAGATAGAGGGTATGGCTGATCAATGCTGAGATGGACAGGACATTTGGGTGGAAGAGGACACACACATGGGCGGGGGGAGGGGGCTCCCGTAGCCTCACAGGGAGGGAAACGGAGGGTGCATTAAGTGAAAAAAGACACTGACCCACCACTGTTCCATTTTTGCCATTTGTGATGTAAAATAGAGCTGACCCCCTGTATCCCTCCTGCCTGCCTGCCTAGTCTGAGTTCGCCTGGGCTCTTTGTCCACTCTCTCTGCTGAGGTCTAACATTCCTGCCAGGGAGCTGGGTGGCCAAGCCCCCATGCGCTGCCCTCCCAGGCCATTCTCTGGTCACTGGCTCAGGCTTAATCCCTTGCCCGGGCCCAGGCCTCGGAGACTGATGAGTCAACACCAGTTGGCTCTGGACAAACACTCCCCCCCTTTTTATCCCCCCTTCAGTCCATCCTGTTCTCCGGAAAGCGCCCAGCCTCTGCTGGTCCAGGGCCGACTCTGGAGAAGCCATGTTCGATGGAACTTCCTGAGATGATGGAAATATTCCCTATATATGGCAGGCACAAGCCACATGTGGCTACTGAGCAGTTAAAATGAGGCTAGTGTGAGTGAGTTTTTAATTTTATCGCTCATATTTATATAAATATGATATGTTAATATCCACGCGATTAATTTAAACAGCTGCATGTGGTTGGTGGCTATTGCTTTGAGCGGCTCCAGAGAGTCAGATTGGGCCCAGGTACAGAGGATGAGTGGGCAGCTCAGGACGCTGGCTTTCTCCCCCAGGCAGGGCGAGCTTGGGGAGGCACTGGTGGGTCAACTGGGGCCTCAGAGACTGAACTGGGCATGGAGGGGAGTCCCTTGGGGTCTGCTCTGTTGATAGAGCCAAACTAGGTTTTGGTGCCTGTGACTACCCTTCCACCCGTCTAGCTCTTTGGTCTGACCCCAGCCTGGCAGGCAGAATCATGACCTGAGCCAACCCCTTAATATTGGGGTGCCCAGCTCCAGCGCCATGGTCCAACCTCTCTCAGATCTGGCTGACCACATCACAGCCCCACCTCTCTCTCTCCCCATCCCTGCCCTCCCCCTGCACTGTTCCAGAGGAACCTAGGATGAAGGGATGGTGTTACACTTAAATTGCTGAAAGGCAATGGGAATGCATCCTCCTTCCAAAAGAGAGGAGTCAGAGACCATAGCTGTCTTGGTCCTGACCCCCCAACCAGAGTTTGGGTGCACAGACCCTGGGTGCAGGGACTTTACTTTTGCAGTGACCTCAGGCCACGGAAACAGGGACAAGAAGGAAAATGCACAAGGAAGAGGCAAACCAACCAAAGGTGCGGTCACAAGGTGGGCCCTACCGTGGGTTCAATGGTGGCCCCTCAAAAAAGAGAAGTGCGAGTCCTAACCCCCTGCAACCTAGGAATGTGATCTTATTTGGAAAAAGTTCTTTATAGACGTAATTAAGTTAAGATCTCAAGATGAGATTTCCTGGATTTAGGGTGGGCCCTGCATCCAATGACAGATGTCCTTATAAAAGAAAGGCAGTGCTACCAGCACAGAGCCCGACGTGGGGCTCAAACTCACAAAACTGTGAGATCGTGACTTGAGCTGAAACCAAGAGTCGGTTGCTTAACTGACCGAGTCACCCAGGTGCCCCAACTTGTGGGTTTTTAAAAGCCACTAAGTGTGTGGTAATTTGATAGAGCAGTAGTGGGAAATCAACACAGAAGTTTCCTTCTTCCCAGCCCCACAGGGGGACTTTGTGCTGCCAGCAAGGTAAGTTGGGGCCTATGGAAGGTCATGGGTGAAGGCAGGAGAGTAGGGGCTGGGGAGTGCCCACTCCGCCCCCTCCACTCCCAGGCACGTCCACCCTGGACACTCTCCCATCTTAGTGACCCATAGCATAGGGCAGCCTGCTGGTGGCCTCCCACAGGCCAACAAGGCGATGCAGGCCCAGGGAGAATTTCTTGCACAATACTTCCTGACTTGTGATGTGTCCAGGCAGTTAGTATCCGAATCGAGTTGAATTATAGGACACCCAATTGGTGTCCAGAGATTCGGAGAACTGGTTGTTGAGCAGAAACCCCCCCGGCCCCCCACATTTGGTGTCAGAAGCGTCGTGACTAAAAACAGTTCAGCCATACCGACGCCTGCCACAACGCAGAGGAATCTTGACGACATCATGCTCGGTGAAGCAAGCTAGGCACAAAAGGCCATGTTGCGTATGATTCCATTTATATGCAATGTCCAGAATAAGTGAATCCATAGAGACATAAAGCCAATCAGTGGTCGCCAGGGTAAGTTAGTGGGGGTGGGGAATGGGGAGTGACTGCTAAAAGTTATGGGATTTCTTTTGGGGTGAGGAAATGTTCTAAAAATTGGTGGTGGTTGTTGCACCATTCTGTGAATATATTAAAAGCCACTGACTTGTATGCTGTAAGTGGGTGTACTATATGGTGCGAGAATTATGTTTTAATAAAGCAGAGTTATCATTTTCCTACATTGCACTCTCTCAAATGCCACCCCTCTCAAAAACGTTCCATGGAAAATGGTCCTTCTCTTCTGACATGATTTACCCACCCCCCCTTTTTTTTTTAACTTTTCCAATGTGATTTTGTTTTAAATGTTTACATATTTATGTTGAGAGAGAGAGAGAGAGAGAGAGAGAGAGAGCATGTGTGTGCAAGCAGAGAATCCCAAGCAGGCTCCACACTATCAGCACAGTGTCTGATGTGGGTCTCGAACCCACAAACTGTGAGATCATGATCTCAGCCAAAATCAAGAGTCAGACGCTTAACTGACTGAGTCTCCCAGGCACCCCTCCAATTTGATTTCTTTAATTATTAAGGTCAGATATACATAATAAAAACTTACAGTGGCATCTGGGTGGCTCAGTCGGTTAAGCGTCTGACTCTTGATCGTGGCTCAAATCATGATCTCACAGTTCGTGGGTTCAAGCCTCTCTCTCAAAATAAATAACCTTAAAAAAAAAAACACCACACACAAAAAACACCTTACATTTTACTAACTGGAATTAAAATAAAAACTTGAAAAAAATGTACCATTTTAACCATTTTTAAGTGTACATTTCAGTGCCATTAAGTACGTTCACGATGTTGTGCTGCCCTCACCACCATCTGTCCCCACAACCTTCTTTCTCATCTTGCAAAACTGAAACTCTGTCCCCATTAAACATTAACTCCCCATACCCCCTCCTCCACCCCCACCCCCACCCCCACCCATCCACTTTCTGGCTCTATGAATTTGAGGACTGTGGGCACTTCGTATAACTGGACTCAAACAGTATTTGTCCTTTTGTGACTGGTTTCTTTCACTGAGCATCACATCTTCAAGGTTTATCTACATTGTAGCATGTGGCAGACTTTCTTTTTAAGGCCTAACAATGCCTGCATTATCCCCACTTTATTATTTTAAGTTGAGTTATGTATTTTGAGAAGAGACGGGGAGTGGAGAGAGAATCCCAAGCAGGCTCCGAGCTGTCAGCACAGAGCCCCGTGCAGGGATGGATCCCATGAACTGTGAGATCATGAGCTGAGCTGAAATCGAGAGTCGGTTGCTTAACCGACTGAGCCACCCAGGCGCCCCCATGTGATCCCCACTTTAGAGGAAGGGACACTGTCGTTATATACACTGCAGGGACACTACAAGGTAGCAGGGCCAGAACTCACACCCAGGCTGACCTGACCCCAGCACCCACTGCTCACCACTCTGCCACCCAGCCCCCTTCCAAGCACTGCACTGACTCCCAGCGCACCCTACCTTTGCTCCCTCTCCCGGCCCCTCACTGAAAGCTCCTGGGGCTCAGATATCCTTTTACTCACCTTTGGACCTTGGCCCCACCTTTAGAGCATGGTGGAGTCCCAAAGCTTGTGTGGAAGTGACTAGACCTGGGGGCAGGGTTGGAGGGTCTAGGTGGGCAGGGTCTGGCTGTGTAGCCTCCAGGATCAGGCCCCTCCAGACTCAGCCTCTTGTTCCATCAAAATTGCCCAAAGACAGAGACCGCTGCAAAGAGTTGTGCAGGTTACAACCTGCACACCTGTACATGGCCGCCCTGCCAAGGGCCCCTGTGGCCCTCGAGATTACCAAATCCAGGAGGTTCCTGAGCTCCACTCTGAGGAGGGAGAAGGAACTTAGAGGCAGCCCCGGGACAAAAGAGATGTGGTGCAGAAAGCAGATTGGGGGTGGCCAGGGGCTGAGGGAGGCAGAAAGGAGGAGTGACAACTTGAGGGGATGATGAAAATGTTCTGGAACTAGATAGTGGTGGATAGTTGCACAAACTTGTGAATGTACTAAAAACCACTGAACTGTACACTTAAAAATGGTTAGGATGGTAACTTTTATGTTATGTGTATTTACCACAATAAAAAAAACAAAATGCCCCACCGTCTCCAGCTTCAGCATTGTCCCGGGGCCCTTATGTATTCCAGGGCCCAGATCAAGGGCCACATGTGTCCCCACAAGGGTCTAGACCTTGGACCCTCTCACTCCCAATCCCCTTCTCACCCCACCTGTTCTTGGTGTCTTACTGAGCTATTCAACTGAGGACATTTCCCTATAGGATGCATTCTGAGGACATCTGCAATTGAGCCCAGTGTTTTTTTTTACTCAAATAAATGCATTACTAATGGTTGAATTTCCTGTGGCAGTGGCCTATCTGTGGGGGAGATATTCAGAGTTGTGAGGTGGTTTCTGACATCTTCAAAAATTACCTCACAGGGGGCGCCTGGGTGGCTCGGTCGGTTAAGCGTCCGACTTCGGCTCAGGTCATGATCTCACGGTCTGTGGGTTCGAGCCCCATGTTGGGCTCTGTGCTGACAGCTCAGAGCCTGGAGCCTGTTTCAGATTCTGTGTCTCCCTCTCTCTGTGACCCTCCCCCGTTCATGCTCTGTCTCTCTCTGTCTCAAAAATAAATAAACGTTAAAAAATTAAAAAAAAAAAAAAAAATTACCTCACAAAAGGCAGCTTTGGTAGGAAGCAGCTGATAGAGGCTGAAGCTCCTGTCCCTGAGACTAACTTCTCAGAACTTCCATGGAATCAGTCCAGCCTTCTGGTACCCCCTTAGTCCAGAGCCAGATGCCTGGATATCTTTGCAATTCAGGCTGGAAAACCATATCTTCTGGGTAATTCAGCTATAGTCCCCGGCAGAAGAAGGCATGGGAGAACCAGAATCCTGGGTCTGAAGTCCTTAGTAGCTGTGTGACCTCAGGCAAGTTACTCAGTCTCTCTGTGCCAAAATTTCCTTGTCTTTAAAAGGAAGATTAAAATAGTTTTGATCTTAAAAGTTTTTTTTTTTTATTTTTAAATTAACGTTTATTTATCGGGGTGCCCGGGTGGCTCAGTCGGTTGAGCATCCGACTTCAGCTCAAGGCATGATCTCACAGTCTGTGAGTTCAAGCCCTGCGTCGGGCTCTGTGCTGACAGCTCGGAGCCTGGAACCTGCTTCAGATTCTGTGTCTCCCTCTCTCTCTGCCCCTCCCCTGCTCATGCTCTGTGTCTCTTTGTCTCAAAACTAAATAAAAACATTAAAAAATATAAAATTTAAAAATTTAAAATAAAAAATAAATTAAAAAAATTTAATGTTTATTTATCCCCAAGACAGAGAGTGAGTGTGGGAGGGGCAGAGAGTGAGAGGGAGACACAGAGTCTGAAGCAGGCTCCAGGCTCTGAGTTGTCAGCACAGGGCCTGATGTGGGGCTTGAACTCACAAACCGTAAGATCATGACCTGAGTGGAAGTCTGACGCTCAACCGACTGAGCCACCCAGGTGCCCCTTAAAGGTTCTTTCAAAAAAAATTTAGGTGAGGTGGCTGGCTGGCTCAGAGCATGTGACTCTTGATCTTGTGGTCCTGAGTTCAAGCCCCGCCTTGGGTATAGAGATTACTTACATAAATAAAACTTAAAAAAAAGATTAAAAAATTAGGTGATAGTCATATAACATAACCATTAACCATTTTAACTTAACATTAACCATTTTGATGCAAACAATTCAGTGGCATTTAGTGCAACCACCACCTCTATGGAGTTCCAAAGCATTTTCATCACTACAGAGGTTGTTTTTGAAGATCTAATGTTTGTAAAGCCTTAGAACGGTGCCTGGAACAGCCCGTGCCAAATAAGTGCTCGATAGATGGTAGGAATAATTAGTAAACAGTGCTCACAACAGGTAACACGTGCTGGGAGGTGCTATTATTAATTAATTCTCTTCCCTTGAGCTGGAGGAGGAGGGAGTTAGGTTCTCACTCCACTTTGGGCAGCATTTTCCACTTTGAGCTCTCCGTACCCAGCCGGCTGGGCTGTCGGTTGTCCCCCACCCCGGGCTCAAAGTCCCATGCTCGCTCACCGATTGGAGGCAGGGGAGGCGCTCATGGTAGCAAGGAAACTTGGGGTCTCCCCCGCAGTCTCAGGGCCTTCCCTCTGCTCCTGTGGCTCTTCCTGGCCCGCTCCCTGCATCTCCCACGCCCGCTCCTGCTCCCCCAAGCTGTCACCTTCTGTGGCAAAGGAGACACGTGTGTGGGTGGGTAGCCGGGAAGATTCTGGCAGAACGGAAGGGAGTGAATTGGAGTGGAAACACGCCCACGTCTGGGAGGAGCTCTGGCGAGCGGACCGCCCCCGCTTTTGAGCGCACCACCTCCCCCTCAGGGTTGACATTTTAGTCCGAGCCCTCTGGTATACCTAAGCACTTGGAAGGACACCCCCCCCCCGCCCCCGCCCAACTCCAAGATCTGCCAGTCAGCACTGCCAGACCTGTCGACTTTGAACAATCGCTTGGGGAACTTGTTAAGCAGGTACATTCCTAGACTCCTCTGAGCGATGCCCGGGAATCTGCCTTTTAACGTGCACTCTGCTGTAAGGAGTCTTAGGAGCTGGAAAGTTTGGGACAGACTGCTCGGCCCCATCCTTCCAGGTGCAAGCATCCCACTCTATGAATACTTAATGCCCACTTAACGCTTTCCGTTCTGTAACAACTACGTGCTAAGGCTCACTACGCGCCCGGCACTGAAGCCCAGGACAAGCATGCTGGTTTCCTTGCTGAGTGCGAGGTACAGCGAAACATTTCTGGACCCCATCTCCCCCGAAAATTCCCCTCGGTGTGCAGACCCTGGAGCCGTGGATTGTCGTTTGCTGCCACCTTGTGGCAGAGATAGCAACTTTGTGCTCCACGTCCATTCTTGTTCATCTTAATTGAGAAAATGCACTGCACACTAACTATTGTGTGCCCGGTACCTAGTAAGATCATGGGGACCAGGGGGGCAGATGAATAAGACAGACACAGTCCCTGTGTCACGGAGCTCACAGCTCCCGGGATATTTAATAACGCACAAATAAATAAAATGCGTGAATAAATGATTACAGAGTGTGGCTAGAAAGGAAACAAACAAGGGCTGGTTATCATAGGATGCAAAGACCTATGTATTTGCTAAACAGAGCACTGTCTGTCTCCCTGCACACTTTTTCCCTGCCCAGGACTGTGGGCCACGCGAGGGCAGGCGAATCTGTTGATTCCCCCTTGTGATGGGTGAAGTCACCCAGTGCTGACACATAGTAGGTGCTCAGTAAGTGTCCAGTGAATGAATACATGGGTTATAAGGCTGTCCAGAGCCAGCTTGTTGGCTCTTCCAGGCCGAACAGATGGGGAGCGGGAAGGGAGGGCTTTGGAAGGGAGGCTGGGTTCTCTAGGGATCTTGGGAGGGCTAGACGGTTTGGGTGTGAGCCAAATGTCACCCTCCCTGGGAGGCGCCAATCCACCCTGTCTTAAATTGTACACTCGCTCCGTTCACTTCTTGGACCCCTTCCCTGCTTATTTTTTTTTTTTTTTTTGTCCTTGGTGTTTTTCACCATCTCACATACTGTATATTTGCCTTATTTACCTCACGTCCGGCCCCCAGGAATGTAAACTCCGGGAGGGCAAGGATTTTTGTGTTTTGTTCACTTACGACTCTCCAGCACTTGTAAGAACCTGACACTTAGCAGGTGCTTTGTAAACGCACACAGAGTGAATGAATGATGCATGGGCGGGGCTTGGGGCAGAACCAGAAGGTCTCTAGGTGTGGCCCATGGGAGGCGCGGGGCTCTGAGACTAGGCAACCAGGTCTGGATGGGGTTGGAGGTAAATCTTACGGAGAAGGGAGGGGCTGGGAGGGGCAAATGTTCGCGGACCTTTCGCGGGCAGAGCAAGGCTCGGGGTGGGACCTTGGGGCGGGGTCTTTCCAGGGCTGGGCCGTTTCCAAGGAGGGGTGCCTTAGGGGCGGGACCAGTATAGGGGCTCGGCCTACCTGAAGCGTGGCCAAACTGGAGAAGGGCCGGGCAGGGGCGTAGTCAAACAGGGAATATATATATATATATATATATATATATATATATATATATATATGAGAAGGGCGGGCTAATGCCGGGGCGTGGCTAGGGAGGGACCAATCAGGGGCAGAGTAAATCTGGGCGGGGCCGTAGCAGGGAGGCAGGGGCGGGGCCAGATCAGGGGCGGGGCCAGGCCGGATTCTCCGCTGTCCCAGGTCCTGGAGCACTCCCGCCGGGCAGGTCTGGCTCCTGCCCTGCAGGCCCCTCCCTGGCTGGCCCGGCCCCAGGGTGAGCACGGCCGGACGCCCCAGGCTGGGCGGCCGCGGTCGGGCCTCGCCCCAGAAGCTGCGCTCCGGGCCAGGCGTCCGCGGGGGGGCCCGGCGGACTCAGCGCCATACTGACCCCGGGGCTGCCTCCGGGGAGGTTCCGAGGGCGAGGGCGAGGGTGAGCAGGGTTGCGGGGGCCTGCGAGTTCATACGTGTGTGCATGCTTGTGTGTGTGTGCATATGCATACCAGTGTATGTACAAGTGTGTGGACGTTTGTGCTCACCAGGGGAAGTGTGTGCGTGTGTGGAATTGGGTGGTGTGAGGTCCAGGGAGCTGAGTGTGTGGGCAAAGTTGCATGTGTGTGCAAGGGTGATCCTGTGTGGGAGGTGGGTCATGCATGTGTGTGCGTGTGTGTGTGTGTGTGTGTGTGTGTGTGTGTGTGGTAGAGACATTGCATGTGAAATTTAGTGAAGACTGTGTATGTCAGGGTATCTTGGAGGAAAATGGAAGGGCAGGTGCAATGATACTTGGGGGGGGTCTATAGAGGACGTCTGTGGCAAGCTGTGGGGTGTGTGGGTGGATGGTGAACTGTGAGAGTGTAAGAGTTGCAAACGTGGGTTTCCATGTGAGTAGCGGTGAGGGGTGCTTCTGGGGGCCTCAGTGTGAAGGAGTGGAGACCAAGGAAAGTTTGGGAGTACTGATTGCTCTTGGAGGGATGAGTGTGGCCTGGAGCAGTGGGTAATGGTCAGGGCAGGTGTTTGGGGCATGGCCCAGAGAAATTTGGTGATCACATCAGCCCTCTTGCTTTGAGGGCTGGGGAGATGTATGGGCAGAGCATGAGAGGGCGGGCTTGTCCCTTGTTTGGGGAAGCAGTGGGCAGGGTTATGCTTCAGGTGGAGGGAGCTGCTACCTTACCAGTCACCTGTCACTCAGGTTTTGTGCTCACTCCTGCCTGGGTGCTTCTGTTGGCGCTCCTGCGAGAACATGGTGCAGAAGTACCAGTCTCCTGTCCGCATCTACAAGTACCCATTTGAGCTGGTCATGGCGGTGAGTGACCCCTGGTTCTCCAGCCCCTTGTGTGATGGTTAGAGGGACACAGGAGGTCAGCTGTGCAAAAATGAGAGGGAGCCCCTCAGACTCCCAGATGAGAAGGTAACTGGTGAGTCCAGTTTCTCCCTAGTGACCCTCCACCCAGCCACCCCAGCCTTCTCCACATCTTCTGGAATCCTTGTCCACTGACCACATCACAAGATCTTTCTTTCTCCTTGCTGAAGCAGACTTGTTCTCTCATCTCAACCTCCTCTGACAGAAAACAAGGATATCATGGGCCAAACCACTGCTGTCACTTTGTGTAATGCTAATAATAGTAATAGTAAATGTACTAATGATGATGAGAGTAGTAGCCATTCACTGAGGGTTTCCAGTGCCAAGTCTTTACATATATTGTTTCATTATTCTCATTTTACTTCCGCTAAACTGTAGCTTGGACAGGTAAAGGTGGCCCCAAGTTCTGCGGCTGATAAGAGGTGGAGCCAGGGCGCAGACCCATGCAGGGGGGTACTCTGGAGCCATGATTTTTTTTTTTTTTTTGCCATATCCCCCTCCCTCCTGCCCAGGGTCTTCCTTCAGTTTGCACATCCCCTCTCCTTTCCTTCAAAGAAGCTGACAGGAGGCGAGTGGGCAGCAGGGGTCCAGGAACAGCCATTTTCAGGGTAGCTTCAGACTGACTGTATATAAATCAAGTAGCCACTCGGTCGAGGGACTACAATTGGCTCCCAAGCTCTTAGCCTCCTGGATCAATAATCTTTGCACCATGGGGCAGATGCTGGAAACAAGCAGATGTAGCTTTCCTTCTTGGGGCCATCCTTCTGCCTCTCAGAGGTCCCCTTCCTTGGGAAAAAAGGGGCAATGCTCTGGGGTTGTGTTAGGAGTGAATGAGATAATGTGCAGTGCCTCTCGCCCAGTGCCTGACACACAGTAGGCACTCACTAAATGTGGTTGTCCCTGTTATCACACCACATGGTGTTATAAATGATTGTGTTGAAAGTGTAAGAAACATTGGAATCCCCCCACATCCTCCCTATCCTAACCTATTACTTAATTTTAGCCTTTGATCCAAGAACTTTCATATCAATTGGTACCTCCGTGGATATGTGTCCCGACTGGTCTTATTCTACAAATCTACTTATATATGTGTTTATAGTCACATAATGGGTTAAAAAAAATTTTTAACGTTTATTTATTATTGAGAGACAGACGCAGAGCATGAGCAGGGGAGGGGTAGAGAGAGGGAGACAAGGAATCTGAAGCAGGCTCCAGGCTCTGAGCTGTCAGCACAGAGCCCGACGTGGGGCTCAAACTCACGAACGTGAGATCATGACCTGAGCCGAAGTCAGTCGCCTAACCAACTGAGCCACCCAAGCGCCCCCTTAATGGGTTTTAAAACATCACTGGAATCATTCATACATGTTGTGCTGTTATGTGCAGATGGTTCCAGGGCAAGAGGCAGGGGCTAGTATTGACTAGCTGGGTGACCTTGGGCAAATTATTTAACCTCTCTGAGCCTCCATTTCCCATCTGTAAAATGAGGAGTACCAATCCTGGTTTCCAAATCCTGGCACTGTGCATGGATTAAATGAGTCAATATACATAAAGCTCCCAATGCAAGGTCTGGTACAGACCAAATGCTGTTACTGTTATTGTTGCTGCTGCCTGTGGCTGTGTGACTTTCCCGTATTTGTAATGAGGGTCAGACACCAGGGGATGGCGAAGAGTTAGAAATGCTGGGTCCTTGCTACTGCTCTACTGTGCTCTGGCTGTGTGCTATTTAAAAGCCACTGAATGTATCTGAGCCTTGATATCTTCATTCATGAAATGGGGATGGTTATATGCACTTCATAGGGTTGTCATGAGGATTAAAGATTTTATATATATATAGGTGATAAATACATTTATATATACATTATAATGTGGAAGGAATAGGGGGGTGAGGGGCAGGTGCCCCATGCAGGTCTTGGTCCATACCAAATAGACAATAAATGGCAGCTAAATATAAATATTTGTCCTGTAAGGTTCCAGGCACCCTACTTAGTCTAAGACCCTAGGGTTCATTCATTCATTCATTCATTCACTCATTCATTTAAAAAAAGAGAGATACTATCCCAACCCTTTTGGGACAACCCACAGTCCAGGGACCTATGGTTCTCTACCATGAAGCTGAGACAAATAACTGTAAAATGGAAGACTAATCCTTTTTTTATAATTGCATGAGCTTAATAAATGTAAATTTAATTTAGCATATTTGGGATTCTCCAAAATATTTACAATCATTACACTTTAAAACATGCCCGCTAAAGGAGCACTGAAAGCTGTATTAATAAGGCTGGTAAAGTATTCACATTGAGTTTACTGGAGTATGTTAAGCATATTTTGTAAGCTTCCTGTTCCATAAATGGATGCAGGACTCTGCTTACTCTTCTACCTGTTAACAGTCCCTAGATGTTGTTGCATAGAGGCTTGTGGGCACAGCAGGAAACAAGGTTTTCAGATATTCATTTTCTGTATCTGCATTAATTTAAGTTATTTGGGACAACCATGCCCATGTTTCCTTATCTTCCATACAATCCTTATTGGTGAAAGGGCCCCAAGGCTCTGCAATGTTAGCGACAAAGCCACTTTACCGACTGTTTACAAAACATCATTGTCCCCAAAATAGCTGCATAACTCAACATAACTTGCATGCTGTGTGGGCACAAAAGGGTTTTTCTGCACTTAATGTCCGTCTTTGTTTCTCAGCTAAACACTTGCTCTCAGTTTGGGTCAGATGCCAGGGAAGTTTCGGATGAACTCAGCTATTTTCACTGCATCCGAGTGACTAGATGGGCTGGCCTTTGGTTTTTCTGTTTAACAAAACTGACTTGAGAATTCAAACATTGCTTGTTTCAGAAGTCCACCAGCAACAAACACAAAATGACTAAAACTGGGCTCAAGGAATTGGTTATAAAATAGCACCGAGGCAACATTTCCAGACCCAGATTAAACAATTAAAAAAAAATTTTTTTTTCTCTTTCATCTCAAAAATGTAACTAATCCAGTGAATGGGCGTCTCTCTCCTTGGGCCAAATCCCCTGGCAGGAATTCTGTTTCTGAAGGGTGGGATTCCAGGGACCTTTGTTTTCTTCTTTCTTGACTGTGTTCTGTATTAATTTGGTTCAAAACAGTCAGCTCGTATTATCTTGGTAAACAGAGGGAAACAATTAAGACAATGGAGGCAGCTGGTATAAGATTGGAGAGGGTCTTTGGTCCCTTTGTATGTGGGGTCCCTGAAGGTGGTGATGGGGTCTTTGTACATAGAACACAAAGGCCGTGTCTTGCACTTCAGACTGTGGTCACTTGAGCATCGAAGGCCACTCTCTGGTCAGCCTACAGCCTGTTGTGAATGGTTTCTGGGTTCTGGCCTCTTCTCCCAGACCGATGGTTGCTAAGAGGCAGATCCATCATCTGGGTCCCTGCTCTAGTTTCACACCTGGAAAATGGAGGTCATAAAGGCTCCCGTTCCTCATAGAGTTGAAGTGAGGATTGACTGAAGGGACAGGGATGCCCGGGCAGGGCCGGCACATTGTTAATGCTGGTGAAATATTGTTTAGGCTTATTGTTACTATTTATTGTCTTCATAGCTTTATTGAGCTATAACTCATATACCCATTTGAAACGTATGGGTCAGTGGTTTTTAGGATTCATAGAGTTGTGTAACTATTACTACTGTCAGTTTTAAAACATTTTCATCGACCCAAAAAGAAACCCTGTACCCATCAGCAGTCCTCTCCGATCCCCACACCCCAGCACCTGATGACCACTAGTCTACTTTCTGTCTCTGTGGATTTGCCTGTTTGGGACATTTCGTATAGGTGGAACCATACAACATATGGCCCTTGGTGACAGGTTTCTCTCATTGAGCATCATGTTTTCAAGGCTCATCCATGTTGTATCATATCAGCACTTCATCCCTTTTTATGGCTGAATACTATTCCATTGCCTGGATCGACCATATTTGTTTATTCATTCATCATTTTTTCCTGTGTTGGTCTGTTATGAATAACACCGCTATGAACACAGATGCACAAGTTTTTGTGTGGATATATTCTTTCCAAAGAAATCCCTGCCATGAATTGTAGTGATTATTTGGCAGGTTTAGGCAAATTTTATTTTTAAAATTTGATTTAACAAGCATGTTCACGTCCCAGACACTGTTTTGAGCCCATCCAAATATTAAGTCAAGTACCTCTCTTAAGCATCCCATGAGACAGGTTCTGTGGGTGGCACCATTCTACAGAGGAAGAAACCGAGGCATGGGAAGGATGAATGGATTACCCAAGGCCACAAAGCAAACATGAGATGGCTGGGGACTTCACTGCAGGCAGTTTAGCTCCAGAATCCACATTCCCAATCATGAGCTCTGCCATTTGTCAGAGCTGAGGATCTCAACTTTTTGAGGTAGATCTGGGCCCAGGGAGCAGTCTCGTGGGGATGGTTACCACCAAAGCTGTGCCCCGAATGCCTGTATTCCATCAGGACACCACAAAGGGGAGCACAGCCAGAACCCACAGACCCTGGCCTCCTGGGGGGCAGCAGATGCTGACAGAGCCTGGAAGCAGTTACCAACCCAATGCTCTGTGTGTCCAGCCCTGAGACTTACTCAGAGTCAGGTAGTTTCATAGCAGCCTTAACTGCAGAGGAAGGAAAAACAAAGGCTTTCAGAGCGTAAGGCAACTGTCCCCTGGTCAGTGTATTCATATGCTAGAGCTGCGTAACAAAGCACCACAATGGAGGTTGGTTTAGAACAACAGAAATCTAGAGGCCGGACATCCAAGGTCAAGGTGTCAGCAGGACTGTGCTTCCTCTGAAGGTGCTTGGGAGGGATCTGTTCTGGGATTCTCTCCTGGCTTCTGGCAGTTCTTTGGTTTGTGGGAGCATAACTACAAACTTCACCTGGCATATTTCCTGTGTGTGTGCCTCTGGGTCCAAACTTCTGTTTCTATAAGGACACTAGTCGTACCAGATTTATAAGTACCCTCTACTGACCTCAATTTTAACTTGATTGACCTCTGTAAAGACCTTCTTTCCAAATAGGGTTACATCCTGAGGTTCCTGGGGCCTAGAACTCCAACCATACCTTTTTTAGGGGGACGCAATTCAGCCCATTTATGCTCACTAGCTCAGTAAATGACATCATCAGTAAATGGCAGAGATTTTAATTTAGGGAAATCTGACCCCATAGCTTGCACTCACAGCCAGACACTCCAGATTCTGGCTCTGACGTTCAGTAAACACCTGTGCACCAGTGGCCGAGGCAGCTTCAGGAATGACCTGGCTGCCTCTTGTCCGGGCACTGCCCTGGGATCCCAGTGGGGCTCCAAAGCCCCGTGACTTGAGCTCATCTCAGATTCTGCAAATCTAAAGAAGGAACATGGCTCGGGGTAGAATTTCTTCAGCAATAGGCTTTTCACACAGAGGAAGGGTTATGGAGGTGAGGGCTGTCATCAGCAATTAAGTGTTAAAATATTTAAAGACCTGGCCTTTTGTATTGATAAACAGCTTGTAATTTAGCAAATGGGTTATTAATAAGGAGCAGCCTCTGGAGGTAAATCCTTGCAGCTCAGGCCAAGGGTAGTTACAGTTGGACTGGTTGTTATGGACGTAGTTTTAATAAAGCAGCAGGGGCCTCATTTAAATGAGTTTAAATTAGTTCCCTGGAGCCCATCATATGATCCTGTTGCTAACAGATTAAGGGAAGCGACATTTTCCACTCTGGATTGCTTACAGGACCTGGGAGAACAGAAGTGATCCATCACCCAGCAAAGTGA
This sequence comes from Panthera pardus, assembly GCF_024362965.1. Lineage (NCBI taxonomy): Eukaryota > Metazoa > Chordata > Mammalia > Carnivora > Felidae > Panthera > Panthera pardus. Next base: position 20,772,409 of record NW_026526969.1, read on the forward strand.
TCTTCTGATTTCAGAAGTATATTTTAGGTCCTTACTCATTAGTTAATGCAAATATTAATTCACGCACATGTTCGTGTATGCATCCTACAAATATTTTTTTTTATGTTTATGTATTTTTGAGAGAAACAGAACGTGAGCAGGGGAGGGTCAGAGAGAGAGGGAGACACAGAACCGGAAGCAGCCTCCAGCTCTGAGCTGTCAGCACAGAGCCCAACACGGGGCTTGAACGCACCAACCATGAGATCATGACCTGAGCGAAGCCAGACGCCTAACCGACTGAGCCAGCCAGGCGCCCCCCTACAAATATTTTTTAATGTTTATTTATTTTTGAAATGAAGAGACAAGGTGCAAGAAGGGGAGGGACAGAGAGAGAGGAAGATACAGAATCTGAAACAGGCTCCAGGCTGTCAGCACAGAGCCCGATGCAGGGCTTGAACCCACGAACCACCAGATCATGATCTGCTCCAAAGTCAGGTGCTTAATGGACTCAGCCACCCAGGTGCCCCTGCATCCTATAAATATTTATTGAGTTTCATTGTATCCCAAGCAGCATGCTGAGTGTAGGGGCTACAACATAGTTGATTCCTAGCACTTGTTGAAATGCATCATGATTCTGTTGGTTTCCTTTCTTGTTTATTTATATGGGCCTTTCTCATAAAAGTAAGTTTCAGGAAGGTGGAGACTATGTCTATCTTGTTCTGGTTCTCCCGACATAATCCCTTCCTGCCCTCAGAGAGCTTGCAGTGGTGTGGTGTGGTGTGGTGTGTGTGTGTGTGTGTGTCTGTGTGTGTTTCCCAGAGAGAGAGAGACAGAGAGAGAGAGAGAGACAGAGGAACCAGGCAAATGCTGTGTAGCTATGTATGTAGCTACGTATGCTAATTCATAATAGGGAATGAACAGAGTATTGTAGGAACAAGGGAAGGGGCCAGTTAAGGGTCTTTTAAGTCATTCAGGCTGAGCCTTGCCAAGGGGTGGAGGGCCCACTGTGTGCAGAGAAGGAGTAGACCTTCTCTTTGAAGAAAGAGATGTGGCTCATATGAGCTCCAGTGTGAGTTAGAAAGTGATTGGCAGGGTCAATTCAAGTCTGTTCAAGGACCTCGGGAGCTTTGGAAGGTTTAAGCATGCGTGACATGGTCAGATTTCAGGTTTAAGTAGATCGGAGGGGGTTTTCCATCCCAGAGGCCAGGAGAACATGGAGAAGCAGAGGTGACAGAGGCTGGGCACATTCCTGAGACACTTGAAAATCTAAAATAGCGTTCCCCTCCCATCAAGATCCTGACATACCGCTAAATGTCAGGACGCTCTAGGCGGGTGTCTGCCTCTTTGTCCCTCCCTGAACCACCAAGGGCACCAGCTGATCCTAGAAATTTGTGGGCACAGAGTGTGTTCGGAGGAGGAGAGTTTCCTCCACCCTGCTCCCCATGCGTGGGTGAGAATCCACAGCAGGTTTTTGTGCAGTTGCCGGGCGGGGCAGCCAGGCTGTGCGTTCCCCTCGGTGCTGCAAAAGACTGGGCGTTCCGATGGTGTGAGCTCATGACAGAGGGACACAGTCCTGGACAAAGTGACATCCAAATCCAATCCGTGAGAAGAAGGGATAGAATTGGAGCAAATAACACCTGGGCCCTACTAACTGCACCCATGCTGCAGCCTTAGGACCAGGAAACTGAAATACAGGGAGAAGTGTTCCCTGGAACCTCGTTGAGGGCTGATTCTTCGGCCAACAGCCGTGGCTGTACCCCTCTCCATGACTGCAGAGGGAAACTACTCAGGGGCTTATTCATCTGTGTGAGAGGCACCTTCCAGGACTCAGCTTTCTGCCGGTGGAGCATAGACAGCAATCCACAGGCACAGGTTACCGTCTGGGCCTGCGGCAGTGTCCTGGCAAGTGTAGACAGTAGCGGGGGGCCCTGCACTGTTCCCCCTACTCTTCCAGGTAGATACATGTCAGTGGTTCCAACTTCTTGCTTTCATTCTCCAACACCAGCTCCTCCCTCCTCCTCAGCCTCCTTTCCTTCCTTCCTTCCTTCGGCAAATATTGGCTGGGTGTCGACAGCATCCCAGGTGTTGTACGAGGCACTGGGGAATCCAGGGATGAAGAAAACAGACACAGAGAGAGAGGTGTTGACTATAAACAAACACAACATGCACACATAATATCCTATTTCAAATCACAATCAATTCTCCCGGTAGGGCTGATAAACCATCCTGGAGATGGCTTACTCTTTTTTTAAATCTTTTAAAAATGTATTCATATTTGAGAGACAGAGAATGAGCGGAGGAGAGGCAGAGAGAAAGGGAGACACAGAATCTGAAGCAGGCTCTAGGCTTTGAGCTGTTAGCACAGAGCCTGAGGTGGGGCTCGAACTCACAAACCGTGAGGTCATGACCAGAGCCAAAGTTGGATACTTAACCGACTGAGCCCCCCAGGTGCCCCTCTTTTTTTTTAATTTGTGGTAAAATATATATAATGCAAAATTTCTCATTTATCCATTTTTTTAAAAAAGCTTAACATTTTTTAAGTGTACTGTTCTGTTCAGCATTAAGTGCATATACACTGTTGCACAAGCACTCACCACCACCCGTCCCGAGAACTCTTTCAGCTTCTCAAACTGATACTGTGCCCCCATTAAACACTAACTCCCCACCCCTCCTGCCCCGCCAGCCCCTAGTACCCAGCCTTCTACTCTCTGTCAATGAGTCTGACTACTTCAAGAACACATACAGGTGGAGCCATATAGTATTTGTCCTTTTGTGTCTGACTTCTTTCACTAAGCGTGATGTTTTTGAAGTTCATCCATGTTGTAGCATGAATCGGTGCTTCCTTCCTTTTTATGGCTGAATAATATTCCACTGTATGGACGGACCACATTTTGTTTGTCTATACATCTGTCAATGGACATTTGGGATGTTTCTACTGTTTGGCTATTATGAATGATTCTGTAAAAGTATCTGTTCAAATGCCTGTTGCTTTACTTTTGTCCATTTAAAAAAAATCTATGACGTGGGGCGCCTGGATGCTTCAGTTGGTTAAGCATCTGACTCTTGATTTTGGGTCAGGTCATGATCTCACATTCGTGGGTTCGAGCCCCATGCTGGGCCCTGAGCTGACAGCATGGAGCCTGCTTGGGAGTCTCTCTCTCCCTTTCTGTTTCTGCCCTCCCCCACCCCTCTAAATAAATAAATAAAATAAACTTAAAAAAAAAACAACTACGATGTGACGTCTGGCACTGTGCTAAGTGCCTTAAACATATTACCTCCCTTTAATCTTCACTGTAGTCCTTACAAAGTAGATATCATGATCTTTCTCATTATCTTCTCTCTCTCTTTTCTTTCTTTCTTTCTTTTCTTCTTCTTCTTCTTCTTCTTCTTCTTCTTCTTCTTCTTCTTCTTCTTCTTCTTCTTCTTCTTCCTCTTTGAGGGAACTGAGTCTCAGAGGAGTTAAGTCGAGGTTGCCCAGCTGGCACATGGAGAGTTTGCCCAGCTGGCACAGTAAACCCTGTGCTTTGACTCTGCTGTCCCACCACACTGGGGCTTGCCCCTTTGCTATGTCCACATGTTTTGGCTGCAGGGTCCTTGTGACCCTTTGTCTCCATCTTTTGTGTCTCCAGAGCTAGCTTTAATTAGAATAGCAGCAGCTTGTTCAGCTACAGGACCATCCAGGTGTACATGTTTTTATAGATTGTATACAGCCCTCATTTCAAAAGGCTCCAGAGTCACGTTGCCCGGGTTCTCCCATGCCCGCTACCCCTTATCAGCTGGGACGACACCACTGCCGTAGGATATCTCATTCACCAAGATAGCTCAGCAACTTGGCCAAAGTTGAGGGAACCGATACGGTGGAACGTTATTCAACTGTGAAAAAGGAAGGAAACACTGACGCATGCTACAGTGCGGTGAATCTCGTGTACATCATGCCGAGCAAAGGAAGCCAGATACCAAAGGTCACACACTGTATGATTCCACGTACATGAGATGTCCAGAAAAAGCAAATCTACAGAGATTGAAAGTGGATTAGTGATTGCCTAGGGCTGGGGTGGGGGCAGAGGGGACAGACTGTAATTGGTAGCGAATTTCTTTTTGGGGTGATGACAATGTTCTGGAACGAGAGAGTGGTGATGGTTGCGCAACTCTGTGAATGTGCTAAAACTCACTGAACCGAACACTTTAAAAGGGTGCATTTTACGGTATGAGAATTATATCTCAGTTTTTAAAAAAAAGTTGGGGCAGCTGAGAGGATAGATTCTTGTCTGTCGTGGGGTCTCCCAGGCTTCAAGGGGGCAGGTGGGGTCTTCAAGGAAGGCTCCTGAGGAGTGTGACAGGGGAGGCAGATGCCTTGCCTGAGGTCACGCAGTGGTCAGTGCCCCGAATGCAGCCTGCAGCGTGGAAAGGGAAGACAAAGTTAATGTGGTCCGGATCTTCTTTCCACTCTCTTAGTGGAAGGTTCGGGATAAGCAGCTTCCAGCTTTTTTTGAATTTGCATGAGGAAGAGCAGGAAGGAAGGGTGGGGGGGGAGGAGAGGAGGCAGCAGCTGTCAAGTGATTAGCAGAAATAGCTTTTCTGTACTTTATAGAATCTCACTCTTTTTTAAAATTTAAATTTATTTAACAAATGCTTATGTAGAACGAACCATGTGCCAGGCACTGTTCTCAGCACTTTACAAAAACGGACTCCTTTATTCCCCCCCCACACATCCCACAGCACAGCAAGGTAGCTACTTTTCTTATTCTCCTCTTAACAAATGAATGCATTAAGGAGCTCAGAGCTTGAGGACTCCTTCAAGGCCACACAGCTGGTAAGAGGCAGAGATTTGGACCCAAGCCCCAGACTCCATGTTCTTAATGGGTATGCAATGCTGTCATTCATTCACTCATTCATCATGTAAATGTCTACTGAGTGTTGACTATGTCACTTTGACAAGTTGGGGGGGGGGGTGGTGGGAGGGGAAAAAACTCACTGCCAGGGGCCGATGACTTCTGATGTCAGAAACGGGTACAACAGAGGGCTCATTGGGAGTGGGTGACTCCACTTGACAGATGAGGCTGAAGGGAGAGAGAGGACATGCTGTGCTCAAGGAGGTAGGTTCCTGGGTGTAGGCAAGTCTGGCTAGGAGGCCAGCCGCCCATCTCCACTTGCTAAGTGTGTCACTGTGGAGTTTTGCAGGATGGAGGCCCAGGGGAGGCAGTCAACGGAAGTTTCCACTGGTCTCTGCCTACCCCAGCTGTGGCCCTGCATGGGCGGGTTCTGGGCCTTGGACCAGCTTCCTTTCTGAGCCAGGAGGCTTGGGTGTCCTTCTCCAGCCACCTGGCAAAAGAGCTGTAACTGAATCCCTTCTGCCACTTTGTGTCCCTGAGGGGGCCAAACCATGTGTGTGTTCGGCACAGAGAAACTCAGGCCTGATTTGTGGGAACAGGAGTCCGCAGAGAGGATCCTGTGGACTGTTTGATCCTCTAAGCCAAAACCAAAGGTGCCCCTGACTCACAGGTTTTAGGCCAGCAGGACTCAGCATTTCCAGACTCTGGACGCTTGTGATGTAGCTAAAGTCCCCTGAGGGGCAGGGCAGAGTGGTTCAGGGCTGAGGTCTGGGTCAGACCGGTTGTGCTCCAACCCCACCACTTACTGACTGTGTGACGCCTTCCCAAACCTCCACTTGCTTATCTGTAAAATGGGGAAATTCTAATTCCCATCTCGGGCCACTGCAAAGAAATGCAGTTAGCGCCCTAAAAATATCATAGCAACAATGTCTGACACTGGACCTCACAACCCCAGGGACTCTCTGGCTGGAGATATGCCACTGGATGGACCCTGTATTTTGGGGCCCCCGCCTTCTGGATGGAGCCTGAGTTCTGGCCGTTCCCCTCACCAGTGCCTGGCATGTCTCCGTCGATGCAGCAGCCATTACTTACTTGAGGAAGGTAGCACCTTCCCTTTCAGGGTCAGGGACAGTTGTGCCCACGCACCCATCTGCTGCTGCCCAGCCCTCTGCCCTCCGCTGTTATCTGGGGGCTCCAGATGGAGCTCTTCTGACAAGAGGTTTGTTACAACAGGAAGTCAGCCTTCCTTGGATGCATGCGTTGAATCCATGGCCTGTCATTCCCCTCCCAGGACACCTTTCTGGGGCTTTTTGGATCACCAGCAAGTTTAAGTTATTTTTTTCTTTGCTTGTGAGCATTTATTAGCCCTAGTGTGTCCCAAGAACTGAGACAGGCATGTGTGAGGTCAGTGCTGTGGAAAAACATGTAGCCCAGGCCTCTGGCACACAACACACAAGCGAGTACATGGCTAAAGGATGTGATAAATGGTATTGAGGAAATGAATGGGCTAAAAGGACAGAATAGGGAAGAAGACAGTCTTGCAGGGGAGAAGGTGGGGGAAGATGTCCCACAAAGAAGGACCAGCACAGATGAGTCCCTGAAGCCAGAGTATCTCTTCAGCCCCCCGGTCCAGCTGTCCTACCTCTCTGGAAACCCCAGTTACTCAAGCCTTCTTCTTCCTTCACTATCAAGTAAATTGATTAGTGGTCCAAGCAGACGGAATGGCCAGTGCAAAGGCTCTATGGTAGGAGCAGGTGGTGGGCACATGAGTGTCCCGGGGCTGACATTAAAAAGTACCACAAAAATAAATAAGTAAATAATAAAAAGTACCACAAACTGGGTGGCTTAAACAGCAGAAACTTTTTTACTCCACAGTCTGAAGGCTAAATGCCAGAGATCAAGGTGTTGGTAGAGTAGGTTCCCTCTGCAGGCTTGAAGGAGAATCGGTTCCATGTCTTTCTCCTACCTTCTGGTGTTGCTGGTAATCTTTGGAGTCCTTGGCCGGTAGAGGAATCACCCAAGCCTGTGCTTTCATCTTGACATGGTGAAGACACTATATGAGTGTCTGTGACCAAATGTCCCTCAGTCATATTGGATTAACAGTCTCCCCCCCCCCACCCCCACTCTAGTATGACCTCATCTTAACTAATTACATTTGCGACGACCTATTTCCAGATAAGGTCACATTCAGAGGTACTGGGTAGGACACATGAATTTTGTTGGTGGCGGGAAGGGGGCACAAGTGAACCCATAAAAATGTGTTTTAGAAAGAACAAGGTCGGGGGCACCTGAGTGGCTTAGCCATTTAAGTGTCTGACTTCGGCTTAGGTCATGATCTCACAGTTTGTGAGTTTAAGCCCCGCATTAGGCTCTGTGCTGACAGCTCAGAGCCTGGAGCCTGCTTCAGATTGTGTGTGTGTGTGTGTGTGTGTGTGTGTGTGTGTGTGTGCCCCTCCCCTGCTCACACTCTGTGTGTCTCTCAAAAATAAATAAACATTAAAAAAAGCAGAAGAAAAGAAAAATAGCAAGGCTGGCGTGGCTGGAGCGGAGTGAAGGTGGCTAGTGGGAGAGATTGCCTGGAGCCTGGCTGGCCACAGCAAGGAGTGTGGGACACATTCTGAGCATCTAGGCCTGTTCTGACTACGTCATTTCATCCGGGGAGAAGGAGAGACTGTAGAATAGTCAGAGGAAGTGCAGAAACTCAAGGGCAGTGTGGCCGCCGCCAGTAGGAGTTGAAGTACTAAGTGTGGAGAAGGGGGAAATTGTGACCACAGGGCCCCAGGGACAATGCCTGGCTGTTTCCCAGCTGCCCAGGAGAACAAGCGAGCTGCTGAGCAAGGTGTTCCTGAAGGAGTGGGGTACTGGGCCACAATGGGATTCAAATCCACATTCACCAGTTTTCATTGTGTGACCTTGGGTTAGTTACTTGGCCTCTCTGGGTTCCAATTTTTTCATTTGTCAAATGAGGATGCCATTCAGAGGACGAAATGGAAGAAAATACACAGCTGGAGGAGCACAGTGAAGGCTCCTCGAGTGCCAACTCCTCTGAGACAACATCTGGTGACCTCCTCACCATCCCATTTTACAGATGAGGAAATAGAGGCTCAGAGAGGGCAAGTGACTTGCCCAAGGTCCCTCAGTGAGAAAGTAGAAGAGACATGAACTGAGCCTGTCCAGTTCCGAAACACGCACCCCTTTCCTTCCACATGCTTTCAAAAAATGTCAACATCCCTCTGCCTGTCACAGAGGTGGGCCCAGGCCAGGGCCTCTGGCTCCCTCCTGCATTGGATCCCAAGGAAGTACTCAGATAGGGCTGGTCAGGAGCAGTTTTTGCAGACCTGTGTTCTGCTGCATTTGAGTCTTGTTGCCTGGGGAATGAAAATTCTGGTTGCCTTCAGTGAACCGCCCGGCGAGCTTGAGCTTGGGTTTCATACTCTGGGAGGCAAGCTTGGGATACACCCATTTTCCAGGTGGTAAAAGAGGCTTAGAGAAAGAAAGGATGTGCCTCTGTCGGGAGGAAGTAGAACTGTGGCCACCAGCACAGAATTTGCCCACTTGGCTTTGTCCGCAGGCTATGCAGGCTTCTGATAAGTGCCTGCCTACTGTGCACTCTCCCCTGGGGAACAGGGGCTCCTTATTCTAACCCTGGTGTGTCTGCTGTGTCTGTACAAGGCAAGCAGCTTCAACATATGGCAGGAAGATGCACTGGGCTGGCCTTGTGGGGCCTGGGGTGACACTAAGGGCACCAGGCACAGTTCCATCTCTTCCTTGCCCCTCCCTCGCCTCTGCCCTTCTGAGCTGGGAGGAGCCGGGAGGGATGGGGGAGGAGGTGCGTGTCCTCAGATGCCTGCACTATTTTTGGAGCTGCTTTGATCCTGATTCCGGGGCACATGGACTGTGACAGGCTCTTGGAGCAGACCCCATTTGCATACAGTCAGCTATGGATGCCGGCTTACCCCGGAGGCTCCTACCCTGGCACTTCTGGAACGGGGCACAGACTCTCGCCCTCCAAACTGGATGCCTTGTATTTCTTTTGCTTTCCTAACTGCCAGGGCTGGAACCTCCAGGACAATGTTGAACAGACGTGGCCAGAGTGGACATCCTTCCCTTGTTCCTGATCTTACGGGGAAAGCATTCCATCTTTTGGCATGGAGTATGATGTTAAACTGTGATTTATCAGGTTGAAGATGTTCCTTTCTATTCTTCATTTGTGGAGTGTTTTTATCATGAAGAGGTGTTAGATTACGTCCAGAGTGTTTTTCTGAAAGATGCCTTCTTTTAAAATGTTCCAGGCAAGCTCACTTTTTCTTCTGAGGGTGAAGTCTCAAATGCAAATCCAAAGAGTGAGTTGCAAATCATTGCTCAGGCACTGGTGTGTCACAGCTCTTAAACAGGTGTCTGCTCTTGTAAAGGAGACCACAGCCCAGCAGGAGGGAGGAGGCTAGAGCCCCCAGCCCAGCAGGAGGGAGGAGGCTAGGGCCCCCAGCCCCCTTGACACTCACTCCCCCTCTGCCCGTAGGCCTATGAGAAGCGCTTCCCCACCTGCCCGCAGATCCCCGTCTTCCTGGGTAGCGAGGTCCTGCGCGAGTCCCGCAGCGCAGACGGGGCGGTGCACGTGGTGGAGCGGAGCTGCAGGTTGCGCGTGGAGGCCCCGCGGCTGCTGCGCAAGGTGGGTGGGGAGGGGTTCCCAGAAGTGCCAGGGGGCCCCACGGAGGAGGGGACTGGAAAGGGGGGGATCTGGGGGCGGGCTCAGGTGGTGAAGCCAGTGAGTATGCATATGAGTGTAGGTGCTGGTGGTACACGTCCTGGGGTTGGGGTTGGGGCCTGCGGAAAGGGGGCGGTTGTTCTAGGTCGGAGGGCCGGTCTGGGAAGGACAAAGGCCTAGGACCTAGGGACTGGGGCTGGGGCTGCTGGGCAGGCTCCGGGTGGGGCACAGGGGGTCTTGGGGTTTGTGGGTGTTGGGCTGGGTACGGGATACTGCCGGCTGGTGGGCAGGCGCGGGGTCTTGGGGTCTTGGTGAGTCTTGGTATCCAGCAGCCCCCACCCCCTTCGCTGCTCCTTCCCTTGCAGATTGCCGGCGTAGAGCACGTGGTCTTTGTGCAGAGAAACGTGTTGAACTGGAGGGAGAGGACCCTCCTCATTGAAGCCCACAATGAGACCTTCGCCAACCGCGTGGTGGTCAACGAGAACTGCAGCTACACTGTAAGCCTGCGTCCCGCCCCCTTCCTGCGTCCCGCCCTCTTCCTGTGTCCTGCAGTCCACGCATCAGCCTGGCTGCCTCTCCCCTGCTCCCAGGGCCTTGTCGGATAAATTGCAGGACACTCACTTACATCTGCAATTCAGATACACAGCTGATACTTTTCTGTTTGTTTAAATAGCCTCAAATACCGCTTGGGACATACTTACCAAAATATTATTCGTTGTTTATCTGAAATTCAAATATGGCATCCTGTATTTTATTGGGGAAAGCTGGCAACCTGCCTCCACCTCCCTCTTCTCTCTGTCCTTTTCTTCCTCCTTGAAAGGGAGGCTCATTTACGTTTTTTTTTTTTTTTAATTTTTAATGTTTATTTATTTTTGACAGACAGAGAGACAGATCATGAGTAGAGGACAGGCAGAGAGAGAGGGAGACACAGGCTCTGTGTCCGAAGCAGGCTCCAGGCTCTGAGCTGTCAGTACAGAGCCCAACGCGGGGCTCGAACCCACGAACCATGAGATCATGACCTAGGCCAAAGTCAGACCCTTAAACGACTGAGCCATCCAGCGGCCCCTATAGTTTCTTCATCTGTAAAATGGGGTTAATGATGACACCTCCCACATGGGTTGTGGTGAGAAGTAGGGGAAGAAAAGTATCCAAAACCCCTTAGAAGAGGGCCTGGCACATACCAAGCCCTGTATGTGTGTTACCTTTTCAGATCATTAATAGTAATTATTATTCTCCAGTACACACTGACTGAGCACCTACTATGTGCTGGGCATCCGGCCAGAGCACGGACTAGTCCCCCTGACCTTTGTTCTCACAAGGACCTCCATTCCAGTGGCAGATACAGACAAGAAAAAAGGTCAACGTAATCTTACAACTTCACAAATACTAAGAAGGGATCCAGAAGACAGGATTAGGGAAAATAAGAGGAGAGGCACTCTGTTAGGTAACAGTGTCCCACTGAAGCCACCAAGCTGAGAGCTGGTGGATGAGAGGGCTGGGAACAGAGTTCTGGGGTGGGAACAGCATGTGTGAAGACCCATAGGTGGATGAGTGAAGTCTGAGAATGGGGGCTGCAGGGGCAGGGTCCTGCTGCCCCCGGGTTGGAGTGAGGGAGGAGTCTGGAGGCGTTTGCTGGGATGGAGCCCAGCTCTGCCACCTCCTTGCTGAATGATGTTGGGCAAGTTGCTTCCCCTCCCCAGGCCACCCCTTGCATACCTGTCAGCAGAGCCCGCCTCATCCGGTGCTGGCTGGAGCCTATAAGACAATGTAGGTAAAGCTCCTTTAGCCTGTGCTAGATCCCGAATGCTAGTTTTCATGATGATAACTCCAGTGTCGTAACTATGGTTCATTAGAGCCTTCCCTATGGGGGGTGGGGCATTGCCTTGTGTATCTGTCCCATCCCTAGCATTTGGCATGGTGCCTCGTATACAGCAGGTGTCCAGTAAATGCCCATTGCTTTTTCTTTCCACACCTCCAGCTCCTCTGGGAATTGGACCCAGAATATTCCAATGCTTACCTCTAGGGAGTTGTGTGGGTGGCAGCTTTTTATAAATCACTTTTAGTGCATTTATAATATGTATTTAGTGCATATTTCTCAGCATGAGTTCTACCAACCGCTGAATTAGCGTCACTGAGGCTGCTTGGGAAATGCAGGTTTTCAGGCCCTGCCCTGGACCTATTTGGCCCAGGCATCTGCATATTTAAATTTTTTTTTAAATGTGTATTTATTTTTGAGAGAGAGAGAGAGAATGAGCCGTGGAGGGGCAGAGAGAGGGAGACACAGAATCTGAAGCAGGTTCCAGGCTCTGAGCTGTCAGCACAGAGCCCAATACGGGGCTCGAACTCACAAACTGTGAGATCATGATCTGAGTCGAAGTCAGATGTTTAACCGACTGAGCCATCCAGGTGCCCAGCATCTGCATGTTTCACAGACTCCCTGGTAGTACTTCTGCCCAGGAAAGTTTGAGAGGGACTAAGTCTGGGTCTGCATAGAAGCTCTGTCAACAAAGTTTGTCCGTGTGTGTGTGTGTGTGTGTGTGTGTGTGTGTATTTGTTTACAATAAATATGTAACATAATAAATACTTTAAAATATATATTTAAAATATGTAATAGTTATATATAACTTACATATAATTATATATTAAGTACATTAACTCATTTATAAAGTTTATTTTGAGGGAGAGAGATAGAGTGAGAGATAGTTGGGGAGGGGCAGACAGAGGGAGAGAGAGATTCCCAAGCAGGCTCCACACTGTCAGCGCAGAGACTGACGTGAGGCTCGAACTCACAAACCATCAGATCATGGCCTGAGCCGAAACCAGGAGCCAGTCACCCAACCGACTACGCCACCCAGGTGCCCCTAAATATATTACTCATTTAAATATATCATTATAGAACAGTTTTTAAGGGACAGGCTTGCAGATGCCAGACCCACTTCCTTCCAGCCCCTCATGAGAAGGCTCTTTGTTCTCTAACACTTGGCATTGTTCTCCGGGTGGGGTTGCTGCCCCCCCACTCCGGTATTGCCATGCTGTCCACAGCTGCTCTGGTTGGGCCCAGATCACCAAGAGAGCCCTGAGTGGGGGGCACTGCATCCCCCACAATGAGACTTGTCACTGCGGCTGCCTGGCTTTCAGGTCCACCCCGAGAATGAAGAGTGGACTTGCTTTGAGCAATCCGCCTCGCTCGACATCCGGTCCTTCTTTGGCTTCGAAAGTGCCTTGGAGAAGATCGCCATGAAGCAGTACACGGCTAACGTCAAGAGGGTAAGGGGTGGGCTCCATCAGTCACAGGGAGGAAGGTACACAGACCTCAGAGCCTGGTTCAAAACCTGCTCTGACACCTGACAACCCAAGTGACATCGGGCAAAATCGATCCTTAACCTTCCTTGGCCTCAGTCTTTTCATCCATAGAGTGAGTATCCTAACAATGACCATAACACACAAGATAATGAGTGGAAACCACCTGGCCTGAAATGGGGGCACCATAATCATTATCCAGATGCTCCCTGATGTTTGGGGCTTGTGTAGTGAACTCTGGACAGAGAAGGGGCATTCTGTGGTGCTTTTTCCTGGTTAAAATTGGTTGCTGTGTAAGGCTCTCAGACCTGTCCCTGAGAGGCCTTTTCGCATAATGAAACGGGTGAAATTCATTTCAACGATGTATTTTAACCCACATGTTACCTATAGAAAACCTACCAATGAGCTATTTTACATTCTTTGTTCCGTCCTAAGTCTTGGAAATCCGGTTCATATCTGACGCTCACAGCACATCTCCATTTGGACCAGCCACATTTCAAGTTCTCCGTAGCTACGTGTCAGGGGTGGGGCTGCAGCCAGGTGGGAGTGACTCCCGGGCTGATGAGGTTATCCCTGCTCTCCTGCCCTGCGGCTCATATGCCTCTGGTCTCTCTGGCTTCCAGGGGAAGGAGGTGATTGAACATTACCTGAACGAGCTTATCTCCCAGGGCACCTCTCACATTCCCCGATGGACGCCTGCCCCCGTCCGAGAGGAGGACGCCCGCTCCCAGGCTGGGCCGAGGGATCCGGGCTCCCTGGAGGTTGATGGGCCCATCGGTGCTCCAGGCCCTGCGCCTGAGGTGGTGGTTACAGACGGTAGGTCCCTGTGGCTGAAGCCAGCGGGCCAGGCCTGTACCCTTGTGCCCCCCACAACTGCCCCAGTCCCTGGAAACCTGCTTTGTGTTTGCTCACTCCGCGCGGGAAGAGTTGCTGCGGGTCCCCTTGGGAATGGGTCTACGAACTGGAAAGACTCAGCTTCCGCCCTTTCCCGCTGCTTTACCCTCTCTTCCTTCCTTCCGGCCCAAGAGCCAGAACTGGTTTATTTCTAAATCAGGAATTGACCTGATCTGGTGCCTCAGGGCTGCCCTTTTCTCTGGTTTTATTACTATTTTTAATTATATGAGTAATGTATGGAGATGGTAGAAAGAAATATTCAAACTTCTTGGAAGATGTAAATGAGGAAGTAAGACTCTTTTCTTCTCTCTGGAGGCAATACTAATTTTGTGGTCGTATTTCGTGAAACTACCTAGCCATATATATGTACATACGTATACACACATGTGTATATACAGGCATGCATACCTGTATAATGTATGCTGAGCCAACATTACACATTCTGCTTGATGTTTTGCTTTTTTTCATTTACTAATGTTGCTTGAACAGCTTTCTATGTCAGTGCATCTGTTTCAGCACTTTGCGGTATTTCATGGTGTGGCTGCACCATAACTCATTTATTAATAAACATTTATTATTGGGGCACCTGGATGGCTCAGTCAATTAAACGTCTAATCAGGCCATGATTTCACGGTTTGCAGGTTCAAGACCCATGTTGGGCTCTGCACTGACAGCATGGAGCCTGCTTAGGATTCTCTCTCTGCCCCTCCCCTGCTTGCTCTCTCTCTCTCTCTATTTCTCTCTCAAAATAAATAAATAAACTTAAAAAATAAACATTTATTATTACTTTTGTTAGTTTATTTATCTAGTCTTCTCTTTATGGACGTGAGGTTTCCAGTTTTTAAAACATAGAAATAATGTAGTGTATCTTTGTACTTAAGTTTACTTACTTGTTTTGAGAGAGGGAAAGCCCCAGCTGGGGAGGCACAGAGAGAGAGGGAAACAGAGAATCCCAAATAGGCTCTGCACGTGAGTGTAGAGCCTGATGTGGGGCTTGAACTCATGAACCATGAGATCATGACCTGAACTGAAGTCAGACACTTAACTAACTGAACCACCCAGGTGCCCCATTAAGATTTTATTTTTAAATAATCTCTACCCCCAACATGGGGATTGACCTCACAACCCTGAGATTAAGAGTCACATGTTCCACCCACAGAGTCAGCCAAGCACCCCTATAGCATAAAATTTTTACAGTTGAATTGCTGGGTCAAAGGTTATATGCAGGTAAAATTTTGGCACATTTACCAGTTAGGCCTTCAAAGATTGGTTGTACTAATCAATGTTCCCCCAAAAGTGTGTAGCTATGTCTATTCCTGACTTCACTCTGGCTCCCCACAAGACTATTATTAAATGTTTTAAAGTTCTGAAAGCAAAAAGTGACCTCTAGTAAATTAGTGATTAGGTCTTTCCTCATGAATGAGGCCAAATATTATTTTCTCATGCTTAGTGACTCCATATGGCTTTTTTGTGAATCTCTCTGTTCTTGTACTTTGTCTATTTTCCTGTTTGCCCATGGATTTCTTTCTTTTTTTAATTAAAAAAAATTTTTATTTATTTATTTTTGAGAGAGAATGAGACAGAGCACGAGTGGGGGAGGGGCAGAGAGAGAGGGAGACACAAAATCTGAAGCAGGGTCCAAGCCGTCAGCACAGAGCCCAATGTGGAGCTCAAACTCACAAACCGTGAGATCATGACCTGAGCCGAAGTCGGAGGCTTAACCAACTGGGCCACACAGGCATCCCTGACCATTGATTTCTCATTGCTTTGTAAGAACTCTTCATATGTAAGGCAATTAGCCTTTTGTCATATTTTCGACTTTTATTGATAATGGGAAATGTTTACAATATAATTTTAAATAAATTAAAAAAAAACCCTAGGACACAAAACTACACATACTCCCTGAGTTCAGTTTTAGCTCTGTGCATTTGTGCTCATGATGATTCATTCTTTTGGGGTCACTGAAATGTCAGGCTTGGCTTTCTTAGAGATATGCCACATAACCAGTAAATTACATCTGGGGCATTGTGTAGGGAGAACAAAATTCATTCATTCACAAATATTTATTCTGTACCAACTCTGTGCTAGCTGGCTGCTGTTGTATGTGAACTTTTAAAATATTTAAAAAATTAGGGGCGCTTGGGTGGCTCAGTCCGTTAAGCGACTGACTTCGGCTCAGATCATGATGTCACAGTTCGTGGGTTTGAGCTCCACATGGGGCTCTGTGCCGACAGCTCGGAGCCTGGAGCCTGCTTTGGATTCTGTGTCTCCCTCTCTCTCTGCCCCTCCCCTGCTTGTGCTCTGTCTCTGTCTCTCAAAAGTGAATAAACATTAAAAATTTTTTTAAATATTAGAAAAATTAAATCTTCTGCCTCTTCTTGCACACATTGTCTGGTGGTCATGACTTTTACCCTAATTTTGCACCAGGCTTTTCCTTCCTTCGCCCTCTGCACTGTGCTCAGGATGGCTGGCGAGAGGCAGAGTCACCCCCCTTCCACCCTGCTCTGAATCACTGAGCCTTTGTGCTCAGGAGAAAGGGGCCTTCACAGCCGCATAGAGGCCGGAAGGATGCTGGTATCTCCTGTCTCCCTTGTGTTCTCTCTCTCATCCTGTCCACCCCTCCTTACCGTCTCCAGCATCTCCCCTTCTGACCACTCTGTTTGGGGGGTCTGGACGCCACCTGTCCCCATACACCACCAGCATCCCTCCTGCTTCTGTTTACCCAGATGCCTGCTGACCTCCAGCCCGGGACTTTTCTTGTTTTAGAGGGAACCATTGGGTCCTGCTGCTGGAGGTACACACATTCCATTTGTTTTCGTATTGTGCCACCCGAACACAAAAAACAGGCTACACTCATGGGGGCTGCTCTTTGTGGACCGTCTACCCACTGCGGAGATGCTAATATGCTGGTGTGCCTCACCATGCCAGCATCTGCCACCTCAACAGTTAAGAGTGGGCAATGGGTGGGGTGCCTGGATGGCTCAGTCGGTTAAGCGTCTGATCTCGACTCAGGTCACGATCTCATGGTTCGTGAGTTCGAGCCCTGTGTCCGGTTCTGTGCTGACAGCTGCAGCCTAGAGTCTGCTTCAGATTCTTTGTCTCCCTCTCTCTCTGCCCCTCCCCTGCTCACACTCTGTTTGTCTCTCAAAAATAATAAATGTTGAAAAACAAATTTTAAAGAGTGGGCAGTGGGACCTCAGGTTGAGCCCAGCCTCTAAATGCCCGCACATGCTGACCCCCAAACAGTCCCATTGTGCAGGACAGGACTGAACAGTGTTTGGAATGATCCGTGCAGCTCCCGGGCTGTATTTTGGGGTCAGGGCTCTGTCTACAAAAGGCCTCTAGCCCACAGAGGGGCTGGGAGGTGGGAAGGCAAAAGGAACTGTATTTACTGACCATCTCTTGTATGCTCGGTGCACCACATGCATCCACTCGCTACTTAACCTGTCTTGGCCTCAGTTTTGTCTTCTGTGAAGTGGGGGACAGTAGTGTGCCTGCCTCACTGGGGCGTCGAGACAACTCACTGAGATGGTGCATGTCTAGAAATATGAGTGCGTATTGTTAATTATCTTCAGAGATTGGGTAGCTCCAGAGGGTGGGAATTAGCTTGATGTCCGAAGTCAGAGGAGACAAATCACTTGCCACTGTGAGATCCAAGCTGGCCCCTCCATGAGTTTTCAGAAACCCCTTGGAAAGGGCCAGCAAGACCAGAAGATGTGGAGCCCATGTGGCTGTTCTTGGGTGAAAGGGCCACCGTACGGCTTGGAACTGCATTTCAGATCTGAGGCGGCCAATGAGGCGAGGGTTCCAGAAAGGGTAGACCATGTGGTAAAGACAGTGGCATCGCCCTCTGGTCCTGAACGCCTCCACCTTCTCCTGCAGGGGACAAGCTAGATGCAGACTACATTGAGCGCTGCCTGGGTCATCTCACACCCATGCAGGAGAGCTGCCTCATCCAGCTGCGACACTGGCTGCAGGAGACCCACAAAGGCAAGGTGGGTGCAGAGCTGGGGCCTACCAGACCATGTTCAATGACAGCCACTCACCCCAGGCACTGGGGGAGGAAGGGCCAGGTAAACAGGCTGATGTAATCAGCAGTTCTGAAAACTTGTATTTTGCCTTCTTTTTATCCTGTATCGTCTCATGTATCTGTAATGCATGTTGTGCATACCGTTGACTGCAGGGTTTCTCATCCTTTGCACTGTTGACATTTGAGGCCCGACAGTTCTTTATGGGGTGGGGTGTGCCCTGTTGGGTGTCGCAGCATCCTGGCCTCCACCACTAGATGCCGGGAGCTCTTCTTCCCCAGTTGTGACAACCCAAAATGGCTCCAGACTCTAAGCCCCATAACAGGAATGTCCACCATGCATGTAGGTCCCAAGCATGGACTTGACCTTCAGCTCTGTTGAATGAGAAATTTGAGCTTGCCCTTCCTCCCTATCCCCTCCCCATGCTGCGTGTGTGTGGGGTGCAGACAAGGAAGTTGCTTTCATGTTGGGCTGTGATTTAACCTGTCTGCTCATTTTCTCATCTGTGAAAGGGGGATAATGCTAGCATACATCACCTAGACTGAATTTCAAGGGACGATCCACATAAAATGCCTACAGTCATGTCTGGCTCGGATGAGCACTCAGGGCAGGGGAGCCTTTACTGGGGCTGGATTTCTCTTGCCTGTCAATATTTGCCCAAGGGAAGGAAGGCGAGCTGGCAGGGACTTAACTTGTCACCTCGGCCTATGAATTACACTCTGGGTTATATGTGGTAGGAACACAGCTTGAGTCAAGGCAAAAAAAAAAAAAAAAAAAAAAAAAAAAAAAAGAGGAGGGGGCTATTTATTGGCTCATATAACAAACTGTTGAGAGGGATGTATTAATTTCTTAAGGCTGCTGAAAGAAAATGCTACAAACAACAGAAACTTATCCTCACAGTGCTGGAGTCCCAAAGCCTGAAGTCAAGGTGTGGTCAGGGTTCTGGAGCCTGCCTTTTCTCCAGCCTTCTGGAGGCTCTGAGAGACAGTCTGTATCATGCCTCCCCCTTCCTGGCTTCTGGTGGCTGCCACAGTCCTTGGCTTGTAGATACGTCATTCCAGTGTCTGCCTTCACCATCACGTGGTCTTTTTTTCCTCCATGTGTCCTGTGTCTGTGTCCAAACACAGGAAGGCCCACCTACTCCAATATGACCTCACTTTATCTAATTATATCCGGATAGACTCATTTCCATATAAGGTCCCATTCTGAGGTTCTGGGTAGACATGAATTTGGAAGGGACATCATTCAGCCCAGGGGGCCATGTAGCCTGTCTCAGGGATATCCCGAATCAGGACTCCCATGCGGTTGGGGCCGCTGAGCTCTTGTATCTGTTTACTTCTGCTTCATCCCCGCCAGACTTCCTTCCTCGTTGAGCTTGGAGCTGGGGCTCCCCATAACCTGCAGGCTCACCTTTACACCACAGAGAAAGGGCTTCACGTCCCGTTCTTCTGATTTAAATTGTCTAAATGCTCTGATTGGATTGTGCCACCGCTGAGGCCATGGGAGTGGAATGCTGACTGGCAACACCAGCTAAAACCGGCACTGGTGCTGGGGCGTGGGGAGGACACGTAGCTCCCCAGAAGCAAAGAGATGCCTGAAGAGGGAGAAATGTCTGGCAGCCCAAACTCACAGATTTTCACTACAGCCCGCCCCTTGGCTGTGTCGTTCGCGGTGGAGTGTGCGGTCCTTTTCCGAGCTATATATTTTGCAGAGAAGACAGGAGAACTCATTTTCCACAGTCTTCTCTACTGGGTGAGGGACTACCGTTCTACAGGCTTTACCCTTCTTGTCTCAGATTCCCAAAGATGAACACATCCTTCGGTTCCTGCGGGCTCGTGACTTCCACCTGGACAAGGCCCGGGAGATGCTGCGCCTGTCCCTGAGCTGGCGAAAGCAGCACCAGGTGGATTTCCTCCTTCAGACCTGGCGACCCCCCTGCTCTCCTGGAGGAATTCTATGCGGGGGGCTGGCACTACCAGGACATAGGTGCGTCCCTTTACCTACAGAACGCAAAAGGGGCCACTTTTCACATTGGGATCTTATTATTTTTCCTTTTGACTCTTCTGGGCATCTGGAGATGCCCTTGGGGTTCACCCAGCCATGAGGAAAGTAGGGCTGGAAGAGACATGTGGGCTTGAGGCAACATTTCTCCATGCAGAGGCAGCGTTAGCCCACCCTTACTTCTGATCATGGGGACCCCCACACATAATGGCTGCATGGGCATGCATCAGCGCCCTGGGGATGCCGTAGCAAATTACAACAAGCCGGGTGCCTTAGAGATGTATCTGCCAACAGTTCCGGAGGCAGAAACCCCAAATCAAGGTGTGGGCAGGGCTGTGCTCCCTGCGGTGAATCTCTCTCTGCCTCCTCCAGCTCCTCGTGGCCCCAGGCGTTCCTTGGCTTGTGGCTGTATACCCACACTCTGCCTGTCTTCACGTGGATTCCTTCTGGGTGCCTGTGTGTCCTCTCTTCTTATAAAGACCTCAGGTCACTGAATTTAGGACCCACACTGATCCAGTAGGATTTCATCTCGAGGTCCTAAACAATCTGATCTGCAGACTGTTTCCAAATAAGATCACATACAGAGGTTCTGGGTGGACGTGAATTTTTGGAGGACACTATTCAACCCGCTACAAATAAGTTCTCTCTCAGTTTTTTTTTTTTTAATCTTTATTTATTTTTGAGAGAGAGACAGAGTGTGAGCAGGGGAGGAGCAGAGAGAGAGGGAGACATAGAATCTGAAGCAGGCTCCAGGCCCTGAGCTGTCAGCACAGAGCCTGACGCAGGGCTCGAACTCACGAACCGTGAGATCATGACCTGAGCTGAAGTCGGATGCTCAACCGACTGAGACACGCAGGCGCCCCTCTTAGTTTTTTATTAAACTGCCCTTGATGTAAAAATTTGTATATATTGATTAGGGTGAGTGTTTGACTCACCTAAAGGACCGGTTGGGACACTTCAATATATAGTCAATTACCATTGTTCATGGATTCCATATTGTGAATTTGCCTCCTCACCACAATGTATTTGTAACCCCCAAGTCAATACTCAGGGTGCTTTTGCGGTCAATTATGAACACGTGTAGAGTGGCGAAAAGTCAGAGTCATCTGACCTGTGTGTCCCCTGCTGAGGTTGAACGAGATGTCCTTCTTTTTTTCAGTTCTTACACTGTTAACAAGAGTCCTTTTTAAAGTCTACTTAGTGCTACATTTTTTTTTTTGCATTTTGGGGGTGATGCTTAAAATGGCCCCCAGGCATAATACAGGAGTGCTGGCTAGTGTTTCAAAGCACAAGAAGGCTGTGACTCATGGAGAAAATGTTAGATAAGCTTCCTTCAGGCTTAGTGTGATGCTGCTGGCAATGAGTTCAATGTTAATGAATCAACAATATATACTCAATAAGGTGTCCTTAAATAGAAACACACAGAGAACAAGGTTATGTATTGATCAGTTGACAAAAATGTTGTGTCTAGAGGCTCGCAAGGACCTTACCCCATATTTTTCCTGGAAGCGATGCTTTAGTACTTCCTGATTCAGTGTTCAAGGTGACTTTGGAAAACATCACTACCATGAATAACAAGAATCGATTGTATTAGTATGTAATTCCTTATTTTTCCTATTTGCTTTGGCTGATAGAAAGCTAAGAACCAACGTCATCCACTCTCTCCATACTCCTTTATAACATGGTTCATATTTTCTTTTTTAAAAAGCTTTAGGGGTGCCTGGGTGGCTCAGTTCATCCAGTGTCTGATTCTTTTTTTTTTTAGTGTTCATTTATTTATTTTGAGAGCAAGAGAGCCTAAGTGAAGAAGGAGCAGAGAGAGAGGGAAAGAGAGAATTCCAAGCAGGCTTTGCACTGTCGGCGCACAGCCTGATGTGGGGCTCAATCCCATGAACTGTGAGATCATGGCCTGAGCTGAAACCAAGAGTCGGTTACTTAACCAACTGAGCCATCTAGGCACCCTAAGCATCTGACTCTTAATTTCAGCTCAGGTCATGATCTCACGGTTCATGGGATCGAGCCCAGCATTGAGCTCTGTGCCGACAATGTGGAGCCTGCTTGGGATTCTCTCTCACCCTGTCTGTCTCCCTGCCCCTCCCCAACTTGCACGTGAGCACGTCTCTGTCCCTCTCTCTCAAATAAATAAACATTAAAAAGAATTAAAAAAAAAATAAAAAGCTTCCAGATAAACGTGTAATGTTAGGACAGGTTTTCAGAGATGTTGCTAAGGCCATACAGAGTTCCCACATGCCCCTCACCCAGTTTCCCCTGTGATGTCAGTCTGTCTCCTTGACTCTTGAACACGTTGCTTCTGTCACCGTAATTGGCATCAATCCCTCTTGGGAGTGGGTAGAGCATTCCCAAATAAATGGACAGGAGGGGCAGGCTGAGCCACAGCCTGGCACCGCCTTCTCCGAAGAGAAGTTTGGGCCTGCCCTCTCACCAGCACTCCTGAAATAATGTCCCTTCTCTTTATGGGGCCTCCCCTGCAAAGACGGCCGCCCCCTCTATATCCTGCGCCTGGGCCACATCATGGACACCAAAGGCTTGATGAAGGCCGTGGGGGAGGAGGCACTGCTGAAGCATGTGAGTAGGGGTCCTCTCTCCCCGGACCCCAGGGCTGCCTGTGGGGGGAGCAGCCAAGTGAATGTTTGCCAGCACATTCTCTACTTTCCAGGTTCTTTCCGTCAATGAGGAAGGACAGAAGAGATGTGAAGGGAACACAAAGCAGTTTGGCCGTCCCATCAGGTAAGAACCCCCGCCAGGAGCAAATGCCCCCTGAAAAGAGTAAAAACAAGCCAAGCTTCACTGGGCATGGACTCAGCACTTTACAGGAATGTCCTTCATTTATTTGGTTCAGTGATCCTGTGAGGCAGGACCTGTTATTGTCCCTGTTCTTTATGGAGGGGGAAACTGAGGCTCAGAGTGGCTGTGCTCATCCCAGGTTGTTGCTAAGTGGGTAAGGTTACTGTCTCTGCCTCGGTCTCAAGGAGTTTACGCCCTGGCCTTGCTTTTTGAGGCCAACTCTGCCATCCCAGGTCCCTTGACTCTGCCTCCCAGGCAGGCGGACTCAACAGGTGTCATGGCAATCCGGTAACCCCTCGTCCGACCTGCCCCAGACCCCTCAGTTTCCCGCATGAGTACTTAGGGTGGCACGAACCTTCTGAACTATAGCTTGCTCGTCTGTAATGTGGGAATAACCATCATGAGTCCCAAGGCGTCTTCATGGATTATCAAAGGCCACGTCTGTTGAGAGAGAACACAAATGTGTGTGTAACACTTGCTGTGCAGCAAGTTCCGTTGAAGTACCTGCCTCACATCCTCCTTATTACAGTCTGGGAGGGAGGGGCCAGTGGGACCTGCCACTTTTTATCCCCACATGGCCTGATCTTTGTGAAAATCGAGTCCCTTTGCTGTTTGGAGCCTTTCCTAAGGGGATGTACATTGGCTGGGCTGGGAAATCGATCAATAAATCAGGGTCCTGATCCAAAGTGGAATTCACCTGAGATGGCTCAGATGACAGGGTGTCAGGAGGGACTCCTTGCAGCAGTGTGGATGGAAGGATCAAAGGCAGGATGGAGGGGCTCCCAGGGATTAGCTGCTGCAGTAGAACACTCATTTTCCTAATGAATTAGTCCTGAGGAAATGGAGGCACAGAGAAGTTAAGTAACTTGGCCAAGGCCACACAGCAAGCGGCAGCGCTGAGATTTGAATCCAGGCCGTCTGGCTCTGGAGCGAGTGAGTGCTCTTGGCGCTTACACTCTATTTAGCAGTCGGAGCCTTTTCAACGATTGATAGCAATGACTTGCTTGAAGGAGTGCACTCTATGGCCTGTCCTTGCAGAGAACTTCACATATACTATCTCATTTAATCCTAACAATTGCTCGAGATGTTACTGCCCACTGCCACTGTCCTGATGAGGAAGCTGCCTGTGTCACACAGCTCTCGGGGGATGGAGGTGACACTTGAATTTGGGTGACTAGCCTTAGAGGCCATGCACTGAGCCTCCTCACCACCACTGGCCTCCCCAGCCTAGGGTTGGGGTGGGGAGTAGGATCCACAAGAGTGTCCTACGGCCTCCGCCCCTCTACTCCCAGCCCTGGCTTCCTGAGCCTCTCTGTCCTGTCTGCCAGCTCCCGAGGCCCCCCACCAACCGAGGGCTGTCGGGGGCCCTGGGATGTGGCAGAGCAAGCTGCAGTGAGGGGGTCATCTCTGCCGCAGCTCCTGGACCTGCCTGGTGGACCTGGAGGGTCTCAACATGCGGCATCTGTGGCGGCCGGGGGTGAAGGCCCTGCTGCGGATGATTGAGGTGGTCGAGGACAACTACCCTGAGACCCTGGGCCGGCTGCTCATCGTGAGAGCCCCCCGCGTCTTCCCGGTGCTCTGGACACTGGTGAGAGCAGGGGCCTGGGCCAGACCCCTCCCCCGTGCAGGCTGAGATGGGGTGGGGGAGTTCCCTCTGCCTGCTGGTTCAGTGTCCTTTCTTCTTCTTCCTCCTTCCTCCTCCCTCCTCCTTTCTCCTCCCTCCTCCTTCCTCCTCCCTCCCCTTCCTCCTCCCTCCCCCTCCTCCTACCTCCCCCACTCCTCCCTTCTCCCTCCCCCTCCCTCCTCCCCCCATCTTCCTCCTTCCTCCTCCTCCCTCCTCCCCCCTCCTTCCTCATCCCCTCCCCCCCTTCTCCCCCCTCCTCCTTTCTCCCCCATCCTTACTCCTCCTTTCTCTTCTCCCCTCCTTCCTCATCCCCCCCTCCTTCTTCTCCCACCTCCTCCTCCCTCCTCCCTCCTCCTCCTTCTTCCTTCTTCTTCCTCTTTCCTTCTTCTTTCTCCTTCCTCCCCCCTCCTCCCCCCTCCTTCCTCCTCCCCCCTCTCCCCCTCCTTTTTTCTCCCCCCATCCTTCCTCCTCCTTTCTCCTCCTCTCCTCCCTCCTCCTCCTGCCTCCCTCCCTTCCTCCTCCTCCTTCCTCCCCCCTCCTCTTCTTCTTCCTCCTCCATCCCTCCTCCTCCCTCCTCCTCCCCTCCTCCTCCCTCCTCCTTCTTCCTCCTCCTTGCTCCCCCCCTTCTCCCGCCTCCTCCCCCTCCTCCCCTCTCCTCCCCTCTCCTCCCCCCTCTTACCCTCCTCCTCCTTCCTTCCCCTGCCTCCCTCCTCCTCCTTCCTCCTCCTCCTCTCTTCCCTCCTTCTCCCTCCTTCTTCCTCCTTTTCTTCCTCCTTCTTCTTCTTCCTCCTCCTCTCCTCCCTCCTCCACTCTCCTCCTCCCTCCTCCTCCTCCCTCCTCCTCCTCCCTCCTCCTCCTCCCTCCTCCTCCTCCCCCTCCCTCCTCCTCCCTCCTCCTCCTTCTTCCTTCTTCTTCTTTTCTTCAACATTTATTTATTTCTCAGAGACAGAGGGAGACAGAGCACAAGGCAGGGAGGGGCAGAGAGAGAGGGAGACAGAATCCAAAGCAGGCTCCAGGCTCTGTGCTGTCAGCACAGAGCCCGGCACGGGGCTCAAACCCATGAACCGTGAGATCATGACCCAAGCCGAAGTCAGCTGCCCCACCTTACTGAGCCACCCAGGCGCTCCTGGTGGCATATCTTCTAAATAATAGCTTTGCTGAGATGTAACTCATCAGGTTCACTCTTTCCAAGTATAGAATTCGTGGTTTTTAGTATATTCCCAGAGCTGTGCAACCATTCCACCTTCTAGTTCCAGAACATTCTCAGCACCCCCAAGGGAAACCCTGTACCATCAGCATTCCTTCCTCTCCCGGCTTCCCAGCTCCTGGCAGCCATCAGTCTGCTTCCTGTCTCTATGGATTGGCCTGTTATAAATATTTCACAGAAGCGGAATCATATGAGGCATTTTGCATCTGATTTCTCTCACTGAGCATAATGATTTCAGGTGCATCGTGGTGTAGCATATCAGTACTTCATTCCTTTTTATGGCCGAATACTATTCCACCATATGGACAGACCATGATTTATGTATCTCTTGTCCTGCTTTGTGGATGCTGGGTCACACTCAGAATTGTATAGTGTTCCTGGGGCTCCTGTGAGCTGACTCTGAGGAGTGTTGGGATCCTGTGCTGCAGGGATTTGAAACCTTTTTGCCCAAGACCCACAGTAAGAAATACATGTTATATTACCACCCAACGCAAACACTCACACACCTGAAATAGATCCGCAAGCGATGGTTACATTAACTATGTGCAATATCCTCTTTTCTCTCTCTCTCTCTCTTTTTTTAATGTTTTATTTTGAGAGAGAGGACAGACAGAGCATGAGGCGGGGAGGGGCAGAGAGAGAGGGAGACACAGAGTCCGAAGCAGGCTCCAGGCTCTGAGCTGTCAGCACAGAGGCCCGACGCGGGGCTCGAACTCATGGACTGTGAGATCATGACCTGAGCTGAAGTCTGATGCTTAACCCACTGAGCCACCCAGGCTCCTCTCTTTTTGCTCTTTTATTCCATTCCATTAAAAATAAGCTAATCATGGAGGTGCTTGGTGGCTCAGTTGGTTGAGTGTCCAACTCTTGATTTTGGCTCAGGTCATGATCCCAGTATTGTGGGATCAAGCCCTACATCAGGCTTTGCAATGAATGTTGTGCTTGCTTAAGATTCTCTCTCCCCCCCCCCCCCACCCCTTTCTGCTGCTTGCACATACTCTCTATTAAATTTTTTTTTTCTCAGATTTAAAAAAATTGGCTAGCCACACGTGCTAAATTGATCTCACAACCACTATCGGGTTGTCACTGACAGTTGAAAACCACTGCCTGGGGGCTTTGCTACTGGTTCCACAGGCCAGTGCAGAGTGCCAGCCCCCCACCCCTAGTCCTGCACACCCTGAACATACCCGGTGCCCTGAGGATTCAGTGCCCAAGAAAGCCTGGAAAGAGCTGCTATAAGTTGAGGTTCAATCAGGATAGAGATTTGAGAGTTAAGTGGATTCAGTGTTTCACTAAGCACCTACTGTGTGCCAGACACCTTTCCAGGCCCTGCGTATTTGGAGTAAACAAGCCAGCCACTGTATCTCTCCCCAACTGTGACAGGGCGGGGAGAGATAAAGCAGATAATGTCACACAAGGAAATGCTTCATGGTTCCCTGTGACTAGGGCGTGAGGCCCTACAGGGTTCGTGGAGAGGCTGAATCAGGCAGGGGGTAATGCAGGTGGGTAATTTAGACTGGGAAACTGAGGAAGGTCCCTCGGAGGAGGTAACAAGTGGCTGAGACCAAAGGAAGGAGCAGGAGTCCTTCAGGGAAGGGTGGGGAGGAAGGTGGGTCAGGCAACCCACACAGTAAGCACAAAGGCCTGGAGGCAGGACTGTACGTGATGCCTTTTGAGAAACTGAAAAACCAGTGCAGGGTGGCTGGAACGAAAAGGAGCAAAAAGGCCGGTGGCCCTGGCAGAAGCTGGGAAAGTGCTCAGGGACCAGTGGCTGCTGAATCCAGGCTGTGGCAAAGGTGGGACTTCATCCTGGGGCAGTAGGGAGCCATGGAGGGTTGTCAGCAGGAGACGATGTGAGCAGACTTCTGGGACAGAACGTTCTTTGGCCACTGTGGCTACGTCAGGGCCTTGCTGGGGCTGGGGCTGGAGAGCAGGAGCTGCAGGAGGGACAGGCAGGACCTGCCACTGAAGCTTTTTATCTTGAAATATCCTGAACTTTGGGAAAATTAAATTCTTGCTGTTGGGAGACTTCTAAGAAGATGTGTATTGGGTAGGGGTGGGAGCCAGTCATTCAGGGTGCTGGCCAGAAGTGGGATTCACCCCAATGGCTTAATGGGGACATAACATAAAAGAACTCCTTGCAGAGGTATGGGCAGGATGGAGAGGCCCCCAGGGACTAGACCCTGCAGTGATCCCTGACACCCGGGGGTGGGGGTGGGGGGGTTGGTGGTGCCACGGGAGGAGATGGCATTGTTACCAAGCCTCATGAGAGCCGGAATGTGGCAGGGGGGTGGGGGGGCCCAGGGGCAGTGAGGCGGCAGGGAGTGGGGGAAGAAGTACCCTGGCCTCTCTCTTTGTTCCCACCTCCTGCTGCTGTACCCCCTCCTCTGCCCAGTGGCCCACACCAGATGGAAGCCAGTGGCACGGAGCCCAGGTTGCCGAGGACGGCAGGTGACTGCTTCCCCGGGTGGAGGCTGAAGGAGAGTGACCACACAGGTGGGATTCCAGTTCCTGTAGCATTCCTTGCTCAATTGGCTTGTACCTTGCCAATGCTAAGTCCTTCCTTCCTTCCCCAACTATGTGTTGAGTCAGACACCACACCAGCATCGTGGGTGGGGGGGTAGGGGTTGCCCATGAAAAAAAAAAAAAAAAGGATTGACATGCAGTTTCGAGTTCGGTGTTAAAGTATTTTCCATCTGGGGCAAACAAAATAGGATCATCCAAAGAGTAGAATTATTATTCAGCCATAAAAAGGGATGGAGTAATGATCTGTGCTGCCAGGTGGATGAACCTAGAAAAAACATCATGCTGAGGGAGAGAAGCCAGGCACAAAAGGCCACATACTGGAGGATTCCATTTCTATGAAATGTCCAGACAAGCAAATCCACAGAGACAGAAAGCTGACTGGTGGTTCCAGGAGCTGGGGGGAGGGGAGTGGGGCGTGACTGCTAATGTGTATTAATGGTGTAAAAGGAATGGGGTTTCCTTTTGGGGTGAAGAAAAGTCTTGGAATTACAGGAAAGTGGTAGTTATATAACATAGTGAATGAACTAAAGCCACTGAATTGTTCACTTTAAAAGGGTTAATTCACTTTAAAAAGGGGCTAATTCTCGGTTGGAAGAGCATGCGACGTTTGATCTCGGGGTTGTGAGTTCGAGCCCCATCCATGCTGGGTGTAGGGATTAGTTAAATAAAAACTTGAAAAGAAAAGAAAAAAGAAAAGAAAAGAAAAGAAAAGAAAAGAAAAGAAAAGAAAAGAAAAGAAATGGTTAGTTCCTTGTCGTGTGAATTACATCTCAATAACAAACAAAAAACCAAAAATACCTTTCCATCTTGTCTCATCTCCCCCACTTCAGATCAGCCCCTTCATCAATGAAAACACCAGGCAGAAGTTCCTCATCTACAGTGGCAGCAATTACCAGGGCCCCGGAGGCCTCGTGGACTACCTAGATAAAGAAGTGATCCCCGACTTCCTTGGGGGGAGAGTGTGTGGTGAGTGTGTGGCTGCAGGCCCTGGGCTGTGGCCTGGGGGTGGGGGGTGGGGGAGCCAGGGATTGCTGGGGCAGGGCTGCAGAGGGCCACGGAGGCTGGAGTGGGGCACTCTGTCATGTGTGTGGGTGCTGGTACCCTGCAGAGGCCATGCTTTCTCTTTTGGGGGCAAGGCTTGTTTTAGACGCTTCCCCAAAGAGAAGTGAGTCTTGTCCAAAGGAGGGGCCTTAGCTTGGTTTTCAAACATAGTGATCCAGATGGAAGTTTCTAGAAGACCAGAGACCAGGCCAGTCAAAAGTTTACCCCGGTATTCCCTATGCACTTCGTCGCTAGGCAGCAGTCAGGGTTTACCTGCTGACTTTGCGCCCTCTGCTGCTGAGAGAGGTGACTCGAACATCCCAGTGGCCTGAACCCCAGAGCCTGTGTATCCAAAGGGATTTATTCCCAACCCACAACCTCACGGAATGGTTAGATGGCCAACTACTTCAAGGAGAGGCAGCCACAGAACCCGTTTTACTGCCTCCCCTTGGGGCTGAGATGACACAGGCAGGGGTGACCCTGGGTCACAACTGTCTTATCTCATCTGGCCATGGGATGAGGGCAGTCCCCTCTTCCTTGTCTAATAGAATACCAAACTCCAAGCATACATGATTTCTGAGTAAAAAAAGGCATTTCCTAGGAATTCTGCCAATTTGAATCTCTCCACTTGTTGAGATACATACATGTGATTTATGTTTAACAAACGGGCCTGTAAGAACCAGCATGGTAATAAGAGACTTGAGCCTGGGGGCCCTGATAAACATGGGTTTGTGCCCAGGCTCAGACACTTTCTGCTGTGTGATCTCAGGCAAGTGGCTTGATCTCTCTGGGCTTCCATTTTCCTCCTCTGTGAAATGGAAATAGTAAGAGTTCCTACTGCATTGTGGTTTTGGAGATGAGGTCATGGGAGAGCCCCCTGTACTGTTCTCACTTTGGGGTTGTTGTTGTAAGTGCACTTTCAGGGGTCACAAAGTACCCTTCTGTGGGTCAGCCAGGCCGGCTGGGTCCTGACCTGCTACTTTCGTCTTTATCCCCCAGTGTAATGTCCCCGAAGGAGGGGCTGGTCCCCAAGTCCCTCTATCTGACAGAAGAGGAGCAGGAGCACACAGACCAGCTGCGGCAGTGGAGAGAGACTTACCAGTCGGCCAGCGTGCTCCGAGGGGCCCCCCATGAGGTGCTGGGACCTGGCCCGGGAGGGCCCGCCGGGTTGGGGTGGGGTCTTAGGTCAGGGTCCCTCGAAGCAGACCTGAGACAAGAGTTCTTGTGCTAGCAATTTGTTGAGGGTGAGCTCTGAGGAGAAACCTGTAAGGAGAGGTGGGACAGGATGGGTACGGGGAAGGATGCAAGCAAAGGGGTGGTGCAGCAAGTCCCCTGATCCCAGGGGAGCACTGGGCTGTGCAGAGCATGGCAGATGGGCAGATGAAGACCCAGGTGGGCACCACAGCACCTACTGCAGCTGACCTCCCCATCCTGGCTCCCCACTCCTGGTGGGATTCCAGGTCGGACCCTCAGACCGTGCCCTCCCCATGCAGGTTGCCGTGAGATTCTGGAGGGCGAGTCAGTCATCACCTGGGACTTGACATCCTGAGAGGGGACGTGGTGTTCAGCCTGTACCACAGCAAGCAGGTGCCCAAGCCTGGACCCCAGGAGCCTGGGGCCAGGGCCGGCGGGCAGCTGACGGACAAGGGCTGGGTCCTAGGTGTGGATTACAGCCGTGTGGAAGCCCCCCTTGTCTGCCGGGAAGGGGAGGAGCATCCAGGTTCGAATTCCTTTGTTCATTCATATCGTCACTCAGGATTGAGTGTCCACTGTGTGCCAGGGTTGTGGGGAGCACCCAAGTAGATGAACTGCATATGGACTTTGGCCTTGGAGCCCCCTGTGGGATGGGTGGGGAGAAAGACAGAATCAGACAGATCCAGGACTCTGGGGACCTCCCAGGACCCCAGCCTCAGAATCCCTGGGACTCTTGTCAGAGATGCAGATTGCCAGGGCCCATGCCAGGGAGGGGTAACTCAGACCCTCTGGGTGTGAGGCCTGGACCCTGCATCCCTCACCCTCTCCCAGTGATTTCTGACGTGTGAGCTTCAGAAGCTATGCAGCAGAGACATACTAAGTCTGGGAACGGAACTCAGATGCGTTGTGGAACATGAACACGAGGCCCCCTGCATTCTCCACTCTCCAGTGCTTGTAAAGTCTCACATCGCTGGCCTCGCTCGCTCTCCTCACCCGTACCGCACACCACAAGCTCTGATGAGCACTGCAGATCTCTCTGAAGGTTCCCTGAGCAGCACACTGTCTTGCACCTCACACACCAACACCCCTAGCCCTCATTCTCAGCGTCCAGGCCCTCAACTAGCTCTAACCAACCTGCCAGCTCCCTGCCTGAATCCCTGCCTGGACCTCATCTGCATATCATGCTCAGGAGAACAAAAGCCCAACAAAGTCCAGGCATTTAATTAAACCGCGCCTGTTGCCCTGCAACTACAGCCCTCCCTCTCCAGGCCTCCACTCCCACCAGATTTAGAGGGAGGCTCTCAGCCCCCAGGGATATGGGGGTAACAGCAGAGGGGCCAAGGATGACTTCGGGAGGCCCTGAGAGGAAGACTGGCTGGTGGATCCGTTTAGTAAGGGGCTCCTGTCCCCAGGAGGACCAGAGCCTCAGGCCCGGCTGCTGTGTTTCAGGGCTCCCACGTGACCCGGTGGCCTGGCACCTACTTGCTCCAGTGGCAAATGCACAGCCCCCCTGGCAATGTGGCCTGCAGCATCCCAGGTGTGGAGGATGTCCTGACGGCCCTGCACAGCCCTGGCCCCAAGTGCAAACTCCTCTACTACTACGAGGTGCTGGCGTCTGAGGACTTCAGGTAGGAGGGGCTGGGGAGGGGGAGCCTGGGCAGGAAGGGTCCTGACTCCCCTCTAGGCGAGGCCCACAGCACTCCTGAGGCCCCTTCCTTCTGGGCTGGGGGGCACTAGATTCACCTCCCTCACTTGTCTTTGAGCTTATCCAGGGGCAGGTCCCCAGCATTGGTATTGTTAAAATTCTCCAGTGGTTCAGCACGTGTGTGAGCAACCAGATTGAACACTGTGTCCAAACTCTGCCTCAGCTGGCAGGATCTCCCTTTAAAAAAAATTTTTTTTTATGTTTTTATTTATTTTTGAGACAGAAAGAGACAGAACACGAGCAGGGGAGGGGCAGAGAAAGGGAGACACAGAATCCGAAGCAGGCTTCAGGCTCTGAGCCATCAGCATAGAGCCGATGCGGAGCTCGAACTCATGGACTATGAGATCATGACCTGAGCCGAAGTCGGACGCTTCAACCGACTGAGCCACCCAGGCGCCCCATGGATCTCCCTTTTAAATGAAATCCTGGACAGAAGCCAAACATACCAGATTGATTGGTGGGGGAAGGGGAGCCCAAGGCCTTCCTATTTGGACCTCCCTGTATTCCTAGAAACCCATAAAAAAAGGATTTGGAATGTTCTAAGAACATTCTAGAATAGTGTCGCACAGACACCTCCTCTCCAAGTGTTGCTTTCAGAGAGGCAGGAAGTGTAGTGGTTAAGGCCTCCAACACTTCCTGATTGCTCTGTGACCTCAGGCAACTCAAGCTGTCTGAGCCTCAGGCCTTCCCATCTGTTACATGGGGACTACTGAAATCCTAGGTCATGGGGTTGTCATGAAGATGAAATAGCTGGGGGAAGCCTGCCCTTCACCGAGGCATACAGTAAGCCCTTGATAGCAAAAATGAAACTGAGGGTGAGGACATGGAGAGTTTCTTCAAGGCCTTACATTTTATCTTTTAAAAACGAATGTGATTTTGCATCCTGCTTCATGACCTATCTATGCTTGTGTCCTTCTAAAAATAATGCTTTATATTCTATACCATGGAGTCAAATTGAGGCTCCAGGAGGGTGTCACATCTGTATCCATATCCTGGGTGGAGCTCCAAGTATTGTAGGGGCACATACAGCCCCCTGTGAGAAATACTGGGCTACTGTCTTTACTCCAAGAGAGCCCCACAGCCTGGGAGGGCTGGTGATTTCCTCTTTGGGAAGTGGCCTGCTTTGGCCGCTGGGCACCAGTGCAGGGGAGAGACATGCAGACACAAGCATTGGGGGCTGCTGGCCTCCAGGGAGGGCAGGTGGAGGCCTAGAGGGGGGGCAGAGCAGATGCTGCTTGCCAGCCTGTCTGGTCAGCTTGGGGTAGCCTTGCTGCCCTGCCCTTCAACAGACTCGCAAGAAAACCAGTTCAAGGGCTATTTCCTGGGTGTCCTCAGTAGGCAGGCATTGGGCTGGGCCCGAGGGACCAGACAGATAGGGCCTGCCATCGTGGAGCAGGAGACCACATGATCACACCTGTGCCTAACAGGAGCAGCAGTGGATGCCATGAAGGCATTCCAGCCTGGGGTCCTTGCCCAAGGTCAGATAGCTAGGAGGTGTCAGAAGCCTCAACACAGGGTGTTGTCAGAGCCTGGCACAGGCCTGGCACAGAGCCTGGACAAGGGGCCTGGCACAGGGTGGGCATGGGATGTGGGGGAGGTACCTGGGAAGAGACACTGGAGTTGAGACCTAGGTGGCGTGCACATACATCATCTGGGGAGTGGGGGGGGGGGGGGTTGTCACAATGCAGATTCTGCAGCTCTGGGGCGCAGAGAGTCTGCAGCTCTAACAGGCTCCAGGAGGGGCTGGTGGTGCTGGTCCCCACACCACACTTGGAATAGCCAGATCCTAAGGCTTCACTGGCCAACCACATAGCTACCAGCCACAGGTAGCAATTTAAACGTAGCTGTTACAGTTCAACAAAAATAAAAAAATCAGTTCCTCAGCTGCACGAGCCACATTCTGAGTGCCCAGTAGCCCCATGAGGCTGATGGCTGCTGCAGTGGACAGCACAGCTGTAGGACACAACTGTCATCGCACAAGGTTCTCCTGGAGAGCGCTGCTCTGAAGTCTGGAGTAGAAGTTAACTAGAGGAAGCAGGGGGCAGAGAAAGTGCTTCTGGCAGCAGGTGGAGACCTTCACAGGTTCCCAGACAGGGGAGGCGAGTGTCAGAGATGCTGAAAGGAGGCTGCAGGGGTGGGGTGGGGTGAGGTGAGGCTAGAGATAGGGTCAGAAACTGCCCAGGCTATGCTAGATCCCCCAGGTCAGGGAAGCCCCTGAATGGTGTGTAGCAGGCTGGACTCTGTGTGTGGGGGTTGGTGGGGGGTGGGACTGGAAAACGGGTGGAGCCTCGTTTCTCACCATAACTCTGCTTGCGTTTTGCTCTACACTTGCCCTGTGCGCCTGGGGTGGTTACCAGCCTGGTAGAAAGAACCCTGGGGCCTCATTTGCAGCATCACCAGCTTTTCCACTGCTGTGCGTGGGCCCCAGGGCCGTGTCACCCCAGAAGGTAATGTGCACACAATGCCCTTCCTCCCCAGGGGCTCCATGTCCAGCCTGGAATCCTGCACCAGCGGCTTCTCCCAGCTCAGTGCCACCACTTCCTCCTCTTCTGGCCAATCCCACAGCAGCCCCCTGGTCTCCAGATAGCTGGGACTGAGCCCTGTGGGGAAGCCCGCCTCGCCTCCCACGTTTCAAGTGTCCGTGAAGTCTGGGACCACGTGGGCTTCCGCCCTGGGTCCTGGACACTAAGTGGGGGCATCTGGAGCCGATGGCAATGATCCAGCTCATGCACTCTTCAGGATGCAAGACAGAACCATCTCCTTTGGGCTTCATGTGAGGAAAAGCCAAGGAATGGTTGGGCCACCTTTGGGCCTGCCTGGTCTGGGAGCTCAGGGATGTCATCAGGCTCAGCACCCCCTCTCCACCTCTGGCTCTTTCCCTGGGGCAGCCTCCTTCTCAGTGCCTTCCCCACGCAGAGGGCCCCATCACCATTAGGCTCCCTCTCTCCTCCCAGCTCAGCTGTGGAAGAGAACCTCTCTCCCCCAAAGTTCGATCCAACCTCCCAGAACTGAGTCTAATCAGTCCGTCTGGGTCCCACACTAGTCCTTGAACCAATCACAGTTGCCAGGGGACAAAGAACACAGACTGGCCAGGTAGGTTTCTGTCTACGATCTGGACCAATCACCATACAGGGATGGGGTTTCAGTGATTGGCCTACCTGGACCACATGCGTATTCCCGAAGCCAACCACCTGGTTTGAATATCATGAGGGGGTTGCCTCTAGGAATACTGGGGTACCCGACAGGAAGAAGAGGGAAAGAATGCTGGGTAGGCAGAAATGATTGGCGTTCACATCTGATTCCCTAGCAATGCCCTGTGTCCCAGACGTGCGTGGTGAACAGTTATAT
This sequence comes from Panthera pardus, assembly GCF_024362965.1. NCBI lineage: Eukaryota > Metazoa > Chordata > Mammalia > Carnivora > Felidae > Panthera > Panthera pardus. The sequence goes on from NW_026526969.1 coordinate 20,807,598, forward strand.
GAGTTACAGACTCCACTGTCTGTGGGGAGCAGCCCACCCTGATCTGAAATCCATTTTCCCAGAGCTTGGCTAGGAAGGAAACCTGACCACCATTGACTTGAGGAGGGTGGAGAGGCCCAGGCAGTGATGAAGTGGCTCTAGCTGTCTTTAAACTCCTCTGGAGGTTCTTTTCCTTCTTTGGAGCAGTTTAATTATGAGTTTTTTGGTTGTGAGTCACAGAGACCCATACAAAAGGGTAACCAGTCATGAGCACATGTAATTGGCCAGTCAGGATCCCTTGCTTCAGGTAAGGCTGGATCCAGGACCTCAACATGGCATCAGGACTCCCCTTATGGGGAGGAGGAGGCTGTGACTTTGTTGTGTCTGCCCTATGGCAAACCCGACTCCTGGAACCTGCTACTGATAGACGTTCCCTGAGTTCTGCATGGGAGAGTTTTTGGGTATGCTTGGGGCTTGAGGACATTTCTCCTTTCCTTTCCTGGGCTCCCAAAAAGGTAACAAGTCACAGGTTACCAACTGGCCGACTGCAGTCTGATCTGGCTTTTTGTTTTTGCCTATAGAGAGATTGAAAAATTAGAGCATTTCACACAGAGATCAGGATGTCTAGCTTCCCTCAGGCATTTGGGACTATTGGCAAAATGGGGCCACTGTTGCCATGTAAAGGCAAGACAACTGTATCTCCTGGATGGGGGCCACCCCAGTCCTCACCCGTCTATCAACCTAGTCCACATCACTCACTCACATCAGCCTAGGAGGGACCTCACTGATAGGGCTCCTGGGGGGCCAATGTGGGGCTGAATGACTCAGTGTTACTCTTCTCTCATAGCCTTGCTTATAGCTGGGGGGGGGGTCATCTCTGGCCAACACCTGCAGTCACTGGGCCTTGCCTAAGGGGTGGGTGTACAACCAGGGGGTCCACGCCTCCATGCAGTCTCAGCGTGACAGGGCAAAGAGCAAGGACTTCCTTGCATACCACCCTCAACCCCAAACCTGGAGCAGAGGGAAGGAGTCACTTTCTAGAGACATCCTTCTCCCTGCAGGGAGGGAGGCTCATCCACTTCTGTTTGCTCCTCAGGTATAGGAACAACACCCAAAACTGCATCCTGTATCCAGGTGTGTGTGCACATGAGGGAGAGAGGTAGGGGGAGATTGGAGACAGTCTCATAGCTCCCATGTCACCAGACATTTATCACTGAGCATCTGTGATATCTTCACCTGTCTTGAGATGAATTTCTAGCTTGCCTCTAAAACCCAGGTGTGCCCTAGAAGCATTTTTGAGTAGGCTTCCCTGGCATTCCCCACACATTAATTGTCTAGGAATGGCACCAGGGAAGGATGGAGAAGCCTTTCCTCGACGTGGGGTTATATGTGGCTTGACAGCTGTTACCTGGATCTTCTGTGAGCAGTCCAGCCTTGACAAAAGGGATGGGACTCAGACCCTCTCACTTCTCCCCTTGAGAGCTCCTTCTTTCTCCCTTGGGAAAGCTGCAGCTCAAACTTCTTAAGCAACAAAGGGAATTTTCCCTGGGTCCTGTAACTGGGATGGCTAAGGGTGTGCTTGCTGAAGGTATTGCTGGATCCAGGAGCCCAGTGTCCCCAGGCCCATGTGTTCATCCTCTCAACCTCACCCAGGCCACCTGGCTCTGTATCTCTTCTCACACTGGCCTCATCCTCTCTTCCACTTGGTGGGAAAGGTGGCTGCCAGAAGACCCAGCCTACAACCACAGGGCTCACAATCTCTAAGGCTGAGAGAGACATTCTCTTTCCATCTCATCCCACAGAAGGCTCTGACTGGCCCTGTTCCAGTCGAGTGCTTGCTCCTATGGATGTACCAGCCACGGGGCTAGGGGTCCTGTGATTGACATTTCCTCCAGAAGCAACAGTGGGATACAGGTCACCCCAGGACAAGGGGAGCTGGGCCAAAGAAGCAGCAGACAGCCATGGTGGCATCTTCTGCAGTGCCCCTCACTTGCTGGGGGTCTCTGGGGTCCATGCTGGAGCATCATTAATCAACAGGTTTCTCCTACCTTTGGGAGGCTTGAAATTAAAAGTCTACGGAAGGGCTGCTGAATTCCTGACTTCTGTATTTCCCAAGACCCCAGGGCTAGAAGCTCCTTGGCTTGGCTTCTTTATCTTGTTCATTAACCTGTGGTGAGCAGGACAGAAACAACCCACTAGCAATAGGACCCTGCCCATGCACTGTGTTTAGAAGCCTGGGTCTTAAAATTTAGACATGGTGAGGTTCAAGCCCCGGCCTTCTTTTCAGTAGCTGTGTAACCTCCAGCAGGTGACTTAACTCCCCTGTGCCTCAGTTTCCTCATCTGTAAAATGGGGGCATGCCTACCTCATTCACTGGGCTGTAGTGGAACAAAAAATACCAGCTGTGGAGTCCACAACCCAGTGACCAGCACACAGAAAGCACACGGTAAGTGTCAGAGGTTATCCTGATGACTTAAGGCTTCTCGCCCAAACACTCCAGACTCCTTCCTGAGGATGCCCGCCTGTCACTGTTTTTCACGGGACAGAAGGCTCAGCACCATGTGCATCCGGAGGAAAGCGGGTGTCAGGATATTATTTCCCTCTTATTTCCCATTTAGAAACTGCTTGCGTTTTCTGGGCAAATCCACTAAAATGGAAGAGCATCATTTGGAGTGCTATTTCCCCCAACTAGCTGGAGAATGTTCTCTCTACAGGCTGAAAGAAGGGGATTCTGAGACATTTTCTCCCCCCTACCCTGCACTCTGGAATTGCTTCTCCTGTAAAACGAATTGTTTGATGAGAATATTTTTAATTCTGTTCTACACACTCTATTTTAGTCAGTAAAACCTGATGTTCCTTGTTCGCCTGATCATTTGCTCTAACCAAAAGCATTAAACGTTTTAGATTTGGGTATACCTCAGTTGTCTACTTCCTGAAACCCTAGAGGTCTCCCTGGGCTTGTTCAAGAATTACTCCGGTGTTGTTTGTAAGACACAAAAGCATTTTCAACACGGGTGATATCACCTTCAAAGTGTTGCAAGTCGGTTCTTGGCGGTGGGGGAGGGTGCACACATAATACCACATTTTTATATATAAAGCACAGATATAAAGTAGTTTTCTAAGGCTGCTGTAAGAAATTGCCACAAACTTGGTAGCTTAAAACAGCAGAAATTAATTCCCTCACAGCTCTGGAGGCCAGAAGTCTGAGATCAAGATGTTGACAGGTGTTCCCTCCTGACTAAGGGAGGATCCTTCCTGTCTCTTTGAGCTTCTGGGGGCTCCCAGAACCCAATGACTTGTGGCTGTATTGTTCCCATCCCTGCCTCTGTCTTCACATGGCTTCTTCCCTGTGTCTCCTTTCTTATATGGACACCAGTCACTGGATTTAGGGTTCACTCTAACCCATGATTTCACCTTGAGATCTTTAACTGATTATATTCGCAAAGACTACTGTCAAAGAAAGTCACCTTCTAAGGTTCTGCGTGGACATTAATGCTGGGGGGACACTATCCAAACCAATGCATATGCATAGGATGCATAAACAGATAAATGTGCAGTTCATCAGTGGTATGAAATGCAGATCCCTGGGCCCACTCAGCATTGCCAACTTGCAATCTCTAGGATGGGTTGCTGGATTCTACCTGCCAGCTATCCAGGTGAAGTTGAGGGCCCTGCTGTCCATCTTTCTGGGCCACTCTGCCCTGTTCTCTGGGGTTTGACCCAAGTACTAGCGTTTTTTCCAAAGACATCCACAGTCCTGAGGTTGGGCATGGGTTTGGGGCCCTGACCAGGGCACCACCTGTCTTTCCTGTGAGCTTCCTTGAGACACAGAGCTGGGGTGCTGGCTGCCACATACATCATGGGATTCTGAAAAGGCTCTCTTGTTTTGGAGCAGGAGACCAAAGACTCACTTGGGAGAGCAGAGGAGGTGTGGCTCTTTTGTGTGACTGAACAGGGCCCACCTGTCTACACCGGCTTCAGTTACCCAGCCCTGCCAACACATCCAGTTGAGGGAGAGGAAGCAGCCTTTGCCTGCTTTGGTACAGTGAATGCATTCATTCTCTGGGACTTTTCCATGATTTCTCTTTCCATGGGCGAGAGCTCTCAGAGGACCAGCCAGCTGACTCCTGCATGCATTGGGTGTTGAGAAAGACAGAGGTCCCTGGGGCAAGCCAACTGGGATCAGATCTGAGCCCTGAATCACTGCTGACGTCTGTCCTGGGCTGAATCGCCTCCCAGGAAGCCCCCTGGGGTTTGGGTGACACCCAGAGAGGGCAAAACACACCAGGGCTTCCTTGTGGCTCAGAAGGTGCCTCTGGGACCCATTCTTCCTCTGAGGCCAGGGGCCAGGTCCAAAGCAGACCTCTGGGGTCTCCATAGAGGCAGGTCTCAGGGCACCAGAGTTGGGAGTTTGGGCAGGGCCTGGAAAGAGCTGGAGGAAAAGCACCAGGTTACTCTCAGGGACACCAGAGGTGGCTGTGGCTTTTAAACTTCTCCCCAGCCCATTTTCCCCTCCTCCACTCAGTGCTCACCCCCAAGGCATTCCTGAGGAACGTGGGTAACCAAAAAGCATAACTTGAAACCTCTGAATTAAGAATTCCCTGGAGCCCAACATTTTCTGGGACACAAATCCCATTTGCAAATACAATGAAAGCTGTGGGCACACTTGAATGGTTTCCATTTCAGGGCTCCTAAGAGCCTTGAAAGCCTACCCACTGAACCCAGGATTGGAACCTTTTTCTGGAGTCTTTCCCGATGCTAAAGTTTTATACAGAGCATCCCAGCAGCCACATGTCACCATGGCAACTTGCCCAGCACACAGGACTCTGGGGGTTCCAAGTCAGGCCACCAAGATATCTGGTCCACATTCTGTGCCCAGGGGCCTTCCATCACTACCATGGAGGCATATGCGGAGGAGATCCTTGCACTGCCATAACTAGTCCATGTTAATCCCCAACCAGCAATCCCGAAGCTAGATGACTAGAGCTCTTGTATATTTGTGTCAACACATGTCCCTACCCACTGCCAGAGGAAGGCATCAGAACCTCAAACACTTTTCTGCCTCTGGTCCATGTCCCATCTAAGCTCCACAAATGCCAGAGTCCAAAATGTGCCTCTCCTGGAACAGTACATTATGGGTTGCCAGAGACCCCCCCAAATCTAACACAAATTGCTTCAAGCAAAACAAAACAAAAAACAAAAACAAAAAACACAACAGTGCCTTACTGGTCCATGTAATTGGCCCCAAAAGGATACTGGCATCAGGTATAGCTGGATCCAGGGGCTTAAATGATGTCCTCTCTCTCGACTCGGTTCGGTTCTTGTCCATGTTGGCTTCACTCTCTTTCTCCATGTGGCCCACACCATGGCAGGTGGGCAATCTCAGCAGAAGTGTCTTTCCCCAAATTCTAGCATTAGTTCCAGGGTGGGCTGTCATGAGTTGACTGGGATAGATGTCTATCTCTGACCCACTGATGCCATCTGGGACTTGAAGAGAGGGGATGGTACTTGCCAAACCACAAGGATAGAGAATGGGGGAGAGGTAGTACTCTACAGGCAATGAGAGGGAGGCTCACAGCCATGGCTTTCTGTGTCCTGCCCACCTTCCCAGGGCATTCTCATTACCACTGGGAGGCATCTGGATGCAAGAAGCTGCAAGTTTCTGATGGCTACCTCTGGTTGAAGCATACTCAGCCCCTGTGTCGGGCAGGCTGGAAGTGCCAGAGAGTTACCCCCCAGAAGGAGTCCCGGACCCAAGATGAGTGTCGGCTGACAAACACCCCACAGGAAGCCCAACTCCAAGATGCCCTTGCATGCTCCCCGAGTCTCTGGGAATCAAGCCTGACTGTCCACAGTGGGGCGCTGCTCATTAATGCGCTGACTGCCTTTCCTTCCCCACCTCACTTCCCTGTCCCCCATCAGGGCTTCTTGGAGTCACCTCCCAAAGAGACTACTTCCCCTCACATCTTTGTCTCAGGTTCTGTTGCTGGGAGGGATCCAGCCCAAGACAGGGCATTTACTAAAAGGACAGGCCTAGATGTTGGATAGGCATGATAGATACCCCTATACAAACAGGGAGGGTGAATGTATCCTAGTCACTGAGCCAGGGACCCCTCTGGCTCACCACGACGGACCCTCTTCAGCTCCCTCTGGCCTGAAATCCACCAAGCCCATGCACAGTACTGTACCTTCCCAACTCAGCTGCCAGCAAAGCCAAGGACAGATGGAGATGCCCTCTGAAGAGGCCAGAGCTTTCCGGACTAGGGTTTCTACAGCCTGTTGCCTGAGAACCCCTGGAGGTGGTCCCAATAGATTCCCAGACCCTCTGCCCCCAAGATTTTGATTCGGTGGGTCTGGGACAGGATCTGCAATCCTAGAACATTCCTGGGGACTACCCTCTGACCTGCATCCACGCTTGGGAACGGTCTTAGGAATATGCCACTGTGATGCAAAGGTGTCTGGGAAGTCCTCCATCCTGTCACTATTTCCTACCCTCGAACACTGGGAGCCAAACATCCAAGTGGCCCAGGGGCCAGCTGTGCACTGAGAGAAGGTAAAATACACAATGAGACTTCCAGGTGGAGTTGAAACACACGGTCCCTGGAGGAACATGTCAAGTTGGTTGTTTACATTTCTGGAAGGAGGAGTTAAAACTTGAAGCTTCCTTTAATTTGCCTGCTTCCCTGGATAAGCAGCTACCCTCGAATTCCTGCACATGCTGTGAATGCCACCCCTCCCTTCCCTCCAACCTGGGTCACAAACCCAGAAGAGGGGCTGAGCTAAGAGGGAGAAATTACAGGAGCCTGGTCAGGGGTACCATGGCCTTTGGGTGATGGTTCACTAGGTGTGGGTTCAGCTATGCCCAAGAATACCAACAACTTGGTCTGTGGCTCCCACCATAGAACCCAAATGTAGCATCTTGGAAGGAGTATCACAGGCTGACACAGCGGCTCTCAACTCGTCCATCCCTCCATCTTTGGGGGAGAGACAGAAACACACACAGACCCACAGACACATCCCTGCAGGAACTTGGGAGTCTGGGAACTGGCCTGTGATACTTCACTTCTCTGAACCAAATTCTTCCTTTCTAAAGTGAAACTAAACCAGCAGTACAGTAGATGGACTGCAGGATGGGCTTGATTAGCCTCCTGCACTCATGTCCCTTGGTATCTCCTCTAAGGGGTGGAGTCTGTCTCCTTTCACCTTGAATCTGGGGACTGACAGAATGTGGTGAAAGTGAGGTCACACCAGTTCCGAGCTGAAGCTTCAAAAGGCCTTGCAGGATCCTCTTCCAGGATCCCAGTCCCCACCTGGATCCCAAGGCTGACCCAGCTTCCTGGAGGATGAGGCACCGGGGGGCACTATGTCATCAGCTGTGGCCACCCCAGACCAGCCCCCAGTAGGCCCATTAGCTGACTGCAGACAAACCAATGAGCCCAGCTGAAACCACTGATCAAGAGACTCCCCTATCTGGCCCTAGAATCATGAAAAATAATTATTCTTCCACAAGAAACAAGAACTGGTTGTTGTTTTAAGCTGCCAAGTTTTGGACTGGTGATGCAGCACGAAGTAACTACTAAGTTATACCATGTCTCAGTCTGCTCAAGTTGTTATAACGAATACCATACACTGTGCGGCTTGAACACAACAGACATCTATTTCTCACAGCTCTGGAGGCTGGAAGTCCAAGAGCAGGGTGCCGGCAAATTCAATTCTTGGTGAGGTCCCACTTCTTGGCTTGTAGACAGCTGCCAGCTTTCTGTGTGTTTACACAGCCTCCTCTTCGTGTGCGTGTGTGGAGAGGGTGCTCTTCTCTTTCCCTTGTAAGGGCGCTAATCCTGTCACGAGGGGACCATGCGCACGACCTCATCGAAACCTAATTAAACCAAAGGCCACCTCCTAATACCATCACATGGGTGGCAGGGGCGGGGGGATGTTAGGGCTTCAATACAGGATTCTTGGGGAGACATATTCAGTTCCTAATGTGCATGAGTCTACTTGAGGATCTGCTGAGAGCACATCCCCCACCCCCAAAATATCTGCTAAACACAGTGTAATGTATATCTGGGGGGAGGGGGTCGGGGGGGGGGCTGCCAGGCACTTCCTGGAAACCCTCTGGGGCCACAGGTTACAAACTCAGATACTCACAGGGCTGGCAGGTCACAGGCCGCTAAGGTGGTGGTGAGCTGGAGAAGGCAGGCCCAGATGGGGACTGTGGATTCTCAGCTCTGGCAAGATGTTGCCCCGGAAAGGCTTCAGCAGGGGCTGCTGCCTTGCCCTCTTTTAAAAAGAATCCAGGAACACCTGGGTGGGTCAGTCGGTTAAGCATCCAACTTCGACTCAGGTCATGAGCTTGAGGTTCGTGGGTTCCAGCCCTGTGTTGGGCTATGTGCTGACAGCCTGGAGGCTGTTTCGGATTCTGTGTCTCCCTCTGTCTGCCCCTCACTTGCTTGCATGCTCTCTCTCTCAAAACTAAACAAACATATTAAAAATAAAAAGAAATCAGAAATCTTAAGTTGTTAATCTCTTGATTTTTAAAAGCTGGTAACTATTAAATCACAGTGGACTAAACCTTTTCCTTTCAAAGTGTAGTCCAGACACCCAAGACCTCGTCCTCACCTGGGAGCTCGTTAGAGATTTAGACTCCCGTATCCCACCCTGAACAGTATCTCCAGGTGACTTGTGTGCACCATAAAGTGAGAAGCCCTGAATTAAACAAATAGATCAGGGAGCTCGAAGTACCTTGGGCTGCCTTTTTATGACCCATGAATCAAGTGAAGTAACCCTACATGTTAAGACCTAGGAACAACCAGAAGTCTACAATTCAGGATTCAGACGCCACCCCGGGGATCCTTTAATTACATCAATTTATTCAAGTGGTAGAAAAACTGTCTTGGCAGCTGGACGCCAAAATAGAAAGCTTGTAAACATGATTTCATCCCCTGTCCCCTCCAAGGAGCTTCCTATGATAGGAAACAGAATTCTAATTGGCAAATTCCATGATGAGGTCTGTGGAAAAGGATCCCGTGACGTAGCCATCGTCTCTTTAATCCACCCCTGCCCAGGGGGGCTGGCTGGACCCTGCCACTCAGACATGGTGCGGTCACGGCGAGTTCCATCGCTAACAGCTCCTGCTTCAGGAGGCCGGAGGCTCTTGGGCAGCAGAGCAGCCCTCACAGGCAGCAGACACAGGCAGGCAGGGAAGGAGCAGTCTCTCTCCAGGGAGCACTGTATTGCTAGGGTTGCATGGGTCACAGCAGGTGACCAGGTGAGAGCCCAGGGCCAGATGAGGGGCTGAGGCACAGGTGCTATCAGAAGCTTGGCTTGGCACCAGGGCTGAGATCACCCAGATGGTCAGCGGTCCTGAAACGTCCCTTGTGGAAGTCAGACTGTAACAAAATGAGCCTTCAGAGCAGGCTGTGACAGGAAGCTGGAGGCTTCAGTCCTTGAAGGGGTTGTGGGCATCACCCTGCTGTTCCTTCTCCCCGGCCAGGAGCTCCCCATTCATCTCCTGCAGTGGGTGGTAAACATAGGCCCCATCCAGATGCCGGCTCCGCTCTGCTCTTGAACCAAGGAGCAAGGACACGTTCACCACCGTGCTGATCAGCAGAAGGAAAACTAGGACCAAGGTGAGGGCCAGCCAGGTGGTCCTGGGTGCAGAAGAGAAAGCCAGAACAGGCGGTTGTTGAGGAGTGCTGCAGGGGTTTCCCTCCCTCTCCTCCACCAGAAGGGAGGAACAAAGTCAGGGACCTCCAGGGGACTGTCCAGGAGCAAAATGGGCCTGGTAGGGCCAGGGGCACATTCCAAACCCATGCTCCAGGAACAGCAGTGACAGTCACCATGTGGAATGCAGGCCAGCACTGCCACATCCCCTGGTATTTCAAGAGAAACCATGAAAACAATTTTTTAATATCAATGTTACTGATTTTCAGATATTGTAATAAATCTTAAATTTTTTAAAATTATGCAGGCCAAATAAAATACAGTTGGGGATCTAATGATGATGTGGACCACAAAGGCGGGTCTCCGTTCCAGACACCTCAAAGCAGACAGAGTGTGGAGAACAGCACCCCTGCCTCCCTCCTGTGGAGCTGGCGAGGGCTTCCAATGATCCTTGCATTCCTTCACGTGAATCTGTGGCCAAAGCCCTCAACACAAAAAGAGACACACGCAGATTGCTGGGGGGCATGGTCGTTAGCCCCCCATGGCTCCCCTTCCTTCCCCGACAGCTGCCAATGAGTTCTATGTCTGCACTGGGGAGGAAGAGCTCAGTCTCACAACTGAGGAGCCCGAACTTAAGACTGAGGCCAGGGTGCTCCCGGGGCCCCTGTCCCTGCTCTGGGTGCATTTTCAAAGCACATTTCTATGTTTTTTGTTTTTTGTTTTTTTTCAGGTGTGGCTCTGGCCTTTCAGAGCCTCACCCCAGACTCACCAGGTCAGGACCTCCAGGAGGGACCTGCATTATTGATGAGACTGACCCAAAGGACAATGCCAGGAGATTTTCATTCATACCCACACTTGATTCCCACCTCCAACGCGGGTGGGGCTGGGCCGGCACCCAGGGTTGGACCATGAGGTGAGAACTACCTTTGGGAAGTTCTCAAAGCAGGGTCCCCATACCAGCAGCATAGCATCACCTGGGATAGCACCGGGAATGCAGATTCTCAGGCTCCCTAGGCTTACTGAAGCAGAAACTCCAGAGATAGAATCCAGCAATCTCTTTTAACGCACCCTCCCAGAGGTCAAGTTTGAGACCCACCTCACTAGAAAACAGACATAAAGCCCGCCACAAGGAGCACCCGGAAGTGCCTGAGGAAGTATGTGAATTCCTCAGGCTTGGCACTTGTGTACCAGGAGCTGAGAAAATAGGTCATGAGTCTCACCGCCAGGGAAAGGAACCCCATGCCCTGCCCCACTCAACTCCAACTGGGATGATGACTGGGGTCCTTCTCATCATTTCTGAGGACCACTTCAGTGGCTGTGAGCATCAGCTGTGACGCCCTCTGTGCTCACAGTGGAGAAATGTCATCTGGGTGCCCAGCGGCCACCTCCTAGCCCTGCCTCGTCCCTGAGCAAAGGCCATACCTCACAGGTGGAGGGAGGGGGGATTTCTTCCATCCCCGCCCCAAGTCCCACCTAATCTCCTACCCGGTGAGAAGGGAGAGTTCTCCTGTCCTCAGGGTGGCCTCGGATGCCCGGAAACACTGCTTCACTGTAAGACACCAGGGAGAGGCTGAGAGGCTGGAAGGGGAGGGGTATGCCCCCTCCTGCTCCCCCCCCCCCCCGGGATCTGGGAGGAGCCAAACCTTGGGAGAGGATGCTGTTAAGGGCTGGCGCCTGGGCCAGGCTACAGCTGCCGGTCTGGGGGTCACACGGACACTGGTGCTCACATTCGCAACGCCTCTGGCAGCCTGGCCCGTGCCAGCCGAGGGGACACTCTGCGGAGAGGAGGTACAAGTGGAGGACGCCTCGGTGGCAAGGCCTCTCTCTGCACTGACAGGATGGGCCCCAGGTGTGCGCAGAACTGGGCTGAAGCACAAATGCTCCCCAGGCCCCCCCAGGCTAGGCCCTGGAGGTACCCCTGGGTGGCATGGGGCCCATCTAGCTTACCCTGCTCACAGGTATGTCCAGTGAAGCCAGGAGGGCAGGTGCATGTCCCCCCAACTGGGTCACAGGCAGCTCCATTCTGACACTGGCACCTCATGGCGCAGTCCTCCCCGAAGGAGCCATTGCTGCAGGCTGGAGGGGGGAAGTGGGGAGTCTTTTCAAAGTCCAGCCCTGCCTTTGCTAGGCTGGGGGCCAAGACTGTAGACAGATCTCCGTCACACCCAGGGCCCCGTAGGCTCACGTATTCTTCCAACAGAAAGTTACGGACAGTTCTACTTCCAGGCAGGCCCTGAGGCTATGCACTCATGGAGACTCTCGTCTAGATGGGCAGGTGGCCAGTGAGCCGCAAAGCAGATATGGAAGTACAAGTGAGGACAAGTGCAGGAGGGACGGGACCAAGCGCAGCAGCAGACCCTGGGAGGGGGTGGGATGGGCAAGCCCCCGAGGGCAGGGCACTTAAGCTGGGGGTTCGCAGAGCAGAGCTGGGTCAGTGAGTAGAGGAGGCTCTGGAGCACCCTGGCAGGTCAGGCTGAGGAGCTCATTTCTTCCACTTACTCAAAAGGAAGCCCTGAAAGATTTCAAACTGTGGATGGTTGCAGTGGGTTGAACTGTGTCCCCCAAAAGATATGTCCTAATTCTCAGAACCTGTGAATATGACCTTATTTGGAACCAGAGTGTTTGCAGATGTAATTAAGTTATAATCTTTAAGAGATGACAGCATCCTGGATTTAGGGCGGGCCCTAAATCCAATGACCTGGGATCCACGTAAGGAAATGGACAGACACAGGGAGAAGGCCGTGTGAAGAGGCAAAGACTGGAGTAACGTGGCCTCAAGCCAAAGAACGCCTGGAGCCACCAGGAGCTGGAAGGGGCAGGAAGGAGCCTCCCCTAGACCTTTTGGAGGGAGTGCCGGCCCTGCAGACACCATGAGTTTTGCAGTTGTGGCCTCCTGAACTGTGAGAGAATGAATTTCTGTTGTTCTCGGCCATGCAGTTTGTGGAATTTGTTGTGGCTGCTGCAGAACATCAACGCGATGATTTAGTCAGGTGAGAGGAAGACATAGGGAGCGGGATAAAAGCAGCTGCCACGCTTGCCCTCTCCCCATGTGTCCAGGGCCGGGGAGGCAGCTGGCCTGCTGGCTTTTACCTTCACTGCAGTTGGACCCCGTCCATCCAGCTTCACAGCGGCAGCCAGCTGCCAAGACAAGACCAAGAAGGCCAGGTGAGGGATCAGGCAGGGCCAAGGCAGTGAGAGCTGGGAGCCCCGGTCACAGCTGCCTCCCCAGAGACCCCACTCACTCTCTGTGCAAAGCCCGTGCTGGCTGCAGTTGGAGGGGCCACAGTCCAGCTTGTTGCAGGCAGCGCCCTGCCAGAAGTGCCCCGTGCACTGGCAGCGCCCCTCCACACAGGTCCCATGGCCGCTGCAGTCAGGCGGCTGGCAGCGGGGCTCGTGCAAACACACCACAGTAGACACGCGGCGCGGACAGCGCCACATGTTGTCCTGGCTGCAGGGGGACATCGTGTGTGAAGAGAGGCCATGGTGCTGGTGAGCCCCAGCTAACCCCTCTACCCCCTACTGTAGCCCCTGGGGGATGCCTCTCTCTCTCCACTGCTCCTTCTCCAGCTGCTTATAGGTTCATCCCACCCTGACAATCTCTTCCAACCCCAGGGCCTTTACACATGCTGTTCTCTCTGTCCAGAAGGATCTCCCAGCCCAGCCTTGCCACCTCCCCAACCTTCAGATCTCAACTCAAGTTCCATTAGGCTCAGAGAGATCTTTCCTGATCTATCAACCCCCTTTCACTGGTGTGGATAGTACTCATACACTATGTATGATTCAACACTCTTCTTGTAAGCAGCGAGAAGCGGGGATCTTGGCTCTTCCTGCTCACTGCTGAATTCTCAGGGCCTGGCACATAGTAGGTGCTCAATATTTGCTGAATGAGACAGCTGGGGACAGGCTTGGACTTAAAACCTCAAGAAGGGGGCCCTGGCATGCTTACCAGTGATCTGATGGGTAACTGGCCAAGGTCCCATTGAGCACGAAGGTAGCGGAGCCCCCTCCATCGAGGTTGATGGCGTTGACCACATCCTGTTTCAGCAAAAACTCTGCCATCTCCCACAGGTTAATGCTGCAGCATAAGAGCATTAATGCTGACCATGTCCACCAGCGTTTCCAGTTTAACTGGTCTTACTTTCCATGGTGAACAGTATCACACTTGCTATGGCAGACAAATTTCTAAGTGGGCTCCCCCCAATAATGGCCTCTCTTAATCCCTGGGAGCTGTGAATATAATGGGAAATCACTGCCACGACTGTGTTATCTTATACGGCTCAGCTGTCTGCAAGTAGGGACACTGCCCTGGATTATGGGTGGGCCCAATGGGATCACAAGAGTCTTAAAAGCACACCTTTCCCTGGCTGGTGGCAGAAGGTGAAGTGAGAGGTTTTGGAAATACAAAGGGGGCAAAGGGACGGGACACATCTTTGCTGGCGTGAAGACGGGGAGGGTACATGCATGGGAAGGAATGTGGGCAGCCTGAAGGAGCTGAAGGTCCCCTGGCCAACAACCAGTGAAGAAATACAGACTTCTGTCCTACAACCACAAGGAAGTGCATTCTTCCAACCCCTCAAATGAGCTGGGAAGAGGATTCTTTCCCTGAAGCTCCAGATGAGAGCCCTGCCTGGAAAACAGCTTGATTTTGTCCATGGGATACCTCAAACACAGAACCCAGTTGAGCCCTCCAGACTTCTGACCTACAGAACTGTGATCTAACAAATGGGGGCTGTTTGTGTTTGTGTGTTACTCAGCAAATAACAAACTAATACACTCTCTTCACAGAGAAAGAAACTGTGGCTCAGAGAGGCTGAGCGACTTGTCTGTGGCCACAGAGCTAGTGGACAGCAGAGCTGAGACTGGAACAGATGTCTTCTCCCTGCTAACTTTGTAATTACTTCCTATTACCCCATCTGGAGCGCAGGAGAGAGGAGGCCTAAGTTGGGGGGATGGAGAGGAAGAGTGTGGAGGATGAGGAGTTCTCAGAACTGGGGCAGACGTAGGGACTCTTTTCGTGTGGGAAGGCAGGGGACAGATGGATGTGAACATCCCCAGGGAACAGCTGGGAGTCAGAAGGGGAGTTGTTGGTGGGCTGAAGTCCCTCAAAGCCGGACTCAGCCCAGGCCTGGCATTCCCAGTTTCCGGCACTCACCCCCGCTGCTCTGTCTGCCCATCTGCGTGGAAGAACACCAGCTGCCCCTTCCGGTCATGTCCCACTGCCGTTCTGGCTGACATCACATTCACAAATTTGCTAAAAGAACCTACAAGAGAAGAAGCCTGGCTGATGACCTCACCCTGTGGGAAGCCTCCGGGACTCTGCCTGTAGTTTCTGCCAGTCTAATGCCACTCTCCAACATTTCACTTAGATCGCAGCTTCCTGCCTCCCATCTGCCCCATCCCACTCAGTCTCCACATAGTAGCCAGAGGGCTCTTCTCAGGTGAAAATTAAGTGACATCAGCTTCCAGCTTCCAGTGGAAAACCCTCTAATGGTTTCCACTGTCCCCAGCACAAAAATCCAAGGCCCTGGCCTACTTGTTCCACCTCATCTCTGGGGGCTCCCTTCTCACCACCCTGCAGCCACTTTCTACTTTAGGGCTTCTGCACCTTCTGTTCCCTCTGGCTGGACTGTGCTTCCCCTCAGCTCTTCCCATGGTTTGCTATTTCCAATCTAGGGCATCTCCTCAGTGAAGCCTGCCCTGACTGCTCAGTCTAAAACAGCTCATCTCCACATCAGGGCCATAGCATCCTTTCACACCCCATTATTCCACACCTTGGTGCTTCTCAAATTGGAGACCCCATCAGAATCACCCAGGGGGCTTGTTAAAACACACATTTGGGCCTCATGCGCAGGAAATCAGGATTCTGATTCAGAGCTCCTTTCCTCTACCTGTCCCCTTTCCCCCAACTTTACTTTTCTTCCTCAGCACTTATCACTTCCTTTCATCTTCCTTTCAATAGAAAGAAAGCACTTACCACTTCCTTTCATCTTAATTTCTGTAAAAAAGAAGCACTTACCACTTCCTTTCAATAGAAAAGTATCTATTTCCTTTCTTAAGTATGCCCAAGAGCAGAGACCTTATTTTGTCATAATCACCACGGATTCCCTGTACCTAGAATAGTACTTGCTCAAAGACTTAAGAACAGACTCCTGCTCCAGCTCAGTGGTCCTGGTTCTCAACAGGGCTGTGCCACAACCTGTCTGACCCCAAACCTGTCTCCTGTGTCTCATCACACTCGGCCGCCTGGCTCTCGTTGATGTAGACACTTCCATTGCGGATCAGCCACACGACCCCACTCAGCAGTTGCACAAATGGGTTCTTAGTGTCCAGCACCTCCTCTTCAGACAGGTACCTGGACACAGAGAAGGCAAGAGATTCACTCACCAGCAGGGACAGCTACGGTTAGTAGGGGTCCCACTACCCTTCCCTCCTCGGCTTGGCTGGTTGATTCTTCCTGGTTTCCCAGGAACCATCCTGATCCTTAGTGCACCCCTTGTAAATAGTCTACCCATCCCAGTTAACACTTCATCTAATATAAACAACCATTCTCAGCAGATCTCAAGTTCATCCTATAGTCCTTAATTTCCTAGGCCATCACTCTGGCCAAAATACCACCCGATGCCTACTGACGAACCCTGCAATTAAAGTGCCTATTCCCATTCTGCAGAATGGACATGGAGGCTCAACTTTGGTAAATGACCTGAACACACTACCGTGGCCACAACCCAAATCTCAGGTCCCCTGGTTTCTCACCCGGTGACCAGGGTCCCGTCGCGCCGGATCCCGAACTGCGCGTTCTGCAGCCCCCCGGCGCTGCTCACCGGGCGCCCGTCGCTCACCACGTTCCCCAGGCACTCGCCCGTGTCCATGCGGAAGAAACCGCCGTTCTGGGCGACGCTGCAGCCAGCCGCCCTCGCCGTCTCCTCCACGGTGGCGCGGCGCCTCGAAGCGCAGCCGCCAGACCCACCGGGCTCCAGCACCGAGAAGGTACGCAGGGGCTCCGCTGCCCGCGTCAGATGGCCAGCCACCGCGCGGTCCGAGAAGTGTGAAACGAAGGTGCGCACCGCCGGACCGCGGGGGCTGGGGGTCGCCGGGGTAGGTGGCCAGCTCTCGTGCTCGCGGCTGCCGGCGCGCACCCTCGTGCAGTCCCGGGCGAAGCGCGCGCGCGCGTGGGAGTAGGGCAGCAGCAAGTCATCGTCGCGGGAGGCCCTGTGGGGACACGGCGGCCGTGAGCTCGGAGGGCTCAGGGGCGGAGTACTCCCGAACCAGGCTCAACCCTCGGGAGCTGTACTCACCCCGAGTCGAGGCTGCTGGTCGCCTCCCGGAGGAAGCCGAGCAGCGCAAAGAGGAAGACAAGCCAGCGACCCATGGAGGCCGCCATGTTGGACCCGGGGCCTCCAATCACGTGGGACCACCGCACGTGACTCAAGACTTTTGGTGGCAGCTTTCAGGCGGGACAGAATAATTTAGGGTCCTTTGGATATCGCGAGATCCGGTCCTATCACTTACTGTGTTTTTTTGTTTTGGTTTGGTTTTTTTCAGAAGAGGCGTGGCACTCGTGGTGGTGGGAAAATTCGTGTTTATGTAATTTCAAAGATACCGGAGGTTGTAAGAGTAATGTAAGGAACTCCCATATGCCTTCTACTTATCTTTACCAATTGTTAACTTTCGTCTCATTTGGTTTATCATTTCAACTTTATTCGTATACTTACCGCCCCCGCCCCCGAACATTTGCAACCAAGTTGCAGACATCTTTTACTAACAAGGACATCTCACGTAATCACAGGCCGAGTAAAATTAAGACATTACATACTGATAGTTTGTGAACCAATCCACAGTTCACATTCAAGTTTTTCCAATTTTCTGTATGATGTCCTTATTTCCCCCACATCCAGGGTCTAATACAGGAGTTGCATTTAGTTGTCATGTCTGTTTAGTCTCCCTGATTCTGGAACAGTTTCTCAGCCTTGGTGTTCTATGACCTTCACATTTTGGAAGAGGACAGACAAGTTGCATTGAGAACGTAATCAGCAGGGATCTTTATTTAAAAATTAAGAATTTTTTTTTTTTTTCGGGGGCGCCTGGTGGCTCAGTCGGTTAAGCCTCCGACTTCAGGTGATGATCTCAGAGCTCAGCTGGTGAGTTCTGCCAGCTTAGAGCTCTGTGCTGACAGCTCAGAGCCTGGAGTGTACTTCAGATTCTGTGTCCCTCTCTCTGTCCCTCCCCCCTCTCAAGAATAAACAAACATTAAAAAAAATTTTTTTTAAGGAATTTCTTTTTTTTATTTATTTACTTAAAAAGAGAGAGCGAGCACGAGCAGGGGAAGGGCAGAGAGGGAGAGAGAGAGAGAATCCCAAGCAGGCTCTGAGCTGAGCCTGATGAGGGGTTCAGCCTCACGACTGTGAGATCATGACCTGAACCGAAACCAAGAGGCAGACATTCAACCGACTGAGCCATCCAGGTGCCCCTAAAAATTAAGAATTTTAAGATGGAGACAGCAGAGTGTGAACGCAAGCATGGGACCCATCCTTGTGCAGGCCCTCTGTACCTGCACAGGTCAGAAGTCCACGAAGCTGGCCAGTTACTTTACTTCAAACTTCCTTTGAGGGAATACTTCTGTTTGGGCTTCTGGTCCAGGGCAGTGGCCAGAGGTAGGTTGCCTTTTGGTGCCAGTGCAACGTATAGGCCACCTTGGAGACAGTACGAGTTGAGTTAGCCTTTGGTGCACAGGTATTCAGGCCCATACCAGCCACCAGCCACCAGCCTGTTTTGGTTCACAGTCAGCGTTGTTAGTGCCTGAACTCAGACCCCTCTTTGAACCACTGTCCCCTAAGGCCAGTTAGGGTCAGTGTACTGGATTCGATAGTGTTCCCCCAAATTGACATCTTTCCCAGAACTTCAGATGTGACCTTTGGAAATAGGATCTTTGCAGATGTAATTCATGAAGATGAAGTCATAGTGGAATTGGGTGGGCCCTAGATCCAGCCTGACTGGTGTCCTTGTGAGAAGACACACAGAGAGAGGCATGCACAGAGGAAAGAAAGCCATGTGAAGAAAGAGGCAGAGACTGCCAATACAACGACAAGCCAAAGAGCACCAAAGATTTCTGGTAACTACCAGAAGCTAGGAGGGAGAAACAGATTCTTCCGTCAAGAAGTCAGAGGGAGAATAGCCCTGCTGACACTTTAATTTTGGAACTGATACAGTCAAAGCCCTCACATGAACCCCCAAGAGTGGCTCTGAGGCTTGTGGGGGAACAAGTTAGTTCAAGTCAGTTAACCACATTCAAAATGACTTCCTTTCTGGGGTTAAATGATCCAGCTTGATGCAAATATATTGATAGGAAGGGATTATGTCTTTCTTATCTTTACATCTAGGAGTCAAAAATCATTAGCAAACAAACCCAGACCTGCCACCAGCTTCCTTGCCCCAGGAAGTCTTCTTTTCTCTAGGTCAACTGGGCGATGTGGGTGCAGGCAGTCTCTAGTGAGTTCTGACCTTTGGTCTCCTCCCAGCTTTGTCACTCCTTTAACAAACACATAATATGCACATAATATCTAAGCACATATGTGCTATTGAAATTCTCCATTTGCTGAGAAGCCTATGACATTAATTAAACAAGGAGGCCATCGGATTGATGTGGCTTTATGCAAAGGCTGCTGTTAAAAAACAAAATTCAACTGAGTAAATTTAAAGATCAAATTGACTTTATTCAACGACTCATGAACTAAGCAGCATTCCATCTAGCAAATAGAAAGGAGCTCCAAAGAGCCGTACAAAATGAAAGGCGTTTATAAGCAGACAGGGAGTGAGACAAAGAAAGATTGTTTCTGGCAACTTCACCTTCCTTTGGGGGAAGGGCAGGGGCCTATCTTGTAGATGATTTCACTAGTGCTGACCAGGTTACTCCAGACTGGAGTTAAAACTTTCATTCCTGGAAGAGGCTGAAACTGCAGTTAAGTTAGGTATTAAGTCTTGGTTTGCTGATGTGGGGCTTGGTATATGTGACTCTATTTGGGGCCCGTTGTCTCTTTCTTTCTTTCTTTCTTTCTTTCTTTCTTTCTTTCTTTCTTTCTTTCTTTCTTTCTTTCTTCCTTCCTTCCTTCCTTCCTTCCTTCCTTCCTTCCTTCCTTCCTTCAGGAAAAGTCTTGGGCCAGTAACTAAGATCTGTGGCCCTGTATGGCATTGCCTCCCTTCTTCCCTCCCTCCTTCCTTCCTTCTTTCCTTCCTTCCTTCCTTCCTTCCTTCCTTCCTTCCTTCCTTCCTCTCCCTCTATCTCTCTGTTTCTCTCTTTCTCTCTCTTTCTCTCGTTCTTCTTTTCCTCTCTCCATACAACGTGAGCCTTGAACTGAGGATCCTGAGATCAAGAGTTGCGCGCTACACGACTGAGCCAGCCAGGTGCACCTCTTTTTCTTTAACACTGCTTACAGAAGCAAACGAGAACCCAAGACTGTAAATGCCTCAAGGTTATGAAACCAAAATGCTAAGAATGGCCATTTACAAACAGCTTTAACTAACAGTCAACTAGGCATTAAACTATAGGCAACCAATTTCCTGTCTTTATTTTCTCGCCTTCTTTGTTGAGGTCTTTCCCCTGGCTCCTCTCCACTTCAATTTGGTACTGCTGGATTTGAATTGATTTTTGCTCAAATAAACCGTTAACATTTTTAATATACCTCAGTTTATCTTTCAACAAGCCCGAACCCACAGTTCCAGCCACACCAGCTAACTAACTCAGGGCTGTCTCCTCTGCTCATATTTATCCTTCCTTAGGAATACCTTCGTCTCTTCTCAACATCCTCATCTGGCTGTATAGTCACTTGTGTATTCAACAGATTGAGGGCCTCCTCTGTGCTAGAGGCTGATGAAACAGACAGCTTGGCCCTGCCCTCGTGGAGACACACAGTAAACAACCCAAGTGTGGTGGGAAGAAGCAGGATGGAGAAAGAACCATGTCTTAGGGGGAGGTGGCAGGGAAGGCCTATCAAAACCCATTGTAGACTGAGTAATAAGGGACCAGCAAAAAGGGACAACTATGGGAGATGCAGGGCCAGAGCCTCACAGGCAGAGGGCACTATAGAGCCCGGAGATGGGCTGGAGCTTGGTCGGGGAGGGTAGAGGAGGAAGGGTCAGGCCAACGCCAGATCCTGCAGGGCTCCAGGGAAATTCATTTGGATTTCAGCCTAAGTGGAAACAGGAAGCTACTGGAAGATCTAGGGGGTTTTTTGTGTGTTTTTGTTTTTTGTTTTTTTTTATATAATGGTTTTATTGAGGTATAATTTACATACCATAAAATTGAACTGTTTTAAAGTGTACGTGTCAATGATTTTCAGTAGATGTTGCAGAGATAGCATATCTTAGTCCAATTTTAGGACGTTTTCATCACCCCCAAAAGTTCTGTTGTGTGGTTCCACTTGTTTTCAGTGTCTGGAAAAGGCGAATCTGGAAGGACAGAAAGCAGATTAGTGGTTGCCTGTAGTTGTGGCTGGGAGCAGGGAGTGACTGCAAATAGCATGAGAGGGTTTGAAGCTAGACGCTGAATGAATGGGGGTTGGGGATTGGACCTCTTCCTCTGTCCTCCGTCCACATGCTGCCTGTGAGTTTATCCACTTCTTTCAGCTTTTGAGCACACATTTCCCGAAGATGCCTCTTCTGTTGCTGCTTATTTTTTTCATGCATTCAGCAGTCTCTGACTGAGAGCTCTAAGCTCTGGCAGGACATGGAATATAGCAAGTATCTTGTGTTTCTTTCATCCAGAGCATGAACAATGCTTATGCATTACTGTCAGCTTATCGATTGAAGGAAAGAATACCATGTCTAAGCAGTGCACCCTGTCTTTCCTACCACAAGTGCAATCTGATTGATTATAACTGTTTCTTTTCTTTCTTTTTTTCCAAGTTTTATTTTTAAGTAATCTCTGCAACTAACATGGAGCTCAAACTCAAAACCCTGAGATCAAGAGTTGCATGCTCCGCAAAGGAAACAATCAGCAAAACTAAAAGGCAACCGACAGAATGGGAGAAGATATTTGCAAATGACATATCACATAAAGGGTTAGTATCCAAAATCTATAAAGAACTTATCAAAAGCAACACCCAAAAACAAATAATCCAGTGAAGAAATGTGCATAAGACATGAATAGACACTTCTCCAAAGACATCCAGATGGCCAACCGACACATGAAAAAATGCTCCACATCACTCATCATCAGGGAAATACAAATCAAAACCACAATGAGATACCACCTCACACCTGTCAGAATGGCTCACATTAACAACTCAGGCAACAACAGATGTTGGCGAGGATGCACAGAAAGAGGATCTCTTTTGCACTGCTGGTAGGAATGCAAGCTGGTGCAGCCACTCTGGAAAACAGTGTGGAGGTTCCTCAAAAAACTAAAAATAGAACTACCCTACGACCCAGCAATTGCACTATTAGGTAGTTATCCAAGGGATACAGGTGTGCTGTATCGAAGGGACACATGCACCCCAATGTTTACAGCAGCACTATCAACAATAGCCAAAGTACGGAAAGAGCCCAAATGCCCACTGATGGATAAATGGATAAAGAAGATGTGGTATATATATACAATGGAGTATTACTCAGCAATCAAAAAGAATGAAATCTTGCCATTTGCAACCATGTGGATGGAACTGGAGGCTATTATGCTAAGTGAAATTAGTCAGAGAAAGACAAATACATGACTTCACTCATATGAGGACTTTAAAAGTCAAAACAAATGAACATAAGGAAAGGGAAACAAAAATAATATCAAAACAGGGAGGGGGACAATACACTAGAGACTCATAAATATAGAGAACAAACAGAGGGTTACTGGAGGGGCTGTGGGAGGGGGGATGGGCTAAATGGGTAAGGGGCATTAAGGAATCTACTCTTGAAATCGTTGCTGCACTATATGCAAACTAATTTGAATGTAAATTAAAAAAAAAAAAGTTGCATGTTCCTACTGAGCCAAACAGGCGCCCCCGATTTCTTAATGTCTCTCCTACCTTGACTTTCATCTCTCAGGACAGAGACTATGTCTGCTTTTCACTGCTTTCCCCTGGCACTTGGCACAGTCCTTGGAGCAAAGTAGGTACTCCATGGATATTTCTTAAACAAATGATGGGAACAGGGTCCTTGTTTGTTCTCAGCTGCATCTCCCTTGTCCAGAGGACAGCTTAGCACACAGTAGGTTCTCAGCTACTATTTATTGAATGAATGGATGTGGTATTTCACTGGGAATGACATCATTTGCCAGTAAACCCCAGAGGTGGAGGTGGTGTGGATCCTGGGTTTTCTGAGAAAACTCACTCACTGCTAATAGTCACTGAGCTCATTTAAGTCTCAGGCAGCGTGTGAGGGGCCAACCTGCACCATTTTATCAGATCTCCTCCTGAGTCCTAAAGGTGGGTGTTATTATGATACCCATTTTACGGAAAAGGAAATGGAGGCACAGAGAGGGCAAGCTAGTGACCCACGGTCACACAGCTGTAAGCAGAGGGGGAAGATGGTTCTGAAGCTTGAGTTCACAACTTTTCCTGTACATATTTACATATTAAAGGGAAAAGCTTAAAAAACACAATGATTTATTTAACCAGAATTAGTCTTTTATAGTGAAATTGTTTATCTTGAACAGGGGGCCTATATGGAACACACTTTTGACAGGAATATTGCTGGAGCACCTAAAATCACAGTGGATGAGTGTGAACACTGAGGAAGGTATAGGGGAGCAAATCTTGCCACCCCAAGATATGCCTCTTTGGCGCACTGATTATTTTCAGCTGGTTATTTTTAAGAAGCTGCAGACATGAGAGATGCTCTGAAAACTGAGAATTTACCCTTTTGTAAGAGATATTCATACATATAAGGGAAACACCCTTTTGTAGGGATGTCTCTCTCTGTCACAAGCAGAAAGAGGGGGATGGATAAATAAATCTCCAGAAACTGTTATCAATAGAGACAGCATGGACTTAAATCTACTCTTGCTTCCTGTGCTTTCCCCAGGAGCCTCTCATAAATGAGAGGCTCATCCCCAACACCTTCTTTTGTCTTTAGCTGGAGATGGTATTTAAAGTGATACCTTAGATCATTGTAGGGAGTGGGTCTCTCTCACGTATACAGGCAGTATGCATGTTATTGAACTTTTTTTTCTTCTATTAATGTCAACTTAATTTCTAGACCAGCCGAAAGAATCTTGCAGGGTAGAGGAGCATGTGATGGAAGAGACATTACTTATGCCTCTGGATGTACACGGTCAAGGCCACCACCCTAGATGTGCCCCTTATCTAACTGTAGATATCCCTTGATGTCATACAGGTCCAGGCCTTGGAGACCCCACTGTTCTCAGCCTTGGCGAGCATCAGTGTCCCTTAGGAGCTTGTCAGAGAGGCACGTTCCCAGGCCCCCTCCAGGTGGCTGAATGAGAATCTCTAGAGGCAGGGTGGGGAATCTGCATGTTTAACAAGGCTCCCCAGCAGGTTCTGATGCCAGCTGCACAGGCCACACATTGAGAAACTCCTCTGGCAAGGCAGTGCCCTGGTACTGGATAGAACAACAGTGTTCAGAATATGGGAGGGGCACCTGGGTGACTCAGTCGCTTGACTGTCTGACTCTTGGTTTCGGCTCATGTCATAATCTGACGATTTGTGGGTTCGAGCCCTGCGTTGGGCTCTGAGCTGGCAGTGCGGAGCCTGCTTGGGATTCTCCCTCTCCCCCCACCTCTGCCCCTTCCCTTCTTGCGTGCTCTCTCTCAAAATAAATAAACATGAAAAAAACAAAGAATGGGAAATGAAGGCCCACCTCCACATCATGTTACGTGCTCATGTAATTTATCTTCAATAAGAAGCTGAGGTCTGGGGTGCGGGAGTGATAAAGAGATTCATCCTTTGGTGTTTTTACCTCTTCTTGGTGCCCTGCAGCAACCGTGATGCAAGGAAGTCACAATTCAGAGGGGGTTCATCTTGCAAATTTTTCTTCCCATGTCTTCATTCTGCATTAGGATTCTCTTTTCCTGAAAGTGACTTACAGACCCAGATGTCTGCTAGAGTCCTCCTCCTTTCCCCCCCCCCCCCACCCCCCTGCCCTAGTTTGGTAATTTAAACCTTCTAAACGTGTATCAGCATCAGGCCCCAGTGACTAATCCAGCCCCAATTCAGGAAGGATGGGGCTGGGGCATAATCCCCCCTAATCCGGTTGTGTGCCCCCCACCTCTCTCTAGGCCGTGTGCCTGTCTTGGTAAACTTTGGTTTGTGGGATAGTGTGGGAGAAATCCTTGAAGCATATGGAGCGCCAGGTGGGTATTAAATTCTGCCCCTTGGTTCCCCAAGAAAGCTAGCAACTTGAAAGCAAGTCAAACTTGTCAGCGAAATCCAGGACCGTTTCGGCGTGCCTGACAATTTAAGAGCACTTTCAGGAAAGCATCCAGGGGCACAAGTAAAGAGGATTAGACAGAGGAGACTAACTCCCAAGAAAAAGATTTAGAAGAACCACTGCCCCCACCAGGTTATTCAGCTGAGCACAGAAGGAGCCTGGGTGTTTTAATTCAGGTTCTCAAATACAACTAAATAATCACATCAGGACAATCAGTAGCTACTTTTCACTTTGAGGCAAAACAAGATGATGGACTTAAAGACACTTCCAGCCCAAGGACAGGGTTTTTAGCTGATTTTTCTACCCCAGAGTCTGATTTTGACATGCGTCTGCACGTAGCCTGAAATCTGCAGCATAGACAGCACCACCTGGACCTGTGGTAACGTTCCAAAGGCCTTTCCTTGAATACTAGATTAGTGTCAGAGCTTCAGCAGATTGTATGGCAGCTGTACTTCAACAAAATAAATAAATTAATTGAAAACAAAAAGGAATTCTAGCTGACATGTTTAGATATACTCACAATGAAGCAGAACACGAGGGAAGAAGTACAAGCAGGGAACACTCCCCTGGCACTTATTATATTACAGGAATTGTTCTTAGGACACTTACGAACATGATTCTCACAGCACTGCAAGTAATCCGGAGGTAGGTGCTGTAATGATCCCAACTGTCCTGATGAGGAAACAGAGTCACAGAGCTGCTAAATGACTTCGCCCAAGGACACAGAGCTACTTGGGGGGGGGGGGCAGCTGGGATGTGGACTCAAGGCAGCCCGGACACAGAACCTCATCTTTAACCATTATGTCACATTGCCTTCTGTAAAATGACAAGGCTGTGACAGGCTGTGACATGATAGCGTAGAGTTCCTTGCATGGGTACAAAGAGTTATGTGTTGCTTTTCGTGGTCAGATCTCAAGTTCGGTCATGACTCCAACTGTCAGGTTCGGAGACCCTCATTTCTCCCACTGGGAAAGACACAACAGTTGACATCTGAATAAATTGCCTTTAAGACTCAAGTTTATGG
The DNA here is from genome assembly GCF_024362965.1 of Panthera pardus. Lineage (NCBI taxonomy): Eukaryota > Metazoa > Chordata > Mammalia > Carnivora > Felidae > Panthera > Panthera pardus. Next base: position 20,833,636 of record NW_026526969.1, read on the forward strand.
GTCTCCTTGGAATTTGTGTTGAAACAGAAGCTGTCCACACGACTGAGAAACAACACTCGACTCCCCACTCGACTGCACTCTGAATTTATTTCTCTGCTTCTACGCCTGGATCCATCCCAGCCTCACCTTCCCTGGCTCTGCTCCGTGCGGAGAAGCTGGGTTGCTTGGCTAGTCTGCGTCTTCAGCTACCTCCTGGTCAAGGTATGACCCAGGCACCCAGGATTTAAGGGAGGAAGGACTAAAGGCATCTGTCTTATCTTCCAGTGGCAGGAGTGGAACCATTTGTCTCAGTGGCCGCTGGGTCGTGCCAGTGTGGACTGCCACAGCTCTCCATTTGCTGGGGGTATTCTGCCAGGATGTAGAGGAAGCCACCCAGGGCTGCGACAGCCGTGGCTGTGTTGTGGGAGGAGCAGCCATCTGGGGAGAGAGAGTCCTCTTTGTGAGTACTGTGTGGTGGCCACAGTTCCGTTATGAGTGCTTTTCAGATACTTTCTCAGCCAGCCAGATCCCCTTTGCTGGCTGGCCACCCATCCCCCAGCTGCTATGAGTGCTGGTCACTAATGGCTCCCTTCTCCAGAGAAATGACTTCAGCCAGTTGGAGCCTCCTCACTGGGGACGTCATGCCTCCTTCCAATGACTCACTTATACAGGACACAAAAGCCTAGCCCTCCATCTCAGGGGGGTGACTCAGGTCTGATTCCCACTCCAGAGCCTCCTTCCCCTGGGATCTGACCAGGAGCCACATCATTGTCCAGCTCCCTCCTACCTTCCCTTGCTTTCAGGCCTTGCATGAGACCTTCTAGGACAGCCCCCCATGCCTGTTTTGCATATAGGGAAACTGAGGCTCAGATAGCACAGCCGAGCTCCCCAGCTCTGGCGACTCCACAGCTCATTTCTTGACCCTGACAGCCTCCTGCATTGCTGCTTCAGTCTTGCCCATTCCCAGGTGACCCTGAGCACCTGCCTGAGACAAAAACTCCTTAGATGTTACTTAGTTCTCTGAACTCAAAGTGGGATGCCCACCTTTCACTCTTGAGCAGAAGGAGCCAGGACTTTCCTCTCCCCTCAGAGTCTTGGAGAAGGGACAGACCCCAGCCAGGTCCTTTGGCGGGGGAGGGAGAATGCAGGTTTCAAGGAGCCTAATTACCAACTCTAGCAGTCCATATTAACATATGCCAAGTTCCGTGGGGAGTGCTTTGCACAGTGAACTGCTATTAACCCCCAACAGCTCTATGAAGGAGGCACTGCTAGGTCCCTATTTTACAGATTAAGAAACTGGAGCTCAGAGAGGTTGAGTGACTGCCACAGTGAGGAAGGAGCAGAAGCAGATTCAAACCCTGACAGCGTCATTTCAAACCCTGTACTCTAAATCTCCATGCCAGCTGCCCCCCTGCTCCACAGGTGTGCAGCAGAAGTAAGGAGAAAACACCACTCCCACCTGGGCAGCTTCCTAGACTGCTGTCAATCTGCAGGGGCCTAGGAAGGACCTCGGCCTTCAGAAATTCTGCAGCTTCCTCTCCAGCCCTCAGGACGGTCCTGGGGTTCAGCTGTGTGCCTCTAGGGAGCAGCCAGCTCTCCAGGGTGTGCACAGCATACCCCCTACCACCTGTTCATAGGTAGCCCCAGCCCCCTGTGTCAGGCAGGCCTAGTCTGGGCAGGGGCCTCTGGAATCTCCAGAGAACTTCTCTCCTTTCCCCAGCCCAGCCTTTGGTGACAGCTACAAAACAACCCATTGGAGTTATGCTTCCCTCTCTTGTTTACCTGCAGGCAGATGATGCGGCTGCAGGGGAGCTCATGGGGAGGCATTTAGTTATTGGGATCATTCACCAACATATGCTGGGCATCTACTCTGTGAGCTGGCTGTTCCACCTCCTTCTGCGTCTGTCTTGCAGTTATTTATTTTTTCTGAATAAAAAAATGGGCGTGCCTGAGTGGCTCAGTTGGTTAAACGTCTGACTCTTGGTGTCGGCTCAGGTCATGATCTCACAGTTCTTGAGTTCGAGCCCTGCGTCAGGCTCTGCACTGACAGTGTGGAGCCTGCTTCGGATTCTCTCTCTCCATCTCTCTCTCTGCCCCTCCCCAGCTTGTGCACACACACTGTCTCAAAATAAATAAATATTTTAAAATATGAAATCAAGTTTTCTCTTCCTTCTTTCTCTCTCCCTCCTTCTCTTTCCCCCTCCCTCCCTCCCGTATTAAACCTTTTCTTTCTTCCCTTCTCAATACAATTATATCTTATTCTCATTTTCTCTACACTGGTGGACGGACCAAATAATTTATTATCTCAATCAGGACACTTTGGGGAGGAAAGGGGGCACTATTTATAATGGCTCCAGGAAGAGATGGAAGCTGGGGACATCTGGACATGTGGTCACCGGGATTATACTGGTCACTTGCCTGCTGGCTCGAGGATTCCCTCCTGTCCTTTCTTGCTTCAAACCACAGTGCACTGACCCTTCCAAACTACATTTCCCAGGATACTTCGCTCATCATCTGGTCAGGTTTGAGCAACAACATCCACAGGCTGAAAGAGTGGAGAAGCCGGGGTATTTCCTCCCCATCTCTGCCTCCTCTGTGTCCAGCCCCTGCAGGCTCTGCTAACCCCACTTTGCTCCACAGTCTCTCCAGCTCTGCCTCGAGGGAGGGTAGTGGCTTACTGCAATGATTTATCTCTGGGTTTTCTCACTTTTCTGTGTTCAACTCTTGCAACACCTCTGAGAAGAGTTCCCTATATTAAATTCCCTCTGCCTCAAGTTCCTGGTGCAGGTTCTGTTTTCCTGACGTGACCTTGTCTGAGAAGGGTTATCTCTGTGATTTTCAGTAACACACTGAAAATTCCTTCATGCTCCTTTCACTGGAGACAAGACCTCTGGATTTCCACTTCCTACCCTGCCCTCTACCTCCCAGACCTGGCCCTTCAGGGATGCCAGGGGACTTTTCCACTGAGGTCAACCTGTGTGCACTCTTTCCAGGGTGTCCTGGTTTCACGCCCAGAAGGTCCCTGGGTATTTTCATTACCTGTAAATTGTTTTTCTCGCCTCTTCACTCTTCTTAAAACGTGCTGTTGGTGTTGAATGGCTGTCAATAATTCTTCATCTTCAGCAGCTGGGAGAAGGGTGAAACGTGACCTTCTCATGATAGATTTTCACACATTACTCACCAAACCTCCTCCCCCTCACAACACCTCAAACAACTCAGATCTTCTCCTGAATCTGGAGGTTCTTCCAGAAGGTTCCTTGAGCACCCATCTGCAGATCCTTACCCACTGTCTAAATTTGTCATCTACTGATGTTTCTCCAGTCGTGGTCCCCCAACCACCTACATCAGGATGGCTGGAGGATCTTGTTAAAAATGCACGTTCCACAGGCCTACCTTGTACCTGCTGTTTTAAAAGCAGACTATCTTTATTTCAGAAGCTTTGCCTTGGGGCGGCTGGGTGGCTCAGCCGGTTGAGCTTCCCACTCTTGATTTCGGCTCAGGTCATGACCTTACAGTTGGGTTCATGAGATTGAGCCCCGAATCAGGCTCTGTGCTGATGGGGTGTGGATCCTGCTTGGCATTCATTCTCCCTCGCTCTCTGCCCCGCCCCCACTCATGTGTGCGTGTTTTCTTTCTTTCTCTCTCTCTCTCAAAAATAAATAAATAAACATTAAAAAACCAACCAACCAACCAACCCTTTGCCTCCTTGCAAAACATCCCAGGCTTCTGTATTTATTCGGAACCTCCTCTGTACCATGCACAGGACAGGAGGTTTCCTATGTTTTAAGTCTACTCCTCACAGCTCAGGAAGGAGATTATTATAGTCATTTATTTACAGATGAAGAAATCAAGGCTCAGAGAGGTGAAGGGACTTACTCCCAAGAGGATCAGCTGCCCAGGGTCACACGGCTGGAAAGGGGCTGCATCTCTTGTCTCCCTATCTCTGCTTCTGTGTCACCCTCTCCCAGACATCTCCCCTGACCACTCCTGCCCAAAGAACTGTCTTCCATAGTCTTTTCTTTCTCAGCCTGTTGTCTCCTTCACAGCCCTTATCAGAACTCACCATTATTTCACTTATTGGTTAATTTAGGTAGTTTCTGCCTCTTTTCTTCGGACCCTAGTTTCCCCTGGAGCCTAGAACAGTGTCTGGCACAGAGCAGGTGCTCAGGGAATACTCATTGAAGGAATGGATTTGTTAATGTAGGACACGGGGCCAACATCTTCCAATAAGACTGTCTCCCCTCCTGCAGAGTTTTGGCTTTTTAAAAGGTCTGACCCCATTTCCGTGTATGTGTGAGTGTTCATGTGTGTGTTTGCACGCACATACATGTTGCAAATCTCTCTCTGAGCCCTTAACACCACCGCATCACCTCTCCTCATTTGGCCTAGAAATCCAGCCCCCAACCACCCGCCTGCTCCCAGCCAGGGTACAAGTGCAGCTCACCAGGCCTCCCGAAGCATCCTTCCTCTGGCTTCTGCCAGTTGAGAATGGCCTCCAGCCACCAGAGCTTGTAGAAGTCTGAGAAGCCACTGATTCCACAGAACATGACTGGAAGCAAAGACAGAGGACCTCCTACAGGCCTGTCCCCCAAGCCCACCTGCTTCCACTGCTCAAAGCTGCACAGCGTCACCTGCCTCCTCCCGCCAAGGTGAAGGAGCGCCAGGAAGTGGGCGCTCAATGCAGTGGCTGGAAGAAGGCAGCTCCCAGGCTAGGTCCTGCCTTCCATTTAGACCCTTCATTACAGTCACTCAAGAGTTGGGGTCAGTAGAGGGATCTAGACACCCAAGCTAAGGAGCAGCCACCCAGAGACCCCTTTTCTGCCTCATCTCGGAGGCTTCAACGTCTGTTTGCCCATCAGCTACTCAGTCCAGAGCTCCATCACTGAGTCAGCCTTTGGGGGCAGGAAGCAGTCACATAGTGACAGATAAAATATGGGATGACAAGTTAAATTTGAGTGTCCAATAAATACAATTACAAATTTTAAAGTATATGTATAGCCCATGAAACGTTTGGGATATACTCATACTAAAAATGTATTTAGTTTATCTGAAGTTTGAATTTACCTGGGCACCCTGTATTTTTATTTGCTCTATCTGGCAGCTCGTGTGTGTGTGTGTGTGTGTGTGCGCCCTGTGAATCAGGGACACCCAACTGCTTTGTCCCTAGAGTGCAATGCCAGGGCTCACTGTTCTCCATGAAGATGTCCCGGGTGGGGTACGCATATCCGATAGCCTCAGCTCTCTGGTTCAGGTCCATCATGTTGGCACAAAAGAGGTTCATGTAGTGCTGGCTGTGGCGGAACAGCCCCTCTGTGCATCCCTTCTGGGGAGACAAACACCCAGAAATAAGGAAGTCAGTCGCATGGGTGACAGACTGGCACTATTACAGAAGACTTGCAATTCTGAGATGGTCTGGCAGGTGGTTGCCTTTGGGGAAGCTCTTTCCCCTTTTCCCAGAATTTCTTCCCCATCTACACACCCCACCTGCTGGGGGCTCTGTCACTGGGGGATCAGAAAGAGCTGGGTTTGAATCCAGGCTCTGTCACTCAGGAGCTGTATGACCTTGGCTGGCTAAGTTAACCTTTCTGAGCCTCGAGGGTCTACACAGGGAAAGGGCAATGCTGCTGGGAGCCACACCAAAGGCACTCACATGGATGGGTGCTTCCATAGTTAGGAAGGCCCCGACACAAGCCCAACACTGAAGGACACACTATAGCAGTAGCTGCTGTCACATTTAGATTGCAGGCTACCCCAGCTGGCAGCTTCAGGGCTGCTCAAACTGTGAGCCATGGACTGGTCTCAGGGACAGGATAGGAGATGAGAAGAGACTTTAGAAACTTCTGTAGCAATGTGTCAGAATGGCTTTCTATCCGTCCAACCTAATAATTTAAAATAAGTTAATTTTAAATAATTTTAAATTTTAAATTTTTAAATTTAATTTTAAATTTTATTTTAATTTTAAATAATTTAATAAAAATAATTGATATTATATTTAAAAAATAATTTTCCTCGTAATCTGATTTTTTTTGTATTTACAGAAATACTGGACTGTGACAGCCTGCATATAAATAACATTTTTTAAAAAACCTGACAAACAAAAATATTAAGTCCCTTTTCAGCTAAGGATTTCTGGTCATGGAATAACATCTTTCAATAGAGATAATGAGGCTTACTTTTCTATGTAAGGAAATATATATGTTTAAATTATCATTATTGGGCGACCTCATGCTTGTTTCTCTCTCATCAATAAATAAATAAACATTTAAGAAATTATTATCATTATTTAGCAAAGTCTGAGCTCCTGGGCTTGGAAGAGCATGGCAGGCTGCAGAGGTGGGGGTGGGACTGGCTTGTCTTGGTTTTGTTTTCTGGAAGCTGGTATAGACCAAATATTCTAAATCCTTTTCAATTTGTTATTGTTTACTAAATTCTTTCTGCTGCTTCTCTTTTATTCTTTCTCTTTTTTTTTCGGATGCCCATGATCCAGTTCAGCATGCAAAGCTATCTAACAGAATCCCTTTACTAAATCGTTTACAGAATCGTTTACTAAATTCTTTCTGCTGCTTCTCTTTTATTCTTTCTCTTTTTTTTTTTTTTTCGGATGCCTATGATCCAGTTCAGCATGCAAAGCTATCTGTCCAACACAATCCCTTCCCCCCCTCCAGTTTGGTTCAATGTTATAGTGGGCAGATGGTAAGCTACGCTTTTTTTTTTTTTTAATATTTATTTATTTTGGGAGTGAGAGAGAGAGTGAGAGCATGAGCGGGGAATGGGCAGAGAGAGAGGGAGACCGAGAATCCCAAGCAGGCTCCGGGCTGTCAACGCAGAGCCTGATGTAGGGCTCGAATTCATGAACCGTGAGATCATGACCTGAGCCAAAACTGAGAGTCAGATGCTTACCCAGCTGAGCCATACACATGCCCCTATGGCAGACTACTCTTACTACTCCTTCCCAATGCCCAAAGCACAAGTCCAAAAACCTGCTTATTTTCCTGGTAGATACCATATAAAACCATGCTGCCAAAGGCCCTCTTTACCTTTCTTCTTTTAAAAGCATTTTTTTAAGTTTGTTTATTTAGTTTGAGAGAGAGAGAGAATGAGAGAGAGACAGAGAGAGAGAGAGAACACAAGCGGGGGAGGGTCAGAGAGAAGGAGAGATAATCCCAAGCAGGACCTGCAGCATCAATGCAGAGCCCGATGCAGGGCTTGAACTCATGAACCTCATGATTGGTGAGATCATGACCCAAGCTGAGATCAAGAGTCAGACACCTAACTGACTGCGCCACCCCAGCCCCTCTTTACCTTTTTTCCCCCCTCTGAGTGTGTGGCTAGCCCACATGGGCACTCACCAATCTGGCTGAGAGGAAAAAGAGCAGCTGGTGAGACAGGCAATAGCCTGAGCAGCCGGGCTTGGTCATGAGGGTCCTGCAGAAGTCTGAGAGCCTGCAGGGCTGGCCACCGTCGGTCCTGGGGGAAAAGTGGTTCAGGCCCTAGAGAAAGGGTGTCCTAAAGGAAGCCTGAGGACATGGAGACTTCCCTGGTCCCTATTCCCCGACTAGTTATTAGAACCCCGGTAGTTTCCAGGCACCCAGCTGTGCACAAGGGGTTGCTGGATAAAGCACAGGTGTACTGTGACTTGATTTGCTAAATCAGTATCCCAGCACAGGGGAGGTGACACTGGAGTTACCTGGGTTGGAGGAGCTCCAGGAGGCTGCAGCTTCCTATTGCACCTTGGAACCCCCAAGTACAACCTTTCCACCCTGCCCTAAACAGCAGATCCCTGAGCCTCAGGCTGATTCAGGGCTTGCTCCCAGCTCACGAGCCCACTGCACAGCCGGATAAAATGGTAAGTTAACTGGGATCCAGTCCTGCTTTCAGAGACCTACAGCCCAGTGAGAGGGCAGAACCATAAGACAAATGTAAATTGCACCTATGGCTACCAGTGGTGCTAAGAGAGCCAGCCCACCACGGGAGGTCAGCTTGTGCAGTGAGGTCAGGGAAGGTTCTGGAGGAAGGATGCTGGGGGTGCCCCTAAAGTATGAGCAGAGTTACTTAGGCATGGGGGAGGGGTGGGGCAGGGTGGGAGGAGGCCCACAGAGGCCAGATGGGCATAGGCGCGGGTTTAGAAGTGGGACAGAGTAGGCACTGTCTGTCTGACAGTGAGAGTCTGACATGAGCCCCAGGGGCTGGACTAGAGAAACATGGAGACCTGGAAGGGCAGTAGGACTTGGGGCTTTGTTCTGAGAACAACAGGAAGCATCACACAGCAGGCAGGAGTTTCAAATGTGGTTTTTGAAAGGATTGCTCTGATATGGGAGACCGGTGGGGTGTGGAGTGGGGTGGGGTGCATGTTTGGACCAGGCGTGAAGTATTGAGTGGACAGTGGGGGCCAGCTCGGGTGCCATGGGAGGTGGGAGAGGTTGGTATCTGGGGTGGGGGGTGGCTGTGCCTGGTTTCACACAGACCCTTGGGGACTTGGAGACTGCGTGGAATGAGAGGACAAGCAAAGAGCAAGTACTTTTGGGTTTTTTGGAAGCAGGGCAAGTACAGGAGGCCCACCCTGTTCCCAGCAGCTGCACCAGACACGAGTCACTGCTTTCCTCTGAGAAGGAGTCCTGAGTCTCAAACGTGGGGTAGACCATGGAGGCATCTGTGCAGGTCCAGGCACGCGGAAGCTTCCAAAACCCAGGCTGGATGGTTGATTGGAACTCTGGCAGAGAGGTGGGGGTGGGGGGAAACACCCAGAGGCAGTGGGCCATCCCCTACCTTACTGCCCCCAGGTTCCTGTAACTCCAAGCCAAGCAACTAGGTGTCCCACCCCCGTTACCCCTGACCACACACAAGTGCCTGCTTAGGGCTTTGAACCTTGTCTGCTGGTTGCACATTGTGTTTGAAACACTCAGGAAACGCTTCTCCAAAAAAAAAAAAAAAAAAAATTTTTTTTTTTTTAATCCATAGGAATAGTGTTGGGACAGGCTTTGACCAAATCTACTGCATCCCCTGGAAGTTTGAGACACACAAAAAGGGTTAGTTGACTCCTTTGGTTTGGCTACAAAGTGGAGCTCTTACAAAAAAGATGCCCAGATTAGGGTTTCTTAGGATGACACAGGTTGGGATAGTCCCAAGGGCCAGGCCTGGGAGAGGGTGGGGAACCTGGATGTTGGAGGTAGAGAGGGCTGGGTATGGTCACATGCAACAGGACTTTGAGAAGGAAGGGAGGACTGGCCGATTATCCCCCACTCACTCCCACCTCTGACTGGGAGCTGGGAGCCTGGGAGGCAGGACTGGACAAGTATGAGGGGCTGCCCCCCTCCACCCCCCCCCCCAGCAATGATTCACTCCAGGTTTATAGGGTGGGTCAGAGACTCTTAGCATTATAAGGCACAAGAGAGATACTAGCGAGAGGCTAATATTTGCAGCACAAAGGGCTGAATTACCTTTGAGGTATCCCACTCTCTGGGACAGACCAGACCCTCCCCTCTGGTCTAGGATGAAGGCTCCCAAGCCTGGGGGGAGCTAAACAAATGAGGGGGGACATGTTCCCTACTCTCAGCCCTCACTGCGCCACTCCCTGTGTAGGTGGGAGAGGTCATCTCAACCCAGTCAAGGATGCCCAAACATTCCTCAGGGTCAGCCTGCGGTGTGCTTCGCCCACAGGACCCAATTGGTTACAGGTTGTCCCAGACCATCCCTTACACTGGGAGGAGCACCCCCAGATGCTGTGTTCTTGAAGAAATGAGATCCCCGCCCCCCACCCCTGCTATTACCTCTTAGGTACTTAGGGTCACTCAGCTCGAGGTAGAAAATGGATCTGTGAAGGAGAGGTGCTAGTTTTTCCACCAGCTTCCCCACACTCAGGCTCAGCGGCTGCAGCTGGGGGTCCCGAGCCCATTTTTCCTGAACACCTTTTAGCTGCACTGGAAAGGAAAAGAGATCATTCATTCCTCATTTGGCAAATCATTTGGACAGAAAAATTATCCTAAGCTATAATGCTTACTGAGCCTCTCTGCCTCCTCCAGCTCCTGAGGAAAAGGAATTCACTGAGCTTATTGGAAATTAGACCTTGTGGGGCTCAGGTGGGTGATGGCAGTGGGGGCACTAGAGTGCTGGAAATTGCAGCCAAGAGCTTGATTTCTGGAGGTGAGACTTCATTCAGATCCTGACTCTGATACTTTCTTGTTGGGTGACCAGAGAAAGATATTTAATTTCTCTCCATTTTACATTCTTCATCTATAAAATGGGGGTAATGATGGCCCTTACTTCTTGGAGTGGGGAGTTGTAAGGATTAAATGAACTAATGCATAGAGAGGACTTACCATTGTCCATAGTACAGAGTAAGCACTCGATAAAGTTTAGATATAAGTATCAATTAATCATTTAAGGCTTGCTGTCCAGGAGAAAAAAAAAATGAGGAGGGATTCAGATGCAGTGTGGAGAGCTGCTGTATACAGTTGAATAGGTTGTACATTGCACAAGAACTGCACACAATCCTATCATGGGTTTGTGTATGTATTTAGCCAAGTTTCCAGCAGATGGCAGGCAAATGACTTGAGGAAGGAGACATCTTTTTCTAATTTTCACAAAGGTGCCTTATGGATTCCTAGTGGCCCTACAGGGGTCAGAGAAAATGGTGGTGGGGGGAAGGTAAGAGGTGGTCAAGAGAGGAGATGGGAGGGAGAGCCTCAGCACAGGGCTGAGAGGGTAAGAGGTGGCCTGAATTGTTCTCTGCTCCAGGAAGAGAGCTTTGATGGGGAGGTTGGGCGAGGTTTTAGGAGGGTGCTAAGCAAACCTTTCAGGGTGATGGGCTCTGTAGCACTCTTCTCCAGGCTTGGCTCTTTCCCTGCCCTTGAACCTAGGCCATCTGCTTCTGAAGCCTTGTTCCAGATTGCTTGACTCTACAGCAGAAGGAGGGGTACTGTGCTGGCACCCAGAAAGGGTAGCCAAGTCATCAGTGAGATGAACCCAACCTGGCCTTATGGTGGTGCTGGTCCTGAGACGTGTTTCTATCTCTCCTATTCCTCCCTGCCTGTGTGGCTGCTGCTGCCACCTTCTGGATCACCCTCTTGGCAGGTGGAGGTAGTTGGAGGGACCCTTTTCTCTTTGAAGGTCAATGTCCACCTGTCTACCTCTGAGCAGAAGGATTCAGAAAACCAATGGATATTCCATTACTATTGGGCCCCCCAGAATGTGAAATCCTTCTCGCTCTCCCAGGAGGCTGAGAACGAAGGTAGGACCCTCACAGTGAGTTCTGTGGCAGCCAGTGGTTTTCATGCCCTTTCAAGCCCTTCCTGCATTGTATGGGCTGACCCTTGAAACCAATAAGAAATTGGGGAAATGGTGTGTGACCTCCAAGACTTGGTTGTAAAGACATTGAGGCTTCTGTCTTGCTCTCTGTGAGGCCACTTGCTCTCAGGGAAGCCGGCTGCCATGTTGTGAGAGCACCCAAGCAGCCCTATGGGAAGGTCCATGTGGTGAGGAACTGAGACCTCCGGCCACCTGCCAGCACTAACTTGCCAAGCCTGGGAGTGAACAGGGGTGGCTCCTCCTGTCCCACTCAAGCTTTCAGATGATCACAGCCCTGGCTGACATCTTGACTCCAACTTCATGTGAGACCTGAGCCAGAACCACCCAAACTGTTTGCAGATTCCTGACAGAAATGGTGAGATGGTAACTGTTATGTTGTTTTATGCAGTTAAGTTCGGGGATAATTTGTTAGGCATCAGTAGGGTACGGAAAAGGAAAGGGCAAAGTTGTGGAGAGGAGAGGAAGGAGGAGGGGGTGGCCCTGGTCTGAGGCTGTTGTGTGGTGTTGGTGTGGGCCATCACCTCCCTCCTTCCCAGCCACCTCTACCCTGTAATGGTTCAGAGAAATGGGAGCTCAGTCAGAGCAGGGTTCTAAGCCTGCCTCCTACACTTACTCACTATGTGACGTTACTCGCTATGTGAACTTGGACATTCTCTCTCTCTCTCTCTCTTTTGAGAGAGAGCAAGTGAGTATGGGAGAGGGGGAGAGAGAAAGAGAGAGAGAGAGAGAGAGAGACAGAGAGAGACAGAGAGAGAATCCTAAGCAGGCACCATGGCCAGTGCAGAGCCCAATGTGGGGCTTGATCCATGACCCTGACATCATGCCCTGAGCCAAAATCGAGAGTCATATGCTCAACCAACTGAGCCACCCAAGGGCCCCTTCTCTAAAGTCTGTCCCCTCATTGGTAAAAAGAGGATAATCATAATGAACTTACTTCAAGGGTTATGTGGGGTCAGTGAATTACCCCATGCAAACATTTACATTATGCCAGGGCTTGGCGGGTACTTAGTGAACCTTATCTTTTATTATCTCACGGACTCCAGAAAGCAGTCCATCAAGGGAATCACCTGTCCCTCCCTTCTGTCTTCAGAAGGAACTGACAGACCCATGGGACTATTATTGACAAAGGTCTGTTGCCTTGTTTCAGGAATGTTTATTCAACCACTGCTCAGAGGGAGCCCAGTGCTGTGTTTCACCAATAGGGTGGTCAGGAAAGTCAGTGTGTGCCCACCCTGCCCTCAAGGGCTGTTAGAGCAGTTAGATTTGAATACTAGACCCTCTGCCTATCAGCTGTGAGGAATAAGGAGTCTACTGAACCTCTCTGTGCCTCAGAGTCCCCAAGTGCTGAAAGAACAAAACAAAGTACTCCCAGCTCTGGGCGTTTGGGGATTACAGTGGGTACCCAGGTAACATCCAAGGCATGTTTGCCGGGCCACATGCTATGGCTTTGTGGGTTCCTTCCTTTATTAAAAAAATAAAAATAGATTGGCGGCACCTGAGTGCTCAATTGATTGAATGTCGGACTTCAGGTCCATGACTTCAGGTCATGTTCTTATGGTTCATGAGTTCAAGCCCCACATTGGGCTCTCTGCTGTCAGTGCAGAGCCTGGAGCCCACTTCGGATCCTCTGTCCCCTTCGCTCTCTGCCCCACCCCTGCTCATGCTCTCTAAAAAATAAACATTAAAAAAGATTTCAAAAATAGATTAAATGTTATCTCTTACGGGGCACCTGGCTGACTCAGTCGGTGAAGCGTCCAACTTTGGCTTGGGTCATGATCTCATTGTTCATGAGTTCAAGCTCTGCATCAGGCTCTGTGCTGACAGCTCAGAGCCTGGAGCCTGCTTCAGATTCTGTGTCTCCCATTCTCTCTGCGCCTTCCCTACTCGCACTCTGTCTCTGTCTCTCTCTCTCTCAAAAATAAATAAAACATTAAAAAAAAAAAAAGGTTATGTCTTGCAACTGCATTAGTATAAAGATAGATATGTTTATGTTATATATTACAGCATTCTTTTTGACCTAAAAGTTCATTTTTATTCCTTCTGACTAAAAAAGAAACAAAAACATTTTCCTGGATCCCTGAAAGTATTCTGTGCCTAATGCGGTAGCCAGCTCTGTGGTTTATTACTATAATTCATTTCTAGAGGTGTTACAGGGTGTGTCTGGGATTAAATGGAGACCCTGGTCTTAGCCTGAGAGGATCTTGGATCTTAGGGGTCTCCAGGATGCCACATGGGGGGTCAAGGGTGTGGGGAGGGCACCAGGCATGGAAGCAGACCTGTCAGGGAGCCCCTCCTTCCACTGGGACCTGGAGGCTGGGTGGGTGGTGGATGGCAAGTTGCACTGGCCACCCAGAGGAGGGTGGTGTGAAAGGGGGGCCAGCCAGAGCCCCAGGCTGATTCCAAATCAGCTCTGTCACTTAGGTCAAGGTGGCCTTCTTAGAGGGGCTTCCTGCAACTCGAAGTGAGTGTGGAGTGGCTCCTTGCTTGCATTGGCCTGTGACCAGCTCCCTCCACAAGGATCTTACATCCCTGAAAGCTGAACAAACACTTGGCTTTTTTTGCGGAGGCTTCAGATGGCTTTGGCTAGAAGTAGGGGGAGTGGAGTTGGAACCTGATCTTGAGAGTTCCTGGCTTTGTTCACAGGCGCCCTCCCATACATGCCTCTTGAAAGGGGACCCTCCCTCTGCCCACCTGGTTCATGGTGTATCAGGAGAGGGGCTGTCAAATGAATCATTTCCTCCTGGGAAAACAATAAGTTCCCAATCTTTTCTCATGTGGCCTCTGAATCCTTCTTGCTTCCAAAATAATTGAGTAGAGCAGGGCCCCAAGACACCCAAAAGGAGCAAGCTGCCCAGCCCTTCTTTCCTTATAGTTAAAGCAGGATACTTCAGTGGCCAGGAAGTGGTCGGGTCCCAGGGGTACAGAGCAGAGAGGTGACAGGCTGGTATTCCAGGGGTCAGTCTAGGATAACAAGAGTGCACCTACCTTCCAGCACCCGGAACCCCACCACGCCATCCAGGTTGATTTCAGGCAGCCTCTTCTCCAGGAAGGAAATGGCTCTCTCCAGCGCGGAGAGGATGAGGCCTGTGATGGTGGCTTTGCCTTCTGGGGTTTCTGGAGGTGCCAGCGAGGAGGGTCGCAGCGGTGGTGACGCTGACAGCAGCAAGAGCAGGAGCAGGAGCCCTGGGCTGGACATGGCTGGCCCTCTGCCTGAGTCTGGTGCAGTGCTTCAGCCGTGGGGCGGCCCGCCCCCACGTACCCTCCTCCAGCCCCTTCCTCCTTGCCCCTCCCCTGCAACGCTGCAGACGAGTGGCAGGCAGGGCTGACCCAGCAGGTTGGGCTGGCCTGGCAGAGGTGTCTGGAAGGGGCAGCTGCAGGGGTCTGATTGCCAGGGGGTGGGGGATGGGGCAGTGGGGAGCAGGCCAGCCCTGGAATGGAGCCAGCTAGAGCTGTAACTTCCCACCCTTTCCTTCTCAGTCCTGATTCCCCAGGCTTGTGGTCTACATTTTGGATCCCCCAATTGAACTTATACTCTGGAAATCAGAAAGCACTGAAACGCAAAGGATTTTTTTTTTTTTTTTAGTGTTTATTTTATTTGTGAGAGTGAGAGACAGAGCGGGGGGGGGGGGGGGGGGGGGGGGAGGGGCAGAGAGAGGGAGGGAGACAGAATCTGAAACAGGCTCCAGGCTCCAAGCTGTCAGCAGTCAGCACAGAGCCTGACATGGGGCTCAAACGCACCAACATGGAGATCATGACCTGAGCTGAAGTTGGATGCTTAACCGACTCAGCCACCCAGGTACCCCACTTTTTTTCTTTTTTAAAATAAATTTGGAATAAGCTTGTTTGACTGCACATCTGCCAGAAGAGACAGAAGACTCCTTAGCGCAGTGCCTGCCTGCCTGGCCACTAGAAACAGAATATGAGCTGCAAAGACAGAGCACATGGGTACTGAAAAAATATCCTAGATAATCACATTTAAAGAAAAATAGAGGGAGTGCCTGGGTGGTTCAGTCGGTAAAGCGTCAGACTTCCGCTCACGTCCAGATCTCATGGTTTGTGAGTTCAAGCTCCGTGTCGGGCTCTGTGCTGACTGCTGACAGCTTGGAGCCTGGAGCCTGCTTCAGATTCTGTCTCCCTCCCTCTCTCTCTGCCCCTCCCATGCTCATGCTCTGTCTATCTCTGCCTGTCAATAATAAATAAACGTTAAAAAATTAAAAAAAAAAAAAGAGAGAATGTGTACCTGGGTGGCTCAGCCAGCTGAGCGTCAGACTCTTGGTTTTGGCTCAGGTCATGGTTCATGAGTTTGAGCCCCACGTCAGGCTCTGCATTGACAGCGTGGAGCCTGCTTGGGATTCTCTGTCTCCCTCTCTCTCTGCCCCGCCCTCATGCTCTCTCTCTCAAGATTAATAAATAAACTTAAAAAAAAAAAGGTAAAGAAAAGCAGGTGAAATGAATTTTAATGATCTATTTAATTTGAGCCAATGGATCCAAAACATCATTTCAACTTATAATCAATATAAACATGATCAACCTTGTAACATTTTAAAAAATATCAGTTTTCTCAAATTAAGTCTTTGAAATCTGGCATTTTATACTCGAAGCACATTTCAACTCAGGCTAGCTTCATTTCAAGAGCCAAGCAATCACATATGGCTTCTGTATTGGACAGTGAAGACCCTCAGCCCTTATTAGCTCATTCAGTGTGAAAGCACATCTGTTTTCCTGTGGGAATTTTAATGTTCATTTACTAGGTGCTATCCTGAACTCTGCTGGATGGTTACGTGATGTGCACCATAATAACGTTAAAGTCCAAAAAATTCTGAAGTTAGAAACATATCTGGCCCCAAGGGCTGCAGTTAACAGATTACAGATCTGTAAAAATAATAAAAATACCATCACCAAAATGTGCATCTTGATGGTCTCCGTGGGCTTGCTGTAGGCCAACCATTTAATTTCATTCTTGTCCTTCCTTCCCCCACCCCTGCCAGCCTTTTTATACATTTTTTCCTGAACATTTAAAAACGACAGCTTTATTGAGATATAATTCACATACCATAAAATTCGCCCTTTTAAAGTGTACAATTCAGCAGTGTCTTTTAAAGTATATTCACAAGGTTGCTCAACCACTGTCTGATTCTGTCTGATTCTGAAATATTTTCCTTCCTCCCCCTCCCCCAAAGAAACCTGTAACCATTAGTGGTCACTTCCCATTGCCCACCACCCCCGCCCCAGCCTCCTCAACTCTCCAGCCCCTGGCAACCACTAATCTACTTTCCATTTCTATGGATTTGCTTATTCTGGAAATTTCATAGAAATGGAGAGTTATTCAATATATGATGTTTTGTGTCTGACTGCCTTCATTCAGCATAACATTTTCAAGGTTCATCTATGTGGTGGCATGAATCAGGACATCATTCCTTTTTATGGCTGAATAACATTCCCTTCCGTGTCTAGATCACATTATGTCCTATCCATTCATAAGTGATGGACATTTGAGTTATTTCCACCTTTGTGCTATTGTGAATAAACATTCATTTACAAGTTTTTGTTCCAAAACCTGTCTTCAATTTTCTTGGGCACATACTTAGGATGCAGTTGCTGGGTCCTGTGGTAACTCTATGCTTAATTTATTGAGGAACCACCAAAGGATTTTCCACAGGGGTCGCATCATTTTATATTCCTACCAGTGATGATGTATGAGAGTTCCTCATGCATATGTTTTTGTGTGGTAACCTCATGATACTGCAGTTATACTGTATATTTTTGTGTGTACTGTATCTATATTGTGCCTTATACATAAAAAGAGCTAGATTCCCCTCCACCCCCCGA
The DNA here is from genome assembly GCF_024362965.1 of Panthera pardus. Taxonomy (NCBI): domain Eukaryota; kingdom Metazoa; phylum Chordata; class Mammalia; order Carnivora; family Felidae; genus Panthera; species Panthera pardus. The sequence continues at coordinate 20,850,748 of NW_026526969.1, forward strand.
CACACACACAACTATTTTTTATTCTTTTGGGTGTACCATTGAGAATGAATGTTCCAGGTAAGACTTGTCACTATCAACACTTTAGTTAATCCTTAAAACAACCCTGAAGTGGGTACTTTTCCTATTCCCTTTTATAACTTAAAATCTGAGGCTCTAGGGGACGGGGTAAGTGACTTCTTGTGACATATTGACTCACAGCTAGTATGAGGTGTGCAGGAATTCCGATCCTTGAATCCACAGCTTAACCATGAGGTGATCCTGCTAGGGTTCAACCTCCCATCTCTGGAAGGGGAAACAATCCCCTCCTGACCTCTGGAAGGACTGAATTTTCCATGTGATGTATGCCAAGTGGGCAAGGAGAACAAGCCAGGGCTGGCTGAGCTCCAAAGCACCCCAAGCTGGTGATGCATCTTGTCCCTTTCTCCCTAGAGAAACAATCCTCACTCGTTTTCCAACTGGGAATTCAGCTTCCAGAATGTGACATTTACTCTTGGTTTGTCATACCCATGGCACCTGGTCCTTATCCTCATAGATCATCAGAACAGGAGGGGCTGAGCTGAGAAGTCCCCTCCTTTAATTATAGGTCAGAAAAGCCAACTGACTGAGAGTGGCTTATTCCAGATCATGGAACCCATGAAGCTGAGGTCTCAGACCCCAGCCCCATCTCACCACAAAAGGGTGGAGAGAGTGGGCAGGGCATGTGCTCCAGCCTCCCAGGCCCTGCACCTGCATCTGAGGGATTAAGGAGGCTGCCCTCAGTGTCTATTTGCTTCTCTCTCCCATCTGTACATATGTACTCATCTTTCCTTTCCCTCTTTAGCTAAAATTTCAAGCCCTGCCTCTGTCACATACTGACTAATGGTGTGACCTTTAATGTCCTTATCCATAAAAAAGGAGTCACAAGACATGGTGGGAAGCATATGCCAAGTCTTGACCTGGGCTCTAGGGACTCGGGAAACACATCTGCAAGGTGCTGCCTGTCTAGGCTCTTATTGAAGGAGGAGAAGCTGTTTTGTTTCCTTGTCCAATGCATGAGTGCGTTAGACAGCTGGCGGGCAGGTGGTGCTCTGCAGGTTCTAGGGCAGCTCCCACCCAGGGCAGTGAGGGTGGCTTCACCACCATGCTGTCGATGTTTCTTAGCACGGGGACCCATTTCAAAGTGAAAAGGCTATCACGTGGACACACACTGAACTCTTCAGTGTGACTATTTTCGAAGGTAAAATGAAAAGGTCAGTGGCAAAATTTCCCTTCTTACGACATAGACTTAAAATCATATTTTTTACTTCCTTCTCTGTCCTTTTCCTTTACATTTTAAGTGTTTCATTCAAGTACAACATAACATCCTGAAAAATGAACAAGTTTGTTGCTTGATGAATTGTGTCAAAAGGACCACTCCCACCTTATCAGCACCCAGGTCAGTAGAGAGAACCCACCAGCTTCACATTGGCTCCCTCCCACTCACTCCCCGACCCTCGAAGGCAGGTCACTCTCCTGACTTCTAACAGTTAAAGTGTGGTTTTGATTATATATATGTGGAACCAGCCAGTGTGTACTCTGGCATTTGGCCTCTTTTCTTAACGTTATGCTGATGAGAGTCATACAAATTGTTGCTTCACTGTATTTTGAAGTTATCTTAGAATTTTGAAAAAAATTGTTCCTAGATCCTTACATGGAAGAAGCTTTACCTTAATATCACTAATTTTTGGCCCCCAGAGGCTCCCGGGAGGTGGAGGCCTCTGGGAGGTGGGCCGCCACTTAGGGAACCACTTCCCCACCTTCCTTCTCTCCGCCCACTTCGGAGGCTGGGTCTTTGCGCGTTGAGCACCCGGCCCACAGAGGGCCGTCACGTGACTGCCATCCGGCTCGGCCAAGATGGCGGCCTCCTGCGTGGCCGTGCTGGTGATGGCCGCATCCCTGCTGCTGCTGCTGCTAGTCCTGTGGAAGCGCTGGCGGCGGGGGCGAGCGGATTGGCACGTGATCATTGTGGTGCTGGGCGACGTGGGCCGCAGCCCCCGCATGCAGTACCACGCACTGTCGTTTGTCAAGAGCGGCTTCTCCGTGACCCTTATGGGCTTCTGCAGTGAGTGCTCGGGGTCTGGGAGGGAGGCTGAGCCCTCAGCCTTTGACCCGCGGCTTTGACCTGCCCAGGGGGGCCGGGACGGGGACGTCCCTTTTCTCCCTCCTCTCTCGGACAGCTCTCCGAGATTGGGTTTATCTAGTTCTGGCCAGGTTTCTGCTCAGCTTCTGCTGGGTGGGTCTCTAGGAACAGCTGGCGTTAATGGAGTGCCTGCCGTATGCCAAGAGTGTGCTAAATTAAGTGAACTCATCATCATATAGTCTCACTTAATCCTCCTAGTGAGTGGAAAGACGGACTGGAACCTAGTGTGTGTGTGACTCCGGGGCCAGTGCTGGTAACCATAGCTCCTTGTGGCTACTTTTGTCAGGCTGTGTCTCACGGGACAACTTGTCTCCTCTCCATCCCACACCCTCGGTGCAGAGCTGTGCAGGCAGGAGAGGTTTCATTGTGCTGCATTTCCACCTTTTACTCTCATTGTGCAAAAGCAGGGGTGTCTGCTCCTTCATCCTCCTTCAGGATGACATCCTGAAGATTCTGCTGTGGGAGGGTGCAGGAGTGGGGTGAGACTTCCTAGGGGTCTCCCTATGGTGGGATAAATCCACCATTCAGGGACTCTAGATTATTTTGAGTGCCTACTGTGTGCCAGACATTGTGTTAAGTAAATAAAGGTGGACACCATTGAGGCCCTCCCTCTCTGGGGGAGACTCTGGACAAGAAGTGTCCTCATGCTCTGTTCTGGCTATGGAGGAACAGAGAGAAGTCTTACTTTCCAAAAACACTCTTCACTATTCAGCCTGAGCTGGGGGATCATCTGACTTTATATTGCCCTGTCTAGTGCATTGAAGGGGACATTCTTTTCAGACTCCAGACCCTATGATGAGCTCTTGCAGAACAACAGAATTCAGATTGTGAGTTTGACAGAACTTCCGAAACTTGCAGGTAGGATGCTGTCAACTCCAGATTCCTTTGAATCTGTGTGTGTGGGTGGGTGAGGGGAGGACCCGCACATTGCCAAGAATTCCTTTTGGAGTAACGGGTGTTTTTTGACTTGCAGTTGGGCCCCACATTTTTCAGTATGGAGTCAAAGTTGTTTTTCAGTCAGTGTACCTGTTGTGGAAGTTGATGTGCAGGGAGCCAGCAGCCTACATCTTTCTCCAGGTAAATGTCAGTCTCCTCTTGCTCTCTCGGAACCATTGTTAAGTTTCCTTTACTGCCCAGCCTTTTATTTTATTTATTTATTAAAAAAAATTTTTTTTAATGTCTCTTTATTTTGAGAGAGAGACAAAGTGTGAGTTGAGGAGGGGCAGAGAGAATCTGAAGCAGGCTCCAGGCTCCGAGCTGTCAGCACAGAGGCTGACCCGGGGCTTGAACTCACAAACTATGAGATCATGACCTGAGCTGAAGTCGGACACTTAACCACTGAGCCACCCAGGCACCCCTTCCTTTATGACTTTTATACTTCTTTTTTGGTGAGAAGAGAGTCTTATTAATTATCAGGAGGTTTGTAAAGATAAATTGACTCTTTGTTATGTATGTTGCAACTATTCACTCAGTTTATTATTGTTGACCATGGTATGGGTTTCCTTCTCTTCATTCAAGTGTCTCTTTCCCAGAACCCCCCGGGCCTGCCTGCCATTGCTGTGTGCTGGCTTGTGGGCTGCCTTTGTGCAAGCAAGCTCGTCATTGACTGGCACAACTACGGCTACTCCATTATGGGTTTGGTGCATGGTTCCAGCCACCCGCTTGTTCTGCTGGCCAAGTGGTAAGGGTCTTGGAAGAGGGTGCAGACACCTTCCCTGAACCTTGGTAGGAAGAAGGGCCAGTGCAGAGACCTGGTGAAGCTGTCCCCTATGTGCTCTTTGTGGGTGAGGGCAAGGCTGGGGAATTAGGCTGACTTGGGTTACAAGTGACAGAAATAGCCTAAGGCAAGGAGGGCATTTGTTGGTCCCTAAAACTGCAAAGTCCAGAGACGTGGCTGACTTTAAACTCAAAATGGCATTGTCAGGATCCCCTCTCATTTCTCTCTCCACACTCCGTCCTGGAGGTGTTTCTTAGGTGCTGGGAGCTCTCCCGGCACTCAAACCCCCACTGACAGGCTCAGTGGAGACAGGGACCCTTTCTGATTGGCTTGTGATCCTCTGCCAGGCTCTGACACCCCACTGAGGTAGGGGGGCTGCAGTAACCCGATGTCTCAGGCTTAGGGGAAATGCTCTTCTGTGAGACCTGGGGTCCCAGGTGAACCCAGACCAGATGCCCAAATAAAAACCGAGGCTGCTGTTAGACAATGGGACTCAGGCAACAGCCTGCTGCAGTCAGTGAGACAGGGAGAGGGAAGAAGGGCTTGTGGGAGCAGGTTGGACATGGAGCAGGAAGAGTCATGTTCTCAGCCTGAGTGGGTGACATCTGCCGCCTCTCCCTGAGGGACATTCACTGAGGGTGGTAACAGCTGCCGCAGCAAACGATCAGTGCGTACATGCTGCATGTCAGGCTTCAGGCCAAGCCTTTTATCCTGTTCAGTCTACACTCCCCCTGGTGAGAATGTCCTGTGGTCACTCTCCATTTACAAACCAGGAAACCAAGGTCGAGCGCCATTTTGCTATTTGCCACACAGCTAATATTGTTGCATGAGGATCAAAATTCAGTCCCAGGCTGTCCAGCTCTCTCGCCTTCTCTGCATCCTGAGTGAGGAGCCGGCTGTGATAAACCAGTGGCAGTGAACAACCTTGTGTGCTCCTTCCCTTTCTGGTTCTCTTTCAGTTCTGCCCTCAGATCAGGGCTCAAGTCTCAGGTGGGAGTTAATCTGTCACTAAGGCCTCTCTAACATTTTTAAAACCATCCCTTGGTAACGCACAAGCCTCAGCCCCACAGCCTTTGCAGCAAGAGCACAGTGTGGCTAAGATTAATAACGAGGCCTTTACTATATTTCTTTCTCTTGTGGCAAGAGAGACCAGATTTTCCCTTCTTTAGACATAAGGTTTCTAACCGTATTTAAGCTGAAAAGCGATATGACTTAAAGAAAGGGGTAAAGGAAATAATAGTACAGATGGAACTCAGCACAAACTCTGGGAAAGTGCCTCACCAGCAACCTGATTTGGGAGACCCCAGCTCTGTGTTCTTCTGCATCAGAAGGTGTCAAGTCATGTGGAGGTGGTGGTGATGGTGGTGGTGGGGCCCAAGGCCCAAGGCTCTGGGCTGACAGTGATACGTCTTTGCAGGTACGAGAAGCTCTGCGGGCGCCTGTCACACCTGAACTTGTGTGTGACCAACTCGATGCGGGAAGATCTGGCACAGAACTGGGGCATCAAGTAGGTGCCTGGGGAGGCGAGGGGTCCCAGCTGCAATGCCTACTATGTCCTATTGGCAGGGTGTCTAGAAATCCCTAAGGGTCTGGGAGAGGGTTCCTGGTTTGGGAAGCCGAGGGAGCAGGAAGAGGCCAGATGGCCCATGCACTTTTGGTCTTAGAACATGTCTCTGTGCTTCCCCAAGCAGGTCTTGTCCTTGTCTGAGACTTGGATCTTCTGAGTGCTCTTATTTTCTGGATCCTCTTGGGTCATGTATTCCGTAGGCTTTTCTCTGGCTCTCTCTAGAGCCCTCAACGATCTCATTGCAGAGCTGTGACCGTCTATGACAAGCCAGCATCTTTCTTTAAAGAGACGCCCTTGGGCCTGCAACACTGGCTCTTTATGAAGCTGAGCTGCACCTACTCTGCATTCAAGGCCTGGTAGGTCTCCCATCCCCAGTCTTTATCTTCCTTCTCTTGTGTTTGCAACTGTCTGGCCTCTCCCCCATGTCCTTGCTGCCCCATGTCCCCTGTCTGCTCACTGCTAGCCTGGCCTCTCTCATCTTCTGGCTGCAGACCTGGGAATCCACTAATCCAGGGGTTGGCAAAGTATGACCACAGGCCTGCCGCCTGTCTTGGTAAATAAAGCTTCATTACAGTGCAGCACATGCATCCGTTTTTGCATTGTCCCTGCTTGCTTTTGCACTGCAACAACAGAGGAGAGTTTTGCAACAGAGGATGGATGATGGTTTTGACATGGTCACGTCCTGACCTTTGGGAGCCTGTGGGCTTCACTCTGGTAGGAGATGGCTGTCCTGGGGCCCGAGGGCCTGCTTGACACCATCTCACGGGATCTGTTTCTGTTCCCTCAGCTCAGAACCCCTGGACCCAGACACAGAGAGGTCGGCTTTCACAGAGCGGGATCCTCAGAGTGGGGTGGTGACACATCTTCGTGAGCGGCCGGCCCTGTTGGTCAGCAGCACAAGCTGGACAGGTCTCAGGACCCTTCTGGACCCTTGGGGCTTGTATGAGCATCTGGCTAAGCCTGCATTATCCTTGCCCTTGCCAGGCCTGTGCCCCACATGTATTTAAGGACATTGGGCCCTGATGAGAAAGGGGAGGTATTCAGTTGGGAGGGAGGCATCTAGAAACCAGCCCATGACATTTAGGTCTCTTTTCTTACAGAAGATGAAGACTTCTCCATCTTGCTGGCAGCATTAGAAAGTAGGTGTGTGGCTTTGATCAGGAGCTGGGCTTGTTGGCTCTTGAGCTGTGAGGTGCTCACCTGGCCTTGCATGGTGTCTTTGGCAGCATGTTCCTGCCCCCAGGGCCACTGGGTAGGCCAGCCTAAGAACACGGTGGTGGAGATGGTGCCTCTGATCCCCATTTGGGTTACTGAGTGACCAGACCCTAGGTCTGAAGTGCCACCTCTGGGAAACTGATCTTGTGGTTGGGAGAGGCATCCCCCCAGTGCTCCCCCAACCGCTCCTCACCTGACAAGATAATCCTGGTTATCATTTATTTTTTTATACACAGAGTTTGAACAGCTGATCCTGGATGGAGAGAGCCTTCCTTCTCTGGTCTGTGTGATAACAGGTATTGCCAAGGATCTTCCATGTTCCCATATTAAAGGGGGGCAGTGGAGGGGGATGAAGGCATCTCCCTTTATTGTGTGCCTTCCCCATGCCAGGCATGTGATGTTGGTTGTGTTGTTAATTCTGACCACAGTTCTGTGATACAGGATTTTCTATACCAGCTTGACAGAGAAGGAAACTGAGGCTCAGAGGGGCCTGACAGCAGGGCATGGTTTCTAGTTGAATCTTGGATAGCATGGCCTCAGAGATGCTGAGCTTTCCACTCTTGCAGCAATTTCCAGGCATCTTTTTTTTTTTTTTTTTAATGAAAGAATCCACATTAAACTAAAGAGTTTAATGTAAAATTGCTTCCAGAGTAGCCCAGGATGGGAGAGAGAAGCAGAGAGCTGTGGTTGAAGCAGGGTCCTGGGCCTGCTGCCCCAACTTGTATACTCCCCTCTTCCTGGCCCCAGAGCTTCCAGGGGTGGCTAGGAGCCCACTGCACACACCATGCCACCTGGGGCATCAAGCAAGACACAGGCCTGTCTGGGTGAGAAGTTGTTTCCAGCTGGCACTCTGGTGCCTCGCCAGAGTTTATCTTGGCCACCTTCCCAGCCTGAGACCCACTGATGCAGGTTGCTGGAGGAAGGGCCGTGGCCTCACTGGTCAAGGTGCATACCCCTGAGGGGTCTGGAAGGGGCCACATGGGGACCTGATCACAGCTGTAGAATGTGGGCCTTCTCCTGACACCTGTGCAGGGGTTCTGAGTCCCAAGGCCATGGGATGGAGCCAGAGATGGGCCCAGTGCAGTGACTCAGATTTTCTCTGCAAGGCAAAGGGCCTCTGAAGGAGTATTACAGAGGCCTCATCGGCCAGAAGCATTTCCAGCACATCCAAGTCTGTACTCCGTGGCTGGAGGCTGAGGACTACCCCCTGCTTCTAGGTAAGGACATTTAGTAGGGGGGCTGCAGGGAGAGAGCTGAGGGTTAAACAGGAGTATCTTACGGTACGGGGGACAGAGTTTTCCTGAAAAGGGCCAGATAGTAAGTGTTTTATTTGCCTCTGTTGTATATTCTTTGTTTTTATAACCCTATACAAATTAAAAGTCATTTTTAGACCAAGGGCCATACACACACAGGCCTGAGGCTGGATTGGGTCCTGCTCAAGGGCCACGTGGGGCAGGGGGATGCCATGTGCCAGGAACTTGTTGGAGGAGCTCTTGGCTGTACTTGGGGGAGATCCAGGCTGTTTCCTGGTGTGCCGGCTCCTCCCGCCTTTGGGGCCTGGACCTCTTCTCCACGGATCTGAGAGGGTTCTGTCCTCTTAGTCTCCAAGGCCTCCATTTAGTCTTGCTTTTCCATCTGGGCAGAAGGGCTGGTCCTGGGCTTGGGTTGGGGTCCACGTTCCCCAGGTCTGGGAGGGCAGTGGCTTGGGAGGTGTAGAAATGTGTTAAATAGCATTGACTCCCCTATGTTTCCCTGGCTTCCTCTGTCTTCCTTTCTCTGGGAGGGGCGTGCTGGCCTAGTGCTGATGTATCTCCAAGGCCTCATCTTCCCGCAGCCAGTGAGCAGTCTCCAGCGGAAAGCCTTTGGTTGGCAGGAGTTTTCTAGCCAGTGTTTAGTGGTGTCAGGTTGTTTATTTGGCTTTATTTTCATAGAGACAGCTGGTTTTCTGTTACTTTTTTTCCCCCCCTCCTTACTGTGATAAAACATACAGTAAAAATTGGCTATTTTAATGATTTTTCCATTTTAAAGTATATGTACAACTTGGTGACATTAATTATGTTCAGTGTTGTACAATCATCGCCCTATTTCCGAACCGTTTTCATCATCCCAAGCGGAAACTCTGAACCCCTTAAGCAGTAATTGCTACAGGTTCTTTTTAAAGAAATTGTGGTTAAGTAGACAAAGGGGGTCTGACTAAAGAAAACTACTCGTGACAGGCAGGTAGTTTTCAAACAGGGCCGAGTGGCTGGGAGTGGCAGTTGGGGAGGTCTGCTGTGTACTTGGCCTTCTCCAGCCTGTGGCATTGTTACCCACGTTCCATTCCCCACTTGGGGTGTCGATCCACAGTCCTTTCAGGGTTTGTGTTCCACGGGTGCATGGGTGGCGCTCTGACCACTCCCTTTGCCCCCACCTTGCAGGGTCGGCAGACCTGGGTGTGTGCTTGCACAAATCCTCCAGCGGCCTGGACCTGCCCATGAAGGTGGTGGACATGTTTGGGTGCTGTCTGCCCGTGTGTGCCGTGAACTTCCAGTGGTAGGAGCAGAAACTGAATCTTCCCGGGGTTCGGTTCTCAAATCAGCTGTGGGGGTGGAGGGGGGGTGTTGCCAGTGAGGTCAAAATTGTTCAAGGAATTGCCCCGGAAGATTGTGCAGCATTTCCAGGTGGTCCTCTGGGGGGAGGGCCCTTGGGGTTTCTGTGGGCGGGCTGCACCCTATTGAAGGGGTGGGCTTCCATGGAGAGCTGATGTGCGACAGAAAACATGTGTCTTCTCTACTTAGGGGGCCTTTGCTTATGGATAGACGGGTGGCTGGTATTGACCGCACAGTTGACCTGGGTTTATTTCTCTCTTTCTGAGCTCATACAGTTGAATTGGAATCTGTTAAATGAGTGTAATTCTCTGTCACCACTTTTCCTGGTGAAGATGGGTGTTTGGAGAGGGCGGTGTTACAAGAGGTTCAGTACAAGAGAAATAGTAGCTCCACCACCAGCTTAGGAGCCAGCCTCTGAATGGGAAATAGCCTCTGTTAGACCCTGAGCTCTGGGCACATTGGCATCAACTCCCTGGTGACCCAGCAAAGTCATCCTTAATATGCCAAGTCTACCTCCAGTGGGGTTGCCTTTCACCTTGTTTCTCTGCTGTGCAATTAAGAAAAACATGGAGAACTCGCTGAGCACATAGTCACTGAAAAGAGCATATAGCAGAAAAGGTCAAATGTGTGTTCACTGTACCTCCTCTTTGGAATCATTTTGGATTTTAATGTGTATCCCTGCAGGCCTTTTTTCTATTCAGACGCTAAATCTGAGACTCACTGAAAGCAGACTGTTCTGACCCCTGCCTGGCCTGTGGGAGGGGTGGTGTGGGAGGCCGGGTGGGCACCGCAGGGTTCGGGTTTCTCTAGGCACCTCTTGGTTCTGTGATTCCCTCTGCAGCTTACACGAGCTTGTGAAACATGACGAAAATGGCCTGGTCTTCGAGGGCCCTGAGGAGCTGGCGGCTCAGCTGCAGGTAATCACGTCTGCCCCCATGCCAGGGCACCGACCCATGCCCCCCGATTCTTTGCTCCTGTGGCCGGCCAGGCTGGATCCGAGAGCTAAGGCCGGGAGCAGTGGTCTCAGAGGCTGGGCCTCAGTGGGCTCGGGGGTCTGGACATGCTCTGACTGCCCTCTGGGTTTGTGGAGCTTACACCACACAGGTGATGCCAGAGCTGGTAGACCGTGTGCTCTATCTAGGGAGCGACTGGTTCTGAGTAGGAGGGATGCGTGAAGGGGGCTTCCCAAACTTTCCCTGAGGGTGGGTGGGAGTCTTCAAAGGGCACTTACTACAAAAGTAATACATCATCGTTCTTGGCAGTTGAGACCAGGGGCAGCAAACTTTCTGGGAAGGCCCAGATAGAAAAAGTTTTAGGCTTTGCCATAGTCTCTGCTGTAACATGAAACCAGCCACGGACAGCCTGTGAATGAAGGGGTGTGGCTGTGTTCCAATAAAACTGTACTTACAAAGACAGCTGGGGGCCGAATTTGGTCCACTGGCTTAGTTTGCAGACTCCTGATAGAGTTTAGCAAAGCTGGAAGACTGCCTAGTTCCAGCATGTGGGCTGGACGGTGCTGGGCAGAGGCTGAGGGTGGGTGCTCTTGGTGGACAGAACATTGCTGGAGTGGCCTGTGGCTGAGCAGGGCACAGTGGGTGGAAAATGCTGCAGCCTGGCTGCACTGTTAAGTAGGAGCAGAGAAGGGGAAGGAGCACGGGCCAGGGTATGAGGGTTTTCTCGTGCCCCATGAGGAGGGGGCTTGCTGGGCCGGGGATATTCCGGGTCAGAGCTGTGTTTTGAGAACATTTAATTAGCCAAGCCTTCCATGGAGGCTGGGTCAGAGCAGGAGGCCTGCTGGGGGCTCCAGGACACTGACAGTGGTTCTTGAAGTGCAGTGACAGAGGGTTTCAATAGTATCACTGGCCTGGCTGCCTGTGATTGGAGTGGGACCAGAATCCAGGCTGCTGGGAAGGAGGAGGGACAGCTCTCTGGTGGGACCTGGGGGTGGGAAGCAGTGATGAGGTAAGTTCTGGTCTTTATTTTTCTTCTAGATGCTTTTCTCATCGTTTCCTGATCCTACTGGCAAACTAAGCCAGTTCCGGCAGAACCTCCGGGAATCAGAGCAGCTTCGTTGGGATGAGAGCTGGAAGCAGACCGTGCTCCCTTTGGTTATGGACACATGACCCTTTGGGCCAAATATTGAGAGCTCCTGAGCGACGCCCAATTCCTTTTAGCCTCTTCTAGCCTATCTGGCCTTGACAAACGCTTTAGAGCAGCGCCTCCCAGTGGATAGCAGCTGGAATGACGGCTGTGGAATGAAATGTTTTGCTGACCCAGTTTGTGGCCCAAGAAACTGGTTAACCCTGGTTTCCTCCCTCGAGGCTCTCAATCACTCCTCCTCCTGATCTGAGTCTTTCTTTCCCCCCAGTATTATTACTTTCCTGTTATTTGCACGTGGTATCGTCAACCTCTCTTAGGCCTGTTACGGTGTCTGCCTTTCCCAGCATCTGCCCTGTTGTGTCCCTAGTATTGTCTTTCCTGCCTTGAGGACAGGCACTGCAGTCTGCTGCCTTGTAAGAGTTTAATAAGACGTGCCACATGTACAACAGGCTTGGCTTCGTGATGGACGTGGGTCCAGGCACCGGTGGGGGGAAACATACTTGATCTGTGTTTTTATTTGCCCAAATGAAATGCTTGTTTCTGAGCCAAAAATTCATTTTTGATTTATGGAGGTTTGTTTACTTAAGAGCCAGAACTAGTGATGGAAAGGGGCACCCACTTGAATGTATTTTATTAGAACACAGTTTGTGGTTCCTGATTCTGAATTTAACATTCTTAAAAAAATTTTTTTCTTTAACGTTTATTTTTGAGAGAGAGACACACAGAACGGGAGCAGGGAAGGAGCAGAGAGAGGGAGACACAGAATTCCAAGTAGGTTCCAGGCTCTGAGCTGTTAGCACAGAGCCTGATGTGGGGCTCGAACTCACAAACTGTGAGATCATGACCTGAGCCGAAGTCGGACGCTCAACGGACTGAGCCACCCAGGCGCTCCCTGAATTTAACATTCTTCAAGTATTGAAGTCCAGTGGAAATTTTACCAGCTTTCCCACATAAAAATTCTTTCCAGGATGGTGATTTAATTTTAATGGTAATCTTTAAAACCATTTGTAAACCTACAGAGTTAGTTTCAGAATTGCCATCTCTGAGTGCTCTTCATAGGGAAACAGCTTCTGGTCGTGATGAGGCACTGCTTCCCATGGGATCCCAGCAATGCCTGGAAACAGAATATGTGTCTCAGGAAGGTGGGGCTTGGGGACACGACCCCACCCGATATAGGTTAGGGCTGCAGGACAGGCCTAGGGGTTATATACAAACCACAGACTTCCAGGCCCCAACCAGACACCTAGAGTCATTTCAGGGATGGACCAAGAACTGAGTTTTTAAATGGCTCACAGCAGCCAGGTTTGTTGCCCCTGCCTTCTGGGCCATGTGCATCCCTGGAAGGTCACAGACCTGTCTGGGTTTCTTGCCCACTCAGCCTGGTGCCTCTTCGCACAGGCTAGATGTGCATCAGAAGGGGTTCATCTCTTCATAAGCACAGATGTCTTCATAAGCACAGAAGCCCTTGGCAAAGATCATTTTGTCATCAGGTTTTTACAAATGAAAATAATGATTTATAAAAATGAAATCTTAGACATAGAAGTACAGAAGTGTCAGGGCACCTGGCTGGCTCAGTCGGTGGAGCATGCAACTCTTGATCTTGGGGCCGTGAGTTCAAGTCCCATGTTGGACCTAGTGGTTATTTACAAAAAGTGTGTGTGTGTGTTTGTGTGTGTGTGTGTGTGTGTGTTTATCTATAATCCTGCCACCAAGTGTAACTACTGTTACTTGGTGCATGTTTTTCAGATTATCCCCTAGATGCACATTAACACAAACATGATTATTTTTAAAAATACAAATGGGGTTATACATATATGGTGTTTGGTACTTTGCTTTCTTCCCTTAAACTACAGTGTAGATAATTTTCACATAGTGTCTAAGAAGGACTTCATTCTTTTTCAAGGTTACATGCACTGTCTGGGGCATGAGCACATGTGGTGGGCGTTTGGGTCGTCTCTGTGTCTGCTGTGACAGCAGAGGCTGCTGTCGGTGGGGCTGTGCCTGGGGGCGTGAATCAGGGCAAACCCAGTCCTGCACTGCTGCCCGGTCATGTGTGGAAAGTCCTGGCTGGGCCTGGCGCGTGTCGGGGATTGCAGGGCAGTGGTCGGTGGTTGTGGGGTGGAGAATGGAGAGCCAGAGTCGGCTGCCTGACTCCACCCTGGAGCTTGGGGAAACAGCTCCCCTGCACCCCAAAGTTTCCATGGGTGAGAGCAGAGGATGGCAGCACACCCCTCCCTCCTGACAGGTCAGGTCTGAGGACAGTGCCTGGGTGCAGCAGTGCTCGTTCAGGGTGTAAATGGCAGAGGCCTCCCTCCTCTTCTTCCATTTACTGGATGCTTACTGTAGTGACAGCAGCAGCTACCACGTTCCCGAATGCTCCCTGCATGCCAGTCCCTGTGTCACCTCCCAGGGGGATGTTCCCACCATACTGATGAAGACAGGGATGTGAGTAGTGGCCCGGCTTCACCAAAGCAGGTGGTGGGATCTGCTCCAGAGCCTGACCTCACCGCTGTGTGGACAGAACTCCCCTACCCTGACACCCACTGGCATCCGCCATCCTCTCCATTTTACCAGGAAAGAGTCCTGCACGTCCTTGAAACCTGCTCTAGGGCTGCTAGTCTCTGACCTCTGGGACTGCTGCATAAGTTGCCTCCTTCCAGAGCACAGCTCCCGGCCCTGCCTCCTCTGCAGACCACCCAGGGGGGTGGGCGTGGTGGATGGATGGCCCAGCACATTGTGTGTTCTGGGGCTTTCTGGTTTGTTTCCATGGCTTCATTCTTTTACTTTGCTTATTTCTGCCTCACCGGAGTCCCGTGTGGGGCCCAGGTGGCCTCTCAGAGATAGCAGCCCCTCCCAGGGCCCAGGGCTCACCCAGCTTGCTAGTGAACAGCTGGCATGTCTCTGGGTTGCGGACGGTGAAGGCAATGTAGGCGTCAGGAGCCTGCTGGTTTTTCAGGCAAGCAGAGAGCCTCTGCAGGACTCGGACCAGGGAGAGGACAGTTTCTGGGCAATATAGCACATCTGTAATGAAAAACCTCAGGTTACTGAAAGGGGCTTGGTCTAGGATTCAGTGCCCAGAAAGCTTGCCTGGTTGTGCTGACCTCAGCAGCAGGGTGGGAGCCTGGAAACCAGCAGTTTTTTTTAGACTCGCCCTATTGGATACAAAGAAGATGATGTGGGTAAAAAGGAGAACTTAGGAGAGAAAGAAAGTTGCTGAAAGACCATGCAACAAATGGAACATACCTAGGACCGACTGATGTTCCTTTTAAAAAAATCGGGCGCGTGGGCGGCTCAGTTGGTTGAGCGTCCAACCTCGGCTCAGGTCATGATCTTGTGGTTTGGGAGTCTGAGCCCTGTGTCCGGCTCTGTGCTGACAGCTCAGAGCCTGGAGCCTACTCCTGATTCTGTGTCTCCCCTCTCTTTGCCCCTCCCCCACTTGTGCTCTTGTTCTCTCTCTCTCTCTCAAAAATAAACATTAAAAAAAATCAATTCTTTGCCTGTGGTCTATTTAGAAGATGCTTAATGAAGCACACCTTGACTTTATCTCAAACCTTGCTGCTTTGTTAGCTGTATGGGGGTGGGGGTGGGGGACAAGCTCGCTCCCTGTTGGCATGCTTACATGGGAGGGTGCTGCTCAGGCTCTGTGTTCTGACCACTGTGGGTCTCTGAGTCGCAGCCCAGGACCAGAGGCACAGCACTGTCAGCTGGATAGGGGACTGGGTGAGCTTGGTGGAGGAAAAGGGGCCCGTTGGCCAAACACTCCTCTCAAGGACCCTGTCCAAAGACATGGGCATGGACCTGGGATACAGACATGCAGACATGTGACAACACAGCTATGCGCAGAGCAGACAGAAGCTCCCAGGGGTGGGGGGCACTCAGAGCTCTCTGCCTGACTCAGACACCACTGTGGCCTGACCCTAGGCCTGGCCCGGGGCTGGATGCCCATGACATGGTCCTGGGAGAATCACGCTGTCCTTCGCAGCCCTAAAAAGTCAGGGCTGCCATGGCTATGTCTTCCCCACATCTGAAGATGGGGTGATGGTACAAGTGGGGCTGGTGTTCAGCTGCTCTGGCCATTTCGTTTTGGTTCTAGAGATGGACATAATAATCTCTCTCCTCGGGTGCAGCCAGGCTAATAGGTCAGACTGGTTTGGTGCCCTGGGGCCTGTTCTTTCCATGTCAGGCTTTGCTGAGAAAAGCTGGGCTCATTTATCTGATGGGACCATTTGCACAGGAGTACATGTGGCCACTGTGTCAAATGGGAGGGCTGTGGCTTTATGGCCCCCAAGGGGCATGAGCTATGCTTTGATGTCACCCTGGAGGCCCACAATGGCCCTTCTAAAAATCTCATCACTCCTCTGCCCTGGCAGCACCCACTGTCCCCTTCCCAGAGCTGAGAGCTGGGTGGAGCCGCTCCAGTGGCCCGGGGATGGGGGGCAATACCTGCTGCGATGACGACATCTGGCTGGAAGGCAGCGAGCTGAGGGGCCGTCACGACGTCCCAGTCCAGCTGGGCCACCGTCACCCTGGGGCTCTCTGAGTCGCAGGTGTTGTGTTCTGGGTGCCTTGCAGGGTCAGTGACGTCTGCCTCTAATGAGAGGCCGTTGAGAAGGATGTTCCCTCGGAGCTGCTCAAGGACGCAGCTGTGACAGTCACTGAAGATGTATGCACTGGGACGGCATGTCTTGCAAATGGCCAGGCCCGTAAGGCCAGCTCCGCTGCCGAGCTCTAAGACAGTCCTGGGTTGGGGGGAGAAGGGGGTCTGTGTCTGAGACCGTACTGGGGAAAACTTGCCCTGCTGCCCTGCCCCGCACCCCGAGGGCACCTGTGAGCAAAGGCTGCTGGGTTCTGCATGGCCCATTCTGCAAGGTAGAGTGCAGCATCCCATGTGACCAGGCCGGTGGTGCCATGGGAAATGATGGCTGTGCTCTCCGAGAGCGTGACTGAGTCTCCGGAAGGCTGAGCCAAGAGAGGGAGAGAGAATTAATCCAGCTACCAGGAGACAAGGAGCTGATTGTAAAAAGAAAAACATCACAACAGGTGGATGGCCACATAGACTATGGAACATCCTGCCTCAGAGCAATCACTGTCTGCGCCAACGTGGATGGGTCCAGAGGGCGTGATGCTGCACAACAGAAGGTCAATCTCAGAAGGCCACACATGGTGTGATTCCATTCACCTAACGTTCTCAAAAGGACAGGATTGTGGAAAGGGAGAACAGATCAGTGTCTGCCGGGGTGGGGGTGGGGGGGGTCCGAGGGCCACTACATAGGCATGGTGTCTACATCAGTGTCCTGGTTGTGATGCTGCACAAGTTGGGTCACGTGTTTCCAATGGGGGAAAATGGAGAAAGGGCACCTCTCTGTACTATGTTTGCCATTTCTAGGAATCTATAATATTAACAACAAAAGAGTCACAACTCTTGGGCATCATTAGCTAGATGTGAAAAATTTTAGGGTGTGGGGCCTTCTCAATTTAGTGTGACATTTAGGGCTTGGGAATTCTCTGGCCTTTGAACTTTCCCATCATCCCCAGAGCAGGTGGTTTGCTGGTAAGTGCTTCATGGAACATGCAGTTCTGAAACGTGTTCTTTAATATGGGGCTTTTGAGAATGGTGCTTCCAACATGCAGTCACCCAGGGGTGGTTTCTGGCTATCTCTGAGCTCAGAAAACTCACATAGGGGACTCAGGTCTCTGGGGTGTTGTGAGCATTCATTTGTTCATTCATTCATCCACACATTTTTCCTGAGCATCTACTATGGTGCTGAGGATTCAGATGTGACAAGATGAACTCGTTCCCTGTTCTTACAGAACTTACGTGCCAATAGGGGTTAAAACCATAATAAATGAAGTAATTTCACAGTTTTTCAGTGCTATGAAGAAAATAAAAAGGATTCCACAATAATAGAAGACTGGGGGTGTATTTCAGATAGTTTGGTCAGGGACAGCCTTTTTGAGGAGGCATCACGTGACTTGGGATGTGCGTAAAAAGGAAAAGGTGAGGCATGTGAGGTTCTGGGGGAGAGCATTCCAGGCATAGCGAGTGCAAAGGCCCTGAGGCAGCAGCGTTTCAGTTTCTGAATTCAAGGAAGACAAAGAATGCCAGGGGTCTGGAGTACAGGGAGAGCAGGAAGAACTAAATGAGAGAGAAAGGCTGGGGCGGGGCACGCAGGGCCTTGAAGGCCACGCATGGAATTAGGAATTGAGTCTGCATGCTAAGGAAAGGCACTGCCAGGTTTGGGTGGTCAAGTGACGTACTCTGATTTACCTCTTAAATCTAGGGGAGCACTCTGAGGATTCTGGGAAGATGCTGCAGTGTAGTTCTGAACCTTCCTGAATCCCCACATAAGAGGAGACAGAGCAGCAAGATATGGACATCATTTAACAAAACTAGGTGACAAGGCATCTCTGTCAACCCCAAATGTCAATAAGTGGGGGGCAAACCACCAAGAGACACAAACTCATGTACTCCATGTGTGTGTGCAATGGGGTGTGCAACAGGCCTGCGGACAGAACCCCAGGAGCCAACAAGTGTTCGCTGGAAATGCAGGTGCCAGCTGCAAACCATGGCCCATGGAGGAGAGACCTTGCTGCTTCAGTCATCAGGGGTGTGAGGGACCTGGGGCAAGGCCTCATGGCAACTAGAAATACTCAGAAATGTGTGATGACAACAGAAAACATTTCAGACATCAAGGAACAGGAGAATGGAAACAAAACACACAAACAGATAAGCCCCTTCAAAAAATAGGAGGTGAAAGAAGTAAAATTTTAAATATCAAGAAGAAATTAAGGGGTGCCTGGGTGGCTCAGCCAGTTGAGTGTCTGACTTCAGTTTAGGCCGTAATCTCACGGTTTGTGAGTTTGAACCCTGCATTGGGCTCGCTGCTGTCGTTGCAGAGCCTGCTTGGGATCTTCTGTCCCCCCCTCTCTGCCACTCCCCTGCTCGTTCTCTCTCTCAAAAATAAACATTAAAAAAAAAAAAGAAAGTAAGAGATTGTTTGGGGTGAACTGTACCCTCCCCCCAAACTCATGTGTTGGGACTCCTAAACCCTAGGACCTCAGACTGTGATCTTATTTGAAGAGGGGGTAAATAAGAGATCTTATTTACAGAGAGACTCAAGTTAAGATGAGGTCATTAGGTGGGCCCTAACCCAATAGGACTGGTGTCTCTGTAAGAAGAGATCAGAACACATACAGGCATAGAGGGAAGATGATGTGAAGACGCAAGGAGATCGCAGCCGCTGGCAAACCAAACAGACCGGAAGCACATCCTTTCCTCTCTGCCCTCAGAAGGAACCAGCCAGGCCAATGCCCTGATCTTGGACTTCTGGCCTCTCCAACTGTGAGATGGTAAATTTCTGTTGTTTAAGGCATCCATTTTTAGGTACTTGTTACAGAAAATGAAGGCAAAGAACAAACTTTAAAAATTATAATTCAACAGGGGCGCCTGGGTGGCTCAGTCAGTTAAGCGTCCGACTTCGGCTCAGGTCATGATCCTGCGGTCTGTGAGTTCGAGCCCCACGTTGGGCTCTGTGCTGACAGCTCAGAGCCTGGAGCCTGTTTTGGATTCTGTGTCTCCCTCTTTCTCTCTCCTCCCCCGCTCATGCTTTGTCTCTCTCTTCTCAAAAATAAATAAATGTTAAAAAAATTATAATTCAACAAAAACATTCCTGAAAAAACAAAAAGATGTGAAACAAACACTGAAGGGGTACACAACGCATCTGAGATCACTCACCCAAAACAATCAGCTTCAAGATATATTCTACTAAAATTCTGGACTTTAAAGGGAAGAGTCCTTTGGCCATCCAGGAGTAAAGGGCGTGTGGCATAAACAGGAAAGACAATTATTACCAGGCTTTTCCACAGTAACACTTCATGCCTCAATAAAGATACAATTTTCAATGGATTGTATCTCTTCTGGGGATGGTAGGAAACTAATTCACCTTGTTGACAAGAAAGGAATCAAGCTAGTATCCTCCCTGTCCTCAGTGGGCCCTATCAGTGGGTAACCAAGCAGCAGATGATGGGAGATAGCTCATAAAATTTCTCCAACTAACGAATGAAAGAAAACAAAATGATAGAATTAGAAAACCACCCTTTTGTACCCTCCAAGAATCAAAGAATCTAAGCTTTGAGCATCCATAACCGCTATCATAACAGATATGATGTGCCTCCTAGAACCTCATGTTGTGTTCCTGCCAAAGGGATTAAGTGGATGCGAGTCTGAGCTGGCCTCTGAATCCAGCCAGCAATTAAAGGGAAACAGAGGATGGAAGAACGAGCTGAACAGCACCATGCATATGTGACCAAAGCTAACCCGTGGAAAGCTCTCTAAGCCTGTTCGACACAGGCAGGTCCAGAGAAGAAACAGCTACAGGGGGGCCTGCAGATGAAGAGACACTTGAAACCAAACCTAGTTAATGGGCAAGAAGACTAAATGCTGGTGTCTGGAGGTGCACATGGCGGGAGAAAACGAGAGTGACTACTCCAAAGGCATGGTGGCTACTTTTGCTGGAGGGGACAGGTCTGATGGAGGGCTTTTGGGCTCTGCCCCTTGACTGGAGTGGTGGTTACTGTGGTAGGTACTGTGCAACAATTTGGTAAGCTGTACATTTATTTTTTTTATTATTTATTTATTCATTTTATTTAAAACATTTAAAAAATATTTATTTATATTTGGGGGGGGGGGCGCAGAGAGAGGAAGACAGAATCTGAAGCAGCTCTGTCAGCAGAGAGCTCAACACAGGGCTCGAACTCATTAGCTGCGAGATCATGACCTGAACTGAAGAAGTCGGACGCCCACTGACTGAGCACCTACGTGCCCCTATTTTTTATTTAAAAAAAAATGTTTATTTCTTTTTGGGAGAGAGAGAGAGGCAGCGTTGAGCAGAGGAGGGACAGAGAGAAGGAGACACAGGATCTGAAGCAGGCTCTGTGCTAAGAGTGGAGAGTCCGAATGGGGCTTAAACCCATGGGCCGTGAGATCATGACCTGAGCCAATGTCAGACCTCAACTGACTGAGCCACCTAGGTGTCCGTGTACATTTATTTTGTGTGATTTCCCATATCTTTGTTTTACTTTATAATAAAAGGTCCAAAAACAAAAAACAAAAAACAAAAACAACCCAAGACTCGACTGTTCTGTGCAGAATGTATTTTTGTCGGCCAAGAAGCTGGAAGCCAGTCTGAGATCTGTGGCATTTGCCAGGCCCGTAAGGATGGTGGCAGTGGACAGCAGAGAGAGACTGCTGTCCTATTAACACCCATCCATCAAGTGTTTACTGAGGACTGAGCACCAGGTATGTGATAATATATATTGTCTGATTTAACCCTCAGCTACTCGCATAAAATAGGTACTGTTATGTGTTGAAATGCTTGGTTTACTGAAGGGGAAACGGAGGCTCAGGGTGGTTAACTGACCTCCTCTAAGATCTCAGGAGCTGATGGGTCAGGATTTGATCCCATCTGAGACTGACTGGAGCCTGAGTTTCAACTCTGTGTGCAGGGGCAGATGTCTGGACTTTGTGGGGCGGGTGCCCATCTCCTACCAGCAGATAGCTCCGGTGGCACTGGGTGGGCTCCGTGGTCATCAGGACCTCTGCCAACGCCTCGTACAGCTCGTCCAAAGGCTCTGTGTGGACAGCCTCGTGCTGGGGGTGGGCAGAGCAAGAGCTTCAGCCAAGAGGTTTAAGTTGACCCTCCTGAACCAAACAGACGTTCCATGTATTTGCTTTTACTCTGACTTGTAAAAAATGGCTGGAGTATTTTTACCAAATTTTGATGGGAGATTTGGGATGGGTTGACTTAATATAGGCAACCTGGCCTATAAAAAAATTCATTTGGTAGGGGAGCGGAGGGTATCTCAGAGGGGTACAGAGAGGGTGAGGGTGAGGTAGTCTAGGGCAGCAGGAACGGGACTGTGTGAGCTGCCATGTGATGGTGACAGAGAGCTCTGCCCTTCTATCATGATGTTGTACATGGATCAAACAACTGATGCTTTTAAGTGAGCTAAGGCAATAGCCACAAGGACGGGCACTCTACATGGCGTGATGTGGCTTCATCAATGGGAAAGCCTCTGTTGTGCAACTCATGGGGGCAGCAGAGAGTGGGCATGCTTCTCCTGGTGGTTCTGGGGACACCTGTGGCTACGACTAGATGCACATGTTGGGGAGAACTAGGTGGGGAGGTAATGGAGAAGCTGGGATTGCTTCACATGCTAAGCCTGGGTGGGACACAGCCCTTGCAATTGGTGGCCAAACACAGGAGGTCTGATGCTGACCACTAAGGAATCACCTCTCTGAGGTCCAGTCTAATGTGAAACCCAGCAAGTGTGGGCTCATCCTTAAAATCCATCCTATATCAGTCAGGAAAAGGGCCCATATCCGGTAGTTACTGAGGAGATGATAAAGGGAACTAGTTACAAAAGTACTGCAAGACCTAAAACCCCCAGTAGAGGGCAGTGCGGTAATCCAGAGACTGGCAATGGTAGGAACGGGTCAAAACCCTGTGGGCTGGTGGGCTAGGGGAATGGCGGTGGGTGGAGCTGGGACCACAGAAGAGAGAA
Organism: Panthera pardus; assembly: GCF_024362965.1. NCBI lineage: Eukaryota > Metazoa > Chordata > Mammalia > Carnivora > Felidae > Panthera > Panthera pardus. The sequence goes on from NW_026526969.1 coordinate 20,872,656, forward strand.
ATACCCTGGCATCTCTCCCACTTGCTTTCCATAGCCTCTCACTGACCGAACCAAGCTGGGAACAGTTACACAGGGAGTCCACTGCCATATGGGGGTTTGCAGAGCAGGCAAAGGGTATGGGATAGATCTGAGCTCCAACACGCAAAGCCAAGCAGAGTCCACATCCGGAGAGCCAGCCAAGTCCCAGGTGCTGTCTGGCTACCAGACAGACAGTGCCCATTACTGACCTTTCTGATGAGCTCTGAGAGAAAGCACCGGGCATACTTCACTGATGGTGGATGCTTCACACACAGAGGATGTTTCACGGTCTGTGACAAAGGACACAAAGTGGGTTGCTGGAAAGACCCTGTCTTAAGACTCACACGAGCTTCAAGTGAATACAGGGCATTCCTCATTATCTGATCCCTCAGAAAAGATGTGTACAGACACAAGGGTTCTGGGTTCAGGTGACCTTCATGCATCTGAAAAAGTTAAGTCATAAGGTTTAAGTCCTTTCCTAAAAAAATCTCTCCACTACAGTGGCACAGACTGACAGAACATTCTGGGCAGAACATGGTGCACATGAACCCAAGCTAACACCCTGTTACAGACTGAATTTTTGTGTGCACCCCCCCAAACTCAGTTCATATGTTGAAGCCTCACCCGCAATGTGATAGTATCAGAGGGCAGGGCCTTTGGGAGTGATTAGGTCATGAAGGTGAAGCCCTATGAATGAGATTAGTGTCATTATAAGAAAGACCCCAGAGAGCTCCCTCAGCCCTTCCACAGTGAGGACACAGCTGTCTATGAACCAAGAAGTGGGCCCCCACCAGGCGCCAAACCTGCAGGCACCTTGATCTTGGCCTTTCCAGCCTCTAGAACTGTGAGAAATGAACTGCTGTTGTTTGTAAGTCACCCAGTCTATGGTATTTTGTTATAGCAGCTGGAATGGGCTATGCTACCCCTTCCCAGGGCAGGCAGCATGAACTAGTTTGTACGGGGACAATTGTGGGATTGTCTGGCTCCATGGAAAAGGTGAGAGCCTAAATAGTGGGAACATGCATAGTGGGAGAGCTTTTGCTCTCCTGGAGATGACATGCCAGGCTGAGAATGAGGATTGTGATGGTCAGGACAGAGGAAGATGGGGACTCTGACTGGGATGTGGTGGAGGGGAAGGGGGTCCTCAGGGGTGACACTTCAGCTGAAGTCTAGAGAAGCAAAGAGCAGGGGGAGCAAATTATGGGCAGAGGGGATAGTTTGTGCAGGCTCCAAGGGGGCCATGGCCTGGCATTTTGGGAAGGAGTGGGGCAACAGAGGCAGTGAGAGGCCAGGCTGGGTCACGCAGGATCTGCTGGCTCCAGAAACACAATTTTACCCAAGGTAAAATACCCACACAACCCTTCAGGGGGTTTCTAGTTGGCTGGTGTCAGGTTTTAGCCTCAGGGTGAAAATCAGAGTCAGCTGCCTGAAAAGGACCCCAGAATCTCTGAGCTCACAGTCCTTAATCACTGGATGGCCCTGCAAGCTTCCCCTAACTATGGCTGCCTTTTCTTCAAGTGGTGGTCAGACAATCTTGGTTCACTCACCTCAGAGGAATTCTTAACCTAGCCTTCTTGGATGGGCTTGGTGGTTGGAGGGGTGTCTACGGCTTCCCTGAATTTGTACAAAAATGTATTCTTCCGGTTGTTTTTTCTAGGGGGGGGCGGTGCATAGCTTTGGGTTTTCAGAAGGGTTCATGATCCTTAAGAGGGTTCATAGCCAGGATACCGTGTGATCTCCACCTGATCCACGTGGCAGTGTGTTGGCCTCACCTCTACTCTCGCCCAGATGTACCTTAGAATTCAAACCCCACCTCAGAAAAGCAGGACACATCTACATCTAGAAGAGACATGAGTGGGTAAGGCTCGCCTCCTTATTTTTTCCTTAAATGTAAAGAAGAAAGTCTTTGAGCAGCTACCAAATGCTAGAAGATGTTCCCACAGATGTCACTTTGGTTTTCATTGTGGATGGTTTCAAAAACATCCCCCGGATTCCCTCCTCTCATGCAGATTTTTGTATATTCTGATGTCTTCATCTAAGAAAACAAAAGAGCCAGAGCCGTCTGAGGCAGTGCCACCCAAATGCAGTGTCTTTTTTTTTAAAGGATACAAGTGCATCCGCTGTGCTTCTGTCATGTCTTCATGGGGAAGTCAGGAGGCTGGTGACGCGACCTGGTTATTCTGATTCTCACCTTCTGCAAAATATTCAGCAGCAGCTCAGGACCTGATGAGTCCCGTAATTTCTCTTCTAGGCTCTATTCAGAGAGAGACAGTGGAGGGAGAAAGAGAGAAATCTCAAGGGCATTTTCACAGGAACATTAAACATGTAATAGGACATGTTAGCAAAGTGCTAAGTGATCTCTCCCCAGGGACCTGGGGCCAATTGGAAGTGGAAGCCATAGGGGGCTGAAAGCTGAACTTGAGAAGTCCTGGGTTACACCTGGATCAAAGAGAGAACATCAGAAGACAGACTGTTGGTTTGGATTAGCCCTGGATGCTTAGGCTGGCCTGGGTCACAGACCAGCTCCGTGGCTGAAATGGTCAACCAGGAATTATGAGGGGAAGCCATGACATCAACACCGGATGGGCTCACCTTACACTTGACATCTGAGTTAAAATGGACATACAGGCCAGGCCAGGTTATGCTGTCCTCTCTGACAGGGAACTCCAACCCAGCAGTGAGCTCAGGCTCTAGAAGCAGGCAGATTGGTCCTGGCTGATGTGTGACACCAGGCAAACCATTTCATTTCTCCAGAGTGACTTATCATGCTCTAAAAGGCCTATAAGCCCTGGCCCTTGCCTCTCTTTCTGACCTTATGTGCCATCACCCCTGGCCTCCTTGCCGTTCCTCAATTGCAGCAGCTTGTTCTCACCGGCAGGGCCTTGCCACAGCTGGCTGCTTTACCCGTTCAGGTTCTGGCTCAAATATCACCTCTTGGGGGAGGACTTTCTGACTCCTCTACTTTGATACATATAGTTCCCTGTTTTACTGACTTTACAGCCACTATCATCTCCTGGTGTGTTGCTTATTCATTTACCTGTTTATTCTCTGGCTCCTGCATCCAAGCAGGCCCTCATTTGTAATGTGTGCTGACTCCTGGGGCCTGGGTCGTGGAAGGCATTCAGTAAATATTTGGTGATGGAATAAAAATACTAGCTAACACATTCACTTACCATGAGCTAGGCACTGCCTCAGATGCTTCATACTCCTGTAATTCCGACAAGAGCCGTATCATTATATCCCCCACTTTATAAGAAAACTAAGGTATAAGAGAGATGCAGTCACTTGCTCAAGGTCACACAGCTTGTATGGGGTTGGGCCAGGATTCAAAGCAGGCATGCTTGCTCCCAGGCCTGATCTCTCCACTGATGCACCCTACTTCTTTTTCTAATCAAACCTTTCTGGTCAAATGTGAATGGCAGTAATAGTACCCACTGCACGGCTGTTGTGGGCCAGCCTAAGTAAGCATTTATCATGGGCCTGGTACAGAGTAAGCGCTTATTTCATGTGAACAATCATAGTCGATACTGAATTGGGACCCATGGATGCTGTTACAAAGGTTTACGTTTTGGGTTAAAAAATGTACATATTCCTTTCTGACGGGAAAGACCACTCAGAATGCTAAATGGATTAGGTCAATGAGACACAAATGACTAACCACTGCCCCTTAAGATGGGGCAAACTTGGGGGGAGGAATATGTACCCAATCTGAGTCATCCCAGTGAGCTCACTGCACATGAATTATGAAGGAGGCAGCATCATTAGGGCCCCTGCATTGGCAGAAGGAAGCTGCCGCCATGGCCATTTGCCTGTGGAGAAGGGCAGGTCTCCAGGGCAGGGGAGGTGAGACTTCTTTCGTCTCTCTTCTGGCCTGTTTTGTACTTCCCTGTCTCTTCCATCACAGGCCTAAGAGGCTTAAACTGCTTCTGAGGGGATTTTGTGCAATGCTCATGGTACAGATGAGAACACCGAGGTCTGGCGGGGGAGGGGAGGTGTGGTGTCTGTGACTTGGTCACTGCACTCATTGCAACGTGGTCTCCCACGGTCTTGCGGACGTTGACTGTTTAAATGGGCAGCAGCAACTGTTATTCAATGGCCAGGATGACAACTGGCTAAACAAAGTAATAGAATTGATCGTGAATTGTCCCTGACCCTAACCCGCAAGTGACAAAGGGAGTTGGGAAGAAACCCCGCATTCCTTAAATTCGTGGACTCAGTCGGCAAAGGCACTCGAGGGCGGGAAGGGCCAGGGGTGGAGGGAGCAGATGGCAGGCGGGGCCTCCCAAGCGCGCGCAGGTATTCTTTCTGCTCCCCGCCGCCAGACCGCGTGGCCCCCGGCTAAGCCCCAGGGACGAGGACCAGACGTACCGCCCCTGCACGCGAGAGAGAGCCGAGAACATCACGTGGGGGGAGAGAAGGGAGTGGGCGCCGGAACCCGCCCCGCCCCCACCCTGTCCCAGCCGCCCCCCGCCCGCCCTTCGCGCGCCCCACCGCCCACCTGCCAGGGGAAGGAGCGAAGCGCGCGCGCCGCCAGGAAGCGGCGCTCGAAACTTGGCAGCAGGCGTACGGCCTCCGTGCTCTCCTCCGGCGCCATGGCGGGGCGGGGCGGGGCCGCGGCGTCGCCCGGGAGACGGAGCGGCAGTGGGGCGGGGCCCAGAGGACTTGGGGCGGGGCTGAGGCGGGGCTGGGCCGGGGGCGGGGCCAGGCGCCACTGGGCGCGTGGGAGGCGGGGCCAGGGTCGGATGGGGGTGGCCTGGGGCTTGGGAGGCGGAGTCAGGGCTTTGGCGCCAAGTGAGGGCAGGCGGGAGGCGACGGCTTTGTGGTAGGTAGCGTCCAGTCAGGCGAAGGGTCAGGTAATCATTCTCGCTGTTCCCGCGTCTTCACGAGGCACTTTTTGGCGGACGCGTAGCTCCCTCCCTGTTGCGCAGCTGGGAGGGAGTGAGCCTGACGGCCCTCACGTTCCAGGGCCCTCACGTCCCCAGGCTGGGGTTAGGAGCCTCAGGCCTTTTCCGCCCCTTCGGGTCGAGCTGCGAGTTCGCCGCTCCGGGTAGGGTAGGTGGCGCAGTCAATGGGCAAGGAAACTTAGTCACTCAGGCCTTAGCTACGGGGGCGCTGCAAGATGAGCTGCGCCCCTGTGTCAGAATCTTAAACGTTCGCATGGAGGCCGTGGCGGGGTTTAGTCCCCTTTGTGGTCCGCGTCCTTTCCACAGCGCGGTGCTCTGGGGTGGTGACCCGAACCGCCTCCGGGGTGGAAGCCCCACCCGTGCGCTGAGGTGCATTCCAGGGCGGGGAAGGGGCGAGGAGCTTGGCGAGGTCAGCCTGCGGTCACGTCCTCTCCATGACCTGTTTTAATACCAGGCCAGAACCTCCACTCCCCCGGCCTCGGTCCGTCCCTAATCCAACCAGCCTTGTCTTCACCACTTATTAATCACCTACTGTGTGCCCGGTGCTGTGAGGCGTTGGGGATGCGACCACGAGGGAAACCCAGGTGTGGTCCCTGCCCTTCAGGGGCTCAGGGGCTCAGGGGGAAGCAAGCGTGCAGGCGAGCTCCCGGAACTTGGAGGACTTACAGCAGGAGTTTTGACTTTGTAGGGAAAGGAATCTGAAGAGTAAGAGTTCCTGGGGGTGGTTGAGGAGG